>NC_058091.1:137721136-138364772 GCF_020171115.1 Neogale vison
ATTCCTCCTCTCTCTCTCTGCCTGCCTCTCTGCCTACTTGTGATCTCTGTCTGTCAAATAAATGAATAAAATCTAAAAAAAATAAATAAATAAAAGGACTTGTATAATTAGGTCAGTCCCCCTGGAAACTTTTCCTTCTTAAAGTCAATTGATGTGGGACCTTAGTCATATCTTCAAAAACTTTTCACTGGCCTAGTGTTTGAACTTTTCAAACACTAGACTAGTGTTTGAACGATTAACTGGGAGCTGGTGTAGATACACTAAGGGCCAAAATCTTGGGAGAGCCGTCTAAAGGTTCAGTCCTTTGGCCCCCACAGATTCACATCCTTCCCAAATGCAAATGACATTCACACCCCACCAAGGTTCCAAAGGGTCCCAACCTGCTAAGTCGTTAGTGGCTTTTTTTTTAATAAAAGTTAATCTTGGGGGCGATCAGTGGCTCAGTCGGTTAAGCATCTGCTTTCAGTTCAGGGTCACCATCTCAGGATCCTGGAAGTGAGCCCTGTGTTGGGCTCCCTGCTCAGCAGGGAATCTGCTTCTCCCTGTCTTTCTGCCCCTCCTCCCACGGTACTTGCTCACACCCTCTCTCTTTCAAATAAGTAAGTAAAAAAAAAAAAGTAAATCTTGTTTCTTTATGGATCTTTATGGAAAATGCTTTCCTGCATTTTCCAAGCTGACATCACATACCCTGCGCTTTTGACCCCTTTCTCTAGTGCGATCATTCTTGCTATACTCCTTAATTCCTACATCCGGTTTTCTCCAAAGATGCTGCAAGGTAGCTCCTCATTCTCTCTACTTTTCCTAAGTTGAATGTGTTCCAAGTGATATTCTTCTGTTGGCATCTGTTTAAACTGGCTGGGATAACAGACTTTGCTATTTTCTTTCCCCCTTCCTCTGGCATGCTTTCCATTCACCAGGAAGCAAATATGGTATCATGGCAAGAGTAAGGACTTTGGAGTCAGGCAAATGTAGATTCAGATTTTCTCTCCAACACTTTTTTAAAGTAAGCTTTAAGTCCAACATCGGGCTTGAACTCACCACCCCAAGATCAAGAGTCCTATGTTCCACCAACTGAGCAGAAAGTGCCCTCTCCCACACTTTTTAGCTGAATGTTACATAGCCTCTCCGAATCCCAACTTCCTCCTCTACGCATTTGGGATGCTACCTACCACACAGGGCTGTGGGGAGAATGAAGTGACACAATATTCACGAGATTAAATGATACAAAAGGAGCACCTGGGTGGCTCAGTCAGTTAAGCATCCGACTCTTGGTTTCAGCTCCCGTCATGATCTCAGGGTCATGAGATCGAGCCCTGTGTTACTCTGTATTCAGTGGAGTCTGCTTGACTCTCTCTCCTTCAGCTCCTCCCCCAAATTTCTCTTTAATAAATAAAAAAACTTAAAAAAAATGATACAATAGTTGTAGCATAGTTCACAGTTGTAGCTGAGAATTCCAGACCCTTCCGCTCCTCCCCCACTCCTCCCCCCACATCATTCCCTTCCTCCCTTCTATCCGCATCACAGAGAGCCTCTAAATGTGCTGATGCAGTGAGGAGCTCAGCGTATACCACAGTGAAAGGGAACAGCCTTGTCATTTCATCCAAACGTGTTGTAACGTGGTAAGTGGATTTTGGTAACAACCAATCATTTCCATGTGGGGCTATTACGGCAATAATGCTGTCCATTCATTGGCTTGACCCCAGTTTTTGTAGTTCGCTTTCAAAATATGCTTGGACTGTGTTCTCACATACTGTTGCGATGCTCTAACAATTTATGCTCCTTTGAAAAAGGGGTCTGGTCTTGAAATTGTTCCAGGTCTATCCCTTATAGAGATGCTTAGGATAAAAGAAGGATTAATGGTCGAAAGTAACTTAACAAGAGCTGAGGTTGCCCGGAGGGAAATGTTAAGGACTGCCAGGCACCAGCAAGCACTTTTTGGCAAAGTCCGGAATGTGCTGAAATAAAAGGGTCAGGAGTCCTTTACTTAAGTAAAGGTCTCCAAGGCAAAAGGATCGGGAGACTGGGTCAGCCATCACAGTGAGCTCTGACATGTATGGGACAGGGACTTAACAGGGGAATGAGTGCCAAAGGCATGATTCCAACTTGGTGATTTTTACAAACATGATGTTGATCACATCAGAAAGATTTCAGAAGCAGGTCTCCTCGGGGCACCTGGGTGGCTCGGTCAGTTTAAGTGTCTGCCTTGGGCGCAGGTTATGATCCTCAAGTCCCAGGATCGAGCCACACACCAGATCAGGCTCCCTACTCAGCAGGGAGTCGGCTTCTCCTTCCGTCCCTCATCCTATTTGTGTTCTCTCTCACACACATAAAGGGAAAAAAAATAAAAAGAAGCAGCAAGTCTCCTTTACTTAACACTTCTAGCTTCAAAGAATCATCAGAACATGGACACAAACACCACTTTTGGGAAAAAAAGAATAGAATGGTCAGCTGGGGTCCTCCAATTCCCCACTCCATAACTCCGATGCCTGCCTTCCTCATCATGGTGCTGTTAATAAGGATATAGAGGAAAGGATCATACTTGCACTAAGTCCTAAGGGTTAAGACAGAGAGAGCTCATCAGCTCTGCTGGGTCATGCCAGCGTCAAGCCCCCCTTCAATAAACAGGCTGATCTATAAATCATTAGGATGATACAGGAAAGCTACTGTGTTTGTTCAGTATTACAGGCAGAAAGCTTGCATTTGCATTTGCCAAATATTTTACAACCATTTTTTGCTGGGAGGTCACCGAAGAACATATCTCCATTCTGCAGGTAAGGAAGCAAAAAGGCACTTTGGAAGTTAGTAGCAGGCTCATGGGAGAAGCCTCGAGCCAGCTCCCCTATCAATGCTCCTTCTAGTGAACGATTTTTGCTGGTAGCATGAATACTCTGAATCTGACATAAACCAAGGGTATAAGTTTAAATTCTGTGCCCAAGCAAAACCGACCACAGAGGATTGCAGCTTGGACCTTCCTTTGCTTCCCACTGTTACCACAGGACTATATGATCGGCACTGAGTGTATTAGTTAGGGTACCATCGCAGCTGCTGTAACAAGGGGGCCCAACACGCAGTGGTAGGAACAAAGACAGAATTTTGCTTTTTGTTGCATGAAGTAATAGTCCAAAGATAGTTAGGGCAGCTCTGCTGTCCTTGCTTTCCACCTCGTCACCTTGTCATGTAGGTGTCTGCGTCTGTGTCACCTTCCCAACCAGCGGGAAAGGAATGGAGAATGGTATCAACGTTGTACCCTCTCACTTTCTCTCACACCCCACTGGCCAGAACAGCCACTTGGCCGTACCACACTGCATGGGGGGTTGGGGGGTGGCGCTGGGAAATGTAGTCTGCTCAGGTAGCTAAATGCCCAGCAGAAACTTGGGAGTTGTGAAAGGAAGAGAAGAATGCATATGGGCAGAGAAGCAGTGGTCATTGTCTCACTACACTTCAGAGACCAAGATTTACAATTCTCAGACCCAGTGTTTTGTCTCCTCTTCCCTAGTCGGGGAAGACTTTACAGAGCCATGTCAACCCTGAGGTGAGTGAGAAGGACTCTGGTATAAAGAGAGAGGCCTGATAGCAGGACCCAGATGAGCTGAGTTCTGGTACCTGCTCTGTCACATATTAGCTAGGAGATCTCGGACAAGTCATTTAAATTCTGAGTCTCAGCTCCCTCACCTATAAAACTAAAAATGAGGCCAGGTGATACCTGGGGTTCCCTCTAGATTTTCAACTTGATGTCAGAGTAGACGATATGACAGGGTAGACCATGTAATATAATGTATAGCCTCCAATGCCAACAAAATGACCAGAACTCACATTATGACAAGTTTTTGGTCTTAAATGGAATATATAAAATGGGTCCACTTTATTAAAAAAAATCACTGCACAATTTAGTACGTAAATGAGCCTTACGTGTTCATAAAGTGTTAATCTTATAGAAATATTTACCAATTTCACTCACAAGTTTGAAGAGATAGAGATCCATTTTCCTATACAAATTTCCAACCACCTTTCGAAGAAAGGGGAATATCTGTATAATTCCAATGGCTCACTATCCAATCTCAGATATAAGTGTAAATAACCACAAATACCTCTCCAAAGGTCAACACAAAGCAGAGTAAGTACTTTACCCTGAACTGATCTTCATGGTTAGTTCAAATACATGTTACATATACTTTCCTCAGTTATGTTCATATAAATAGCTCCCATTACTATGGGAAATATGGAAGTCTGGCTTCTGGAAATAGGAGATAACTGAGCCAGAATTCCCTATGGAGCCTGCTGAACATTTTAAAAATAAATACTCTTACCCATCAATAATCGTCGTCCCTTCAATGCCGTTCAAAGCTAATTTTATTGAATACCATGGATGATGAAGTTGATGGTGGTGGGATGTGCCCAACAAAGCTGTTGCTTTTGTATGATAGTAAAATGGCTCTAAACAGATTTCTGACTATAAAATTAATGGAACTATTACGTTGCCTTCCAAAGTGGTCACTTTGGAAGGCAAAAGCATGTATATGTTGTTCTGTTTAACTTGATTAGTTTCAGAGAAATCCTGTTGCTTTAGAATTAGATTATAATTACATACTGTGGGAAATGAGGGCTCCCCAAGGGCTGGCCAGTTGGCGAGCCATTTTTATGTGGATTTGTCATCTCAGCTTCATGAAGGTTGAAAAGGTCTGTCACTACCTGCTCTGGCAGAATCTGAAAGTTGCTTACCCAACATCCATCTCCCTTTCTTCCTTAGAAGAAAGCCCGTATGTTATGTAAAACTTCAGTGTGCCCAACGAAAGCATCAGTTTACCAGCTTGCAATGAGCAACGGCCAATGGGATGAAAAACAGAAGTTGGTGAATGAAGCTTGCAGAAAGGAAGGGGGACAGGTTGGTGGCATGTGCCCCTTTGTGCTTTTCTGTTTCTCCCTCTGTGAGGAATTTGGGTGAGACAGCTGGAGCACCAACTGCCATCTTGTCATTTATATGTGGGAATAACTGACTAAAGATGGTGGAGAATGAAGATGAAAGAAACCTAGGTGTCCAGTAAAATCATGGAAGTGTCATCCCAGCCTATGCCTGTCCACGGCCAGACTTATTTTATACAAGAGAAAGATAAACTCATAGGTGACTATGCCACTACTGTGTGGGATGTTTTGATTTTATTGATTTATTTGTCAGAGAGAAAGAGAAAGAGCAGGAGGCAGAGGCAAAAGTAGGCTCCCCGCTGAGCAGGGAGCCTGATGTGGGACTTAATCCCAGTACTCCGGGATCATGACCTAAGCCAAAGGCAGACATTTAACCCACTGAGCCACCCAGGTGCCCTGGTTTGTACTCTTGAACCTAATCTTAACTGATATACCTTTACTCATTCCTATATATAAGAGAATTGAGGCTGAGTACAGCTTGTCTAAAGTCCAACAGCTAGGAAAATGGGAGATCCAGAACTCAAACCCACATAATCTGACTTCAGAAACTCATACTACTCAGAACCCACACAGAGTTTAGTTTACCGATTAAGAAAGACACAATGTTTGTCCATTCACTTTTATTGAGCTCCCACACAATGCTATAATATCACAGAAGTGACAGAAAGTAGACTCCCTAAAATCCACTGTACTAACAATGGATTGCTGAATAATGAAGCATATAATTTATCTGTTGCATAAGTTAATGAAACTGATGTAAAGAACAGTACTTAATGATGAAAGTCAACTCTCTTCCCCATACCAGGGTTCAGAAAGGACTTTTCAGGAGGCTACTCCAACACAACTCGCCCCTCTGCCCCCCTCCAAAGGAATGCATGACTCTATACACAAAGCCCTTTTACAACCCTGGGTCACATCCAATCTCATATATGGTTGCTTTCTTTTTCTTTTCTTTTTTTTTTAAATTATTTATTTATTTATTTATCTGAGAGAGAGCAAGACAGAGAACATGAGCAGGGAGAGGGGCAGAGGGAGAAGGAGAAGGAAACTCCTCACCAAGCAAGGAGCCTGATCTGCGGCTCAGTCCCAGGACCCTGGGATCATGACCTGAGCCAAAGGCAGACACTTAACCCACTGAGCAACACAGTTGTCCCCTCATGGATGGTTCCCATGCCCAACTGAAATGACATTCTACAGGATCTACCATAATTCATTATATTGATGAGCATGAACCTCATTGAAATTAAGGCGGATAATTGCACAAGAAGAGTGACCAGATTGCAGCGTGGACCATTCTCTCTCCAGACGTAGTGATAACTGACAAAGGCCACCACCTAAACACCAAAGTTCACAGCTCCAATCAGGCAACCCTCTCCCTAGAGCTGTCTTGGTCCAGGTTCTAGGAATCACTCTTCTATCTCACTCTTTCCATCCCAGGGGTCACAGAGGCTCCCCACAGATTATCAACCCTGGCATACTGCACTGTCTTGTCCTACAATTCCTTACGAAACTCTCCTTACATGACCCAGTTGGAGCATGCTTTCTTTTCCTGCCTGGACCCCCCCGCCCTCAGTAATTTTTGAGCAGATGCAAATAGGTATATGGAAGTCCAGAGTGCTCTAGGAATGGCAGTGATATGACTCGCAGGAGTTCCCATGGAACCCTCACCCACCACATCGCAGGACTAGCCACCCAACCTCTCTGCACCTTGACCTTCTACTTGATGAAACAAAGGACCTAGATGGTCCCCAGTATCCGTCTAGACATAAGTTCATCCCAGGGATCTCCTCCGTCTTTCCTGCCCTTCCCCTCTCTGTTCCCTGTTACTACTTCTTCTCTTTCCATGCATACCCCCATCCCCACCAACCACACCACACAAATCCCAAGTGTCAGATCAACTGATGACCAAGAATAAAGGACAGCGGCATCTGGGTGGCTCAGCTGGTTGAGCATCTGACTCTTGGTTGAACATCAGTTCATGGTCTCGGAGTCAAGGGATCAAACCCTGGGCCAGGCTCCATGCTCAGCAAGGAGTCTGCCTGGGGATTTCTCTCCTTCTCCCTAGGCCCCTCTCCCCTGCCTGTGCTTTCACTCTCACTAGCTCACTCTCTGTAAAATAAATAAATAAATAAAGCTTTAAAAAAAAAAGAAGAAGAAGAAGAAAGGACAATAAGGTTAGAAAGGAAATAAAGAAATTATTTCTTTTATTTCTTTTCTCCCCGTGCATCTTAATCTTAGAACCACTGCAAAATCAGACTCACTAAATTCCATTTAAAAATCTTAATATGGATTTAAAACTATTTGGCAATGTAGTGACTGGCATACATTACAACTTCATAGTTAAACAGCTCGGGTTAAAATTGCCTTTGAATATTGATGTGCCCAAGGTTAGGGAATTATAAGTAGGTCCCCGGTCAGCTAATTCTAAAACAATACACCCTGGACTTCTGTTAGCATTTAATTATTGCAAAACGGCAACAAATGCAGAACAATGTTGGAATCTGTCGTCCAGAAAAGAATTCAGCCAATTTATTGTTGTCAACCACTTATGCAACTTGAGCCTTGGAAAAAACAGAGCTCTGAGCCATCTTCCTTTTCCAATTATGTAAACCACAAAATCAGCAGCTCCCAAGAGTATTCATAAATGTAATCCCCAATTTTCCAACTTAAAGTTGGGTGTATACGTCAATCACGCAGATAAGGCTGATCCTCAGACTGGGTAGAAAGGGGCACAGGCTAGAGTCTAGGGTCAGACCTTACTCTGAAGCCTTCTGCTCATGGGACCTGGGGCAAGTTTCAAGAGTTCCCTGGGCCTGTGTGCCCTCATTCATAAAGTAAGGAGAAAAATGCATACCTAATCCAACAATCCCACTTCTGGGCATATACCCAAGAGAACTGAAAGCAGGTCTCAAATGGACATTTGTAGACCAGTGATCATCACAGCACTACTCATGATAGTTTAGAGGTGGAAGCACCCAAGGGTCCATCATTGGATAAACGGAGGGGGAAAATAAGGTAATGCGGAACATAACTCAGCCTTCAAAAGGAAGGTAGCCTGGTCATCTGCTACAATATGGATGAACCTTGAGGACACTATGCTAAGTGAAACAAGATAGTCACAAAAGACTAATAGTGGAACACCTGAGTGACTTGGTCTGTTAACCATCTGCTTCTCCCTCTGCCTGCTGCTCGGCCTGCCTGTGCACTCTCTCTCTTCCACACATTAAAAACAAAACAAAAAAACAAATTGTGTATGATTCCACTTTTACAAGGTACCCAGAATAGTCAAATTCATAGAGTCAGAAAGTAGAATAGTGGTTGCCAGGGACTCGGGGCTGGTGGGAGGAGGAAAAGTTTTGCATGAAAAAGTTCTGGAAATCTGTTTCACAACAATATAAATACACTTAACACTACTGAACTGTGCATTTAGAAATGGTCAAAATGGTAAATTTTATGTTATATAGTTTTTACCAGAGTAGAAAAAAATGCTCACTTCATTTAATCTTTGAGAGAATTAAATGATAAAATTGAAAATGCCCAGCACACAGGAGATGCTCCGGAAACGTGATGTCTTCTCTCTCCTCCACCTCATTGAGATGACTTGTAAATTACTTAAAACCCGAAAGAGAATCCCAGCACCCAAAACATATGGATATGCATAGGAAAGGGAGTCAATTCTTTGAGCCCAGGCCAGGTCACTTTCCAAGACAAAGCCTCAGGCAAACAACTCTGGACAGTCTTCCACCCACTCAGAACATTTTTGGTATCTGTCACCTAATACGCCAGACCCCATCTGTGGGACCCCTGGAGCACACCCCAGAAGTTGCCTCTCTTTTCGTCTAGAGAAAAAGACCCTGAGACATTCCTCCTCTGCTCTTTACATAGTTTTAGAAAATTAGCAGTCTGTTCATTCATTCCTGCAAGAAATAGCAGTTTCCTCCTATGTGCCAGGCACTGTTCTAGGCACTCAGGGAACCACAGTAAACAAGAGAGATGAGGTACTTGCTTTTGCAATGCTCATCTTTGACCAGCCTTCTTTTAGGGCTCACGCAGTTGATCAGTTCTCCTCTCTGTGCCTCTGTCCACATTGCCCGAAAAGTCCCTTCCTGCTTCTCCTTCCTACTCAAATACTAAACATATCTGTTTAGGGTCCAGCTCAAGGCCAAACTCCTCCTTACGGTTCAAGTTCCTCTGATCTTGCCCTGAGATTTCCTTTCTCTAACAGTCCTGGTACCTGGAGCCACCCCACATCATTCCATGCTAAGTTACACTGCTTTCTTCTTCTTTGTTGTTTTTAATTTTCAATTTTTTTTTAAGTAGGTTGCACATCCAATATGGGGCTTGAACTTACAACCCTGAAGTCAAAAGTTGCATGCTCCACTGAGTCTGCCAACTGCTCTTTAAAGCAGATTGAGGTTTAATCTTGTTTCCTAACTACATTATGGCTCCCCTGATGGTCAAAGCCATTTTCACTTGTCCCTTCACCTCCTCCCACCTCACCGGACCTAGTGAATAGTGTTTGCTCAAGAATCACACTCCTTAGCGTCTTGAATCTTAGGGTGTGATGAGAAACATGTCTTCTTCGTGCCAGGGTGGCAGAGCAATCTGTTCGCTGAGGCTGTGTCTATAAATTCCTGCTTTTTAAAAAGTATATCTAATTCAATATACCAAAATAACTTCTATTGGAAGTATAATTTATGGGATATGGTTAAATATATATGCTTAAAAGAACATCTGTATTGAATTTTCCCCCCCAAAAAATCCAATGAATATTTTATACTTATTGGGAAAAAAAAAAAAAAAAAAAAGGAAAGGAAAAATTTCCTCTACCCTCTTAGGTTCTGTACCTGAGACCTGAAAATTAAACTGACAGGAGAGAGATTAGCAAAAGAAAAGGTTTATTTTATATGAACATACAGGAGGTCCCACAGAAAAGAAATGGATATTCCAAAGGAGCAGTTAGTCCTGAACGATTAGACACCATTTAACAAAGGACAATGAATTGTGGAGAAGTAATTGGACAAGAGAGGGGTGGGGAAATTGGAGCTTCTAGGGGTGGTAAATTGTGGGAAGGTAAATATACAGTGGAAACTCCTGGATGATAAGAGTTATTTACTAAGGTTGTTATTTTTTTAAATTTATTTTTTAATTATTTTTTATAAACATACATTTTTATCCCCAGAGGTACAGGTCTGTGAATCGCCAGGTTTACACACTTCACAGTACTCACCATAGCACATACCCTCCCCAGTGTCCATAACACCACCCTCCTTCTCCCAACCCCCCTTCCCCCAGCAACCTTCAGTTTGTTTTGTGAGATTAAGAGTCACTTATGGTTTGTCTCCCTCCCAATCCATCTTGTTTCATTCATTCTTCTCCTATCCCCTTAACCCCCCATGTTGCATCTCCACTTTCTCATATCAGGGAGATCATATGATAGTTGTCTTTCTCTGATTGACTTATTTCGCTAAGCATGATACCCTCTAGTTCCATCCACGTCGTCGCAAATGGCAAGATTTCATTTCTTTTGATGGCTGCATAATATTCCATTGTGTATATATACCACATCTTCTTTATCCATTCTTTACTAAGGTTTTTATGCAGACTCAAGCAGTGCCTTCTCCGATAATCAGAATCTTCTCTAGTGACTGAGAGTCATTGTCCTCTTACAAATATGGGAAGAGACACCCTTACAAATGAAAATGTATGCTACATTTACAAAGCAAAGCTTATACTCAGCTTCTAGACAGAAAGGGGGAGAGAGTTCATTGTCTTCAACTCAAAACAATCTTTAGGCTTAGGTAACAGTATTGTGAGGTGGCATACTTTGGGATGAGGGGGACTGGGAGTGACAAAAGATTAGGCAAGGCAACAGGTTTGTCAACAGATTTAGGAAATGTTCACATAACTGCAAGAAGCGTTGTAAACCACGGGTGCCTGGGTGGCTCAGTCAGTTGAGCATCCAGCTCTTGTCTTGGGCTCAGGTCATGATCTCAGAGTCGTGAGATGAAGTCGTGCATCAAGCTCTGCACTGGGTGTGGAACCGGCTTAAGATTCTCTCTCTCCCTCTGCCCACCCCAACCCACCTACCCATCCCATCACGCCTCCAACCCCCGTGCTCTCTTTCTCCCTCTCTCTGTCAAAAAAAAAAAAAAAAAGTCACTGTAAACCATTATTTAAAACTAACTTCCTTCAATTCTTGAGGTTTGGTTTTGAATGCTTATTTATTTTTTGTTCTAAGTCTTCCTGAGGAGGAGGCAAGAAGAACAACTTGACCCTTAGTAGTAATGATGCATAACAGCAAAAAATAACTCCAAGGAGACACCTCAGGCATGAATATCTATGTGCAATTATGCAATAAACAATCCTCCATTATCTATGGAAGGTATAAACTATACATCTGCAACAAAACAAGAAATTATAAAATCAATAATAATATTGTCACTTTGAGTAATGCTTCACTACCTGATCCTAGAAAAGAAGTAAATTTGTCCTTACCTTTTGACATTCTCCCTTTCGGTGCAGGATGCAGAGAACACTCGGCAGAGAAGCAAGACTTGTATTCTACATCAGAGTTGTCCAATAGGAATACACACTGGAAACCATATATGTAATTTTCAATTTTCCAGTAGCCGCACTAAAATAAATAAAAAGAAACAGATTAAATTAATTTTAGCCTATTATATCCAAAATTCATCATTTCTGCATGTCATGAATATAATTATTGAGATATTTTCTATTTTTTTCATGTGTGGAGAAAAAGGTTATTCAAAATCCAAGTATACTTACACTCATAGCCCATCCCAACTAGGTCTAGCCCCATTTCAAGTGCTCAGCCCATGTGTCTGGCGGGTACTGAACTGAACTGCTCTGCTCTAGATTCTGACCTTTGGGGAACCAGCTGCGTGACCTTGGACTTAACCTCCCTGTTCTTAAGTTCCCTCCCCTTTCAACTGAGAGGGAGAAATAATCACTCCAAGTTCTTTCTAGTTTAAATTCTATTGCATCCATAACTTGCATATCAGTGGGGAAACCCAATTTCAAATGCAGACCATGTTCTTTATGTATGTAAAATTAGCAGAGAATCTGAAAAATACAAAAAAGTATAAAAACAAAACAGAACAGGGCTTCTCCACTAGCTCAGTCAATAAAGCATAGGATTCTTGATCTTGGGGTTGTGAATTCGAGCCTCACACTGGGTACAGAGATCACTTAAACACAAAATGATGTAAAAAAATAAATAATCTACAATCTACCCAAGCATATCTACTATTAATCCTCTAATGAATTTCCTTTCTAATTTTATTTATTTATTTATTTATTTATTAAAGATTTTATTTATTTATTTGAGGGAGAATGAATGAGAGAGAGCATGAGAGAGGAGAAGGTCAGAGGGAGAAGCAGACTCCCCAAGGAGCTGGGAGCCCGATGCGGGACTCGATCCTGGAAGTCCGGGATCATGACCTGAGCCACCCAGGCGCCCCTGATTTTTTTTTTTTTTAAACTCAAGGAACAGTTGAAACTTTGGGAAGTGATTAATATATTACTATATCCTCCCTCACATATTTTAGGGATTTTGAAAAAATAAAATTCATACAATTTAGTTCCCCCCAAAAAGAAGACAGTTCTATATTATACATGCTTTTTTTTCTGTTGCTTTTTTTTACAGCATAGAACATACGATGGACATAACATATGACATTGTGTGTTATGTTATATACTTAACAGGTTGTGTGTTAGGTTATGTGCATAACAATATATAATGATTTTATACATGGTTGTATGGCAAAATGATTCCCACAGCTCTAACTAGCATCCATTACCACACACGGCTACGGTTTTTTTCTTGTGATGACAACTTTTAAGATCTACTCTCTTATGTGACTTTCACCTGCAGAATTCAGTATCGTTAACTAGGGTCACCATGCTCTCCAGACACCCCCAGAATCTTTTATGTCATAACTGGGAGTTCCTACCTTTTGACCACCTTCACCCATGATACCCAAGTATATATACTTGTAACATGAAAAGATCCAAATGATTTTCTTTCAAAATCAGTTCGTTATAGGGATCTTTCTCTTATCTCTGCTGTCCTTGCTGCCGCCTTTTATGACCATGACGTGTTCATCACGGGAGTCTTTAGTTTCTGTCCACTTTCTCTCCTCTCGGCCCCCATCTGTATTCAGGGTCACCCATTTCTGCCTGCCCGTTTGGGGGCCCCCCAAGACTTACTACAGCTGCTGGTCAGGCCTCAGAGGCAAGGCACTCCGGGGGACGATTTCCTCAGCAAAGTAACCAGGCCATCCACCCCTGCTCTCGGCCTGGCTCTTCAGGCTTGCAATTATTTCGGATGTCACCTCAGGGCAACGGTAAAAATTTACTTTGAATTGCTTCCGCCAACCTTTCTGAAGTTTCTTTTCTAACCCAGCAATTAGTCAAAACGAAGGCACTAAAATAACTATTGAATAGTTTGGGTATTTATCTGTGGGAGTTGTTTGGATTTTAGAGAGGCTTGAGAGGAAAATAGGGAAATAGGGTTTTACACCCCCTAAAAAAAAAAAAAAAAAAAAACCCGCCAACCTTCCTTTTTCTTTCCTTTCTTTCTTTTCCCATTTCTAATTCCTTTTGTTCTTTCAGAGGAAGAGGGTGTGTGTGTGTGTGTGTGTGTGTGCACGTTCTTAATTGTCAAAAGTGCTCAGCCGGAAGAAGACAGGAAATGGAATTAAAGGTGAAATGAGTAGCCACCCAGCAGCAGGTCGCGTGTAGAGAGGCCCTGTATCTTTTCACATCCTAAACGTGGGCCCAGCGCCACTCCTGCAGCCCCCACCAGGACACCCCCCTCCCCGCTCTTTGATATGCTAATCGTGGCTGTGGGTTGGTTCAAGCTGGCAAGAGAGCAGAGGCTTTCAGATGGCTGACACGTTACAAAGCTGCAAACTTCAAAGCCCGGTTTAAAAGGTTCTGTTCTCATCCAGCAAAATAAGTTTGCTTTTTACAATGCCGAAGAGAAAATCCCAACAAATTAGAGTGGAATCTTAAACAATGAAACAGGCCCAACTCAAAAATAAGGAACCAATCAATGCTATCAACATGGCTTCTATCTGTCCTTAGGATTAATCATTTCCAGATGACAGCATGCATCTGATTAGGTTCCTCTGGCAACTCTTCCCTCTATCGGGCCCTGTGACAAGGGGGCTCCGACGCTGGAGTCCGAGATGGGGACCCAGCACTAGGTAACACTGTGCTTTGGACAGGGCCCAGGTGGCTTCTGGCAGAAAGGAAGTCAGCAGAGGGTAGGACTTCAAGAAATGCAACTCTTGTCTTTTAGAAACACACATGTGACTTCCCAGTTCCTCCTAGTTTTTTCAACTTCTGACAAAAATTGAGGTACCTCGCCAGGGTGGGCCCTGTATTTCTGCAGAGTGCCCAACATCACACCCAACCTACAAGTTCACTATTTTTTAAACTTGGCTTTTTGGTTCTGGAAGACTGCTGTAGTCCTTGCTTTGGTCTCCTTGAACTGCCATCACAAAATATCATAGATGGGAGGCTTAAACAACAGGAATTTATTTTCTCAGTTCTGGAGGCTGGAAATCCAAGATTGAGGGTTAGGGTCTGATGAGAGCTTTTGCTCTGGGCTGCAGGCAGCCACCATCTTGTTCTGTGCTCGAAGGATTCCACTGTGAGCTTCGTGAGTAAGACGGGTGGTCTAGTGTCTCTTCCCCCTTTTATGGGAACAGTAACCCTACTGGATTAGAGCCACACCCTTAAGACCTCAGTTAACCTTAATTGCCTCCTTACAAGGCTTATCTCCAAATAAAGTCACCTTGGGGGTGAGGGTTTAAAGAATGTGCCACCCCAAAACATACCACTTTGGCATAGGATTATATTGAACTAAAGGCCTCTAGGAATCAACAAGTGCAGAAAGAAGCCTTCTCGTGTCTTCCCTTACCTGACTGAAAAGCCTCAAGTTCTGTGAAATAAGTTTGCCATAAATTTCCTCTTCAAGGTGAACTGACTCCCAGAAGGGAAAACCCCAAATCCCTTTTCCATGGGAGGTCAACAGCCCAGAAGGAGACAAACATTATCATAAACTTTCTTATCTCTCGCTTGTTCTCTTAAAAACCCATTTGTCACTCCTAAAGAAATCTATTTGTTCTTCCCATAAAAGCCTTTTCTTCCCCCACTCCCTTTTCCTTACTAAATTAGGGATATAAACCTCAAGCTTTAACCCTTTAACCAGCCAGCTACTCCTTTTGTTAGTTCCATATGCCTGCAAATAAAGCTTTTTTTCCTGTCAGTCTGTCTTTTGTCAGCTTAATTCAAAGGCCTCCATTTTGCAGAACAGAAGAGAGTAGGGGAAAATTTTTTCTCCCCTACAGGCTTCAATTTATGAGTCTGGTTTGAGAGTCATGGGGGAGGGGGGTGATAAGCAGAGACACGATTCAGTCCATAGCAGTCTTCAAGCCTCTTCAGTTAACCAAAACCCTTGCACTACCTTTGAAGAATAAACACATCAAGCTTGAGACAGAGCTGTGTCTGCAAAGAGAGGGGAGGGGGGGGTCTGATGAACTCTGATCAAGATGGCGGCATGCCTACTTCCTCTCTCACAGTTTTACCTGGGGTCTCCACTACTTCCAACTTTATTAGCTTTCCATTTCGATCTTGAAAGGACTGTCTTTTCCATGGGTCAATGCATACTTGTGTAAGCCTGTGTGAGTTGGGGGGTGATAGCAAAGGTTGAGAAAAGGCTGTCACAGCTTTGAAGAGTAGCAGAAGAGCAACCCCAAAATCTGTTTCTTTGGCACAGGATTATTTTGAGACAATTTCTGAGAAACTGCCAGAGAATCTCTGAAAACAGAGTAGAATTTAGTCTTTTGTAAGGGACATTTTCTTTACAAAGGAATTCCTCATTTGTAAGTGTCTCCCCCCACCCCTTTACCAAGAAGGATGACTCTCAATCACCAATAAACTCCTATCAATGGAGAAGACTCGGACTTAAATCTGCCTAACAACCTTCTCCTTGTTTACCTTGCTTCCCACCGCCCACCCTCCCTCAACTGGTCTCTTCACACCCCCCCAACATCTTTCTTTTGTCTTTAGCTAAAGATTGCATTTAAGGTGGTGAGTTGGGATCTGGACCACACAACTTTCCAAGCTACCCATCTAAGGTAGAAGGAAAATTCCTTTTCCTTCCCCACAGTTTGAACTTAAACCTAAATTTAAGCTGTGTGCTTCCTAGGATTCAACCCATCTGGTGGTCCCAAGGGATAGCCCTGCCAGGAGTCTGTTTAGGGGAGGGCTGGCACTGCATCCCCAGGCAGTGTTCTGTGGGTCCCCATCTCCAGAGAACACTCAAAGCTAGTCCTTGAGGACATCTGCCAGAGTCACAGGAAGAGAAGTAAGAATGAGAAAACAAAAGGCCTTTTTACTAAACTCTCAGAGGCCTTGGGAACCCTGTTTGGGGATGAGAGCATCATAAAGGTGGAGGAAGGGAGAGCCAACCAACACCCTCCATTTCCCCCCAACACACACACACACACACACACACACACCCATCCAGCTGGGGCAGATCAGGACAGCCCTGCCCTGCAGGGACCTGTTCTGGTGTCTGATACAGCCCACAAGAAAAGTACACCATATACACCAAGATTAACTGTAAAGAAAAAAAATACTGGAAGGAAATACAGCAAAGGGTTTTCTTCCCTATATACATAGTAGCCTAAATCATTGCTTCCTTTGAGATTTACATAAATTTCATTCAGTTGAATTTCATTCAATTCCTGCCCCCACCAACCAGAAGGTAGTCTGACCTCCTCCCCCACCTCCAAGAATTCCAGAGGGCTTATCTTCTCAGATCGGCTCCTCCCTTGTCCTGTCCCCCTTCAGTCTCAGGCCCATTGATGTCTCACCTCCCTCCGTTCTTTTCTCCTCCCTGCCTTCCCCCCTCCCCATTTCTTAAGACACCGTGGCTGTGGGTGTAACAGACTCCACAGAAGGTGTGGGAAATTGGTGAGAGGTGGGGCAGAGAAGGATGCCCCTTTCATCACAGCACTTAAAATTCCTCCAGCCACCCCCACACCAGTGAATTCCTCCCCTGCCCACATCTGCACAGCCCCTGGCTACCACCTGCCACACCGCAGCTCAACCCATCCCCCACCCTGGCCCACATTCCCCCCCAGCTCTGCTCACTTCTTCCATCTTCCTCTGCTTTCCCCCCCCCCACCCCCCACCAATCACTCCTTCTTCTTATGCAGAGCAGTTTAACTACTGCGGAGTCTCAGGGCCTCCCTTCACCAGCCTTGGGCGAAGGGCCTGCTAGCATTTCACCTTGGAAGTGTCCCATCAAGGTATTTTGTGAAACAAAGGGCTATTTACTCCAGAGAGGAATTCTACCACTCCCGGAGGGGCAGAAACAGCTGCAGTCAGCTGTGGTTTAAATTAGTATTTTACCTTTACTACTAGTGTTTTCCATACTTTCCCTACAAGTACGCATTAATTTGAAAAAACTTTTAAGTGAGAGTTCACATAATTACAGCCAGTGGTTCCCAACTAGGGGTGATTTTGCACCCCAAGGGGATATTTGGCAATATCTGGAGATTTTTATCGTCGTAACTGTGGGATGGGAGTGCCACATGTAAAAAGAGACAAGACTACTAAACACCCTACAATGCATGGGACAGCTCCCCTCAAAAAAGAATTATCTAGCCCAGAAGGTCATTGGTACCAAGATTGAGAATCCCTGCTATGGGCCAAGAAGCATCTAAAGAAAGTGACAGTGACTTTCTCTTCCCCAGTTTAAAGGGACCAGTTAAAAGAAGTCATTCCCTTCATGTTGACAGAATAACAACAACTAGGAATTACTGAGAACTTACTTTGTTCCTAACAACCCTTTAAGGCAAGTGGCTATCCAATTGTTACCCCCTTTCACAGGATAAAAACAAACTGTGTCACACAGACACTAAGCGTGAGACTAGGATAACCTGAGCCATAAATGTATGTGTGAGGCAAGGAGGCAATCTTAGTGACATTCACAGTTTGGTCTTAAACTTGCCATATACAGATATTACTTACATTCCCACCAGACTGCAGTGCAGAGAAGGAACTAAAGGGGACATGAAGCTTTGACCATTAAATCATGAAGCGCAATTTTGTATTTTGTAAACAGAACTTCAAAAGCCTGTTCCATTCAGAAAACTTGATTTTTGTCCTTTAAAAGTACTTAATCATGGAATTGATGCACTAATTATATATACAGATAGACACATATTTTAATACTTTTATTAAAAGTTTTACATTGTGAGGCAGGCCCAGACAGTTTCACCAACAATTCTACCAAATGTTTAAAGAAGAATTAATAGCAATTCTACACAATCTCTAACAGAAAAAGAGAAGAGGAAGCAATCCCAATCTATCTTATGAAGCTAGTACTACCCTAATACCAAAACTCAACAAAGGTAGTACAAAAAATGAAAACTACATGCCAGTATCCCTAATGAGTACAGATGCAAAAAAAATCCTTAGCAAGATATTAGCAAATAGAATTCAGCAATATGCAAGAAAAATTATTTACCATGACCAAGTGGATTTATTTCACAGATAAGAAACTGGTTCAATATTTGAAAGTCAATTAATATAACTCACAATATTGACAGAAAAGTCACACGGTCATAGTCTACACAAAAATGTATTTGACAAAATTTTATATCCACTCCTGATTTTTAAAGTCTTGGAAATATAGGAATTGACGAAAACTTCCTCAACATGAAAAAGAACATCCACAAAAACATCCTACAGCTAACATTTTACTTACAAGTAAAAGACTGAATGTTTTCCCCTAATATTAGGAACAAGGCAAGGATGTCTGTTCTCGCCTGTCTTGAACAGTTCTAGCCTGTTCAAGAAGGCAAGGAAAGGAAATACAAGGCAAACATATCAGAAAGTAAGAAATAAAACTGTCCTTATTTGCAGATGACGTGATTGTCTATATAGGAATCTACCAAAAAAGGAACAGAAAAGAAATAATAATTCACAATGTTGCAAGATATAAAATAAATATACAAAAATCTATCTAGATACTAGCAAAGAACATGTGGGCGCAAAAACATTTTAAATATGTCATTTACACTTACTCATTAGGTATAGATCTAACAAAACATGAATCTGTGTGATGAAAACTAAACAATGTAGTTTTTTGTTTTTTTTTTTTAAATCAAAGAAGACCTAAATCCATGGAGAGGAGTGAATGGACTCAACATAGTAATGATGCTAATTCTCCCAAAACTGATATATAGGTTTAATGAAATTCTTATTAAAATCTCAGATATTTTTGAAAGTATAGATAAGATTATTCTAAAATTTATATGGAAGGGTAAAGGAACTAGAATACTAAAAAAATTTTGATAAAGAATAAAGAGAAAAATCTGTCTACTTGATTTTGAGATATATAATACAGCTATAGTAATCAAAACTGTGTGGAATTGACAGAGGGTTCAACATATAGAGCATGCAACAGGATAGTGATCCAGAAATAGATTCATGTAAATATACCCTACTGATAGGAAAAACAACCTTTTTACCAATGGTGCTAGAGCAATTAGACATTAAAAATATATATAGGGGCACCTGAGTG
Source organism: Neogale vison (assembly GCF_020171115.1). Lineage (NCBI taxonomy): Eukaryota > Metazoa > Chordata > Mammalia > Carnivora > Mustelidae > Neogale > Neogale vison. Next base: position 137,740,689 of record NC_058091.1, read on the forward strand.
GCTCAGTGGGTTAAAGCCTTTGCCTTCAGCTCAGGCCATGATCTCAGAGTCCTGGGATCAAGCCCTGCATAGGGAGCTCTCTGCTCAGCGGGGATCCGGCTTCCCCTTCTCTCTTTGCCTGCCTCTCTGCCTACTTGTGAGCTCTGTCTGTCAAACAAATAAATAAAATCTCTAAAGAAAATTGTAAAAAAAAAAAAAAAAATATATATATATATATATGTATATATATAAAATGAAATAAAAATTTCAATGTAATTCTCGTACCTTATGCAAAAATTAACTCAAAATGTATCATGGTCTTAAATGTTAAATTTAAAGGAGAAAATCCTCAGGATCCAGGGCTATACAAAGAGTTCTTAGACTTGATTTAAAAAGAATGATTCATAAAAGGAAAAAGTGATAAATTGGACTTCATCAAAATTGAAAACTTTGGCTCTATTAAAGACCCTCTTAAGAAAATGAAAAGACAAGTTAGACAGTGGAAGAAAATATTTCCAAATCACATATCTGATAAAGGACTAGTGTCTAGAATATATAAAGAACACTCAAAACTTTTTTTTTTTTTTGCTTTTTGTTAAAAAAAAAAAAAAATCCATTTACAACATGGACAAAAGACACGAAGAGACATATTACCAAAGAGAATATACAGATGGCAAATAAGCAGATGAAAAGATGTTCAACATCACTAGCCATTAGGGAAATGCAAATTAAGACCACAGTGAAGATATTGCTACTGTCTACCAGAATAACTAAACTGAAAAATAGTGACAAGACTAAATTCTCATGAGAATATGAAGAAACTAGATCACTCATCCATTGCTGGTGGGAATGTAAAATGGTACAATCAATCTGGAAAGTAGTTTAAGACCATTTCTTAAAAAACTAAACAAGCACTCACCCTAGACCCAGCAGTTACACTCTTATTCATTTATCCCAGAGAATTAAAGATTTATGTTCACACAAAGACCTATGCATGAGTGTATATAGCAGCTGTATTTGTAATAACCCAGAACTGGAAGTCCCCAGATGTCCTTCAGTGGGTGACTGGTTAAACAAACTGTGGTATATCACTTCCATGGAATAGCACTCAGCTATTATTATAAAATAACAAACTATCATTTTTAATTATCTAAAAATAAATAAGTAAGTAAAATCTTTGAAAATTTCTTTAGATTATTACCTAAACAAAAATTAAAGTAAAATAGCACATTATCAATACAGAAAACAACCTGGATGATCTTCAAAGAATATGCTGGGCGACAAAAACCAATCCCAAAAGGTTGCTACTGTATGATGCCATGTATACAACATTCTTCAATGAAAAAGTTGTAGAAATGGAGGACAGATTGGGGGTTAAAGATAAGAGATAAACAGATAGGGCTAAAAAACAAAAGAGAGGGGGCAACAGGAGGGATTCTTGGTGGAAATGTCCTCTATCCTGACTGTCTCAATGTCAAAATCCTGGCTGTGATATCATACTATATTATAGCTCTATAAGGCATTACTATAGGGAGAAATTAGAATAAAGGTACAGGGGACCTTTCTTTCTCTTTCTTTCTTTCTTTCTTTCTTCCTTCCTTCTTTCTCCTTCTTTCTTTTTAAGATTTTATCTATTTATTTGTCAGACAGAGAGAGTACAAGGAGGGAGAGAAGGAGAAGCAGGCTCTGCACTGACCAGGGAGCCCAATGCAGGACTCGATCCCAGAACCCTGGGATCATGGGTTGAACCAAAAGCAGACGCCCAAATGACTGAGCCACCCAGAGGCCCCTGTACTATTTCTAAAGACTGTGTGTAAATCTACAATGATCTCAGAATAAAAGTTATTTATTTAAATAAACTATGTTATAATTATAGTTTATTATAAAATATATCATAATTATATAATGGTATCTATTTAAATAAGTAAAAATATATGTAGAGATTGGAAAAGGTAAAAACAATGCAAGCCCAGAACAGGCTAGCTCCCTCATTAAGACTAACAAGCACCCATTTACAGGAGGCACCCACACAAGGTGATCAGGAAACAAGCAACCCACTGTTCTGAAGAGCAGGCACTCTAATCCATGTAAAATAAACTGTAGACATGGAAACTGTAATGTGAAAGGAGTATGGAAACCAAAGAGGGAGATGTTGTAATGACAAGTGCAAACAGAAAGTGGGGAGTTACCGTGGAGTCTAGAAAGAGCTGGAGGGGGAGACAGTAGGTGTTTTTCCAGCACTGACCAGGACAGAGCACAGCTGGCCAACACAAACATCCAGTCCACTGGGCAAACATAATCCTTGCTGAAGGAGGAATTTTCACTGGGGCAGTCACCATGTGATGAAAATATACCCTCTAGGAAATCCAATTTCCTTTGCTTGGGTTCTGTATTCATCAAGCAACCTTCTGATCTTAATTTGATTTTTGATGGTTTCCTCACTGTAAAAGAAGGAGCTAATGGTATCCAATCTGCTAAATGATTATATGTTTTCTTCCATTATGACCCTCCCATGGTTTTTTGGCATTGGGTATTTTGTCCTAAACTGTTTTCTTTCTCAGGCATGATAGCAGTTTTCTTCCAACAAGACTGTAATCCCCTTGAGCAAAGAAACTGAGTCAACAATCATTTATTAAGCACCTGCTATGTACTGGGAACTGTGCGAGGACCAAAGGCAAATGACAACCGAGATAGGATTTGTGCTACCAGGAACTGCTAATTTCCTGGTGGTCCTGTATCAGCAGGACTGGTAGTAGTGGCATTATGGCCCAGAATGTGGGTTTCAGAGTCAAACCAATGGGGTTCAAATCCTGGCTCCAACATTTACCACCTGTGTGATCTTAAGCAAGCTATGTAACCTCTCTGACCCTCAGTTCCCTCATCTGTGCAATGGGTAGACCTCCCAAGGCGTCAGGAGGATTAAATGAGTTCACTAGACAAAGCACAGTACCAGAGACACAGTGAGTGTTCGTTAAATGGGAATTAGTGTTACTCTGACAATCATTCTTACAGTCATGATTTCCAACCCTGTGAGATCACATTTCCCTCTACTGCCCACCTAACTTGTCTGCCCATTCTAGGTTCAATTACCTATTAAGTTCCCCTTTCCAGGCATCTGACAACACCAGGGATTACAAAGAATTTCTACAAATCTGCCATGGCTGTCCCTTGCCACCAGCCAACATCTGGCTCAAACCCATTGCTCTTCTAGCCACCTACAGACCAGCTTCTCCTACCTCCTCTTATCACCAAAATGGGCCAAGGCCTGCCTTCATGTTTATCACTTGACCTTGAGAAGGCTTTGGGAAAACCAAGGAACCCATGCCCAGAAAATTCTTTTTTTTTTTTTTTTTTTCTAGAAGATTTTATTTATTTATTTGTCAGAGAGCGAGCCCAAGCAGGGAGGTGGTGGCAGGCAGAGGGAGAAGCAGGGAGAAGCTGAGCAAGGAGCCCGATACATGGCTCGATCCCAGGACCCTGGGATCATGACCGGAGCCCAAGGCAGAAGCTTAACCAACTGAGCCACCCAGTGTCCCAAACACAGGCTGCACAGCAAATTCTAGACAATTCTCAGAATCCAGGTTTATCACTATGTTACAGGGGTTCCTTTTCTTCATCTCTAAAAAACCACACCAACTCTAGGCTCCATATCATTTGAGTTCCATGGTTTGGGGGAGGGGTGGAGGGGTTGTCTTTTGTGTTTAGTTTTTTTCCTTTAAGACTATATATATATATATATGTAAAATATATATAGGGGCACCTGCGTGGCTCAGTGGGTTAAGCCAATGCCTTCAGCTCAGGTCATGATCTCAAAGTCCTGGGATGGACCCCTGAATCGGGCTTCTGCTCAGCCGGGAGCCTGCTTCCCTTTCTCTCTCCCTCTGCCTATCTCTCTGCCTACTTGTGATCTTGCTCTGTCAAATAAATAAATAAAATCTGTAAATAAAATAAAAAATATATATATTTATCTGAAAGAGAGGGCAGCCACAAGGAAGAGCAGAGAAACAGTAAGAGACAGAACCTCAAGCAGACTCCATGCTGAACATGGAGTCCCAGGCAGGCTCAATCCCACGACCCTGAGATGATGACCTGAGCCTAAACCAAGAGTCGCATGCTTAACTGGCTGAGCCACCCAGGTGCCCCTGCAGATATTACTCAAAAAAATAGGGGTGCCCGGGTGGCTCAGTGGGTTAAGCATCTACCTTTGACTCAGATCATGATCCCAGAGTCCTGGGATCAAGACCCACATTAGGTTTCCTGCTCAGCAGGGAGCTGCTTCTCCCTCTCTCCCCTGCTTGTGCTCTCTCTTGCTGTCTCTTTCTGAAATAAATAAATAAAATCTACGTGAATAAATCAATAAACAAATAAATAAAATCTTTAGGGGAGGCTGGGTGGCTCAGTTTTTAAGCGTCCGACTTTCGTTTAGGCTCAAGTCATGATCTCAGGGTGCTGGGATGGAGCCCCACATCAGGCTCCCTGCTCGGGCAGAGTCTGCTTGTCCCTCTCCCTCCCCTCTACCCCTCCCCCTGCTCAAGCTTGCTCACACACTCTCTCTCTCTAAAATACATAAGTAAAACCTTAAAAAAATACAAAATCTTTAAAAATAAATAAATAAGTAGAAACATAGACGCTAAAGGGAAAGAAAGCAACCTATTCAAATCCTCTTCCCTCTCCCCTTCTGGGCCTTTGCCCCAGGATTTCCCCCCCAGGAGCTGTTCTCCCCCGCCACCCTCTTGAAGCTCTTTCAGGAATAAATCAGGCAAGGCTTCCTCCAGTCATCAGCCTGGATGGGGAGCAACCAGCCCAGCAGCAAGAAACAGAATCTTCCCCAGAAGCTCAGAGGAAACACATATACAGAGTTTTATGTCAGGAAGCAGACGTGCAGAGCTGTGTGTGCTTTTGTTTTTTCGTTCTTCCCACTTATGAAGTTGTTCCCCACCCATGGTTGCCTCCCAAAACAGGACTACACATTCACCCCTGAGCTTGACCAATAACCCAACAATTTCCTGTTGTACAAAGACAAATAAGAAGGTTTTTTTTTTTTTTAAAGATTTTTTATGTATTTATTTGACAGAGAGAAATCACAAGTAGATGGAGAGGCAGGCAGAGAGAGAGAGGGAAGCAGGCTCCCTGCTGAGCAGAGAGCCCGATGCGGGACTCGATCCCAGAACCCTGAGATCATGACCTGAGCCGAAGGCAGCGGCTTAACCCACTGAGCCACCCAGGCGCCCCAAGAAGGTTTTAAAAAGAGAGAAAGAGGGGGGAAAAAAAAAAAGAAAGAGGAAGGAAGATGAAGACGTGAAGGAAAGAAGGGGAGAAATGAAACGAAAGACCAGGACCACAGCCTTCTGTGCGGCGGAGGGAAGGGCCACCGGCTGGAGGCAGAGGGGTCCTCAAAGACAGTCTGGTCATTTTCCCTGCCCAGTCTGGTGACCCCCAGATAAGATCAGTGATAGACGACATTGGGCTTTCTCAAAACACCTTCCCGAGAACACCTCCCACGACGTGTCAAAACAAATGAAATTCCACATTCCTGCTTGTAAATATTTTTCCCCTGCAATAAATGAAAGCTGTGATTCGACAGATACCTCAGAGCTTAGCATTCTTTATGAGGTGTATAAATAAGACCTACGGCGGGATTGGAGAGCGCCTATCCTGGCAGTATCATTTTTATCCTATGGGCAAGTGTGCATTTACATAATTCAATTCAGCAAATTCTGATTGAATATACATAGTATTGTATAAATATGTATCAATACGTGCGAGAACAAAATGAAGAGAAGCTGGTCAGGATCAAGCAGCGCCGGTGGCCCCCCTCAATGTCTGCCGCGGGACTGGGCTGTCTGACTTTGGGGAACAGATGTTATTTGAGTACCATCCCATTATTCACCTAGCGCTCCCCGGTGCCCATCCCTGATCCCACAGAGCGGCGGATAAATAAAATCTGTGCTCATGCATTAAATCAACATGCATTACATGCCACCGAAAATACATACAAGATGCAGGAATTGCATCTTTATTTCCAAACATATTTGTTACGGAAGTGTCTTAAAGAGACTGGGGGAGGGGCGCCTGGCTGGCTCAGTCTGAGGAGTTGATGGTGCTTGAGCTCAGGGGTCACGAGTTCGAACCCTATGTTGGATCTAGAGAAGACTCAAAAAATAAAATATCTTTTAAAAGAGAGAGAGGGGCACCTGGGTGGCTCAGTCGGTTAGGCATCTGCCCTCAGCTTGGGTCATGATCCCAGAGTCCTGGGATCGAGCCCTGCATGGGGCTCCCTGCTCAGTGGGAGGCCTGCTTCTCCCTCTCCCACTCCCCCTGCTTGTGTTCCCTCTTTCGCTGTCTCTCTCTCTCTTCAAATAAATAAATAAAATCTTTTTAAAAAGAGAGAGAGAGAGAGATTGGGGGAACCGGGGAAAGATGTTAGCATTTTGGACGAAGGACAGAAAGGTTTTTGAGCTGCCCCCTTTATTTGAATATTTGAGTGCGTGACCTTTTGGATATTAGCAAATAGCTTTCTAAACCAAACAAATTTTGCAGAGAAAAAGACAACTTATAAATTTATCTATTTCTGCATCCGCACTGAGGAAAAGTTAAAACTGGTCTAGATTAGCTGGCTCTGGCAGCCAGGACAAAATACCATAGACAGGGCAGGGTTGGAGGGGCTCAAACAATAGACATGCATTTGCTCCCAGTTCTGGAGACTTGAAATCCATTATCAAGATGTCAACCGACTGGGTTTTTGGGGAGGACACTCTGGTTGGCAGATGACCATCTTCTCACTGTGTTCTCACAACATCTCCATTCTGGGTGCTCACAGAGAGAGAGAGATTTCCAGTGTCTCTTCCTCTTCTTAGGAGGACTCCCATCCTCGTGGGTCAGTGCCCCACCCTTACAACCTCATTTAACCCTAATTACTTCCTTAAAGGCCCAAGCTCCAAGTACAATCCCACTGAGGGTCAGGGCCTCAACACACAAACTCTAGAGGGACATTCTTCAGTCCATAACATTCTCCTAAGTGCTTTGGACTGAAAATATTGACCGCTTCACATTTCCTCTGGAGCTAAAATCCAGGAACTGATGTTGTTACAAGTACTAAAGTTGAGCATGAAAAGCACAGGGTGAATTTCACATGTGCATTGTTATTCAGGTGGTAGGTTGGTGGTAGCAATGGCTGTTTTGCTCAGGTTTGCCTTCCCACTCATGACTCTACCCGGATTCTTCTCAAAATCCTAAGTCCCACATTTGAGGCTATGAGCCCTCTGAGGGCATTTCTTTTCTACCCCTTAGAGTCTGGCACATACTGGAAACTCAAAAAATGTTTCCTGCGAGATCGAACGAATGACTCCCTTTTCTTGTAGACATGGAGTCAGGAGGAGGAAAGTTCAAGAGAAGGGCCTATGTGGAGGGATGGCAGGCTGAGATGGAAACTTCCATCTCCCCCAGCCTCACTGGAAACAAAGAAGAGAACTTTTTAGAATGAGCGGCCATCACAGCCTGAGGAGAAGAGCCATGAAACCCCAAGTCAATTCTCTGAGCACTTCATGCTCAGAACGTGTTGATAGTGAATTGGGTTGAAGGAAAACCTAATTACCCTCTGGTTCCCCTGGCCACACACCGAAAAGGTGCCAGGCTTCCCAGTCACGGGAGAAGGCAAGTACACCATGGTTTGTGAGGAACAGCCAACGGACATTTCCTGAGTACTAGCTCTTCAGTCATTCAATAAATATTTATTGATCACATATTCTATGTCAGACACTAGACTTGGCCCTACAGACACAAATGATGAATCAGACACTCCTGCTCCTATGGAACAAGTACATCATCAGCGGATGGGACACTGGACCACTACGTCGGGTTTCTTCTTGTCCCTGACTGAACACTCTGGAATAGCTATGGTCACCGTGTCTGGAAATAAACACCTATCACGTGTCTGTCGCCCTGAGCCAAACAAAAGTTTTTTCATCTCGACTTTACTTATTTTTTTAAGTCATTTATTTACTTAGTTCAGGAAGATCTACACCCAGTGAGGAGCTTGAGCTCGTGACCCTGAGATCAAGAGCTGCAGGCTCCTTTGCCTGAGCCAACCGGCACCCCCCCCTTATTTGTTTTTTATGGCTATCCACTGATTTGCCTCTGGATGGGGAGGTGGGTGTATGTCCGGACTGTTCTTGCCATGAGCCAGAGGAAAGACTGCACTGGATATCCATTTGAGAGGGATATTTTAACACTTCTGGTCATAAGGTTGGAAGTGCCCAGCTCCAAGGTTAGGATGAATGCCCGGGGATAAGGGTCTGCCCCCAGTGAGAGGCCATCAGGCAGCTGACAGGGAACACAGATGGAGGATTAGGGACTCAAATGACAGCCTGGCTCGGTGACCTGGCCTCCTGCCAGGGCCAACCTCCCTGGTGACTAAACCATCCAGGACATCCCTCTTCTCCCTTCCCCCACTCCAGCACCAGAATCACCAGCACCCTGCACCCAGTGACATGAGATGCTGGGCAGGACATTGTGAAACTTCCTGGCCTGTTCTGTTGCCAAAGTGTCCTGAGTCAAAGTGACTCTGACCTTGGTCTTGCCTTGGAAGTCACCAGGGTAAGGCAGAGAAACACACAGAGACTCCCATGAAGCCAGCAGCCCCAGCGTGGGAGACAAGCTTTGAGCAGGCAGCAGTGTGCCCGGCATCACGAACAAAATGAAGTTGCCAGTTCTGGGTCGTTTTTGCCAATCAAAAGCAGAAATTTCGTATGGTTCAACCTGATGTAATACTAGCTGACTCTTGCCTAGCACCTCCTATGGGCCAGGCAAGGCTCTAAGCTCTTTGCACACAAACTCCCTTTATCTTCATAGCAGCCCCAAGATGGGGGTACTGTTAGTCTCCCCACTCTACAGAGAGGACCAAGTAAGCACCTGCTAGGACGTAGCAAGGATTCGAATGCAGGCAGTCTGGCCCCAGAATCCACATTCTCCACCTCTAGCCTGACCCACCTTGCTGGGCACAGAGTTCGGGGACAGCACAGAGGAAGAGCCAAGATGCTCAAAAAAGGGTTCCAGAAGAAAGTCAACCCCCTAAGCCTCATGTCTCCTGACTCCCTCCACAGCAACCAAAGACCTTCATTGTGTGTCAAGAGGGTGGCATTACCCTGGCCGCAAGGTCGATTCTCACCGCCCAAGCTCCCTGGAGCCTCGTACGCTAAACGTCTGCAGCATCAGTGTGTGAGCGAGGAAACAAAGAATGAATGAACAAAAGCAGAGGGCAAACCTTTTCATCCACCTAGAGAAAAAACAGGGCCAAACTACGTGGCTTTGTCGGGTGGATGGAGCTGGGGGAGGCCGGGAGAACGGGCGAACGCGTTACCTGGTGTACATCCCACGGGACTCCATGTGCAAAGTATCATCATCTTGACTTGACAAAGGAGGGGAAAATGGATTGGGAGAGTTGACTGAAGACCATCGGCCCCCCAGATTCTGACCCCACTCTTCCCATTCCCTCCTCTGCCTCCCACACTGCTCGGCACTTTCTCCTGCCAGCAGGTGAATTAACTTGGGGAATCCATTTAAGATTTTTCAGCTGCTGGAGGAGTTCAGGTGTGGCTGGAGGGGAGGAGGAAGAGGTCCAGGGACAGTCTGCAGCCCACAGGCCGATCCGCTCTCCCCCACCAACGAGCAGTAAGCCCACCACCCAGGAAAGCGCCTGAGCATCGGCGGTCAGGGCATGGCACGTGGGGTCCCTGCCGGAGAAACTAAAAACTGTCATTCTCCCACTTTGCCACTTTTTCCAATACTCCTTATCAGCCCCCAAAAGCTACTGCCATTACAACATTACCTCGTGATGGACATATATACAATTTCCTAGATTACATCTTATCGGACATTAGTTACATTTTAGGGTTGTTGCTTACTGGCACTTTAATTTCATAAGTAAGCTATCTCCAAATCACAGAGGGGGATGAGTTCCAGCTCCTTCCATCCATTCTCCAAGGCTCGTTTCCAGAAGCTAACATTTTCTTCCGCGGGCCTGGATTTCAGGTTCGTACTATCTGTCGGTTCTATGGCCCTCCATCCATTAACTATGGTAAGTAATGATAATATTCTTTACCTCAATTATCCTGTTCTCTATTTCTGGTGTTTGGCCTGAGAGGGACTAGAGGCTGAATCTGATTGTGTAAAATCGTCATCTTCGTAGCAAAGAATCCTTTTGTAAGGGACGGGCCATCGAGCTCCTAAAGAATTTTTTTTTTGCTTACTGTTATTAATTTTACTTACAGGGATTAGATGGCATATTAAGATATAGCAAAGGTATAACTCTCTGTAGCATTGCCATATAATTTACAAGTGTAAAGGGGAAAGAACTTGTTCTTAAAAAATGTAACAACCTACCCACATTTTCCATCTTCCCACCAATGAGTCAAAGATAGACTTCACATAGAGCATTGGAGGGGTGGATAAGGCACTCAAAACACTGTCTGCTTGACTTCCCTCCATGGCCAGATGGCAAGATTCCGTAGCGTAAGGAGGAAAGGAGGTGGTACTTAACTCAGTTCCTCAGGAAATCCACCCCCTTGGAGTGCGTGGCAAACTATAAAGGCAGAAGAACAAAGGTAAAGAATGGGTAAGTTGAGATTATCTTAAATGATGGGTTTAAAAGTATAATTGTGTTAAATCTCTTCATAGGGCAAACAATTATTTTCACCAGGGGAATATTTTCTCTAGAATCATCTTTCCAGTCCTCTGGACGTCACTGCTGCCATGACTCTGTTGGCTCCAGATTTAAGCCCCGTCTGCGGTTGACTGCATAGAAGTTACTGCTCTGTTCTCCATACATGAAGGTTTGTGATTTCCCATGCACTGGGGAACCTAGAGGTCTTTGATGGATATTTTACTGAGTGGATTTGCACATTCTGCTTTGGCAATCTGTCTTTAAATATATATTTTGTCACATGCATTAAACAAAAAATAGTGTGTACACACACACACACACACACACACACATTCTGTGTGTTTTAGCTATCAGGAATTGAGTAATAATAGTGGTTAGAATGTGTTTATTATTTAATGTCCTCAAATTTTTGTGGCTGAATTTGAATGAAGGGATCATACACTAAAAGTTACAAAGCAGAGCTAAAAAATTAATGAGACCAGATTTATTTATTTACTTACTTATGTAATCATGTATTTTTAGAGACAGAGTATGCATGCGGTGGGGGGGTGGGGAAGAGGGAAAGGAAGAGAGAGAATCTTAAGCAGGCTCCACAGCTAGTACAGAGCCCCATGCAGGGCTTGATCTCACAACCCTGAGATCATGACCTGAGTCAGAATCAAGAGTTGGATGCTTAACTGCTGAGCCACCCAGGCGCCCTGAGACTGATTTTAAAAGATTTAAAAACAAAACAACAGATACTCCCAATGGACAAAGTCTAAAGAGAGAAGTCAGAGAGAACAGTGAGTAGAATATGGTCCTGACTGGAGGTGTCTGGCTACACCGTGGGCCCAGCTAAATGTGGGAGACCTTAAAGTTAAGGTGACCTTGAGTTTTTAGGTGACCACACTGGTGTTGTTGCCACCCAGCACCCATTTCCTTCCACGCCACCCCTCCACATTCCAGGGGACAGAGCAGTAAAAGCCACATTCCTCAGACTCCTTTGCAAGTAGACATCTCAATGTGACTTGCTCATGGGCCATGCAATGAGGTGCCCCTTTGTGACACTGAGAAGCTGGAAGACACAGCAGGAGGAAAGTAAGCTCAGCAGATGTGAGCGTTTCCAGGGCATTCCATCACCTGCTCACCAGCCTGCGGGAGGCAATGGCGGACATGGCAACAGAGTTAGCAGTTGTTTCCAATGGAATTCCAAAATTCCAAGTGAATCCCAAATTCCAGTTGTGACTATGAATCCAAAGGGACCCCAACCTCCACGCGTTCCCATCTTCACAGTTTTGTCAGTATCCAACTCCTTGCATGTATGTCCATCTCTGTTAGAAACCTCTCAAATGTCTTCTGTCTCCTGCATCAAGCCCTTATCAATATGTCTGTTTCCTCTAGTGCCCAAACAGCCTACAATGATGAGACTGAATAGCTATACAGATCTTGGATTAGTTGTTGGTTTGCTTTTTTGGGGGGGTGGTAAGTTTAATTGAAGGAAGGGGAGAAAAGGCAGTTTGGACAGTATTTCCCCAGCTATGACATGAATACCTCTGGTGATTTAAGAGGTACAAGGCACGGCATTCAGTAACATCGAAACATGTAACAAAACAGTTATTCCCTTCTTGATTCTCTTTTAATCATTTAGGGAGAATTCTGAGGCTGCGACTCAATTTCTTTAACACTTTGCTAATACTCTTTAATCCCCTTTATTTGTGAAGAGAATAGGCACAGAGCCTTTGTCGGAAAACTCCACTCAGCTAGAATGCAAAGACGCTGTTTTATTTTCAATACATTTATTTCTAGAATTATCTTCTCAGTATGGCAAGCAATAGAAGTTTTCCATTTATGTTAGTGAGAGGAAGTACCCTTTTAATTTCAACTTTTTATTTTGAAAGCTTTCAAATCTTAAAAAAAGGAAAGAAAGAAAGTTCTATAGCGAGAATCCATATCCCCACAACAGAAGATCTACCGTTGTTTACATTTTTCAGATCTTCTTCATCTATAATTTCTTTTTTGTTCAACACCTTGAAAGTAAATTATAGACATTGAGGTACTTCACCCCTGAAATACTTTAGCAGGTAATTCCAGCAAACAAAAATCTTCTTCTGAAAAAACCATACCCAGGGGCACTTGGGTGGCTCATTTGGTGAAGCCTCTGCCTTCAGCTCCAGTCATGATCCCAGGGTCCTGGGATGGAGCCCAGCACCAGGCTCTGTGCTCAGTGGGAAGCCTGCTTCTCGCCCTCTTCCCCACTCTCTCTCTCTCTCAAATGAATAAATAAAATCTTTAAACAAACAAGCAAACTATACCCAGTACCACACAAAACAAACTTAATAATTCCCTCATGGTATCTGGCCCATTTTCAGTCAGGAAGGTGTTTTTTTGTTAAACTCACTTTAAAAAGGTGAGCTGATTTTTTTTTTTAAGATGAGATAAATATTAGGAGGTAAATATAGATGAGATATGGGTGTAGGGAAAAGCATGAGGATGGTGGGGGTTTGTATAAAACCCTGGTTTGAAAACTCATACCTGAGAAACAGTGGACAGGAGCCTACATGAGCCGTAGGCTATGTCTGAAAAGGAAGGAGAACAAGAAAGATGCTAATGGCTGAGGAGGAAAGTAAGTGGGCCAAGAAATAGGAGGTCGCTCCTGGAATAAGTGCACTGGGAAGAAAAGAAAAGAAAATGTGAATCCATAAAAAGTGAATGTACTCAAGTGTAGTCAGAGGTTGTCCCTGGGAGACCAGACCAGGGCTTTGGGGCCCAGTGATGTCACTATTTGTAGCAGGACCTAATCACTTCAGATCCCTTTGCCCCGTGAACTCCTCTATCAGATGGGGTGGGGGGGGGTGGGAGGGTATTGCATCATCTCCCTCATACACTGCCCTAAGGAGCAAATGAGAGAACACACGACAACCACCCCACACACACACCGTAACACACAGGTGATAAGCACCACCTAAAAAATCCAGTGGCGTAAAATGTGGGTTTCTGTTATGGGAAAGTTCATGAAAAACAGTCTTTCAGGGGGTCAGCGCTGTCACCAAAAGCACAAAAGTGAGGCTAATAAAAGCATGTGCTGTATTTGACTGGCCAAAAATGGTTCCTTGGGTGCCCCAGGTCGGGAGGTTTGTTGGGGGGGGGCGTAAAGGGGGAGAAGATCACGAAGGGGGAGGGAGTGACACTGTGTAGGGCCATCCGACAAGGCAGCCGCGGGAAAGCTGGATTTGGACGTCGGGTGTGAAGGGGGAAGGGAAAGGGCCAGGGAAAGAGAGGAACCGAGATCAAGGTTAACATCGGGACTGTGGTTTATCAAGGACTCTCCTCCCGAAAAGAAGAGGATTTTGTTCAGCTTCCGTGTGAGCATGGGGACAGGCAGAGGACAGGGGATAATTACCAATAGCCATTGTGTTTTATGGGATATTGATTTGTCACTTGGTTTTACTGTACATGTCAAGTACTAAGAAGGGCGCCCAGCACACTGGAAGGACTCCATAAATGCCCGCTGCCGTTATCAGGATTGCCTCCCGGTTTTCCATTCCCACCACCTCACCATATGTCAGCTCCATCCGCACCGCGTGGCTAGTTTATGTCAGTGCCTCCTAACTAGCCTCTTGTGGCTGGGAACTCGAAGAACCCACCAGGAATTCCCCCATCTTTCTGGGTTTTTTTTTTTTTTTTTTTTTTAAAGATTTTATTTATTTGTCAGAGAGAGAGAGGGAGAGAGAGCAAGCACAGGCAGACAGAATGGCAGGCAGAGACCGAGAGAGAAGCAGGCTCCCCGCCGAGCAAGGAGCCCGATGTGGGACTCGATCCCAGGACGCTGGGATCATGACCTGAGCCGAAAGCAGCCGCTTAACCAACTGAGCCACCCAGGCGTCCCTCTTTCTGGGTTTCTAAGTGTCTGCCACAACCCGCCCCTTCGTCTAGGTCCTTCATACAAGAGTTAATATGCTCGCTGCCCTGTGGCACGGAGCACAGCTGGCTGGGGTGAGGGGAGATGGGCACTGGATGAAGAGGCAAGGGCTGAGAGGCTGGTCAGCAGCCAGAGAAGCTACCTGCAGAGCGGGGCGCTCTAGGCTAGCCTGTGGTGGGCTAATGCAACCACCTTCTCAGAGTCAGAGGATGTGAACGCGAGACACAGAAAGAACCCACCGGCACTGGCAATAGGCAAAACAATACAGAGACAGGCCGTGCCATATGCAGAACCAGGAACAAGTAGAGTGTTTCCCACCTCTCCCCTTCCTCCTCTCCGGTCTCCTCTGAACCCCAGATCGGCCCCAAACACTAATTAAGGAATTTAGCCCCTTGGTCGTAGTACTGCTCTCTGGTCCTATGTCGTGGTGTTTTCTTGGGCAACGTCAAGATCCATGTGGATCCAGGCTCCACAGGGGTTAGAATTCTTCTAAGCCAACACCTTTCCCTTTGAGACCTTCCAACACTCCTAAATTCACGAGTCACAGAGCTTTAAACCTGGAAGAGACCTAATGGCTGCCACACCTCAAAAAAATAAATAAATAAATAAAAATAAAAATAAAAACAAAACAACAAAAAGCATGACTAGGCTTCCCTAGTTATATGTGCTGCTGAAGCGAGCACATAGCTTCCCTAGTTACGACGTTTCAGATTACCCTTTGAAAATAATTATCAAAAGCTATACAGGTGGGGTGCCTGGGTGGCTCAGTGGGTTAGGCATCTGCCTTCAGCTCAGGTCATGATCTTAGGGTCCTGGGATTGAGCCCCACATCGGGCTCTCTGCTCAGCAGAGAATCTGCTTCTCCCTCTGCCTCTCTCTCGCACGCAAATAAAAAAATAAAATCTTAAAAAAAAGAAAATCTTGAAAGTATATACCTTTGCACCCAGTAACCCCACTTCTGGTAATTTGCCTTATGGAAAATAGCCAGATAAGCACACAAGGATGCTGTCATAGACTATTCATTGCCCCACTCTTCATCATAACAAGTCTGAAAGTGACTTACATTGACCAATAAGAGAGTGGTTAAACAACTGTTATATACAGCCATTAGCAGGACACTAACTAGCAACTAAAAACTGGAAAATATATATTGACAAGTCAAAACACTGGGTCACAGAATGGAGTGTTATAGACAGGTTTCGTTAATTGGAAATTGCATTTTAAATATACTAACAGAAACAGGAAAAACTCTGGAAGGGATTTATAGAAGTTGTTTCAAAGTGGCGAGAACATTAGTGACTCAATTTGGCTTTGTGTTTGCTTATGTGTAACTTCTAAATTTCTGCATTGAATACACACTTCTTTTCTTTCTTTCTTTCTTTTTTTAAAGATTTTATTTGTTTACTTGACAGAGAGAGAGCCAGAGAGCACAAGCAGGCAGGGGGCAGGATGGGGGTGTGCACAAGAAGGGAGGGACAGCAGGGAAGGCAGAGGGAGAAGGAGAAGCAGGTTCCCCACTGAGCAGGGACCCTGACATGGAACTCAATACCAGGACCCTGGGATCAGGACCCTAGTGGAAGGCTGATGCTCAACCCACTGAGCCACCCAGGTGTCCCTGAATACACATTTCTAATGAAATAAAAACAAAAATCCTACTGAAGTCCCAGATCAGATGATGTCCTTTCTATAAATTCTGCTGAAAAAAGCCCATCCAGAAATGGTTTCGCCTCTGCTTCTAAATGTAGACACGTTTATATCTGTCTCCAACACCTAGCACACACGTACCGTCATGTGTTTCCGCACGACCACATGATCAAGTAAGACACTCCAGAACACAGCTGCCTTTCACTCTACAGGACCAGACTCTGTCTAACCCACTATTAGATGGTGGCCCCAAAAAGATAGGTCCCTGTCCAGGATCTGTAAGTGTGACCTTATTTGGAAAAAAGGGTCTTTGCAAATGTCATTATATTAGGGATCTTGATAGAAGACCCTCCTGGAATATGGGGGTGGGCTCCAAAGCCAATAACAAGTGTCCTTACAAGAGACCGAAGAGGCAATGACAGGGACACAGGACAGAAGGCCACATGACCACGGAATCAGAGACTGGAGTGGGGCCTTTGCAAGCCAAGGAAAGCCTGGAGTCCCGAGAAGCTGGAGGAGGCAAGGAAGGCTTCTCCCTGAGCCTCCAGAGAGAACGGGAACTCGCTGACACTGACTTTGGACTCCTGGCCTCCGGCACTGTGAGAGAATGCATTTCACTTATTTTAAACCACCGAGTTCCTGGTAGATTGTTAAAGCATACATAGAAAACTGAGAGACACCTATTAGACATGTTGTCGATATTCAATATTTGGCAGGGCTGGGTGGGGGCTGGGTGGTAGTGCTTGAATTACAATATGCTTGACTCTCTCAGCTCTCATTCAGAAAGAGAGGATGTCTCATTATTAATAAGCCCAAGTTTCTTAGGATTAAATTTGAATTCTTCTTCCCACTGTGTGTCATAAGGCAACCAAAACGGCCAAACGTTCATTGCCGACCCAACTGCTCTGATTTGAAACGCGGAAATAAAAAAGTAATCGCCTCTCTGGTACCATGTCTTTTTGGAGACCCAGGACTCCCGCTCACTTCCTCCAACACTAAGCTCCTTATTTGACTGGAGCGTGAGTTCAGTAACCCGTGGCTTTGCCCAGACATCCCCCAACACTAAGAGCTTTAAAGGGACAATGGCAGGGTTGAGAGGTTGAAAAATTTGACCTACTTTCCCTGTCTGTCCCCAAAAATCCATGGCATTTTCTCTCTGTGAACCAACTCAGCTCTTTAATCCACATGCACACAGGGCCTATCCAGGGAGAGCATATTTTGGCCTCGTGTGTTTGCTTTTTGTTTTGCTTTTGAACCAAATGCCTCACTGCTTTGATAACTAGGAATGAAGGGGAGAGAGAATGTGTTTTTCTTCAGGCTTAAGAAACATATACAGTGTTGAACACTCAAGGGATTATCATATAAAACATGGTGTAAAGAAACATGAGTGGTGGGGGGGGGGTAGTCCGAAAGAAAGGGACACTAAAACCTCATACATTGCTTGTAGAATCACATCTGCCCAGGATGACAGAACGCTTCAGTCTCCAAGGATACTTCTGATCCATGTGGTGTACAACTGTGTAGGTTCCAAACATAAGGCAGCACCCCCCACCACCCTGGGTTCCAGTATGAGGAAAGAATGTGTAGAAGGAATCCACACTGTACACGGACGCAGGGCAGGCACTGGGCAAGATCACAGAGAAAGGGAGAGTTCCCCTGCCTTTCCACCTCCCTGCATCCCCTGCCTGCCTCCTTTGTTCTGATATGGGCTCTCCTGACCCAACCGTGCTCCCTGACTTTAGGCTAGGCCCGCTGGTGGCCCCGTTTCCTTCTTGCCGACTCAGACCCTTCCCAAGCAACTTCTCCAGGATCCTGCATCACTGGGGCCCACACTGTGACAGCGGCTGGTCTGCAGAGGACCTGGCCAAGGCTCTGAAGAGGAGTCTAGAAGAAGCCCTTCTTGCTGGGCCTGGGTTATCAACTGGAGCTCACTAAACTACTGGGCAGGTCCCTTTCTTCCCCCCAATGTAAACTGAAGCCTTACGCTTCTCACCAGAGGGAATGAATCAGAGGCCCTGGGAGAAAGGGTAGTACCAACCAGAAATGAAGAGATGCCTGTAGTCTGAAGAGGGGCCATGGGGGTAGGCAGACTGCTCCAAGGGGATGGGGACCAAGCCCATAACTGTATCTAACTGGGTGATAATGGCAGATGACGGGAATGGATCATTCTTCTAGGGCGTAAACTGTATTTTCATGGTGGGTCTCAATGCCTAAAAAGAATCCTAATGTGGGAATTTTGTCCGGTGTAGAAAATAATAGTCTTTAACAGAAAGCATTACAAATGCTCCATCAAAGTCACATCCAAAGGGTGCCTGGTGGCTCAGTCAGTGAAGCATCCAACTCTTGATATCCACTCAGGTCTTGATCTCAGGGTCGTGGGATTGAGCCCTGCATTGAAACCCACATCGAGACCCACATCAATCCCTACCTCGGGCTCCACCCTCAATGAGGACCCTGCTTCTCTCCCTCTCCCACTGCCCCTATCCTGTTAAATAAATAAATATATCTTAAAAAAAAAAAAAAACTCTTACTATGCACTTAAGATTTTAATGAATTGGGGAGGGGGGTGCCTAGGTGGCTCAATCAGTTAAGCGTCTGCCTTTGGTTCAGGTCATGATCCCAGGATCCTGGGATCAAGCCCTGCATCAGGCTCCCTGCTCAGCAGGAAGCCTGATTCTTCCTCTGCCCCTTGCCCTGCTGGTTCTCTCTCTCTCTTTCTCTCTCTGACAAATATATGAAATTTATGTATAAAAAAGATTTTAATGAATGGCTTTGAAAAATATTTCTCAGAATAATTGGAAAATTCAAATACACTTTCCAATATTTGCCACCCTCAAGGGGACAGTGATGTCATGGGACCATTTCCAGAACTGCAAATCAGTTGGTGTTCCTGAAGAAGAATAGTATACCACAGGCTGATTTGACTGAATGATGTAATTGATCAGAAAAGAAGGAAGGAATAACCAGGTCCAATAGGATCACCTTTGTTTAGACACAGACAACCAAACTGACAAATTAAAAAGACTAGAATCATCCCTCCCTGGTGACAGTTAGCATCCCAGAAGAATGACAGGCACAGTGAAAGCAGGGGGCTGGGCGATTCACCCCAGGCCTGGAGTACCTGCCTGCAATGACCTAGTAGGTTCTTGCCTTTGACACTCAATAGGGTCTGAATGGTAATTGGATGCAGCCCAGTATTTTCTTCCACAGGAACATAATTACTAAATACATAGAATAAATCCCTGACCCAAACGTCAGATCTCAGGGCAAATCTAAGTTAATTGTCTTTTTCTGATCCTCTAAATAGCATTGCATATAGCCCCCTTAAAAAAAAAAAAAAATCAGGGGCACTTGGGTGGCTCAGTTGGCTAAACATCCGATTCTTTGTTTTCTTTTTTTTTTTTAAGATTTTATTTATTTAATTGACTGAGAGAGAGACCACAAGCAGGCAGAGAGGCAGGCAGAGAGAGAGGGGAGGAAGCAGGCTCCCTGCTGAGCAGAGCCCGAAGTGGTACTCAATCCCAGGACCCTGAGATCATGACCTGAGCCAAAGGCAGAGGCTTTAATCCACTGAGCCACCCAGGCGCCCCTAAACACCCAATTCTTGATCTCAGCTCAGGTCTTGATCTCAGGGTTGTGAGTTCAACCCCTGTGTTGGGCTCCACACTGGGCTTGGAGCCTACTTAAGAAAAAAAAAAAAGTCTTACCTTTTTTGAGGTCCCCTTGTTGCTGTTACAGGTTATATATTCACCATGTGGACCTGGGAGCTAGAGGAAAACAATCTGGGGGTAGAGGGTAGCAAATGAAACAGATACATGGAGGTCAGAGGCCAAGGATAGAGAAAAGCTGTGACAGTGGGAGTCCCTAGTTCTGGTGCTGTTGGTAACTGTCCACCATCCTGCCACTGGGTGTCGTGAGGTACCCCCAAGATCTTCACTATAAATCCCCATTCTTGCTAAAGCTGGTCTTCTGCTACTTGCTGCCCAAAGATTCCTATGGTATGTCTCCACCTGGACGATGAGCTCTGGGAATGGTGGGTGGGGTGGGATGGTCCCGTTCACACTTGTATGCCAAACAAATGGATATGCAATGAAGACCAAACATCCTCAGGAGACATGTAAAATAGGAGGTTTTTTTGAGAAAGAGTCTGGGAATGGAAGTCAAATCCTGTGTAATCATTTTGTTTCTACTACTACACAACTGTGACCATAGACAATTTACTGAACCTCTCAAGGCCTCTATTTTGTCCTAGAGAGACTGTAACAAACATAACAACAGAACAGAACATAAAACGTAACATTAGGTGGTTGGCAAACATTAGAAAGACACTTTTATTATCTCCCTTGTATTTTGTAAACTTTTTTGGTAAACTTTTATTTTGTAAACTTTTATCTGTAACAAACTGCATATGTAAACTCATTTTCCCATAAGATAACCACTGTTACCACACTTAGGAAGTATCATTCCAGTAAAAGCTAAAATCAAACACACACACACACACACACACACACATACACATAAAACAAACCCTTGGCATTTCTGTTATGCTGTGCCCTCCTCCCCCAGATAAATGATGCAGTTTCTGTTACACTTCCTGACAGACTGAAAAGAACTTCAGGACTCCCATTACCACAATTAAGGGCCAGAGCCCTCTAGTCATCCTGGGTGGAAAACATTTCACTTGATGACTGGTAAACTCTAAAATTCAATTATTCTGATAACCTAACAGATGCCTGCAAATCAGCGCAAAGACAGGACCTAAAGGAAGCTGGCTGTACACCCATGAGAAAGCGGAAAACTGGGATGCTTTTGGTTCTCAGCAGTGTGGAGAGTTGAATACTGCTTTCAAAGGCACGGCCATTGTTGTGCAGGGAACATGTGCAGGCCACCAAACTACACTCTTGTCTTCATTTGAAATCTATAACGTTTACTGCATGACTCCTGAGTGCATACTAAGTACTTTTTTTTTAAGGTTTTGTTTTTAAGTAATCTGTACATCCAACATGGGACTCAGATTTACAATGCCGAGATCGAGTGTCACACGCTCTGCTGACTGAGCCAGCCAGGTGTCCCTTGGTACTTTTCATCTATTGTCTCAATTACCCTCCCCCGCCCGCCAGAGCCTTGTATGGTAGGCACTAATGAGGTACTAATATGTCATCACTCCCATTTTTCAGACAAGGGAATTGAGGCGCTAAGGGTAGAGCTAGGATGATACTCCGACCACCTGATGCCAACCCTGAGTGTCTAACCATTATGCGACACTCTTCCTCGCCATCCCCACAGGCCACGAGATGACTCTGTTGGAAATCCTCAGTGGCACTGGTATTAGATTCCTTGGGTCGCCGCCATAATTACCACAACCTTGAAATGTATGCTTCCGCGGTTCAGAAGGCAAGAAGTTCAAAACCAAAGTGTCTGTGGGGTTGGTTCCCTCTGGAGGCTCTGTCCCCTGGCCCCGGGTGGCTGCTGATGATCCTCCATGTTCCTCTGCCTATAGTTCCAGTCTCTGCCGTCCTCCTTCAAGTTCACATGTGACTCTGCATCTCTGCCTCTTATAAGGACCCCTGTCATTGGATTTAGGGTCCAGCCGATCTCATCTCATCATGGGATCCTTACTTCCATGACCTCTACAAAGACCCTTTTGTCAAATAAGGTCACGTTCACAGGTACTGGGATGTAGGACTCAGACACATCTCAGGCACAGCCCCCTGCAGCTTCCAATGACCTCCACTCTCAACTATCCCATGAGTCTTATTTTCCCCATAATCCCACAGCTCTCCACCGGGAGGATGGTGGTAACTCTTACATCCCCAAGATCTGTTGGGGATATATCTGATGTAAGATCTGTTACATGGACGTTATCAATTTTTTAAAAGATTTTATTTATTTATTAGACACAGAGAGAGAGAGAGAGAGCGCGCGCACACACAAGCAGAGGAAGCAGCAGAGGGAGAGGGAGAAGCAGGCTTCCCACTGAGCAGGAGCCTGATGCGGAGCTCGATCCCAGGACCCTGGGATCATGACCTGAGCCGAAGGCAGATTCTTAACCAACTGAGCCACCCAGGTGACCGTTAATCAATTTCTTTTTAAAAGAAAAAGGAAAACAGGAATGGATAGATTATTATAGGATGGCAGAAGACAGAATTGTTTCTTCAGTTAACAATTGTTTAGAACTCTTGTGGGTTGAGCGCTGTACCAGGTGCCAGGGCAAAAGCAGAGATACAGTGCCTTCCCTGGGAGCCTGTGGCTCGTCTCAGGGAGACAAGGACGCAGAGGACAATCCCAGTCGATAAGACAAGTGCCATCAGGTGCACACAAAGGCCTGTGGGGTCACAGAGAAAGGAGCCTTAATGCTCCCCGGGGTCAGGGCGAGGCTTCCAGGGAGCAGGTGACATTTGAGCTGGGTCCTGAAAGATGAGTGGGAGCATGCCCAGGCAGGAAGGAGCCCAGGAAGGGCATTTCAGGCAAAGGACAGAGCAGGAGCCGAGCTCCAGATGCCGAAAGATGCTGACAAGTGCAGCGAACAAGGAGCCCTTCATTATTTGGGCCTCGTTTCCATCCTGTCAGTTTCTGTGCAAAACCTTCACCCACTTCTCGGTGTTTAAGACCTACAACCCCAAGCCTTCATTTTTGAAGCCCGACCCTCAATTCTCCAGCTCAAATACCTTGTTCCCAGCACCAAGCTTACACTTGCGGCCCTTTTGTTCCCTGTCTTGTCTGTCCCTTCCATGGAGCCACACTCCTGCCCACAGGCTCCTCCTGACTCCGCCACATGGAGGACTCCCCCCCAACCCCCGCCAAGATCCCTCAGGCTACAGAAGTCCGATCATTCTTGGGGAAGCCCCTCCCTTGCCAAACTTCCATAAACCACCTTCAGCTATTTACAGCTAAAGGCTCTTTTTCAGGCTCAAAAAATTGGCCTGCTCGCATTGAGGTATATCCAGAGGGTGGTGACATAGTCTCTTTCCAAGGAGACTCATGTTGGCCACGGTTAACCCCAGGAAGCCAAAGAATATGTTTGTCTTTGAGATGAATGACAAGGAGAAAGGTGGTGGAGATGGCCTAAAGAGGACACAGGTCCGGGGTGCCTGGGCAACTCACTGGGTTGAGGATCCAATTCTTGATTTTTGGTTCGGGGTCTTAATCCAGGGTTATGAGTTCAAGCCCCGTATTGGTTTCTGAGCTGGGCATGGAGCCTTCTTTAAAAATGGGAGTGGGGGGTCGGGGGGACACAGGTCTGTCATTCCTTATCCACATTTCTAAAATAGAAGAAGCTACCCAAACCAGGAGTTAATTCCTAACCCACTGGGTGTCACCGATGTGAGCCTATGAATAGCCTTTACATCATAGGGTGTGCAATCCGTCCCTTTGGCTGCAGATTTAATAAGATGCTTGATTACACAATGCTGTAAGACTCTCCGTGCGGGGCGTTAGGTAATATTCTGTGTCCTGAAACCCATCTGGCCCCGAGGATTTTGGAGGTGGCACCGTGGGCCTATGGTTGCTACGATCCTGCCGCAGGTGTTTTTAATGACCGTGTTCCCCGGGGCTGCGTTTATTCTTAGCTTGAGCTCATTTGAGGGCTCGGCCTGGTTCTAGTCACTGAAAAATCTTTGTCGGGGCAGGTAAAATGACGAGCCTGGGGCAAAGGAACCAAGCCGGGTCAGCTGGAAATGAGCGCCTAGCATGTGGCCTAATTCCTCCCCTTCCCTGGGTCTCAGCCTCATCCGCCAGGACCAGGCGCCACAGATCATCAAGGACACATCACAACCAGTGCAGCCTGAATCACAGGGAAGACGAGCTGTAGGACTGGAAACCTCCAGCTTCTGGCCCTGCCTCACATCCCTGCCAGACTCCATGGGTCTGCACGTACTCTCACAGCCTCTTTAGAACTATGGGAACCTCTGAATCTCGGCCACTTGGGTGAGGCCTCCAGACATCACCGATCCCATTCTCCGTCCGTCGGAGCCACCCCTTACAGACACAGACACATACGCACACACACGCAAGCAAGCAAGCAGAACAGCATGGGCCTGTAGGCCTGTGTCCCAATTCTTCTCCCTGCTAGATACATGAATTGGAGCAACCTTACTCATTCTTTCTTGCATCATCATTTAAAGGGTCATAATTATAATAATTGCCTCTGACTCTGCTTTCCAGGGTCAGATCATAGAGTAGATAGGATGGCCCTGGAAGCAGTAAAATGATATAAAAATGACATCCTTGTTTTTATTATTTTTAAAATCTAAATATTACTTACAGGAGACTACTGATTTGTTAAGACAACAGGTCCCAAATGTATTATCATGATAGCATAATGTTTCTGAAGATGGTCTGCTGTTAAAACTGAACAATGATGGGGCACCTGGGTGGCTCAGTTGGTTAAGCATCTGCCTTTGGCTCAGGTCATGATCCTGGGGTCCTGGGATCCAGCCCCACATCGGGCTCCCTGCTCAGTGGGAAGTCTGTGTCTCTCTCTCTCTCCCTCTGCCCTGCCTCTACTCTCTTTCTCTATCTCAGGTAAATAAATAAAATCCTTTAAAAAAAAAAAATAGAACAATGACAATCTTTCTCACTCTCCAGGAAAATAAAGCTCAATTGGCAACAGAATTTTATCAATACGACATTTAGCCATCAATTAGATTTTTCTTAGCCATCAACTAGATTTTCTTAGGTCCAATTCCACCTATCCTCACAGTCCTATGAGTCAGATGAGACCCAATTTAAAACTACTAAGTATTTCATTTTGTCCTGAAAGAATTACTCTTTGCAGCCATTTCACAAAGAACATCTTGCCAGAAAAGATGCCTAGTGCTGTGGACACACAGATGAATGGCACACCATTCCCATATTCTAGAAGCTGAGTGGTAGGAAGGAGTTGCTGTGAGAGTCGATAGGTTAATAAGCAGTTGCAATAAAATAAAAATAAAAATAAAATCAGAGAAACTCTGACACCTGTGCGTAAAAGTCTTTCCTGGGCACAAAGGAGGAGGTGTTGTCCAATTCTTGCAGAGAGAGGGTGGATTCAGGAAATGTTTCATGAAGAAAATGACACCCAGGCCAAGACTTAGAAAACACTGGGTAATACGATATTTCCCCATTTCCTGGACTCTCTACAGGGAGGGCCAGTTCTTGGATTTACCAAACGGTGGTTCTTTAACAGGATTCCAACTCCGTTTTTCACTTTGAGCTGAGATCAAGAGTCAGATGCTCAACCAACTGAGCCACCCAGGTGCCCTGTACTTCACTTTGAAATTCAAGATTTGCTGAGTAGAAATCCCATTACCAGAGAGCCTCACAGTCTGAGCTCCAGCCAGACTGTACCGAGAGTGGACGGGGAAAGATTAATTAAGGCAGTTGGGTTTGAAAGAACAAATGAATCTGACATACCAACATGACAAATGTGTATGAGTCCAACACTAATTAGCAATAAAAAAATACTTATCTTCTAAATACACAAAGCATATATTTTCAGTAACAACTCATTCTACTCTTAATCCCCACATAAACATGTAGGTCAAAGAATGCTTGGGTCAAATTGGTGCCTTTCTTTCTCCGTATCCACATGGGTTTTGCTAACTAGCCCATAAGTGAAGGGAAGTGAGTCTGTACGGGCCCATTGGGGGAAAATGCTCATTTCCAAACAGGCAGATGAACCCTGAGGACCGAAGCTCCACTCATAAAGCTATCTGTAAATGTGCAAAAAATTCAAAGGCAAATTAGTATTTATATACCTACTCCTTTGCATTTTTGCCCTTTCCATTTTAAGGTGGAACGGTTTATTTGATCCCTTTTTTTAAAGATCAGAGACTTTTACTCAGTCTGGATTGAGCAAAACAGGCCTGTTTCCAGGGAGAGTGTCGAGAGAGCCCCAACTCTGGGTCTACCGAACCAGGTCACAAATTAATTCATTATTCAGGGATTCCTCTCTGTGTTGAGTACTGGCAGGCGAGGCATGCTGGTACTTCCTCAGGGAGACCTTCCCTTACCACATGATCAAAAAGAACAATCCCCCACATGCGTTCTTTGCCCTTATCCTGCTTGATTTGTCTTCATCACATTTTTCATTGCGTAACTTTATAGGATAAATACACTTTTTAAAATTTGATCTTCTCCACTACTATGAAAGCTCCATGTGACAGAGACTCGGAGAGTTTTCTTTAATTCTGCAAATCCAGTGCATAGACTAATGCTTGGCATGTAGTAGATGCTCAGTAAGCACTTTTAAAATGAGGGAATGGATGCATGAATGGATGAATCAATGAATGACGAGCCCAATAGCCATGGGCCCTCTGGGATTCGATCGAGTCTTTCTGTTTGCAGCTGGCTCTGAGCTCAAGACACACTGTTTAAAGATGAAGCTGGGTCAATCCCAGGCCTTGATACTTGATATCAAGGTCCTTGGTATCAAGAACCAAGTATCCAGCGGTGCCTGGCCTGGGTGGCTCAGTGGGTTAAAGCTTCTACCTTTGGCTCAGGTCATGATCTCAAGGGTTCTGGGATCGAGACCTGCCTCCGGCTCTCTGCTCAGCAGGGAGCCTGCTTCCCTCCCTCTCTGCCTACTTGTGATCTCTCTCTCTGTCAAATAAATAAATAAAATCTTTAAAAAAAAAAAAAGAACCAAGTATCCAACACACCAAGAAGTGTTTCAGGGCAGTACTCACCCATGGCTAGAGTTTCAGATAAACCTAAGAAAAATTAAATTGAGTCTGAGACTCTCAGAGAGGCTTGGAAGAGAATGTCCTATAATACAGAGGAGGGAGGAGGAGGTTCTGGGGGCAGGGATGACTCAGCAAGCCTGGGCAGGACATGATTTTCAACTTTCCGCCCACAGACACTTTGGGTTGGCTAGAGAACTCTTGCTAAATCCCAATGACCTGTGCCTACAGTTTGATTATTGTTCTCTTTCTCTTTCTTCTCCTCTTACTGCCTTCTTGTTACGTTATCATCTACACTGTTTCTGGGATGCCCGTGACTGTGAAGCATATTCTGTGAGGGATAGTTGATCGACTATAGGCAAACACCTACTCCTGTAAACTCCTGCAGTTGACTTCTGTGGGTTACATTCTCAGTGTCATTTCCCTGTCCCTTTCCTATAGGCCCTGGGTCTGGGCTGGACACTGAGGATTAAGCCTAGTGAGGTTTGTGATACAGAGTAAGCCAAGCCAATCAGCCTATGCCCTCTTCCGGGCCACACAGATGGGTTCAGGCCAATAAGCTTCAAGGAGACATTGCTGGGGATTTGGGGGAATGAAGTCTCCCAGGTCGAGGGACACCCTTTGTCAACAAATGTGAAGAAAGAGGTAGCCTAGGAGTCATGGGCCACCGTCTTATGACCCTGAGGTGAGCCAGCCTTGAAAGAAAGAATAACCACAAAGGACACATGGGAGAGAATGAAATAAACGGATCTTTGGTGACATTACCGAGCTAAAGGAAGCTTGCTGAGCTCCGGGTTTTTCTGTAGGTGCAAGTCAATATATTCCATTTATTATTTAAGTCAGCTTGAGCTGTTGTTGAAACTGATAACTGTCTAACTCATACATTGCTTCTGATTCTTTTTCCCAATTGAAGGTGAATTGGGGGAGTTTGTCTTGAAAAATGAACTGAAGGGAAGATAAATGTTGTCCTGTTTCCCCAGCTTTTATTATAAATAAACTATTTGGTTTTATGACTTGCTTGGAATGAAATCCCATACACTTGCATATTTTGGGATCAGAAAGAGATCTGGAACTGAGAAACGGAAATACCTCACTCATAAACTGACAATCAGATGTCTTATACCAAAATGTTCTTCAGCATTAACTAGAACTTATTAAATATTTGAAAAACAGCTATCTAGAGAAGTTAAATGTGTCAGGGATGAAAAAGAGCATTTATATACACTCTTTCCTTATACCGGTTGAAATGTTCTAACTGATTGAGATGTGTGGAATGTTTGAGCTGGAAGAGACAGTAAGCAATATGGTACCGCGGTTAAGAATAAAGCCGATTTGCTCAAGGTCAATCTTGGGCAAGTTAGTTAACCTCATTTTAATAGGTATTATTGATGGCCTCCCCGACATTCGTGTCCCTAATTCCGCCTTCCAGACAGACTCCTGATTTTATTCTCCTTCATGCAGCCAGTGTCACTCAGGGGAGACTAACGGCAACTTCTCTAGCTCCGGATGTGGGTCTGGATTCATGGGAACCAATCAAAGTGGTTTTATCCTGCTCTTCAGTTCATGATGTATGATACAGACCAGACCAATAAGACCCAAGGGGATTGGCAGGGAGTCTGGGTGGCTCAGTCGGTTAAGCCTCTGCCTTCCGTTTAGGTCATGATCCCAGAGTCCTGGGATCAAGCCCGACATCAGGCTCCCTGCTCAGCGGGGATCTGCTTCTCCCTCTGCCCCTCAACATGCTCATGCTTGCTCACTCGCTCCATCTCTCTCAAATAAGTAAATAAATAAAATCTTAAAAAAAAAAAAAAGGCCACAAGGGTATTGGCCCAGAGCAAGACAATTTCCAAATGTAATTCCATCCTGTAGGCAGAAAGCAAGAAGCTCTGACTGCTGCTGACAACCAACCTTCAACCCTGAGACGACCCAGCCCTAGAATGAAGTCCATACTGCTAATGGCAGAGGAGAGAGATAGAAAGAACTTGAGTCAGGGTGCCTGGGTAGCTTAGTCAGTTAAGCATCTGACTCTTGATTTCAGCTCAGGTCATGTTCTCAAAGTCATGAGATTGAGCCCTGCATCAGACTCCACAGTAAGCATGGAGCCTCCTTGGGGTTTTCTCTCACCAACTCCCTCTGCCGCTCCCCCCAGCTCTCCTAAAAACAAAACAAAACAAAAAGCAAACAAACAAAAATGAAAGAAAAAACTTGGGTCTTTGAAGTCATTCCTATGGGCTTAAGACCAATCAACTCTCAAGCCTATCCTGCCCTTGGACTTCCTGTGAGCTGTGTGAGCCAAAAGAGTTCTTCCTGCTTGAGCCACTTTGAGTTGGGTTTGCCATTACTTGCAGCCAAAAGCATACTCACTGTTAAGCCCGTTAAACCCCATCTAGGAATACAGGGCTATATAGGGATGTTGGAAGGAATAAATCTGATAGTTCACGCAAAGTGCTTGGCATATGTCTGGATCATATAAGTGCTTCATCAATGGTCACTATATCTATCCTCTCTCTTTTTAAGGATTTTATTTATTTAACTGAGAGAGAGCATGAGCAGGGGGAGGGGCAAAGGGGGAGAGAGAAGCAGACTTCCCTGCTGAGCAGGGAGCCTGAGGCAGGGCTCAATCCCAGGACCCCAGGATCATGACCTGAGCAGAAGGCAGCTGCTTAACAAGCTGAGCCACCCAGGCACCTGCTACTCCTTTTTCAAACAGTTTTCTGGACCATTCTAAAGCCCAGGCACATTCCTAGACCTAGCCCCTTTGGGAGTATAGGGCTTCCTAATGCTTCCACTTCCATATACTGTCATTCACCCTCCTAAGGAGCTAGACCCATCCAGGAAAAGTATACAGAAAGTCAGCTCAGACTGACAAGGTCCTGAACAATCCAGAAACACACCTGGCAGGGAAGGGAGATCCCAGTAGAAGGCCCAGGAACAATCATGCTGATCACTGGGCCCACTTCTTCTGTCTGCCAAGACTTTTAGGTGCCCTCAGCTCACTAACATTAGAGCCGCAAAAGCCAGCTCTGTTCACTATAGTGGCATCAGAAAGCAGGTCATCTTTTCTCCCTGTCCTGGGCCCCTTTCCTTGACTGGTGGGATGTTGTTCCTATCTCCCCACCGGTTCCCAGCACACCCTAACATTTGGCACTTCTCCATTTCCCTATGTCCCTCAGCTGCTCACACCCTGCTTTCTGGAAGCGACCTAATGTGTTCCATCTCAATGAGCTGCAAATGATGAATCAGGAGGACAGTGCAAGAAATGAATTGTGTGCTCTGACACCATGCACCAGAAGACACCTCCACACATCATCCAGCTTTTCTTGCTTGTCTCTGGTGGGGAGGTGCAGCCAGACATAGTCACCAGTACAAGATTGTGGTGGGAATCATGCCAGTCTCCTGGCATAAGAAGATACCTTCATTTCCACCAGTAGGACTCATTCCCAACTCTTGGCATTTTTAGCCTCCTGGTTACCCTGGGAACAGGAAGTCTCCCTAGAAGCATTACACACTATGCTGACTCAACTCATACCTTAGGAACCATTAGAAATAAAACGTGCATGATAGAACTATTTCGAAAGCTAGCTGAGATCATGCATGGAATGAGAAACCAGAATGTCTCAAGGCAGGCTGCCCAAAGCCATGTTCATCATTCCATCCCTACCTCCACTGGGGAGTTCTCCTGGGTTCCACTCACTCTGCAGGGAAAGGGAGCCCTGCCCATCCAGTCACCCAGGTCACTTCTGCCTCTTTGCTATCGCTTCCTCATCCAGACCCATTAATCATAACTGTAGTGACAATGACGCAGTTAAGCAATGTTGAGCATGGGGCCAGCACAGGCTCTAGAGTTAGGCAGACCAGGAATTGAACCCCAGATCCACCAGTTAGAAGTGGCATGACTCCAGGGGTGCCTGGGTGGCTCGGTCTGTTGAGCATTCAACTCTTGGTTTCGGCTCATGTCATGATCTCATAGGTCATCAAATCGAGCCCCGTGTGGGGCTCCACACTCAGTGAGGAGTCTGCTTGAGATTCTCTCCCTCTGTCCCTCCCCCCATTCATGGGTACTTTCTCTCTCTCTCTCATAAATGAGTAAATCTTTAAAAAAAATTATTTAAGGAGCACCTGGGTGGCTCAGTTGTTAAGCGTCTACCTTCAGCTCAGGTCATGATCCCAGGGTCCTGGGATGGAGAACTACATCAGGCTCCCTGCTCTACAGGAAGCCTGCTTCTCCCTCTCCTACTACCCTTGCTTGTGTTCCCTCTCTTGCTGTCTCTCCCTCTGTGTCAAATAAATTAATTAATTAAATCTTTTTAAAATTATTATTTAAGAAATGGCATGGCCTCTCTGAGTCTGTTTCCTGTAAAATCAGGATAAAAATAGTACCTACTATTTTTATGTCATAATGTGTCATAATGATATCATAATGATGTCATAAGGTGTCATAATTATTGAATTTCTCATGCAAAGCACTCAAAAGTGGTTGTTATTAACATGCTATTCTCCCAGCCTCCTGAGAACCCTATAATGATTATTAATCTCCTTTTGCAGACAAGGAAACTGAGGAAACCAGGCAGTACATGACCCACTACCAACCTTACAGCATATAAAAGACAGAGCAGGGATTTCCAGGCACAGGCCCAGTTACAACATTTGTGAAACCCAGTCAAGCTGAAAATGTAGGGACCCCTTACTCAAAAATGACCAAGAATTTCAAAATACAGCAGCAGAGGAACAAACCAAACTCAGGGCCCTTTGAAGTCTGACTCCGTTCCAGTCTCCCAATGGTCCAGTCCTGTTGATTCAAACTTCTGGGGGATTCTGTTCTTTCTTTCACTCCCATTGCTCTGGTTCCAGCTCTCAACAGGTCACACTACCAACTGCTTTTTCTGGGTCTCAGTCTTATCCCTGACAGCCCATCAACCCATCAGATAATTCTGTTATCAGAATTATCTTCCCCAGAAAACAGCTCTAATTACGCTCTCCTCTTTAGATGTGATCCCATTGCTACCCCTTGCTTAAGAGCATAAAATCCAAGTCCCTTAGGGCAGCATTCAAGACCCTTGACAATATGACCTTTGTCAGACCATCTCCACCACACATTCTTCAGACCTGCCATTCCAGGTCATTCCCAATCCTTACGCAACCCTGCACTTGCCTCCTTTGGAATTCTTGCTGGAGCTGGTTTGCTCTCCACCAAGAATACCCTGCAGTTGTCTTTGCCTATCATAATCTTACTACCTTTGAAAGACCAGCTCACATGCTCCCTCCACCTCAGAATCTTGTCGAACTTTCCGGGTAGGAATCAATTTCTCCTTCCCCTGGCTCCTGCTGAATGGGCTTGACACCAGTTACCACAATCCACCTTGCGTTAGGGCTGGTGTGATGTGTCCTAAGCAGACTTAGATTCATATGGTAGCGTGGGCCTTTCTGGCCAGGGCAAACGAGCAAGTTACTCTGTGGCTCTAAGTAGGAGTAATCCAGATTCAATATGATGATACAGTCAGAGTATTGTCTAAGGGATATACCACAAAAGTCCTTATTGTCTCCAGGCCCTTAGGAGGAACAACTCCTAATTCATCCCCCTCAGTGCCTTGCACAAGGTCTTTCCACGGTCACTACCTAAGAGTAGTTTCTCCCATAAACTAACCTACGCATAAGCTTTCCAGAAGCCCACCCTCCTCATAGCTCCCCATAATGCTTTCCATGCCTACACCCGCAAAAACCTATGTAGACCACCTGTTCTAAATAAAATCCTTATCTAGTGCCATTAATTAATACTTGTGTTTTGTTTTTAACATGGGGGCTGGTTTCTATTAGCATCCACAGACCTTTAAAAATGAGAGCATTTTTAATAACCAGGAGTCATGCCTTAGGGCCATTCTGCCTTAGGCAACCCAAATTGAGAAAAAAAAAAAATGAGTTATTCCCATGCAAGTTTCTGTATCTCTTCTCCAGCTAAATGATACTGGCTCTTATAATCTGGAGGCAGAAAGCTGGGCTGGTTTAAGTCAACTGGGCAGCCTTACCGACTCAAATAAAGAAGGCTTTCTTTCCCTGGGTGAATGGTATCAGCCCCTCCCAGCAAGGCAAGGATCCCAGTGGGGGAGGGCATTCCCCGAAGGCAAAGCCTCAGGGTGCTATTTTGAACAGGTCTTCTAGAGGTTGACTGTGGTCTTGAGGTCGCTGGAGGTTTATGCTTACTCTGAAAGGCGATCTACCCCCAGTGAATGCCAGGTGTCTGTGGCCTCGCTTCCCCCCGCTGCTCTGTCGCCTCTGCCCAGAACCAGGAAGGGGGTGCTGGTGGTTAAGTGGCCATAGGAAAGCCAGCTCTAAGACTCTTAATTACTAGGTTAAATAACACAGTACAACTGGCTTTGGTAACATGATCTGCTTTGTTGGGTTTGTTCATGACAAACAGAAATTTGGGTTTGGTAGCCTGAAAGTTACCTATTTTTAGGCCCCGTGATTGGGAATTGTTCAGCGGGAGTTGGAGGGAAGTGGGGAGAAAGGGGACACTGGGCGGGCTGTAAACTCCACCCTGGGGGCAAGCGGGTGACAGCCAGGCCCAGTGAAGACCGTTCAACACCCGAACCCGCCTGATGGTCTAGGATGTTAGGATCTTACTAAACCATGCTAAACCCACCCGTTTCCCTCTGGGAAGTGATGGGACCGACCTAAGATGAAATCAGGGACCCCCTAACACAAATGTCACCTGAAGCGTCGTGAGGAAAAATCACAAAGTGTGATTTTTGATATTCAGAGATGCTTGTTCCTTTCACCAAACAGGAAGGCGGCTTTGCCTTTCCCTGGCCCTAAGCCGCTGGGTTTCTAAGCTCTTTTGTATCTGGGAACATTCTGTGTGAGGCCTTGGCAGCACAGTGCCTGGCCTCAGTGTGAGAACCGGAGAGGCCCAGCGAAGAGACTTCCCGAAAGAGAGAAACAAAGAGGGCTGAGGCCTGCTTGCCGCGGCCGGGCTTTCTGCAAGCCTGGAGGTGTCTGCGGTCAGCGGGGAAGGACTGGATACTGTCAGACCCCCCGGAGGATGAGTGTCCCGGGGCTGCTGTCACCAAGGACGAAAGGCTGGTGCTTTGAAACACAGAAAT
Source organism: Neogale vison (assembly GCF_020171115.1). Taxonomy (NCBI): domain Eukaryota; kingdom Metazoa; phylum Chordata; class Mammalia; order Carnivora; family Mustelidae; genus Neogale; species Neogale vison. The sequence goes on from NC_058091.1 coordinate 137,774,631, forward strand.
GTGTTGTCTCAAAGCGCCACAGACTGAAAGTACACGCTCTTTCTGAGGGCTCCAAGGGAGAACCCATTCAGCGCCTTTCTCTTGGCTTCTGGTGTTGCCGGCCGAGCTCGGCGCCCCTGGGCTTGGAGGTACAACACCCCAGTCTGTGGTCTTCCCAGGGCGTTCTCCCTGTGGGTCTTCACCTTGTGCCCTCAGTGTATGCCTGAATTTCTTCTTCTCTCGTCCTTGTCCTCGTCCCCATCCCCGTCCTCCTCCTCCCCCTCCTCTTTTTAAGATTTTATTTAGTCATTTGAGAGAGAAGAGTGAACTGAAGGGAGAGAGAGATCTGAAGCAGGCTCAGCGCTGAGCACAAAGCCCGACGCGGGACTCGATCCCAGGACCACGAGATCATGACCTGAGTCGAAACCAAGAGTCAGACGCTCAACTGACTGAGCCACCCGGGTGCCCCTCCTTTTCTCACAAGGACACCACCAGTCACACTGAATCAGGGGCCCAGCCGTCTCAAGCAATGACTTCCTCGACCTCTGTGATAACCCCATTTCCAAATAAGGCCTCCTTCTGAGGGGCTGGAGGTGAGGACTTGGTCTCAGTCAGCTCGGCTGCCGTAACGAAGTACCACAGACTGGGGAGCTGAAACTACAGATGGTTATTTCTCACAGTCTGGGGGCTCCGAAGCCCGATAGCGGGGTGCCAGCTGACTCAGCTTCTGGTGAGGGCTCTCTTCCTGGCGAGCAGACAGCTACCTTCTTGCTATGTCCTCCTCGTGGAGAGACAACAGGAGAAAGCTCTCTACTATTTCTTCTTAGAAAGGCACCAATCCCGTTATGAAGGTGTCCACCCTCATGACCTCACCTCCAAACCCGAATCACCTCCAAATATGATCACAGCAGGGGGTAGGACTTCAACTTAGGAATTCTGAGGGGAGGGGCGCCTGGGTGGCTCAGTGGGTTAAGCCGCTGCCTTTGGCTCAGGTCATGATCTCAGGGTCCTGGGATCGAGTCCCGCATCGGGCTCTCTGCTCAGCAGGGAGCCTGCTTCCCCTCTCTCTCTCTGCCTGCCTCTCCATCTACTTATGATTTCTCTCTGTCAAATAAATAAATAAAATCTTTAAAAAAAAAAAAGGAATTCTGAGGGGATACACACAGTCTACAAGAGACTTCAGCCAGTCTTTTAGGGGATATGCACCCACTGGTACAACCACAGGGGTCACCAGGGACAGAGGTGTGAGTTCTCCAAGCCAAATCCTCTCGTGGGAGGAGTCACAACCCCTAACACAGGAATTGACACCCCCAAATTAGTCCTTTACTGACCAGCCATTTGACTTCTCTCAAAGGAATGCCAGCCAGCTCAGGCAGGACTCCTGGAAGCTGGCACAATCCCCTTGATTGGAAACGACCCTGATGGGACACAGCCTGGCTGGCACTCAGGCTGCTTTCTCTCCTTGGTTTAGCCGGAATTACCCTTTGCCCAGCTCGCACCGTCCACATGAGGACTGCCTGCCTATTGACGGGATGCCCTACAAATTCCCGTCTTGGAATGCCACTCCCCACCTCTGTCCTGACCCCAGATCACACGATGGGGAGCTGAAGGCCTTCCCAAAGGACAGGCACTCTTGGACTGGGCTGTGCTCTCCTGCCCCTCCTCTGCACCCTCCACCACCACCAGCAGGCATTTAAGTAGGCGCGTCTTTGTTTGAAAACACTGTGCTCACCACTATTAATAATACATCGAGAGCTAGCGTGTCTCCAAGGAGCTCCAAGTGCTTCACAGGCATTATCTAATTAGCCCTCACCCAAAGTCCTTCTCCAGCAAAACCACCGGGGGAACCACTGGTGAATCAGAGGTGGGAAAGGACAGAGGCATCGTCAAGGTGCTCTGTGAGGGCATGAAGCACCCAGCCAGCAGGTGGGGTGACCCCGCTTCCACCGAACAGGCTATTGTAAGACTCACCCTTCACCCCTCTCGGGATTGGGAAGCTGGGTCAGAAGAAGGATTTGCAAAAGCCCAGAAGAGCGTTCTTTTGCTCCTTGTTCAGGTAAGTTGTCAGCCCGGCGTATCCCCCATATGCTGGCTGGGGTTCCCATATGAACACCCTGATCTCATGCACACTCGCCTACCTCCAGCTTTTCTTGATGGGGCCACTAAAGCAGGGAGGGGTCCCGAGAGGGGAGCAGCCAGTGTGGTCTCCAATAGAGCGCCAGTCTTCCCAACCCACACGCTGCCTCTGGGTCTGTAGTACCTAGGATAGCCAAAATGCTCACTGCTACTCTAGGTTAAGCCCCTGCCTCCTCCCAGGAGAGCCAAAGAGGCCACAGGCACACACGCATCTCACACATCTAATTAACTGATTTCCCCTCAGCACCTGGCTCTGTGCCTTGTTCCCACCTTAAAAGTATTCTATGCATATGTGGGGATATAGAATGGGAATATTAATTCCTTTTTCCTCCCAAAAGTCCTCTGTGGAAGATGAGGCTGGAATTTCCATCTGCACTTTACAAATCAGCAAATGAGGCTGAATGGGCTGGTTGATTTGCGCACGTTCGAGCAACTTACAGGGGGCAAAGTCCCAAATGGGACCCAGATCTTTGGATTTTCAGGAAGGAATATTTGCCATCGGACCATGTCCCAGCCCACCTGTTCCCCTTGAGTCATTCAGAAAGCTCACGTTACGAAAACCCTTAGGAAATGAAAACTACCTATCATGGATGAGGAAATAGTCCACTGTCACAGGTGTGAAAAGAAAGCAAAAATGAGACAAAGGAGCATTTTTCCCCTTGGCAACTATTTGAAAAACCAGGACCATTCCCATCATCCTTCTACATTTTCGGAGAGCGCAGTGGGGTCAGAGTGATGAGCAGAGGTCAAAGTCAGAGTCAGTAATTGCCTTCCCAAACTCATTCCAGAAGGGACAAGAGCTTATATTAAGGTTTTATATAGCTAAAAGGAGTCAAAGAAGAGTTAAAATAACTCTTAGGGAACTCATGGCAGTCACAAATATACAATGCGCCTTCACACATATTCTTTCATTGAATGCATAAGACCCTGCATAATAAATACTGTTACCCCTATTTTTACAGTTGAGAAAACAGACGCTCCAAGACTCCTTGCCTAGAGACACAGAGCTAGTAAATTTCAGTCATACTCCAGCCTGGATGGCCTGACTCAAAGCGGGTGCTCTCTCTGGTTCATCGCCATTTTGGGGGGTCATGATTTCAAAAGTATCACCTTGAGTATTTGTTGATGACCTCTCTGCACCTGTTTTTGATGTGGTAGACATCACTGCTGTTCACAGACACAGTTCCCCTCTCCTTCTAGGCACTCAGGAGGACTGTACATTTCTAGCCTCTCAAGGCTAGACTTCACCATTTGGTTTGCTCTCACCAGTGTAATGGGAAGTGGAGCACATCATTGCCAGGTGGAAACATTTGACTCCTGGTGTCTTCTCCCCCTGATGCAGCCTCCTCCCTCTGCCCCAGCAATAAAGCACTTGATTAACCTGGGCCCAGGAGTGACCACCATGAGCAGAGACTTCCCGCTGACCTGCATCAAACATGAGCAAGAAATGGGGCACCTGGGTGGCTCAATCAGTTAAGCCTCTGCCTTCAGCTCAGCTCATGATCTTGGGGTCCTGGGATTGAGCCTCACATCGGTCTCCTTGCTCCTTGCCTCCTTCTCCCTCTCCCTCTGCCAGCTACTCCCCTTGCTTGTGCCCTCTCTCCCTCTCAAATGAATAAATAAAATCTTAAAAAAAAATAGAAACATAAAGCAAGAAAAGTCTTGATTGTCTTAAACCACCAACATGTTAGGCTTGCTTATTATAGTGGCAGAACCTATCCTATCCTGACCAGATACACTACCCAGAACTTCCTTTGGAGAATCTGCCCTACTTCAAGCAATCTTGGGTAGAACTGAATCTACTGTCAGCTCTCAGGGATGGGCCCCAGTGGATATGTACCCATCAGTCTAACATCACCCCCTCTGTCGCAGTGACTAGTCAAGTATGGCTAATAACGTAAGCCCGTGAGAACTGACTCCTTGTGCTTGTTGGGAACTACTCAGGGATGAGCCGCTCAGTGAGAAAGGAGTGACTGTTCAGTGACTAGGAAAATAGTGCTTTCTCCCCACAATGGGCGCAAACCTCCGTCACTGCTGACAACCGGCCTTACCAGTGAAGTCCTCGCCAGGACAAAGGGGAACCACGGTCACAAGCAAAAGCTGCAAATGGCAGCCTGAAAGAGCAGAAGCCCACTGTCAGCTCCAGGCCTTTCTGAAATGAGCCCATGAGACCCCCTAATTCTCTAAGCCAGACTGAGGCAAGCTCTCAGTTCCTTCAAATTTAAAAACAAGAACAAACACCCTCGCTGATCAACAACTCCCTCCTCAGAATAAGAACCCACTGACACACTGGTATAGGGATATGGATTCAGATGTATTTCTGTATGTGGTCCTCTGGCTTTGGGGGGTTTTAAGTTTTTGACTTCTGTTGGGTGGCAGATATTCCTGAGAAAGGCAACAGAATTGAATTTTAGAGTCAGAAAACATGTTAAAGAACCTATGCTCTACCTGTTTCATTTTATAGAAGAGAGACTAAGGTGCCGAAAGGTAAGGCTCTGATACTGGGCAGAGCACACGCTGGGGTTCCTACCGACCTCTGATCCCCTCAATGGTAAGTCATCCAGTCTGGGGTCATTCTGGGATCAGAAAGAGATAACGTACGTAGAGTTCCGAGCACACCGACTAGCACGGGGTTGATAATCAGCAGTTGATGACTGCTTTTTATCAGTGACTCACATTTTAGTATTTAAGTTGGGATGGGAGGAGGAAGTAAGTGACACTTCCTGTATCTGTTATTATAGTGAGAAAACTTGCCCAGAGCAGAGGGGGGAGCCAGACCCTTGAGCTTGACCCGATAACCAGCCATGGTCAGGGCAGAGAGGCAGGTGAACCCAGAGCCCTGCGTTGGTGCCTGTGGTTGGCTCAGGAGTGTGGAGGGCGTGCCAAGCACACTGGGTATCAGAGTCACTCCTTCCAAGGACCCAGCATGCCTAACTGCGTCTAAGGAGACCAGAGTTCTATATGAAGCCGAGAGGACGCTGCGGCTGAAATCCTGAGAAAAACGGGTACCAGCTGCCTACGTGGGGCAACCGCACAGCAGGGAGCAACACAGAAGGGAGCAGACTTGGCCCCCCAGTGGGGACAGCGGTCAGAATGCTGACAGGCTTGTCCTTAGTGACTATAGGACACCCTGCACATTCTCAGAAATACCTTGTGGAGATTCCAGAGGCTGGAGGTCCTGGCGAACCTGTGAGGACAAGGACTCGTGAGTCGCCGAGGGAAGGAGAGCTCAGGCAAGTGAGTCGCTGCGGGAACAGGGACCCCGTGTCTACGAGGGCTGCAGAAACACAAGCCACAGGGGGCGAGCTCAGTCCGGATTTAGAGAACAGCTGTGGGAATGGTGCTGTCCCCGGGGTGGGAAGAGACAGGACACGGCCCAGAAGGAAAGGAAGAACTTCATGTAGCGGAAGCCCAGGCCACCCAAAGCAACTGTGATCGCTTACAGCTTTGTTAAGAGCCAGCCCTGGAGAACGCCTTCTGCATTTGTTTTGGGTTCTGGTGTTCTCCAGTCTTGGGTTAAATGAGAGAACAAAAGCGAGCCGCCCTGCCCACTCTGCTCTCGGCACAAAACGAGCACAGAACTGATGGCAAGTGCCTTTCCCTGCTTCTCTCTGGAGTGTCTCATCTGAAAACCAGTTGGATCCCACATATTCCAATGGGTCATCCAAAAAGTCTAGGCCACATGAGACGTTGAGAGACGTACCCCCTCCTTGTTATCTGTGCGATGGCACGCTCATCTCTCACTCTCTTTTATTTGTAAACTGGAGATGATATAACCCACACTACCCTACCTACCTCGTTGGGAGGATTAAGTGAGATCCTGAGAAAGGACAGGGTTTTATCAGATTCCAAAGGGCTGCAACGCCTCCATTCCTACTATCCCAACGCGACTCCGAAGGTGACAAGACTCCTTCCAAATGAAGCCAAAGAATCCGGACACACCCCCTCCAAGAACAAGGCAGCAGCACCCCCAGTCCCAAGCATTTTTTTTTTTTATAGAAACAAATTCTTGGGATTTATCTGATCGCCACTTTGCTCAAGCAAATCATTTTTCTCATCTAAATGCAGCAGCAGTAACAGCAACTGTAAAATGACTTCCTCTTCTTAACACTTTGCTTTGGTGACAGGAAGAAAATGAGATAAACTGTAAAGGTGTGCTCTATATTTCACTCCAGATTACAGAAAAACCCTAAACACAATAATCCTGTGTGACTGTTTCCAGATCAGACGGGCTGGAGGGTGGTGGGGTGAGAGAAGCTGGGGAGCCAGTGCCCCAGGGTGGCTCAGGAGGCAGTGACCAGCAAGGGGCAGAGGAACACACATGGGGCCGGGCGCAGGTCAGGGCGCTGGTCGCCTGCACCCACCCACCTCCACACACGGACCCCCACTGTCCCTGTTCTCTCTTTCCTCGCAACTCTGTAAGTCCACTCTCAGGACAGGCTCTAACAGAAGCCACTTCTACCTCAGCGTGAACGTAAGATGCCCCATTGCCTCTCTTTATAGGTATTTCTGTATTAGCCCTTATCACTGTTTCAAACTTTCCATATAATCTTCAAGCCCCCTAATGTGGGGACATCCTCCGTGCACATGGGCTCTGCCTGCCTCTCCGGCCAGTTCATGGTTCACCTGCACCAGCCCTACGTCCCGATCCCACTCACGGAGCCGGGCTGGTGGTGAAGGAGGAGCTGTGCCTCTTGATCGTGGTGACAGTGAGAGACTGCACGGGAGAGGACTCTGGTCCGCTCACGGGCCCGCACACAAGCGCGTGCAGAACTGGGAAGACCAAAGAGTTTGTGAATTATACCAATATCAGTTCCCTTGCGCTCACGTCGGCCTGTCCTGAGCCGACGCCGACTGAAAGCAGGGAGAGCTGATGTGAGCATGGGAACTCCCTGTACCTTTTCCTCACAGCTTCCTGTGAATCTCTCTTTATTTCAAAATAAAAAAGGTTAAGGTAAAATGCATCAGGTTTTTTCCCTGGCTTTATCTCTTCTGCTAGAGGATTAGCCTTCACATGTAGCGCTTCTAACTCTTCTTCATTCTACAGATCAGCTCATGCGTCATTGCTCCATGAAGTAGGCACTCCGTAAATGTTGAGTGAATGAGTGAGCGAGCGGTCCCTGTTTTTCTGTGATAAAGAAAGAGGCTGTGAATCAATAAAACGACATAATCTTGCAGTTGAAAGCATGCACTCGGAAGCCAGACCTCCTGACTGAAACCCTGGTTCTACGTGCTCCTCTAGCTGTGTGACTTCCGAGCTTGGTTTCCTCACCCTCGGAGTAGGAATGGTACTAACGCTGTAGGGTTAGTACAAGGATTACATGAATTAATGCCCTGTGATACCTTAAGAAATATATATTTGATCTTCTCCCCAGTTCCTGACACAGAGCTTCTAAAAATCCTCAGAATTTCCTACAAATCAAAACCACAGTGAGCTATCACCTCACGCCTGTCAAAACGGCTAACATCAAAGACTCGAGAAGTAACAAGTGTTGGTGAGGATGTGGAAGAAAAGGAATCCTCCTTTGGGAAAGGCGGGAATACAAACTGGTGCAGCCACTGTGGAAAACAGTATGTAGTTTCCGCAAAAAATTAAAAATAAGAAACTACCCTGCAATCTAGTAATTTCACTACTGGGTACTTACCCAAAGGACGCAATGCTAATTTGAAGGGATATATGTACCCTATGTTTATTGCAGCATTATTTACAATAGCCGAATTATGGAAGCAGCCCAAGTGTCCACGGATAGATAAATGGATAAAGAAGAAGTGGTATGATATCTTACTTACCATTTGAAACAAGATGGATGGCTCTAGAGAGTATAATGCTAAGTAAAATAAGTCCATCAGAGAAAGACAAATATCATATGATTTCACGCATATATGGAATTTAAGAAACAAGACCAGTCAGGATGGATTAAGCCATGACCTTCGACTCAGGTCATGGTCCCAGGGTCCTGGGATCGAGCCCCACATCAGGCTCCTTGTTCAGTGGGGAGCTGCCTTCTCCCTTTCCCTCTACCGGCCACTCCCCCTGCTTGTGCGCTCGCTCTCTCAAATAAATAAATAAAATCTTTAGAAAGAAAGAAAGATAGATAGATAGATGGATGAACCAAGGGGGGAAAAAAGATAAACCAAAAAACATATTCTTAATTGTAGAGAACTGATGGTTCCCAGAGGGGAGGTGGGGGGTGGGGGTGAAACAGGTGAAGGGAATTGAGAGCACACTCGTCATAATGAGCAGAGTCACACACAAAAGGGCTGAACCGCTCTACTATACATTTGAAACTAATGTAACACTGTATGTTAATTACACTGGAATTCAAATTTACTCAAAAATAAATAAAATAAAATCCTTGAAATTTTCTGAGAGATAGGAGCATCTTTTGTTACTCATAACCAGCCCCTTTCCATACTTGAGCTTGGGCTAAACAGGTGATTCATGGTGGACCCCCAGAGAGCTTCAGGAAGAAGGCTGGTTGCCAGAGGAACCGACCTGCGGGGAGAGGGCTGGAACTTTCAGCCCCAGCCCCACAACTGCAGGGAGTTGAGTGTGGCTAGAGATCGAATTCTCTCTCTAATGGTCAGTGAGTTAATCAGTCAAGCCTATGTGATGGAACCTCCAAAAAAAACTGTAAACAATAGGTTTGGTGAGTTTCCAAGCTGGAGCACATATCCAAGCGCTGGGGGGCTGGCATGCCCAGAGAAGGCTTGGGAGCTCGGGGGACCTCTCCCACCCGCATCCCTTGCCCTACGCTTCTCTTGCATTTGGCTGTTACTGAGCTATAACCTTTATAATAAACTGGCAACAAACAGTAAGAAGTAAAGTGCTTTCCTGAGTTGTGGAAGCCACTCTAGCAAGTTGTCAAACATGAGAAGGGGATCATTTATAGTTGTGTGGTCAGAAGGACAGGTTATAACCTGGGACTTGTAATTAGTGTCTGCAGTGATGGGGTGGTGGGAGCAGTCTTGTGGGACAGAGCCCTTAACCTGTGATGTCTGCTCTAACTCCAGGCAGTGTCAGAACTGAATTGAACTATAGGACCCCCAGCTGGTGTCCAGAGAGTTAAAGAATTTTTTGGTGTGAGGCAAAGCCCCACATTTGGTGTCAGAAGTGTTGGGAATAGAAACAGTTCAGACTCACACGAAGTCCTTAAAATAGCACCTGGGCATACTGTAAGCTCTCAGACTCGGCCACTATTATTTCTGGGATGTCTTTTCTGACCTGTCTCCACCCCATCCCTGTCCCACCCTCTCCATTTGTATCCAGAATATCCTGTGCTCCCTGACCCAGCTTGACCTTACCCTGTGTGCCCATTACCTGCCACTGTGCAAAAAACTACCCCAAGACTAGGGGCTGAAAATAATGACATCATTTATTCTTCCTACAGAGGTGCACGTGGGCAGGCTCATCGAGGACTGCTTCCCTCTGCTCTAGTTGGCATCAGCCAGCACGGCTCAAAGACTGGGGGCTGGATCTCACTGTTCACTCACTTGCGCGGTACCTGATACAGTCTAACAACTGGGACCTTAACTGGGGTTCTCAATCAGAATCAGAAGTGTCACATCTACGTGCCTTGGGTTTCCTCACAACCTGGCATCTATGTTCCCAGGGCCAATATCCCAACCAAAAAAGAGGCAAGTGGAAGCCATATTGTTTCTGATAACCCAACCTTGGAAGCCACGGTGTTACTTCCTTCACATCAAGGCAATCCCAAAGGTCTTCCAAGCTCAAGGTACAAGGAAATAGATTCCCTTCCTGATGAAGGAGTGACAAGTTTGTGGAAAACACATGGGACCCGAAATACCACTGTAGGAAGCACATCTTTTATTTTCTGTAATCTAATACTTTGATGTTTGGGGCCTTGCCAGCCCTGGAGAGGTTGTCCCTTTCAGGGTTGACCAATTCCTAGAGATAGTATATTATTTACCCACAAGCATACTTTTCAAATACAAACCAACCAATCCAAAGCCCACACACAACCGACGTTTCTTTGGTCTCTCACACTCTGCACTACTATCTCCATACCCTCATCACCCCAGGGCCAGGTCCCAGACAGCTAGGAACAGTCCCTAAGCCTCAGAGCCCACACTAAATTACTCAAGTAGCCAAACCTAAGTCTGCTTATCCTACCTCATTGGTGCCTTCCCTTTGAAACCACAATGGAGATTCTTTTTTTCTTTTTTCTTTTTTTTTTTTTAAGATTTTATTTATTTATCTGTGAGAGAAGGGGAGAGAGAGAGAGGCAGGCAGAGGGAGAAGTAGATTCCTCACCCAGCAGGGACCCCAATGCAGGGCTCAATCCCAGGACCTCAGGATCATGACCTGAGTTGAAAGCAGACGCTTAACCTACTGAGCCACCCGGGCATCCCCACAATGGAGACTCTTGCCCCAGTTTTTCCCTCCTCTCCTCATGATCCTGGTGCTTCTCAAGGTAGCCCCTCATGCCGAGGCATGCCCACTCCTCTTGAAATCTGTGAGCACAGCTGAACTATCATTTCAGCACTAAATGTCTTCTAATCTGTTGGCCTTACTATACATTAAATTTTTTAGTAATATACTATATTTTAGAGTAATTACTATGGCCATTTGGGGGAAATACGATCTTCCACTCTCTACCTTATAATTGGTTATGAACTTGCCTTTCCCCTCAACCTGTGTACACACGGAAAACAGACCTTGCTTTTATCTCTTAAGAGAAGTACACCCAGGACATAAGAAGTACTCAATAAGGATTTTTTGGCGAACTGGCTTACTGAATGCTTGATAGCCATACTACAAACTTTATCCTCCTTATTGGGTTCCCAAAGAGAAAGAACCCTTTGCAAGTTCCTTGACCACACCCTGTCATGGTGGCTGCTTGGCCCACCAGCCCTTCTCTTTCTAATCCCCCTTGCTGAAGCACAGAAACCCAACTCTTGTCACATCTCTGTGAGGTTACCTGGGATAACACAAGCCTGCTCTGAGTCTCAGGGGTTGGACGTGTAGAGGCAGAGTGGGAGCCCTGAGATGATGCTCATCACCAGAAAGCTACATGGCTGTTCAGAGCGCTTACGGAAGTTGACTCTCTTGGAGTTCTGTGTGCGAACACCTGGGGGGTTCCCTTATCCAGGCAGGTCAGTCACACCTTGCGTAACCAATTAAGGGGAATTTCCCCAATGCTAAAATGTCTAGATAGTCCCCAAAGAAAGGGAGTCATGGTTTCAGCTGCCCCTATCCAGAAAAGCTTAGAAGCTTCAGAGTTCTCCACAGACCCCTGGGACAATGTGTGGATTCTCACCAGGAAAGGTGGTGACTAAAAGGTAGCAAAAACAAGGGGATGCTTCTCCCATCCTCCAGATTTCTAATTCCTTCACCATTCCTCCTGTGAGGACAAAGTCTTCCCCCGAAGAACCAGTACCTTCTTCCTCAAGCCCAAATGGTGTATGAGAAGAAGTCACCTGAGCAAGATTTACAGCAAGGTAGAAGGTCTAGAAAGACTGTCCACAACTCTTCCATCTGAGTGTCAAACTCTGGGGTCCATTTGACAGTGAACAAACCCTAATCTTATTCCCTAAGAAGAGATGAGACTGAAAAGGCAACTACTTCTTGGGAGAAACAACAAATGGGTTTTAGGTCAGTCAGTGCTTGTTTTGGCAAATAATCCACCTTCAAGAGTGGATTTGGTTGAGGGGTAAGAGAAAAAAAAAAAGTCACACAGTGGTAGGGACTGAGAGCAGAAAATTGACTCTGCCTCCTTCCAGAGGAGTCTTCCCAGGAAGCCTTCCTTCCTCTACCGAGACCTTTTCTAATGACCATAGTGAGAGCTTAAAGTAGCTGTCAAAAAAGTCATTCTAGTTTCACACACGCCACAACCCTCAGGTCCTGTTCTCTAAGACATCCAAGACACCTAGGTCATCAAGGAATATCTCAGTTGCTCTAAGCTCTCCACAGAGAAATGTTTTTCAATGCACAGCACACCTTATAGAGAATAAAACTTTCTTCAGCCAAATTTTACATTTTAAATGCAACATCACCCACAAGACCCAGAAGGTAGAAACAACCCAAGTGAACACCAGCAGATGAATGGATAAACAAAACATGGTCTACACCTACAACGAATTATTAGTCAACCTTCAAAAGGAGAGAAGGTCTGACATACATCACAACACAGAACTTCTGGGACATCATGCTAAATGAAATAAGCCAGACATGGGGTGCCTGGGTGGCTCAGTCAGTTAAGCATCTGCCTTTAGGGGCACCTGGGTGGCTCAGTGGATTAAAGTCTCTGCCTTCGGCTCAGGTCATGGTCCCAGGGTCCTGGGATGGAGCCCTGCATCGGGCTCTCTTCTTGGCAGGGAGTCTGTTTCCCCGGTTCTCTCTCTGCCTGCCTCTCTGCCTACTTGTGAACCCTGTCTGTCAAATAAATAAATAAAATCTTTTGCCTTTAGCTCCAGTCATGATCCCAGGGTCCTAGGAGTGAGCCCTGTGTCATCAGACTCCCACTCCCTGCTTGTCAGGGACCCTGCTTCTCCTTCTCCCTCTACCATCTACCTGGCCCCTCAACGGTCCCACTGACACACTCTCTCTTTCAAATAAATAAAATTTTTTTAAAAGATTTTATTTATTTATTTGACAGAGAGAGAGAGACAGCAAGAGAGGGAACACAAGCAGGGGGAGTGGGAGAGGGAGAAGCAGGCTTCCTGCCAAGCAGGCAGGCCAATGCAGGGCTTGATCCCAGGACCCTGGTACCATGACCTGAGCCAAAGGCAGATGCTTAACCAACTGAGCCACCCAGGAGTCCCTAAATAAAATCTTAAAAAAAGAAAGAAAGAAAGAAAGAAGCCAGACACAAAAGGACAAATATTTTATGATTCTACTTATGTGAGATACCTAAAATAGGCAAATTTATAGAGACAGAAGGTAGAATAGTGGTTCCCAGGGGCTAGGGAGAGGGAGGAACAAGGACTTACTGTTTTATAGGTACAGAGTTTCTGTTTGGGAAGATGAGGAAGTTCTGGAAATGGATGGTGGTGATGGTTCCACAACAATGTGGAGGTACTAAACACCACCGAATTACATACCTAGAAGTGGCTAAAACGGTAAATTTTACAGTATGGATATTTTACCACAATAAAATAAATTTTTAATGCAATTACCACTCTCCACCAGTGGTTACTTGCCTTCCACCCCGTCCTCTGACCCAGTCCTCTATCACGGACCGACTGAGCACCACTGAGCAGGGAAGAGCCATGTTCGGGAGCCCGCTGGAGTATGGCAAGGTGAAGTTTCTATCCCCACTGAGAGGCCAGTATTTGTAGCAAAGAAAGTCTGGTCAGGGCGCCTGGGTGGCTCAGTTGGTTGGGCGTCTGCCTTCAATTCAGGTCATGATCTCAGGGTCCTGGGATCAAGCTCCACGTGGGGCTCTCTGCTCAGTGGGGAGCCTGCTTCTCTCTCTGCCTCTTCCCTATGCTCATGCTCTCTGTCTCTCTCTCTCAAATAAATAAATAAAATCTTAAAAAAAAAAAAAATGAAGGCTGGCCTGTTTCCACACTGTCGCCAAAACACACCTTGTCCAGCCTTCCCTCTAGTCCACCACACCTCCGATAGCTGCCTTTTGCCCACAGGCTCAGGTTCTAAAACTAGGGCCAGAATTCAACACCGTCGCCCTCCAGTCCAACCTACCCATCCCAGCACTTTATCCACGCATTTGGCTTCCCCAAACACTCCTCAAGCTTACTCTCTACTGGATCTCTGGCCCAGTGAGCCCCAGCTCCACAGGGTGCCTCCTCCTGCCATTCAGAGGGAGACCCCGCTTTCCTAACATTTCTGGCAGCCTCCTTCATCTGCCTCGTTCCCTTTAGTGCTTGGCTATACAACAGATCTCCTGGTGGCCTTACTTAGGTTCTGGAGATAAGGCTCTGAGGGACTTTAGGACATTATTTTATTTGACTCCCTTCATCTGTAGCAAGGACACGGAGGCTGAGTGATGGCTTGTGCAAGGTCCCAGCACTCAGCAGAGACAGAGGAGGGAACAGAATCCATGTCCCGACACCAGCTCCCTCCTCTGCTCCAGAGCCCCAGCTTGTCTCCATTGTCCCCAACAGGGTCGGAAGCTCTGCCCGGGGAAACAAGGACAACAACCCATGCCCTGTGTGTCCCCGGAAACCCCGCGCTGAAACCATAAAGGGGTTTCTAGGCCGTCCCCTCATCCTCACGGGCCTCACGGGCCTCTCAGCGCTTTAAGAAAAAAGTTTTCTCCTCTTCCAATGCAGAATATCTTCCTCGTGAGTCTTCTAAGAGGGAACTAGGCAAACCAAAACAAAAGCAGCGGGATCATATATTTGAAGAAACTTAGCCAGTGTTTGCAACCCCAGAAGCACGTTCAGTTTACTTCTTGGCCTCGATGTGGACCCAGCATAAATGGAACCAGACATATTTGCTCTAATTTTATCTCAGCTTTGCAGACAGATAGTAACCTGGGTTGGTTTCGTTCATCTATTTCCTGGACCGTGAATTCATTGCTCTTGCTGGCTCGGCTGTGTGGGCATTCTTTCAGTTGGAACAGACACAGGCTGCTTCCTCTTCCACAGAGCTCTTAAAAGGAGAAAAGAAAACACAACTTCGCCTCACCCTTTATAGAGACAGGACCCCTCCCGCGGGGCCGGGTGGCATCTCCGTGAAGGGGTAATTTTGCAGACGTACCCTTACCTGGAGCAGAGCACAGCTCTCCTCCAGCAGACAAGTCTGTCTCTCTGAAGTCTGTCCCTCCCTCCAGCCTAATGGATCCCATCAGGAAGCAGGATGTGGCTTTTGCCATCGCAAACCGTAGAATCCGGAGGTAATGGCCCCGCAGCACTGGGGTTTGTTTGGTGAGAAGGACAAAAAAAAGTTCTGAACGCTGGAGAACTTTTGAGAGGTCCGATGGGGGAGGGAGGCCCCGAATCATAATTACAGAAGCCTCATGCAAAATTTAATTACAACTTGGGCGGAAACGAACACCAGAAACAAGTGTCATTCATCAACTGAAAACACAAACCAAGGTAAACACTGCCACAAACTCAGGGAAAGAAAGGGAGGAGGAAGGAAGGGGGCGGGGGCTACTCTGGATATCAAGCAAATCGAATTACCCGGAAGGCCCGGCCAGACACATGCATTAATCATCGGTTATCCCAGCTGCACACCTGTACGGGAAGGAGAACCTGGCGGGCTCCAAATGACTCCAGCTGATGGAACAGGCAAGCAGCTTACCCCCCGGAGCTGGACGGGAAGCAGAGAGGTGCAGGCCCAGGGGAGCCTGGCCCGGAAGGGGCCACGTGGCTTTCCCAGGGCCTGCTGGAAGGAGGAAGAGAATTCGATTCAGACAGGCCAGTGCAATCCCCAGCTCCTGGGGATCAGTGACTTTCTCCAGCTCCTTTTTTGCTGGAGCCCCCGTGGCTACCTTCAGAGAGAGGCAAACCTGCCGAGCCAACGCCACGTTCTGCAGCCTTTCCTGGAAGAGGGCAGGCTTGGGGGAAGGAGGGATGTCAGGCAACTGTGAGGGTTACTGGGACAGCCATGGCCAGTTTCCAAATCCTTGACAGCACTGGTTTTCATCTCTCGTGCAATTCAGAGTGGAAGGGGAACTCAAACATGATGGGCGGGGCAGGAGAATCGAGACATTATGGCCGCTCTGACTCTGTTTCCCCGTGCACCACGGGCTTTGTGCACTCATGAGTCCCCGGGGGCTGGTCACGAGCTGAAGCCGCATCCTCGGACGGGGCTGGAGAGGGGCTCGGCCATCGGGGCTGGGAGCTATTTGCCCTTGATGAGAAATTTCAAGGGAGACCCATCTGAGGAAGTACTTCAGGGAATGCAAGAGTGCATTTACAGCGAACAAATGATTTATTAGCGGGGCCTCCGCAAAGTCTCCTTCGGGAAGGGAGGGAGCTTCCCCCCACCCCCCTTATTATTAAAACATTACAGGGTAGAATCCATTTGGCCTCCTAAGCCGGCCTGCAAGGGATTCACCACTAATCAGGCAGCCCAAGCAGCTCCTCCAGCCTTTCTCTGAGTGCAACAGTATGTATAAACCGGCAAGAGGGACTGTGGACCCACTTTGATGTTGAACAAAGAAGAAAAACCTCCAAACAGCGTTAAGAACTATGTTCCCGTTTAACTGTTCTGCGTCCTTTTGGCAGAACAGACAGGAGCATGGACACAGCTGGGCAGGGCTCCAGGGACAGCTAAATAATGAACCATCCCCCTTTCAGGCTCTTCCACCCAGGCATTCTCTATCTAGCAAAAGAGAAGGGCCCGTCTCGGCCTCTGGATTACTTGCTCCCTCTATAAAAGGGGCTGTCCTTACAGCACCTGCCGGGGCCTGAAACTGTAGGACCCCCGTCTATAGTCACCATCTCACTTAACCCTTGCCACACCTCTGAGCTCCATATCAACCTCCCCTTTGGGAGACAGAGGACAGGGTGGTTAAGGGACCTGCCTGCCTCGGATGTTCTGGCCCATCCAGGATTCCAAACCCAGGTCTCTACATTTCCAAAACCCTCCAAGGAGCATCTAAGCTTGGATGACTTCTCAAGTCCTTGAGCGAATTCCCTTTTCTTAGGAATGAGGCGTGCCACAGAAGTAAACTTCTCAGATCAAAAACCTATCTCTCTAAAGCCAAATCTTTTTACATTTATGATTGGCTTGGAATAGAATTTTTTGGAAATACAGAGTATGATTCCATGGCTTACAAAAGAGAAAATGCCAAGGGAATGCCCTTCCTCCGGACAGGTGGGAATTCCGGCCTGCAGGTGCTCAGAGATACCGAGGAAGGGGTAGGCATGGTGAGCCCAGAGGGCAAACCCCAACAAACATGGGGGTTTGTTCTCAAAGCCCCACCGGCGTGGGAAAGAGGGACCCACTCCAGGGACCACAGGCCAAAAGGGTGCCTCAGAAGGACTGAGGGTTCGTGGATGGGTGAAAACCACACAGGAATAAAAGCCCTGGAAATATTTTCAAACACCATCTGGGAATGGACCAAGAAAACCAGGCATGGATCAAGAAGTAAGAAGCTTGAGGGCACCCAGGTGGATCAGTCAGATAATCGTCCACCTTCAGCTCAGTCATGATCCCAGGGTCCTGGGATAGAGTCCCACATCGGGCTCCCTGCTCAGCTAGGAACCTGCTTCTCCCTCTGCCACTACCCCCTGCCCGTGCACTCGCTCATGCTCTCCGTCTCTCAAATAAATAAATCTTAAAAAAAAAAAAAAAAAGTAGGAAGCTTGTAAGATTCTGGCTTTGGGATTGTTCCATTTCCCCTTGGTAATAAATGGTAAATATCGTCTATAAAACAAGACACAATAAAAGTTTGAAAAATAAAAATGGGGCGCCTGGGTGGCTCAGTGGGTTAAGCCACTGCCTTCAGCTCAGGTCATGATCTCAGGGTCCTGGGATCGAGTCCCACATCGGGCTCTCGGCTCAGCAGGGGGCCTGCTTCCCTTCCTTTCTATCTGCCTGCTTCTCTGCCTACTTGTGATCTCTGTCTGTCAAATAAATAAATAAAATCTTGAAAAATAAAAATGTGTGCAAGCCCAGATGTCAACAGTGGTGATACGCTGGTGAGGTTACTAAACCTTCTTCCTTCTTGCACCAGGGCTCCCTGTCAACTCAGACCAGAGAGGTGCGACAGGTACTCAACTTTCAAGCACCTGTGCCTGAAGAGCAGGCGGAAGAGAAGAAATCACGTGAAAGCCGAGCTGTGTCACTTTGGACAACGAAATGTTAAGGAATATCTATATTACTGTGTTGTATTCAAACTGCTTATCCACAGCCTGAAAAATGGGGAAGCTTGGCATCCTAGCTCTTCCCCTCACGAGCCGAGTCAGCTGGAACACCCCACTAACCCTCCCAGACTCAGTTTCTCTCTCTGCAACACAGGGCTGATGATCACTCCCTCCCAGGACTACGGCAAGACGCAATGATTCATGGAGAGTCCGTCCTTTTCACTTACAGAATGAATATACCAAAAGAGCAGATACATTCACAGGAGCAACCTGTTTTGCCTGCGTTTGCAAATACGACCCCTCCACCCTCTCTCTGTCAAGGTAGACTTCGTCGGAAGACTCATTATTAAAGCATAAAATGTTCGGTCAGTTAGGTCTGCTCTGGACATTGCTTTAAAGACTATGGCAATTACCAGAGTGTCGAGAGAAACTCATGGTTAAGATTCGTGCCACAGGCACCTGGGGGTTAAGCGTCTGACTCTTGATTCGGCTCAGGTCATGATCTCAGGGTCATGAGACTGAGTCCCACGTTGGGCTCCAGGCTCTGTGCACGGTCACTCGAGATTCTCTCTCTCCCTCCGCCACCCCTGTCCACTCCCACCTGCTCTCTCCAAAAAAATGAATAAAATCTTAAAAAAAAAAAAAGATGGTCTCTCCTCCCTCCCCCTCCCTCTCTAAAACAAGATTAGGGCCACAGCACAGACCATATTAGGATAAAGCTACCACGCGGAGAATTGTGTGGGTTGAACACCCAATTAAATAAGGTGCTTATTACTTTCACATGTCTTCTCCCACTCAGTTAATAGAACAGCGTCATAAGGTGGGTATTATCGTCCCCATTTGGCGGAAGGTTTCGACAACTTCCCATGGTCATAGAATCAACAGGAAACATAGCTGGGATTCAGACCCTGATGTCCCTGACTCCAATGTCCCTTCTTTACACACTGGTTCATGTTGCCACCTATTTCCATGATGATCCAAGGATCCTGGATTTGTGTGAATAGCACCCAGAACATTACTTAAAGCCGGACAATGACAAGGAAGTTTCTCAATGGTTTATGATCCACAGATGAGCGATTCTGAATATTGCTGGTAAAATGCAATTTCTCCCTCCATCTGTCTTCCTCTTTCTGCTTCTGTCTCGTTCTGTCCCTCTTCCCTCCCCCACTTGGTAGTATTCCCATTGACATAAAGATAAGATTGTAAATCCAGAATATTGGTTCAAACTTTGTCTATTCAGTGCATGAAGGAAAGAGGGAGATTACAAATACAGGTCCCTCAACCTCGGGAGTTTATCCTTAGCTTTTGTACTGAAAACCATTTGCCCTAAGGCTAAGGTAGTATGTGCAATGTTTCTGCTGGTACTTTTTTTTTTTTTTTTAAGTAATCTTTCCACCTAGCATGGGACTCAAACTTACAACCCTGAGATCAAGAGATCTCAAAATGATCAAGAGATGAGAAAATGTTCAGGGTGCCTGGGTGGTAAGCATCCAACTCTTTTTTGCTTTTGTTTTGTTTTGTTTTTTAATATTTTATTTATTTATTTGACAGACAGAGATCACAAGTAGGCAGAGAGGCAGGCAGAGAGAGAGAGGGAAGCAGGCTCCCTGCTGAGCAGAGAGCCCAATGCGGGGCTCCATTCCAGGACCCCGAGACCATGACCCGAGCCGAAGGCAGAGGCTTTAACCCACTGAGCCACCCAGGTGCCCCAAGCATCCAACTCTTGATTTTGGTTCAGGTCATGAACTTGGGGTCCTGGGAAGGAGCCCTGCAGTGGGCTCCGCATTCAGCATGGAGTCTCCCCCCTGTGCCCTGCCCCTTCTGCTCATGTTCTCTCTTTCTCTCTCTCAAATAGACAAATAAAATCTTTTAAAAAATAATTTAAAAAAGAGTCTCCTGCTCCACTGGCTGAGTTAGCCAGGCGCCCCTCTGCTGGTACTCTACACAGAATTTCTAAGCAGTGTGTCAGAAGCATAGTTCGCAATGAGGGTAGGTAATGCCCTCAGACCTCAGGGCAGCCAGGAAGAGCCAAGGTGGCCAGGGTCCTGGGGTCTGTCACCTCCAGCCAAGAGTTTGGTACAAGACTTTGGTTAGGTCATCCCTCCACATTTGGAAGCTCTGCTGGTCTCAGGTCGGGAGACAAATGGGCAGGAACCTCATTTAATATGGGCAGGAGGCAAAATGGGCAGGGACCTCACTTAAAACACTCCCCAGAAGACCCAAAGAGGGGTCCAAAGGGGCCAATGAAACCCCATTCTCTTCTGGGAAGATGGAATTACGGAATTATGGAATATATGGAATAAAAGTCCGAAATCTAGACTTGGTGTTGTCACTAAACTCGCCGCATGTCCCTTCCCCTCCCTGAGTTGGCCCTGACACTCTCAACAGTCCTCCACTCTTCCCGGTTCCTGCTGGGGAAAAACATCACTCCGTTGCAAAACCCCGTAGTAGCTTCGGCTATACGGGGAGGCGGCTTTTTTCTCTCCGTGCCAAAGTAACTTGGTGGAAATCCGGCCATCCTTACGCAGCCACGGTCTGACCGAGGGGCCGCCAAGAGCAACCAGTGGAGAAGGGGCCTCGGTCTCAGCCTGCCCCACAAATACTTTGTTCTCAAACCTCCACTGCAGAGATGCCCTGGTGTCCTCAGATGAGCCTCCGGCTACCGCAGGTTGGAAGCTCCAGATTGGAAGCTCGGGCATCTTATCTCCCACCACACAGAGCCTCGGGGCCTCTCCGGGGAGGGGCTGCCACAGTGGGGAAGAAACACAAGATTTGACTTGCTGCTTTATCTCCAGACCATAAACATCTATTATTTGAACAAAACTTTCTACAATGAGCAGCTTATCTAACTCTCTGGGCCTCAGTTTCTTCTCTGGTCAAATAGAAATCCCAACCTCCACCTCAAGGGGCAGCTCCTGGTAATTAAGTAAGAAAAACTGTGTCCGGCGGGTGACACCGAATAAAGGGTCAATCCTTCCCTTTCTGGCGTTGGCCATGACCTTCCCCACCGATGAGATGGAGTGAGGAGTGCCAGGACGTGGAAGGAGGGACACAGGGAAGACAAGCCAGCAAGAGCCCTAGACCAGAGAGAGCCTGCCGGCTTTCCCCAGAGTGGGTTTCTGAGCAGAGGTGACCCAGCTCAGTAAGAGAGAAGTCAAGCTGAACACTAAGCTCCAGGGCAACTGGGGATTCCTGAAGGCTAATCTAACAGCTTTGACATGGATTTTTTTTTTAATTTCCACAAATTAAAATGAGACTGACAGCATTGTGCGAGTGTTTGAGTTAGACCCACACATGCCAATGCATAATTCACTTTGCTTTGGATCTGGGTCCCTTCGGCTCCGGTATAGACAGCCAAGCAAGAGATACAGACACAGAAGTGAATTTGGGTTGATGGCTCATAGAGAACACCCATTTAAAAACTACGATATGGACAGTTGTTCGCTGTTTCAGCTCTGGACATGTGTGCTTGAATCTTCCTAAGACACAAAAACCAATGTTTAAGCTACGTGTGTGTCCAGAAACATCAAAGTGCTCATTGTCTTTGAGCTATTCTGTTTCCGGGAATGTGTCATAAGGCAGTAATTCAGTGGCTGAAGCCTGAAATGGGAACGTCGTTGAGTTAGGACACGGCTGGAGGCAGGAGATGGATGAAGTGAGCCATGGAATATTGCAAACACACAGCCGTGAAAAAAAAAAACCGGCGTGTTTTGAAATCCATATTGTAACATAGGAAATGCCTATAATGTCACATTCATTGAAAAAGGAACAAAATATTAAATATAAATATGGTTACAACTTTTTTTAAATGGGCAGACAAAAAGTGAAAATCTTGGAAGGAATTCTGCTAACATGTCAATAGTGATTTTCTTTGGGTGGTAGAACTATGGAAACGGTTTTCTTCTTTCAATTTGCTCTACGTTTTCTGGCTTTTAAAAATTGAGGTACCATTGATCTGTGATAAAGCACACAGATCTTAGGTGTAAAGTCAATGGATTTTGACAAATATTTATTTATACTCCAGGAATCCAAGTAAGTTCTCCAGTGGACGTTCCCTATCAGCCTCCCTCTGCCTAGAAGCAACCATTATTCTGATTTCAATCTCCTTAAATTAGTTTTGTCTGTTCTTGAACTTCATATAAATGGGATCAAGTGCGTATTATTTCATATGCGGTTTCGTTCATGCAAAATAGTGTTTAAGATTGATCCAAGTGTTGGGTTCCTTTTATTTGCTGCATACTATTCCAATGTAGGGACATCCACATTCCATTTATCCATTCACCTGTTTTGTTTTGTTTTTAAGATTTTACTTATTTATTCATCTGAGAGAGATAGAATGAGTCAGGGTGGACAGGCAGAGGGAAAGAGAGAATCCCACGCTGAGTGCAGAGCCCAACCCGGGGCTCCATCTCACAACCCTGAGACCATGACCTGAGCTGAAATCAAGAGTCAGGCACACTCAACCAACTGAGCCGCCCAAATGCCCCTAATTTTTTGTCTTCTAGTAGATGTGTGTTGGCGCCTCACTGGTTTTAATTTGCATATCCTGATGGCTAACAATGCAAACATATTTTCATGTATTTATTTGCCATTGCTATCTCTTTTTTTGTGAAGTGTCTGTCACTCGTCTTTCTTTCTTTCCTTCTTTTTTGTTTTAAGATTTTATTTATTTATTTGGGAGAAAGAGAGAGCTTGAACACGGAGAGAAGCAGGCCAAGGAAAAAGCAGGTTCCAGCTGAACCTGGAGCCCGATGCAGGACTCGATCCCAGGACCCTGGGATCATGACCCTAGCCGAAGACAGTGGCTTAACCCACTGAGACACCCAGGTGTCTCAACTCATCTTTCATATTTAGTCCTGAGTCTCGTGAGTCTTACTGGCCATCCCTGGTCCTCGGCTACCTCCAAGGCCCCATTGGACCCAGTGAGGGGCACTAGGGGTCTTTCCTGACACCCAACAGAAAACCAAGAGCTGTTGCTAAAAGTCGGGCAAATGCATGTGGACCGCCAAAAACCACACCGTGCTTCTCCTCCAAGCTTCCATTCTGCCCCATCTTTATCTATCAAGACCCCACCCATCTCTCAAGGCCCAACTTAAATGCTACATCTTCCAAGGAACTTTCCTGACCCCCCTCTTGCCTTTCTCCACCACCGCCGCAGACACTTGTTTTATTCTCTCATGGAGCAATTCCCTTACTCAGTAATTCATTATCGGGATCTGTGAACCTGGATCTCATCTGCCCTACCACGTAACACGTATTTTTTCAGAGAGACAGAGTACACCCAAGAGGGTACGGGAGAGGGGAGCCCGAGGGAGAGGGAGAGAGAAGAGAATCTTAAAGCAGGCTCCTTGCCCAGGGCAGAGCCTGACCCCGGGCTCAATTTCATAACCTTGAGATCGTGACCTGAGCAAAAATCAGAAGTCAGACACTTCACTGACTGAGCCACCCAGGCGCCCCCCACATAATACATTTTTGAAGATCAGGGTCAGTGCTGCAGCAACTTGGCACAGTGTCTTATGCACAACAAAGCACACACATTCACTCATGCAGTCACTCAACTAACATTTGTTGACCATCATTTCTATACCAAGTCCAATACTAGAGATGTCATATAGCTAGGAACACTACAGACACCGTCCTGGCCCTCGTGAATCCTGTAGTTTCTATGTGCCAATACAGACAAGAAAACAGCCAAAAGCAGCACAAGGTGGTTAGCTCTCTGGTGGGGGGAGAAAAGATAATACAAAATCCTCGACGTTGGACACTTGACAGACAAATAGCCAAGTGAGGGAGAGTCCATGCTATTGTATTAAATATAAGTCATTTAAATTAGACATCGTGAAATATGCAAGGAACAGGGAACATCACTCGTCAAGCAAAGAGGGACAAATAAAAGCTATCTCTTGCCCATTTTGGAGATGCACAGGGTGTGTTTTGTGACCTGCCTCTGACATGCTTTCACACTGCCTTGGAATTTTTTTTAAAAGCAGGGAGGAGGCTGTGTAGGTAGGTAAGGAGCGAGAAGCACCCCCCCACCCCACCCCCGCAGCCATTGCACACCTGCCGAGCCAGAGGCCCGTCCCCGTGCAGCTGTGGGAGCATTTTGCCGGTAAGCAAGACGGGGGCCTGGAGGAGCGGAGGGAGAGGGGGAGGAAAAGAGCTGAAAAAGAGGTTACAAATTGTGAAGAGAAATAACAGCATTTATTTCTAAATGACAACTCTTTATCTTCCTACCCCAGGCCTATTTGTTGACAAGCCATTCTGTCAGAATTTGTTGGTCAAGGAGAGGGAGGCCCCGCGTTCAGGAGGTGCATTAGACCTTGATCTTGTCTCTGTTGGAATTCAGGAGACTCCCTGTAAGCAATCAGCCTCCTAATGGGCAAGAGGCACCTCTGGGAATGGGAATTTGACAAGGCTTGTCAAAACTGTCAGACAGCAGCAGGGTCCTTCTCAGTCTTCTGTTCCTTCCAGAGGAGGGGAACAACTCCATAGGCTATGCCAATCCTTCGAGAACAAGAGCTAAAACCACAGTGAAAAGCTGCTCAGATATTAGCGGCGCCGACGCATAAATCCATCGTATAAAAAAATACCTGGATGAATGAGACAGGTACAGGCCAAGCACACGGTCTATCTTGGGGCTGTGGGAACAGCCTATGGGGTAACTCAATAGAGTGAAGGACTCTCTCCCCACTGAGATTCCCTATCGCTGGGCAGCCATGAAGTAAAATTGCCTGAGAAATCAAGCAGGTGGTAATGACCTCACCAGCAGATAAAAGTTATTGGAGGTTAGAGTTTTCCCTGAGGCTGTCACATTGTCTTCCTCAGCTCCATGGAGGATTAAAATCTGCTGCCCAGAGGATACACACACACCCTAATACACACACACACACACACACACACACACACACAGAGGTATCTACTGACTGGAAACTATTGTAAAGGAACCCTGTGTTGGAGGAGGCCAGGGCCAGCTCAAGGGCTTTCCTGGACCCAGAGCCTTTGTGAGGAAGTCCTTGCCTTGTGCCTTGACCTTCCCCCTGGGAGGCTACCGGAACCCGAGGCCAGAACATGATTTGTAAATGTCTCTCCTCTGACTCCTGTTTAGTAACAAACCAAGAAGGAGTGAGGGCAGATGGAAAAGAGGTAGACGAAAAGCTCAACTGTCACGTGGTCAGCAGGACGGGTCCCTGAGGCTTTGACGAATGTGAGAAGATTAGCAAGGATATCAAGCTGAAAACAAATGCCTTCCTTTTCTCTCCTTCATGCAACTCCCGGCGCCTCTCCCACACTCTACTCACACCCCGATCCTAACTAATCTGTCCTGAAGATAAACAGGCGTTCTTGAAACCCTAAAACCTGTCTTGCATTAATTCTGGTTTTCAAAGTGAAGCTTTCCCTACTGATTCCAGAAGATGGCTTACTTAAAAGCGACGTGGAATCCCTCTTAGAGACAATAGTTTCCATTGTGGACATCATTTCAGAGACTTCTGCATAGACAGGAGAGACTAGCAAGCACTTTGAGGCGACTGGGAACAAGGGAGAAGAGGGAAGAGCAGGTTTGCACGGGCATATGCTCCCTCGCACGTACACAAAACACACAGCGTCCCCCCTGCCTCAAAACTGCACCCCAGCACGACACAGATGCATTTCGGCTTCTAATTACTTCACTGTCTAATTCATGCTAACACAGCAATTAGTGATAAAGCTCAAAACACTCATACACATTAGCCTGACGACATTTAATTATGACATTAGATGTATCGCACTTTGTAAGATATGTAGCTTAGAAATAATAGGAAATCTACATGTATGGCCCATCTCAACGACATTGTCATAAAAGTAAAGGAAAGCCATGAAATCCTCACTCTGTCATTAAAAGAAAATGTTGGAACGGGTGCATTTTTATGTGAAATATGCCATTTCCAGCTGCTGACTAGGAAGCCAGTCTCCCTGGCTCAGAAAACAGGGTGAGGTCTTCCTTTCTCAAAAAGGAGAAAAGAAATGGAAGAAATGGGTAGGTCGTACTCGATTACTGCTTCAGATGTCTGTGTGTCCATTCTCATTTTTAGCACCTTAGACATCAGCAGAAGATATAAGGGGAAATGTGACTCTTTTTTTTTTTTTTTTTTTTTTTGCTGGTCCACGATATGTGCCATTTGCTTTTGGTTTACATGGGGCCTGTTCCATGAGACATGATTAATAGCTCCACGGCCCTGCCAAAAAGCACATAAATCTGGCCATCCGCGGTGTAATTGACACGCTGCTTGTCTTACAGACACCTACAGCACTCGCTTATCTCTGTCTAATCCCCCGGTGGGCATTCGAAGCAGCTGATTATGCAATGCACAGTTGCTGACACTACATTTTGGGGGGTCTGTTCCTTATAGCACCCAATTAGCGGCCACAGAAAGCCCTACTCCCCTTGATCAACCTTGACCGGGTGTTAAGCGTCAGCTGAATGAGCACGGCCACCGGAGAAATTCTGCTGGAGCATCCCGGCCTTAACCAGCGGGGACCGTGGGGGTGGGAACCTCACCCTCCAGACCCTGAATCAAGTTGCCTTTGTTTCCGCTTACCGAACACCCCTGCTTCAGTCCCTCCCTCACATCCGGAGCTCAGCGATCTGCCCGCTAGCCCCGGCTGGTGTCCACTGTTACCTCTTCTCCCCATCCCACCTCATCGTCTCTCTGGTGGTTCATCAGACATCTTTACTTTCCAGATGGAAACCTAGCAGCTGCACGTGGCCTTGCTGGGTGAACTTGACCGCCTCAGCCCTTCTCTGTTCCTCAGATTTCTTCCTTTCCATGAACAAACTGTTACAGAAACAAACAACAAAAAAAAACCCCAATACTGACTTAGCACAGTAGCAACTGTGAACATTAAAGATTACATAATGAACAAGTTGTAAAGCCCTTTGAAAGCATAAAATGCTGTAGGAGTAATTATTAACATTGTTATTAATCACTTCGGTTCATCACATATAGTAAACATGAGATAATAAAGAGGGGACTCTTAAATGCAGTATCAGCAGCAAGACCCGTTTATTACAATGCTATTTGCTTGGATTCCATTACAGTTATAAAATTTTACGCTCATCTAGCACTTTTCATCTGAGAATGTCAAAGTGCTGTACAAGCACAGGCTCTAATTACACTAATCCTCCCAACACGACTGGGGGAGCAGCAGAGAAAGGCCACTCCAGTCATGGAACATCGAAGCAGACCCTAGGCAGGTCTGAGGAGGTCTCCCTGCAGAGGGCTGCATCTAGAAACTTCTAAAATCTGGAAAAGCTCCTACATGAATCATTTTTTTTAAAGCGCACATAATTAATATCAGATAGAGACACATATAAAGGTTGGAATTTTTTCTGCCACGTGAGGAATTTCGTATCCAATATCTCACAAGAAACCCCTATGACTTGATCCCACCATGTTGGCCCATGATTTGTACAGTTGCCCTCAAAGAGTCTGAAAGAAGATCTTCCCTGTCTTATTGTTGGTAACATCGCCAGCCTGAAAGTTTTCGCGCAATAATGATTACTAGTGATAGCAAACAAGTGTATACATTGAGAAACACAATGAAAACAATGTATGTTTTCAACATCTTGTCACTTCGCCAGTATAGTACTCAAATGGAAAAAAAAAAAAAAACAGCTTTGGATAATTCCTATACAATATTTACAATATTTCTAACACTTTGTTGTAGGTTTTGGTGTAAGTAAATTGATAGTTTCGGCTGTAGTAATAATTCTCCCCTAGCACTAATAACAGCAGAACAAATTACCTACATCTTTGGGATTTTGCATCCTCCCAGTTTAAAAACCACATAGCAGTCTCCAAAAGAAGGCACCTGCAGCCCACAATGTGGAAGAGGATCCTCTGAGGGCAGCAAGGAAACTAGCAGAGCAAACATTTGAAGTGTTCAAAAAACCAATGAGAAATACCTACACAGTGAAAGAGACGTGCATTTAGGTCAAACTCCACTTCCTCGTCTGTATTAGAAATGTTTTAGGGGAGGGGCACCTGGGTGGTTCAGTCAGTTGGGTACCCAGCTTTTGGTTTCGGCTCAGGTTGTGATCTCAGGGTCATGAGATCGAGCCCTACATCGGGCCCCTCACTCAGCGTGGTATCTGCTTGAGATTCCCTCTCCCTCTGCCCCTCCCACTTGTGCCCTTTCCCTAAAATAAATGAGTAAATCTTAAGAAAAAAACGGGTGGCTGCCTGGGTGGCTCAGGTGGTTGAGCATCTGATTCTCGATTTCGACTCATGTCATGATCTCAGGGTCATGGGATCGAGCCCAGCATCCGGCTCCACACTTAATGGAGTCTGCTTCTCTCCCTCTCTCTCTCCTTCTGCCCCTCCCCGTGCGTTGTGCGTTGTCTCTCTCCAATCAATCAATCAATCTTGAAAACAAAAAAAGAAAGAAAGAAACATTTTCAGGGAGAGAACCATACACATTTCTCAGAAAGGCGTCGCTGACGTCCCTGAAACCAAGGAGACTTGTCCAGCTGCATAAGCACCTCAGTGCTCATCCACACAATGGTTAGAAACCATGTCATGCTCCCTGCGTGGCTCTAACCACATTTACTTGTGACCAAAGCAGGCGAGGAAGCCTTTTCAGAAACCAAAAAAACTTAGCACAAAGTGACACTGCTTTACATGCAAAAATAAAACACTGAGTTCCTTTGGGCAAACCGCCTTCTGACAAGCTCCTACTTTGGTTCTGGAGTCAGAAGACACAGGTTTGTGTCACAGATGAATGCCTTTGTGAAAGCCGCCCTCCTCCAAGCCACTCTGTCTCCTTCTCCCTGGAATGAAGCTAAGCCTCGGTCTGCCCTCCTTACCCCACAGCCCACACATAAGCCTGTCCCCAGCCAGAGGAGACCCAAGGCCAGGGTCTCTGACTCTGGGGGAGAAGATAAAATCCTTCTCACACACCCCATGGCCCAGTCCAATGACCTGTAGGAACTTCTGTTGAGACCCAAGGTTCCTGGGAATTCCCACAGTTGAAGGAGCAACCTCAGGGAAAGCAAACACAGGGAAAGTCAACACAGGGAACAGGCAAAGAGGAGTAACACTGCAGAGAGAGTGGCAGGACCCTCAGGGACAGCAAGAAGGAAGGCTCGTGCATGACCTACACACTGGATCAGCAATAGGCTTGAGGGTCAGACCAGGGCAGTGTTTCCAAGCAATTGTTAGAGGCCGCCCTTTTGAAATTCATCAACACCCGAGTGCAGCACTTTCCAATAGAAATATAACCCTAAATAAATAAAATCTTAAAAAAGAAAGAAAGAAATATAACCCACGCCAGGGCGCCTGGGTGGCTCAGTGGTTTAAAGCCTCCACCTTCAGCTTAGGACAAGATCCCAGGGTCCTGGGATCGAGTCCCGCATCGGGTTCTCTGCTCAGCAGGGAGCCTACTTCCTCCTCTCTCTCTGCCTGCCTCTCTGCCTACTTGTGATCTCTGTCAAATAAATAAATAAATAAATAAATAAAAATATAACCCACACCATATACATGATTAACATTTTCCACACTATTCACAATAGCCAAAAGGTGGGAACAAGCTTGCATCCAGTGAAAGTGGAAGACGCTATGCTAAGTAATTCACTCACAGAAGGGTAAATATGTATGTTTCCACTTATCTGAGTCACCTAGAATAATCAAGATAATGGAGACAGGAAGTCAAGAGGTAGCAGTCCCCAGGGACTGACGGTTTGATGATGGAGGTGTGAGTGTTCTACAGGCCTGGAGGCTGAGTTTGGAAAGGCGGGTAAGTTCTACAGATGGAGGCAATGACTGTAGAAATGGGAGCAGACTTACGGAGAATGAACGGTACCCCTAAAAATGCCTAAAATGGTAAGTTTATCTCATGTAGATTTCACAATAAATTTTTTTTCTAGTGGCCACATTGTAAACACAAAAGTTTAAAAGACATGAGAGATTCACTTAGTAATATATTTCCTTTGACTCAATATATTCAAAAAGTATCCTTTCAACATGTAAGCAACATAATTATTGATAGGGTGTCTTAAGTTCTTTCTCCCATCTACGTCTTTACATTCCAAAGTGCCTTTTAGGCTTATAGCACATCTCCAATCCGACCAGCCACATTTCAAGGGCTCTGTAGCCCCATGTGTCTGGGGGTGACTGGCCCAGACAGTATTGTCCTAGAGGGGGAAAGGCTAACACAGCCTCATCATGTGGGTCCCAGCCACTCTGCTATAGGAGCCCCCAAACGAAAGGGAGAGGGAAGCTTATTTCTCTACTGGTGAGACAGAAAGGATCACTAGGAACATAGAACTGAAGAAGAAAGTGCTCAATACCATGTATAAACCAGAATGATAGCTGTTAACATGTCTCAACCATGCGCCAAGCACGATTCTTTTTTTTTTTTAAGATTTTATTTATTTATTTGACAGACAGAGATCACAAGTAGACAGAGAGGCAGTCAGAGAGAGAGGAGGAAGCAGGCTCCCTGCTGAGCAGAGAGCCCAATGTGAGACTCCATCCCAGGACCCTGGGATCATGACCTGAGCCTAAGGCAGAGGCTCTAACCCACTGAGCCACCCAGGTGCCGTGCCAAGCACAATTCTAACTGGCAGACCTCCACCAACTCATTTAATCCTCACGAAAACTCCCAGAAGTGAACATACCAGCACTCCCCCCCATTTCACAGATGAGGAAACAAGCACAGAGAGAGTGAAGTGCCCAAGGTCACACAGCTAGTAAGCCGCAGAGATGGGACTCAAACAAGGTCATGCCTCCAACTGCCACACCATCCTACCTTCCTGTGTGTGTGCCATATTGTTTGGACACAACCAGAGGCTGAGGAGTGTAGAGCATGATAATGGCCCAGAGGATTTTGAGCTGCTGCCTCCTTGTATACTGCAAGGTAAAGAGACAACCTTGGCCGTGAAGCAAGTGAGGACAACTGAGTCACCAGAATTTCTTCCAGACCCACAAACCACTGAGACCTGCACCCGCAACATTCGGGCTAGGTACACGAATGAACTGCCAGTTCGACTTAGCTCCGATACTAACGTCACATACATGGAAGCACTCTCTGGCTCCAGCCTCTTAAGACTGGAAGTACTTTTCCTCAAAAACCTGGGCAACTGGACAATCCAATCCAGGACCTGCCTGGGAGAGCCCATGGTAGACAGAAAAGCCCATAGGGAGTAAGTTCGCTGCCATCTCATCTATCTGTGTGCTCTGCTCACGTGAAATACTGCTTATTTCAGGACATGGTGACTCCTCAGCCAGAGGACTTAGGACACCAAGTCGTCATATTCTGGGTGATGGGCATCAGGTCAAGCAGAGCTAATAAACAGCACAAGAATAAAAAGCTTAATTTATCCTACAAAGAGAGAAACCAGCCAAGCCTGAGCAGAGTTTCTTTATCACATGGGCAAAATTTCACTTCTGATTGTCATGTTAGTGCCACACAGACCCCCGACCTTTCACAGAGCCAGCACAACAGAGGTGAGCCCTTCCTTCCTCTACGATTGTCAACGGCTCTTATCATCACAGAGCTCATGCTGAGCTACTGCTGAGCTTGACAGACAATAAAAGTAACAACAAAAAAGCTCTGCCTGGAAAATTATTGTTTTTATACACAATACAGATCAATTTGGTAGACAGTTTCCAAAACATCCACCAACCCACAAACATGTTCTCCGGTCTTACCCCGTTTGGATCCAAGCACACCCTAAGGGCACACGAGCCTTCTCCAGGCCACTGTGGTCTTACACAAACATAATTAGCTGCGTGCTCGCTTCTATTAGCATCAGCAAAGAAGAATAAGAAAGGCAGAAAGGAAGAAGAAAAACACAGTGTCCCAAATAGAGAAATTACGGTTGGTGTACTTCCAAACTCATTTTTGTTATACAAACAACACATCCGATGATGATAAAGTTAGAAAACACACGTAAAGGTGGGGTGAGGAATTTGTTTCCATATCTGGAAGCTAATTTGTACTTCCGCATAATTTATTTCAAAAGATAAACTGGCAGGCGCTGGGTGGCTCAGGATGCCTGGGTGGCTCACTGGGTTACGCGTCTGCCTTTGGCTCAGGTCATGGTCTCAGGGTCCTGGGATCGAGTCCCGCGTTGGGCTCTCTGCTCAGCGGGGAGCCTGCTTTCCCCTCTCTCTTTGTCTGTCTCTCTACCTACTTATGATCCCCCTCATTCTATCAAATAAATAAAACCATTAAAAAATAATAATAACTTAGCTTCCCAATGATTACCTCAAAGTTCACAAATACAAAGAAAAACCAATTCATCAGTCAAAAAAAAAGTCCCTCACCAGGAACTTAGCAAGAGCAAAAGTGGTGTGACAGACCCCACTGGAGTTTCCCTGGAGGCTAGATTCAGATGCGTAAGAAGTTTCCTCAGAGAACTCACTCTCACAATATTGACTCCAGGAGCTTAGAGCAAAGAAAGTGAGAAAATCACAGTCTGTTGAAAGCAAGAATATTTGGAGAGTTAGTGTCCGGGTTGGGCACTGAAATCCTCTCCAGGGACTCCTACCTTGTAGGCCACAGAACCCTAGGGAGTAATTACAAGGGGGTTGCCAACGCATGCCCACGTTTCCAGCAGGGAGATAATTAAAAATATAACGACTATCACATGAGTCTCATTAAATTCTTTAATATTAACAAGGGGTCCTCACCCTCATAAAGTTTGAGGACCATTACTCTGGTCTGCCTTTGACTCCTAAGACTTTAGTGCATAAGTTATCTTCCCATTCAGAGGACGGGCCATGAGCCTTCTCTACCCATGTGGCCCCAGACACTTTACCCTTTAGTTCAGGGCCTCAGTTTCTCCTTATCGCTATCATTAGTCATAATGATGGCAGTAAATGACACAAATGGAATATCTAGCCCTCAAAAGTAATTTGGGAAGTAGTAAAATCATATGTGTCAATTCCTTAGAGACACCCATAATGATGTCAGATTTTCTCAAGAACTCCCAATATAACCCCAAGCTTGCCACTCGCTA
This sequence comes from Neogale vison, assembly GCF_020171115.1. Lineage (NCBI taxonomy): Eukaryota > Metazoa > Chordata > Mammalia > Carnivora > Mustelidae > Neogale > Neogale vison. The sequence continues at coordinate 137,807,491 of NC_058091.1, forward strand.
AATCAGTATCCAAACTGATGATCAAATCACGGAAAATAAATGGTAACTCTGCCACACAGATGAATTCTCACAAAGAATTAGGTACTCAAGATTTCATGTTTTCTATTTCCACTGTCTGCCATTAGAGTCCGACCTATTTATCCAATCTCAGATTCTCGAGTTACAAAAGGATCAAAAATTCAATCCATTGCGATTGTTTGCAAATTTTTTTAGGGATGCCATAAATTTAAAACTTGGTTCATACTATAAATTAATATCACATTAATATTCACCTTCAACAAACCATAAGTGACTCTTAATATCACAAAACAAACTGAGGGGGGGTTAGGAGAAGGGGGGGTGGGATTATGGACATTGGGGAGGGTATGTGCTATGGTGAGTGCTGTGAAGTGTGTAAACCTGGCGACTCACAGACCTGTACCCCTGGGGATAAAAATATATTATATGTTTATTAAAAAAATAATTAAAAATAAATTAAAAAATAATATTCACCTTCAAAGCAAATGTAAAGGGGAGGGCAGGAGAAAGATGGAGTGGAGACCCAAATACCACTGGGTCCCAGGAGTTCAGCTAGACAGTTATCAAACCATTCTGAACACCTACAAACTCACAGGAGATCCAAGAGAAGAAGAGCAGCAATTCTAGGAACAAAAAAGCAACCACATTCTGGAAGGTAAAATGTACAGAGAAGTAAATCCGAGGTGATACAGGGGAATAGGAACCATGGGGGAGGGGCTGGCTCCCGGCAAGCAGTGGAGCAGCGCACAAAATCGGGACTGTTAGAAGTCTGCTCCACTGAGGGACATCGCGCCAGAGGCTAAGCGGGTGGAGCCCTCAGGGGGACAGCGTGGTCTCAGGACCTGTGGAGTCACACAAAGACCAAGGGTGCCTCAGTGGGCAGAGCCCCCGGGATCAGCGGGGAAACTGGCTGCAGAGACAGAGCCGAGGAGTGGCTCTCAGCTCGAGATTACCTTAAACCATGACCCGAGGCACAGTCGGACCAATGTGCTTCGAGCAGGGACCCCACAAGTGGCAGATCTGGGGAGACTCACCTTCCTCTGGGAGGGGCATGGCAGGAATCTGCTGGGTTTGGAGAGTCCAAAGGGGGCTGCACACCAGAGTCAGAAACGCTCGGTCACAGGCCGGGTGAGCTTGGAGTGGGGCTGGAGACAAGGGAGACGGGAGGGATTGACAGCCTTCCTCTGACCGCAGGCGGAAGAGCAGGCTGAGTTCTCCGCTCCTCCAGGCGGGAGACTAGGGGGCCGCCATCTCCATTCCCGCCCTCCAGAGCCCTACGGAAAGCGCTCAGGGAACAAAAGCTCCCAAGCGCACAAACCTGAGCGGATCACTCAGCCCGGCCCCTGGCAAGGGCGGTGCAATTCCACCTCCCGCAAACACCTTTGCAAATCATGGCAACAGGCCCCTCACCTAGAAGATCTGTGAGAACACCCAGCCAAGACCAAGTTCACTGATCAATGAGAACTGCTAAACTTCATGACAATGGTAATACAACACATAAAATTCATGGTTTTTTTCCCATGAATCTTTAGTCTTTCAAAGTTAAATTTTTTTAATTTTATTTTTCTCTTATTCCAATTTAAAAAATTTTTCCTCTTACCTATTTTAACCTTTTTCAAATTATTTTATCTTATGAATACCTTTTTTAAAAATCTTTTTAAATTTTCATTGTTGGGACGCCTGGGTGGCGCAGTTGGTTAAACGACTGCCTCCGGCTCAGGGCGTGATCCTGGAGTCCCGCGATCGAGTCCCACATCAGGCTCCCAGCTCCATGGGGAGTCTGCTTCGCTCTCTGACCTTCTCCTCGCTCATTCTCTCTCTCACTGTCTCTCTCTCTCAAATAAATAAAATAAAATCTTAAAAAAAAAAATAAAATAAATTTTCATTGTTATAGTCATATTCTATCCCTTCATGGTATTTAACTTTATATTTTGTATACATATAGGTTTTTCTTTCTTTAAAATTTTGGGACACAGTTTCTTCTAACAGATCAAAATATACCATAAATCTAGTGCATGGCTTTGTTCCAGTCTCCAGCCTGGTCACATTTTTTTCTGCTTTTTATTTTTATTTTTTTTCTTTTTTCAACCAACTTCTTATCTTACCAATTTTTTTTTTAGAATATTTTTAAATTTTCATCTTTACAGTCATATTCCATCCCTTCATCGTGTTTACCCTTATTTTTGTATATATATGTTTTTCTTTCATTAAAACTTTGGGAGGCCGTCTCTCCTAATAGAGCAAAATACACCCCAAATCAAGTGTGTGACTCTGTTGTATTCGCCAGTCTAACATATATATATTTTCCCAACTCCTTTCTTCTCCCCCCAGTTTCAGGTCTATTGTGACTTGGTTAGTGTATATTTTTCTGGGGTCATTGCTACTTTTTTAGTATTTTGTTCTCTCATTCATCTACTCTTATCTGACAAGATGGAAAAACTTACCTCAAAAAAAAGAAAAGGAGGCAGTACCGACAGCTAGGGACCCAATCAATACGGACACTAGCAAGATGTCAGAACTAGAGTTCAGAATGACGATTATCAAGGGGCTAGTTGGGCTCGAAAAAAGCATGGAAGATACTAGAGAATCCCTTTCTGGGAAAATAAAATCCCTTTCCAGAGAAATAAAAGAACTAAAGTCTAACCAAGTTGAAATCAAAAAAGCTAGTAATGAGGTACAATAAAAAATGGAGGCTCTTACCACTAGGACAAAAGAGGCAGAAGAGAGAATTACTGATACAGAAAACCAAATGATGGAGGATAAAGAAGCTAAGAAAAAGAGAGATAAACAACTACTGGACCACGAGAGGAGAATTCCAGAGATAAGTGATACCATAAGATGAAACAATATTAGAATAATTGGGATCCCAAAAGAAGAAAGAGAGAGAGGGGCAGAAGCTATACTGGACCAAATTATAGCAGAGGATTTCCCTAATCTGGTGAAGGGAACAAGCCTCAAAATCCAGGAGGCAGAGAATTTCCCTCAAAATCAGTAAAAATCAGTCCACACCCTGCCATCTAATAGTAAAACTTACAAGTCTTGGTGACAAAGAGAAAATCCTTAAAAGAGCTTGGGACAAGAGGTCTGTAACATACAATGGCAGAGATATTAGATTGACAGCAGACCCATCCACAGAGACCTGGCAGGCCAGAAAGGACTGGCATGATATATTCAGAGCATTAAATGAGAAAAACATGCAGCCAAGAATACTATATCCAGCTAGGCTGTCATTAAAAATAGAAAGAGAGATGAAAAGCTTCTAGGACAAAGAAAAACTAAAAGAATTTGCAAACACCAAACCAGCATACAGGAAATATTGATAGGGATCCTCTAAGCAAAGAGAGAGCCTAAAAGTAACAGACCAGAAAGGAACAGAGACAATGTACAGTAACAGTCACCTTCCAGACAATACAATGACACTAAATTCATATCTTTCAATAGTTACCCTGAATGTAAATGGACAAAATGCCCCCAATAAAAAGACACAGTGTATCTCTCAGAAGAGATTTAAAAAAAAAAGAAAACCATCAATATGCTGTCTGAAAGAAACTCATTTTTGTCCCCAAAACACCTCCAGATTTAAAGTGAGTGAGTGGAACAATTTAACATGCTAATGGACATCAAAAGATAGCTGGGGTGGCAATCCTTAAATCAGACAAGTTAGATGTTAAGCCGAAGACTATAATAAGGGATAAGGAAAGACATTATAACACACCTAAAAGGTCTGTCCAACAAGATCTAACAATTTTAAACATCTATGCCCTTAACATGGGAGCAGCCAATTATATAAAACAATTAATAACAAAATCAAAGAAACACATCAACAATAATAAAATAATAGTAGGGGACTTTAACATCCCCCTCATTGAAATGGACAGATCATCTAAGCAAAGGATCAACAAGGAAAAAAAGGCTTTAAATGACACACTGGACCAGATGGACATCACAGATATATTCAGAACATTCCATCCCAAATCAACAGAATACATATTCTTCTCTAATGCGCATAGAACATTCTCCAGAACAGATCACATGCTGGGTCACAAATCAGGTCTCAACCAGTACCAAAGGATTGGGATGCTTCCCTGCATATTTTCAGACCACAAGAACTCAACCACAAGAGGAAAGTTGGAAAGAACTCAAATACATGGAGGCTAGAGAGCATCCTACTAAAGAATGAATGGGTCAACTAGGAACTTAAAGAAGAATTTTTAAAATTCATGGAAACAGATGAGAATGAAAACACAATTGTTCAAAATCTTTGGGACACAGCAAAGTGGTCCTAGAGAGGAAAATATATAGCAATACAAGCCTTTCTCAAGAAAGGTCTCAAGTACACAACCTAAACCTACACCTAAAGGAGCTGTAGAAGGAACAGCAAATAAAGCCTAAAACCAACAGAAGAGAAATCATAAAGATAAGAGCAGAAGTCAATGAAAGAGAAACCAAAAGAACAGTAGGACAAATCAACGAAACTAGGAGTAGGTTCTTTGAAAGAATTCATAAGACTGATAAAACCCTGGCCAAACTTATCCAAAAGAAAAGAAAAAGGACCCAAATAAATAAAATCATAAATGAAAGAGTAGAGATCACAACCAACACCAAAGAAATACAAACAATTATAAGAACATAATATGAGAAACTATATGTCAGCAAATTTGACAATCTGGAAGAAATTGATGCATTCCTAGAGACATATAAACTATCAAACTAAACCAGGAAAAAATAGAAAACCTGAACAGACCAATAACCAGTAAGGAGATTGAAGCAGTCATCCAAAATCTCCCAACAAACAAGAGCCCAGGCCAGACGGCTTCCCAGGGGAATTCTACCAAACATTTAAAGATAAATTAATACCTCTTCTCCTGAAACTGTTCCAAAAAATAGAAATGGAAGGAAAACTTCCAAACTCATATAATAAGGCCAGCATTACCTTGATCCCAAAACCAGACAAGGACCTTATCAAGAGGTAGTGGGGTGGCTCAGTTGGTTAAGCATCTCTGCCTTCAGATCAGGTCATGATCCCAGGGTCCTGGGATTGAGCCCTACATCAGCCTCCCTGCTCAGTGGGGACCCTGCTTCTCCCCCTCCCTCTGCCTGCTGCTCCCCCTTCTTGTGCTCTCTCTCTCTCACTGTAAAATAAATAATAAAATCTTAAAAAATAAGACAAAATAAAAGACATTAAAAAAGAAGACCCCGGACGCCTGGGTGGCTCAGTGGGTTAAGCCGCTGCCTTCGGCTCAGGTCATGATCTCAGGGTCCTGGGATCGAGTCCCGCATCGGGCTCTTTGCTCAGCAGGGAGCCTGCTTCCCTCTCTCTCTCTCTGCCTGCCTCTCTGTCTACTTGTGATCTCTCTCTGTCAAATAAATAAATAAAATCTTTAAAAAAAAAAAAAAGAAGAAGAAGACCCCATCAAAAAGGAGAATTGCAGACCAGTATCCTTGATGAACATGGATGCAAAAATTCTCACCAAAATACTACCCAATAGGATCCAACAGTAAAAAGATTATTTACCATGACCAAGAGGGATTTATTCCTAGGCTGCAAGGTTGGTTCAACATCTGCAAATCAATCAATTAATAAAAGAAAGAACAGGGTGCCTGGGTGGCTCAGTGGGTTAAGCCTCTGCCTTCAGCTCAGGTTATGATCTCAGGGCCCTAGGATCAAGCCCCGCATCGGGCTCTCTGCTGGGCAGGGAGCCTGCTTCCCTCTCTGTCTCTGCCTGCCTCTCTGCCTACTTGTGATCTCTCTCTCTGTCAAATAAACAAATAAAATCTAAAATAAATAAATAAATAAAAGAACAAGAACCATATGATACTCTCAATATTTGCTGAAAAAGCATTTGACAAAGTACACCATCCTTTCTTAATCAAAACTCTTTACAATGTAGGGACAGAGGGTACATACTTCAATATCATAAGAGCCATCTATGAAAAACCCACAGCAAATATCTTCCTCAATGGGGAAAAACTGAAAGCTTTTCCCCTAAGGTCAAGAACATGGTAGGGCTATCCACTATCACCACTGCTATTCAACATAGTACTAGAAGTCCTAGCCTATGCAATCAGACAACAAAAAGAAATCAAAGACTTCTGAACCAGCAAAGAAGAAGTCAAACTCTCACTCTTTTCAGGTGATATGATAGTTTATGTGGAAAACCCAAAAGACTCCACTCCAAAACTGCTAGAACTCATACAGGAATTCAGTAAAGTGTCAGGATGTAAAATCAATGCACAGAAATCAGTTGCATTTCTATACACCAACAACAAGAGAGGAGAAAGAGAAATTAAGGAGTCCATCCCATTAGAATTACACCCCAAACCATAAGATACCTAGGAGTAAATCTAACCAAAGAGGCAAAAAATCTGTACCCAGAAAATTATAAAACACTCATGAAAGAAAGTGAGGAAGACACAAAAAAATGGAAAACTGTTCCATGCTCATGGATTAGAAGAACAAATATTGTGAAAATGTCTATGCTACCTAAAGCAATCTACACATTCAATACAATCCCTATCAAAATACCATCAACTTTTTTCAAAGAAATGGAACAAATAACCCTAAAATTTATATGGAACCAGAAAAGACCCCAAATAGCCAGAGAAATGTTGAAAAAGAACATCAAAGTTGGCAGCATCATAATTTCAGACTTCAAGCTCTATTACAAAGCTTTTTTTTTTTTTAAGATTTTATTTATTTATTCGACAGAGAGAGATCACAAGTAGGCAGAGAGGCAGGCAGAGAGAGAGAGGAGGAAGCAGGCTCCCTGCCGAGCAGAGCGCCCGATGTGGGACTCGATCCCAGGACCCTGAGATCATGACCTGAGCCGAAGGCAGCGGCTTAACCCACTGAGCCACCCAGGCGCCCCTCTATTACAAAGCTTTAATCATCAAGACAGTATGGTACTGGCACAGAAACAGACATACAGATCAATAGAAAGGAACAGAGAGCCCAGAAATGGATCCTCAACTCTATGGTCAACTAAGCTTTGACAAAGCAGGAAAGAATGTCCAGTGCAGGGGTGGGGGGGTGGAATCCAGTCTCTTCAACAAGTGGTATTGGGAAAATTGGACAGCCACATGCAGAAGAATGAAACTGGACCTTTTCTTTACAACACACACAAAAATAGACTCAAACTGGATGAAAGACTTCAATGTGAGACAGGAATCCATCAAAATCCCTGGGGAGAACACAGACAGGAACTTCTTCGACCTCAGCCTCAACAACTTCTTCCTGGAGACATTGCCAAGGGCAACGGAAGCAAAGGCAAAGATCAACTATTGGGACTTCACCAAGATAAAAAGCTTTCGCACAGCAAAGGAACCAGTCAACAAAACCACAAGACAGCCTACAGAATGGGAGAATATATTTGCAAATGACTTCAGATAAAGAGCTAATATCCAAAATCTATAAAGAACTTTCGAAACTCAACACCCAAAGAACAAATAATCCAATCAAGAAATGGGCAGAAAACATGAACAGATATTTCTGCAAAGACATTCAGATGGCCAACAGACACATGAAAAAAGTGCTCAACATCACTTGGCATCAGGGAAATACAAATCAAAACCACAGTAAGATACCACCTCGCACCAGTCAGAATGGCTAAAATTAACAAGTCAGGAAAAGACAGGTGTTGGCGAGGAGGCAAAAAAAGAGGAACCCCACTACACTGTTGGTGGGAAGGCAAGCTGGTGCACCCCTCTGGAAAACAGTATGGAGGTTCCTCAAAAAGTTGAAAATAGAAATACCCTACAACCTAGCAATCACACTTCTGGGTATTTACCCCAAAGATACAAATGTAATGAAGGGGCACATGCACCCAATTTTTTATAGTAACAATGTCCACAATAGCCAAACTATGGAAAGAACCTAGACGTCCATCAACAAATGAATAGATAAAGAAGGTGTGGTGTACACACACACACACACACACACACACAGGAATACTATGCAGCCATCAAAAAACTTAAATCTTGCCATTCGCAATGACATGGATGGAACCAGAGGGAATTATGCTAAGCACAATAAGTCAATCAGAGAAAGACAGTTATCATATGATCTCTCTGATATGAGGAATTTGAGAGGCTGTGCATGGGACCATGGAGGGAAGTGAGGGAAAAAATAAAACAAGATGGGACCAGGAAGGGAGACAAACCATAAAGAGACTCTTAATTTCTTAAGGATGAGGATGAGGGTTGAGGGTTACTGAAGGGGAGGAGTGTGGGAGGGATGGGTTATGGACATTAGGGAGGGTATGTGCTACGGTGAGTGCTGTGAATTGTGTTGGACTGATGATTCACAGAACTGTACCCCTGAAGCAAATAATACATTATATGTTAATAAAATAAAAAATTAAATTAAATTAAATTAATGGCAATTTTTTAAAAAAGTCAATGTAAAGTAATTAAAAAAGGGCTAGAAATATTTTTTAATATACCATGTAAAAGAGATGTCTATTACATTGTTTTCCAAACCATGAAAGTTAACCATGTCAACTTAATCCAGGAAATTGTTGGCCAAATATTACATAGTACTTTGTCCCTAGTGAGACTCCAAGTAGCAGAAAACTGTGGAAAAGAATAGGATTTGGTGTCAGAGACTTGGGTTCAAATCTCAGCTTTATCACAGATTTCTTCCCTATTTTGTGAGATTTTATTTCTTTATTTCACAGCAAGAGAGATAGCGAGAGAGGGAACACAGGCAAGGGGAGTGGGAGAGGGCTGCGTCAGGCTCCCGCTGAGCAGGGAGCCCGACGCAGGGCTTGATCCCAGGATCTGGGATTATGATCTGAGCAGAAGGCAGACGCCCAACAACTGAGCCGCCCAGTCGCCCCTGTATTACAGATTTCTATACTGGGTTCAGTCATGTTCCTCATTTCTAAATAGTAACATTCACAAGGTTGTGAAAAAGGTTTAATGTAATAATATATGTAGAAGCAAAAGTGTTGTGGAAATATTAGCTACTATGTTACTGTTCAATCCATTATTCTTCCAGTCCAGCTAGCTAGCCAATAGCCACAATAATGTTAATTAGAATGAGGTGTGCACAGGGGGGTATAATCAGCCTCAGCCCTTCCAGAAATATCTGTCAGCCTCTGTAACTCTCTTACCATCAGCAACCTCCACACAAAAGTAGCCCCCCTACCAAAAGAGATCATAGGTCCTCTATTACAAGCCTGTTAATGCTGGCTTAGAAGCTGACACTTGCCAAATTGTTGTGGGTTTTTTTGCTTTTTTTTTTTTTCCCCATGAAAATCTAAGATCAAGAATCATATGGTAGACTCAAAAAAAGCTCTCTGTTTAGCAGTTCTTGCAAGGATTCCTATTTTATGTCTTGAAAATAACGGAAATAAAATTGCACATTCATTACAACAAAAGTACCCTTCTATCCCCCCCTCCGTTAGCATCCGTTCCGTGCCATACGCCATATTCGCACTTGCTAGAATCATGACAGTTGCAGGCAAGACCATTTGCCTGCCTGATTGAAAGGGACTTAATTCCTGGGTGTATTTCAGAGTTGTAAGGGAGGAAACTTTTTTTCCTAGATTACTTTTTTTTTAATCAACATGAAAAACTCTGGATTTTAGAAAACGCAGATGCCCCAAGGTCAAACATCTTCTCTCTACTTACCTGATCGCCACTTGATGTGCAGTCATATTGAGCTGCTGGAGGTTACCATAGAATCACTCTTCTATCTGAGCTTTCATTTCAAAGGAGATTCTCATTTAATGTCTTTCCATGCAGTTTTTTTAAAAGTAGTTTATTTTTCGCTGCAAAAGAAATGGGATCATTATAAACATTCAAAAGTAAGATCACTTACAACTCATAATCTCACCAACTAAAGATAACCATTAACATTTTGCCACATAATTAAGTCTTTTTTTCGAAGTGTGAATGTATATTCTTTATTGACAATACAGTCATATGCATATCATTTTTTAATCTTTTTCTCCTTAACAGTATATTGTCAACATTTTTCCATGCCGCCAAATGTTCTTCTTCAGCATCATTTCAAATGATATATTTGGATCTTAACATGTGTTATTTAACCAACCCTTTACGGCTGGGCATGTAAGTCGTTTCCAAATTTCATTATTATAAACAGTGCTGAGCTAGACAGCCATACAGCTGGAACTTTGGATTCATTGACAACTATTTCCTCCTAGAGGCAAAATTTGAGTGGAAGGGTATGCAGAGTTTAAGGGTGTTTGTTTGTTTGTTTGTTTGTTTTAAGATTTTATTTATTTATTTGACAGACAAGGATCACAAGTAGGCAGAGAGGCAGGCAGAGAGAGAGAGAGAGGAGGAAGCAGCTCCCTGCTGAGCAGAGAGCTTGATTCAGGGTTCAATCCCAGGACCCTGAGATCATGACCTTAGCTGAAGGCAGATGCTTATTAGCCCGCTGAGCCACCCAGGTGCCCCACCTCTGGGTGTTTTTGTTTCCCAGTGTAAGATTCAGCAGTCTTGAAATAGGTCCAGAGATCTAAAACATACAGTGTGAGGCGCGCCCGGGGTAGCTCCGTTGGTTAAGCGTCTGCCTCTTGATTTCCGCTCAGGTCATGATCTTAGGGTCGTGAGATAGAGCCCTGCGTCGGGCTCCATGCTCAGTGTGGAGTCTATGTGACAGTCTCTCTCTCTCCCTCACCCCCTCTCCCCCTCATGCATGCTCCCTCCCTCTCTCTTTAAATAAATGAATAAAATCTTAAAAAAAAAAAAAAATGTTGTGTAACTGTTATTCACAGAAACTAATCACTGACCCGGTCCTAGTTTGCTTCTCATTTATGGACTGGCTGGGAGCACTTGAGGAGGAAAATGTATCATTTGACCAAACAAATATTTAATGATTTGTCAAGGACCTACTCTGCCTGGTACCCACAGCTCCTTAAACAATATGTCTTAGGTAAACCCCAGGTCCCTGCTTGCATCAGGCCGTGGGCCCCACTCTTAGTACAGAGCAGTTTTGCCTCTTCTCCTGCGTGCTCTGTGCAGGAAAAAAATATGGGTCACTTTCCTCTGGCCAAGTTTTCCCCAGAACTATCCACATATACACATAACCAAAATAAACGTCTAAATATAGCGCAAATAAATTTCCCACCCAATGTCCTAGAACCAGTTTCAATACCACCCATGGGGGACCAGACTCTGCATGCATCTCTGTAGGGATGGATAATGAAACAATAGCCCTTCTGTAAATTCTCTTTAACCCAAAGTTAAATCATTCTCACCTTTCTTGATGAAATTCGACTGAGAAAAAATAAACCATGTTATTACAGATAAGAAATACTTTGGCCAATGTTCCAGAACCATTTCTAATTCAAGGGCCTAATCTGTCCCCTGGTTGTGCATGTCCTCACCTATCACCCCAAAATTGCTATCCTAACATTCTTTTCCCTTCTGCTATTTCCAAGAAGTCAGAAGGAAAAGGGCAATAGCAAACACAAACACACACACACGTGCACACACACACGCAGACCCCAAAAACCAAAAGAGACAAACTGGAAAAGAGCTCAACATTTAAGAAACTTTGGTACCTGTACCACCACGATCCAAAGTGATTTTTAAACGTTAACTGCCACGCTGGCCACGCATTGATAATTTGGCGGACACTGTTCTTTTATAAAAGAACATAAATTTAACACAGGAAACATTGTCATGGGCTGTCAGAACGAGTTACTGTTGAATGGCCCCTGCATGGGGAGCATATTCAAACAGTCAGGGCGCTGCTGCCATCCATACCACACCCCCCGCCCCCGTCTCTCGGACGGGGTGCCCCTTTGCGACTTGAAACCACCTCCTTAGCTCTCTGAGGGTCCCCGTAGGACTCTGTGCTTGGGAAGAGAGGTGCGTTGTGGCTCTCGTGTCCCTGGAGAGTCACTCGGGACAGTGGGGACCAGGACCCCGGGTCCGGGCACTGGGTTCTCAGAGCAGGTGTGTGCTGAGAAACTGGAGCCGCTAAACCGGGAGCCCCTGGAGGGGTGGGAGTGGGTGTCCCTCGTCTTTGCCATCCCTGTCCTGAGGACAGGGCCTACCATGGCAGACAAAGGAGCTGAACACTGTCAAGAGTTGTACCTTCTGGAGGGTGCCCCCGATCTTGGAAGGCCACGGTGATGCGAGCTGTTCCCCAAGGCAGCTCTGTGGGTCCTGAGGGCAAGCTTGGGGGGAAGCACCAGAGTGCTAAAACCCCTTTGCCTGAAACCTTCTCCTCCTTTTTGCTGCCTTTATTTCTGAGAGCACAGAGCCCTTGTTCTCCTTGCCTTTGGCTACTCTTGGCTCAGGCACATTTGCTTGCTGCCTTCCAGTCGGCAAAATGTGCTTTCAATTCTATTTCCTTAGAACGAACCAACCCAGCAAAACAACAACAACAACAACAAACTCGTGCTTTAAGCCTTGTTAATTTCTCTGAGCCTTTATTTTCTCACCTGTAAAATGGAGATATTTCCTACATCATCACACAAACATCTTATTGTGGGGCCGGGCGTAGTGCTTAATAAAGAGTAGCCAGTTCTGATATTATTAAAGACCAGGGAGGAAGCCAGAAGCCTAGAAGGTGAGGGAGCCTCTTTGAACATAGCTAAGCTGGTCTGAATTTTGGATCTGGGCAAATTACACTAACCATGATGGGACGGTGGTGGGTGGGGTGATCTGCAAGAAGGGAGTCATATTTAGCTAGGACACTTCATTACTCAGGTTAAACATAAGAATAAAAAAAAACATTTTTTTTTCAAGTAAGCTCTGCACCCCAACATGAGGCTTGAGCTCAGAATCCTGAGTTCGGGAATGATATGCCGCTCCCACTGAGCCAGGCAGGCACCCCTAAAAATCAAAATTGTACTGGAAAAAAATTCATGAGAATAAAAAAGAGAGAAGCCAAGTTATCTTAACACAGACGTCTCTCCTCTCTCTCTCTCTCTCACGCACACAGCTTTCAAGCATCCTTGAAGCCGATAAAATTGTGACCCTAATACATTAAGGAAAAATGCCCTAAACCAGCCAAGAGTGAAAATAAACATGACTGAGCAATAAATTAGGATCTCCTTCACTCTCCTTCTACCTCCCACATGCCTGGGTTTTGCACGGGGAGATATATAGTCCATATGGAGGTTTTGGCGCAATCAAGACCCACTCCTCACCCTCTCTACACATGCCCTCCCCCAGGTGACTTGGGGCCCAGGCATCCAGGGCATTGGATAAACATGAGCCGATGCAGATGGAATGAGCAGATGTCTGGAGTCCCGAGCCCAGGCTGGGAGGGACAGACAGTGAGAGTGAGTGGGAGGCCTGGAGGGGAACAGGCACCCCGTTTTCTTGCCCATTCCCCTGATCCCCGAGAGCCAGTGGTGGAAAGAAGTGCTCATTCCAATACCTGGTGACTCTCCTCAGGCTTCTCGGGGTACGACGACTTCCAGACCTAGACAAAAGCATCCAAGTCCAAGCAGCTTGGCATTCACCTAATCCCATCTGTCCATGTGACGGATGAGAAAACGGAGGCCGAGAAGCTTTGAAAAGTTTGACCAATCTCATCCAACAGCTCATTGCAAAACCAAGTCTCCTGCTTTCTAGAGCGGTCCTCCCATTTTTACATTTGCCAGCTCCCACAGGACGACCGAAGATCATTCATCCAACTTTCCATTAAATACTCACTATCTGCCAGGCATTGGGGTGGGCATTCGAAACAGTAAGAGTTTTCCACGGCAATAATGAAAGATCTGTCTGCAGATGGGAAAAAAAAAAAATTATGATGGGAGCTGCTTGCCCTTTAACAATAAACAATTGGTAAGCGTCTACTATGTGCTGAGTTCGGGACTCACGAGGCAGAAGGGGAAGAAATGGACAAGGCGCTCTCCCTTCCCCTCCTTGGGGTACTCCTGGTTGGAGTCAAATTCCACCAACATGGATAAACAGAGAGGAGAGTCAGACCGTGAATTAACATGGGATAAACACAGATAACAAATAGACAAGATTAAATATTTAGATTATGTGTTGGCCAGGGGTTAAGTGGATTAATGGAGTGATGAGTTGGGCAGAGTTATGGGATTTCCATGTTTAGACAGGGTGGATTAGGTTGTCGAGCATATGGAAATGCAAATCGAAACTGCTATCATCAGCATTAACACTCTACATTCAGTTCCGGAGGTGCCTTTCCGACTGAGGGCAGGAGGTGCAGGACAGACCCTGTCTCGCCCATCTTTACGACATCCTGGTGAGTCAGAGAGCCAGCCCTGTAATTCCCAGGCTCCCCGGTGAGGCAACAGATCCAGAGGAGGGAGTGGAAAAGTCCATAAAACCTAGTCTACCCGGCCCCTCTTGCCTCCGATCCGAGTACCTCCAGGGCGGTTGGGCAACACGGACAGGCACGGACATGATGACCCACTGGAACACAGCCCTTTTGATCTACCTCAAAGGAGGAGACGGTGTGAGTTACCTTGTAATTACTGCCCAAGTACTTCAAATGTGCTTTGCATTCTCCATAGAGCGTAAGTTTCTTAAGGGCAGGGACGTCGTACCCCGAAGGCCCCCCGCCACAGCAGAGCCACGGAACTCTGGGGACCCAGCAGATGTTTTCCACGTTCTTACTGAAGGAGTGAAAGGTCTAGAGAAGAAATCTCAGGAGGAGATGGTTGTGCTCTCACCCCTGCAGCTCTCTCTGCCCCTTCACTTCCTGCCCTGCATGCCTCCCCCCACCAACCCCCCAGGGACACTGGATCCTGAAACAAGTTTCTGCCTGGTCAGTGACTCATTTAGACACCCCTGGAATCATTTGCCGCCCCTACCATCCACAGAAAGGGGTTATTCATGAAGATCGGTGAGAAGTGCCCGGAGATCCAGCTCCCCTGTTTTTCTGGATGGAGGAATTCCGTAACCGTATTCGCCCGTGTGTCCCACGCATACCGCTTGACAAAGAACAACGGAGGGCCAGGTATTTGGCTCCAAGGCCCAGTCTGTGCTCCTTCCTTCTTAGGACTTTTCTCCCAAACCCGACACCTGCTCACTACCCAGATCAACTGGAAAGTAGGTCCTCTTCCCAAAGTTGTTCGCACAAGGGGCATCTTGGGGGACAAGGGGGTTGTGTGGAGGACTCTCAACTTCCACTCAGGTCATGATCTCGGGGTCATGAGATCGAGCCCCGCACCAGGCTCCACGCTCCGGGGGGATCTGCTGGAGCATTTCTTGCCCTCTGCCCCTCCCCCTGCTCCCTCTCTCTCAAATAAATGAATAAATCTTTTTAAAAAATTGTCCACACAATGCTTCTGCCTAACATCATGCCTTTTAAACCACATCTTGCCTGTCCTCCAGGCCCCTGGTGTGGGTCCCTTATTAATTTGCAAAACTGTTCTCAGAGAGATAAATGGAGACATGGTGACCTGGAGACATCTGGGTTTGACCCTGGGTCCTGCCACTGTATCAGTGATAGGACTGTGGATGCTTTTGATGGACGGATGACAAGCAGAGGCCCGGGGACATTAGACAACCTACCTTGGAAACTAGGCTTCGGTCCCTCTCCTCTGCAAAGAGGGACCCGCTCTGGTCCATCTCAAAAGCCTATCCAGATCCACACTTCTGTCCATGGTCTATCTTCCTGCTATGTTCCTTCCCCTATAAACCCTCTCTCGTGGGATACGGTGAGGAACCTCCCCTCCCCGGGCTGGGAACCGTTCCAACCCTACCAGGAGCCAGGTTCAGACAATGCTGCGAGTGGCTGCCAGGTGTGGGCCGACAGACTTGTGGCCTTTATACACCCTCCTGTGGAGTGCGCTCAGCCCACGTTCTGTTTCCCTGTTTGAGTACCCTCCATGGCTGCGCTGCGCAGAACTGAACTTGATACCTGACCCTGGACCATCTGTTCCACCCACCCGTCCTCGGGCTCCTGCCAATTCACCTGTGTTTCCCCCAGGGAAAGGGCGCTTCCTCTGCCTTCTGGACTCTTCCAGCCCACTGCCCCTGCCCCAGATTCCTCCTGAACTCTAACGTGCCTCTCTGGTTCACCCTGACCTCGGCCCTTCCCTCTTGTTTCCTGTGCCGTTTGCTCAGTCAATGAGAACACAGAGCCCCGGAGTTCTCAGGGCATCTGAAGGCTCCAACTCTATCCCTGTCTGGGTGAGTTTACAATAAAAACGGTGGGCTCGGAAGGGCTCCAGCCTTCCTTGGCTGTGTGAGGGCACTCTTTCAAGGGTAGGAACTGGGAAGTCCCTCAATGGTTAAAATATTCCTTGAAAATACAAACTGGCAGACTGAATTCATTATTGTGGATTCTCCCCCCCTCCCTTTAAAGTAGAAAAAACATTTTTTCAAGACTCGGGTTATGTGCTTTAAACATTGTCCTGACATCTGTTCTTTAAATGCACAATAGAAAGCATGCTTTCAACTACAAACACAGATAAAATATGGAAACACGGCTCTGCCTTTCTGGGCTAGGGACATGCTAAGTAATAGGGATTTGCATGACTAAGCTTCTACTATGCTGACTTATGCAAAATTCAGGAGCAAACGATCATTCTTCTTAGTTCGACAACGTTTAAATGAGAAACAGCCTTCACCCTGGGTCTGAAGACTGGTGAGCTCACATGGGAACCTGATTGCACCCAATTTAATAGCAATTTTAAAACAGATCTATCTAAATATTAAGCCTCCTTAACTAATAGTGATGTAGGCAGTGATTCTAATTATAGGAACAAAAGGTCAGTGGAGATCAGACCAAGGCAGAATTCATGTGAGATTTGGCTCAAGCTGGTTTTTAAGATCTCACCTTTCATGGAAAGAAAGAGAGAGAGAGAGAAAGGGGGGCGTCTGGGTGGCTCAGTCATTATGTCTGCCTTTGGCTCAGGTCACGATCGCAGGATCCTGGGATCGAGCCCCGCATTGGGCTGCTTCTCCCTCTCCCACTCCCTCTGCTTGTGTTCCCTCTCTTGCTGTCACTCTCTCTGTCAAATAAGTAAATAAAATCTTTAAAAAAAGAAAGGAAGGAAGGATAGAAGGTAGGAAGAAGGAGAAAAGGAAGGAAGGGAGCGAGGAAGGAAAGAAGGAAGACAGAACCTGGAACTAATGAATATTTATACTGAAACTTATTTTATGCTAAGTTTTTGTAGCTACGTTTTCTCTTTCCCTTCAAGATGTGCTACCTTGTAAGGATAAATGAATTCTCAAAAGCTTAGTCAGTTAAACACTACCGTGACAGCATCTGTTTTGTTATTTTCAATAACAATAAAAGTGGATTAGGGGTTCTAATCAAATTATTTTTCCCAAAACATCAATTACCTACCCAAAAAAAGGCTCAGATTCTGAATTTCCTGAATCAGCCTCAATTTCAAATTTTCTGTTGCCGTTTCACAATAAGTAATTAAAACATCCTGGAAATTCTTAGTTGTTTGTTTATTCTCAAGGCGCGGGGGAGGAGTATGGGGAGGGTGCATCCGATGTCACTAAAACCTTGAGTTAGATGGCATAGCCTGATGTTGATTCGGGAAACAGTCATTGCTCCGGCCCTGGGAAAGAGTCTTAGTGGCCCACTCACTCCTGCATTATTTCACAGGACAGAAACGCAGCAACCCCCAGCCTGACTGGTCCAGCTTGAACCAGGATCATCACTGGCTTTCCCAAGTATTTCCCCATGTTGTGGATTCATGTTGCTGGCTGCGGATTCTGGTTCACTGCTGGAACTGGGTGTCCTTCCTCCCAAAAGGAGTCACTGGCCAGTGACCACACCTGAGACTCATTTCTTAGAACCTTCCAGAAAAGACTGGTTTGCAGGTTGCTGAGCCTGTGTAGAGCCTCTCCTGGGCCCTAATGCCGCCCTCTCCATCGGAGCAGCAACAGTGATGTAAGAAGAAATGGTTGGCCCCAACAGTGGTGTAAGAAGAAATGGTTGGCCCCAAGGGTCTGGGGGGTGATGAAATCAATGCCGGTGCTTTAAAGGTGGTGAGGACCCACCCACCCAGGTGCCCAGCATGGGCAGGACTTTTGAAGGAGCAATGGAAGCCCAGAACAAATAGAAACACCTGTCTTCCAATCAACCTCCAAAGATTGGATAAATGTATCTCAGTGATCCTGGAGTTCTGAAGACCAGCAGCCCTTCCTTACGTTTTCAGTACTACATGGGTCTCCAAGTCCCTCCCATCGATGCTTCCCGAACTACAACATACACATGAATCACCAGAGTCTCTGGTTCAAGCACAAATTCTGATTCCCAGGTCTGGGGTGGGACCCCAAGTTCTGTATTACAAGCTTTGGAGGACCATGCTTTGAGTAGGTTTCTTCATCTGTCTGGGCTGCTCTAACAGAAGACCATGGACTGGGCAACTTCTAAACATAGTTCTGGGGCTTGGGAAGTCCAAGGTCAAGGTACCAGCAGACTCAGTGTCTGATAGAGTCCTGCTTATTGTTCCTTCCCACTGTGTCTTCCTCACATGGTGGAAGGGGTGAGGAAGCTCTTGGAGGTCTCTATTATAAGGACATTCATCCCCTCCATGAGGGCTCCACCTTCCTGACCTAATCACCTCCCAAAGGCCCCATGTCCAGACACCATCACCTTGGGGGGTGGGGTAGGATTTCAACATACGATTGGTAGGGAGACAGGGCAGAGACACAAACTTTCAGTCCGGAACAGGTAGAAGAGTGTTCTTACAGAAAACTAGGAGTGTGGGGAAAATCGAAACAAAACAAAAGAAGGGATGTGGAGAAGCTCACCCTGGACAACTAATGTTGGTCAAATTACCAGCCCTGGGAGGTGGCTCCCGAGGAGCTTAATTCAATTAAATTTAGAAAAATTAAATCAGTGAAATTTCCTGCCTCCATGGGTTGCAGAGCACATTCAAACTCATTTCTTGTGATACATGCTTGCCCGCTACTAAGTTTAAGCTTTGAAACAGCTGTTACCCATCAAAATAAATTAGTCGGGAAGGACCAGCACTCCACGTGAGCACCCACAGGGCATCCACGGCATCCCCGTGTCATCCAGGGTCTGCCTTTCGCAGACAGGGTCCTCTTCATCTCACCTTTATCATCGCAGCCCAGAGATCATTGTAAATGGCTCTTCTGTTAAGACAGTGCTTTTCTTTTTTTTCTTCCTTTCTTTTTTTTTTTTTTTGTGCTGTTATTTTTCTAATGGATAATCTCTTTTTAATTTTTTTAAAAGCTTATGTTTATTTATTTGAGAGAGAGAGAGAGAGCACAAGCAGGGGTAGGGGCAGGGAGAGAGGGAGACGCTGACTCCCCGCTGACCAGGGAGCCCAATGCAGGACCTTGGGATCACGATCCCAGCTGAAGGCAGATGCTTAACTGACTAAGCCACCCAGGTGCCGCATGGACTATTTCTTTAAGAAATGCTTTTAGGGGCACCTGGGTGGCTCAGTGGGTTAAGCCTCCAACTCTTTGATTTTAGTTCAAATCGTGATCTCAGGGTCTTGAGATGGAGCCATACCCCTGGGCATGGAGCTTGCTTAAGATTTCTCTCACCATCTGCCCCTCCCTGCTTGCTATCATAAGCATGTTCTCTCAAAAATAAATCAATTAAATAAAAAAATTAAACATACAGGGGCACCTGGGTGGCTCAGTGGCTAAGCGTCTGCCTTCAGCTCAGGTCACAATCCCAGGGTCCTGGGATCGAGCCCCACATCAGACTCCCTGCTCACTGGGAAGTCTGCTTCTCCTTCTCCCTCTCTCCGCCTGCCACTCCTCCCGCTTGTGTGCTATCTCTCTCAAAAAAAAAAAAATCTTAAAAAAAAAATTAAACATACATTTAGAACCATTTCATAATCTCATTTTTCCCCTACTACCAAGTTTAAACTCCTAGGTAAATAATCCTTTACTGTAATACCAGTTCCAAGTGTCAGCTAGACATTAGACATTGTGCTAGGTTCGTTACGTACACATCATCTCATTTAACCACCATGAAAGGCAGGTATCATTAGTCTCTTTTTAGAGCTGGGGAAATTGATTCTCAGGGAGTCGAAATGACTTGTTCAAAGTCAGTTGCTACAAAGTGGTTGAACAGAAAATTAAAAACTCAGATCCATTCGCTTTATAGCTATTTAGTTGGTTGGTTGGTTTGAAGCAGAAACCCCTATCCCAGAGTGTTCTGCCAGGTCCATTAGTGGCCTTTAGGACCATCCATCTCCTTCAGGCCTCACTTCCCAATGAACCATCATACCTTTTCCAAACAAAATAGGAGAATATTCTGTGTCAGAATATTGACACAGGGGATTAATTCACCCTTCTATTAACATCCATTTGGAGCCTTCCCAGAGAAGGGAAGACTGCTGTCTGAAGGCTCAAAAACATGTCTGATCCTTGATTCATTTTAATTTTACAGATTTCTAATGAGAATTCATGAGCCATCTCTAATCCATTTGGAGAGGCTTCTCCAACAGGAAATTCATTATTCTAGAGGGCTGAACATAGCTTCCTTAGAGTTTAAGACACTGTGGACACCATCAAGTCTACCCTCAGTAGTGTGTCCAGATGACATTCATCCTTCTCATTAAGAAATTTTCCAATGAGGGATACCTGGATGGCTCAGTCAGTTAAGTGTCTGCCTTTGACTCAGGTCATGATCCCGGGGTCTTGGGATCGAGTCCTGTGTCGGACTCCTTGCTCAGCAGTGAGACTGCTTCTCCCTCTGCCTGCCATTCCCCCCTGTTTTGTGCTCTCCTTCTCACTCTTTGATAAATAAATAAATAAAAACTTAAAAAAAAAAAAGAAAGAAAGAAATTTTCCAGCGATGAGAATTTCCCTCATCCTTGAAACCGTTGACTTTGTTAGGTGCTCTACGGTAGGGACCTTGACTTGCTCCTAAAACCATTAGTTTGGGATCACTTGTCTTTCAAGACAAATGTAGGTATTCAGGGCACAGATTGTCACTGCCCTGGAGGGCAGGTCACTCGGGCAGCCAGGGAGACCTACATTCAAGTGGGACTCTGCGACTGACCAGTTGTCAGGCAAGCTACCTTATTTTTCTGAGTCTCAACTTACTTACCCATAAAATACTAATAATGATAGTTGGTCATAAGGCTGTTTGAGAATTAAGAGGGTATCCTATGAAAAGTACCTGGCCCAAAGTTGCTACTCAATAAAATGAATGAGAGGCTACTCATGAGGTTTTAGTCTTTATGACTTTCACACTCCGTTTTATATTGTCTGAGTAGAGTGATTGGTAGTTGAGGGAGTCCCAATCACTTTTATATTTCTTTTCCCATTAGCTAGCAATCCATTTTCTGGCAAACTTTCAGGTCCTTTTGATCTTAGCAAGGCTGAAAGCCAATAATAATCACAAAGAAAGAAAGAAAGAAAGAAAGAAAGAAAGAAAGAAAGAAAGAAAGAAATCTTATCTATCCAGGTACCATTAATTCTAAGATTATAAATCGGGCCATGTATGGGTCAAGCTAAAATTCTGCCATTCTTCTCAGATGGTGTGTTGGTTTGTGTCTGGATCACATTAGGTCTTCTCTAGATGACCCCTCGTAGTGCTTTGAAAACTGCTCAGAAAGTACAGGTTCAGCCTGTGGTTTGCCCACAACTGTGTGCATCATCTATCCACATTTCAGTGACACTACATCGGTCCCCCGTATGGAACTCCTATCCCACAATTATTCAAATCCTACATTATAACCCAGGTTCCACTCTTCCTTTTGCTGTGTCAGTCATCTGGTTAAGGAAAACTACTTTCCAAGTCTGAGTTCAAATCCAGGTCAAAATCGTCCCTTCCCCCCCTCCTCACCCAGTTCACTACCAACCCCTTCCTGAGGCCCCCAGTGCTGAGCGGAAGAGCCAGGCACAGGGTTGAATGATTGAATGAATAAATGAGCAATTGTTCAAGCGGGTTTGGGCACTGTGTCAAGTGTGCTAGGACACAGGCCATCTGCTTTGTATCTTGACACCACACGGTGTTTGCTTTGGTTGTTTCTCTTAGCTCCTTCCCACCAAGCACCAGCACGCTTGCTGCCGTTCCTTCAAACTGCCTGGCCAGAGAGTGTACCGTAGGTCTCGAGCTGTGACAGTAATTAGCCATCCTATGACATAAAGTCTGTGGGCGAGGGGAGAGAATTGCAAAGGTGAAAACAGAACTCAGGCGTCCTTACCCTCAAAGACGTTGCTGCAGGGTAAGCCGCACACACCTCAGAACAGCCCCGATGAGCTTTATAGCCTTGATGTCACTTCGCATCAAGACACTTAGGCTCAGATGCTCTCGTTCCCGGCTACTCGGAGTGTGTGGTTGAGCCGTCAGCAGCCACGTCGGGTGGGAACTTGTGAGCGAGGCAGAGTCTTGGGCCCCTCGCCAGATGTACTAAACAGGCATCTTCCTTTTAAGACAATTCTCAGGGAATGCAAACATTGTTCGTCTGGGGGCTACACTTTGAATAGCGAGGCTCCCGACAACCATGGTCCCCTAAAGGAGTCACACGTGGTCATGCCTCTAAACCTTTGGTCATATTATTCCTTCTGCTTGTACTCCTCCTTTCCACCTTCTCTCTGTGAATTCTACACGATTTCAGTTCCTATATGGAAACCACGGGAGCACCGATCTCAGCACGAAGCGAAAGAAAGGCTTGGTTACCTGACTCTACACCTTCTGTTGTAATGACTCGTTCCTATGTGTTGGACTCTCCGGGGCTGGGTCATTCAACAAGAGGAACCACGTGTATTCATCACCCAACAAAGCTCAAAGCTCATGGAATAATGATTGACACTCGTGGGGCAACGTCTGGTGGCTCAGTCAGTTGAAGCTTCTGACCTTGGTTTTGGCCCATGTCGTGATCTCAGGGTTATGAGATGGAGCTCCGAGTGGGACTTTTGCACGCAGCCCAGAGTCTGCTTGAGATTCTTTCTCCCTCTGCCCCTCCCCCTGCTAACCTCCTTGCTCGCTCGCTCTCTCTCGCTCAAATAAATAAAGAAAATCTTTAAAAAATAAAAAAAAAAAGATTGACGCTAGCCCCATGCTCTTTGCCATTTTCACATGTTTAATAGGTTCCAGAAGAAGCCATTTGGTTTAGAAGACATCCCACCAAATTTCAACTTGTGACACATTTAGCAAATGTCAAATGCCTACATGCTTGCTGAATGACAGACCAGACTTTTTTTTTTTTTAAAGATTTTATTTATTTATTTGACAGAGAGAGATCACAAGTAGACGGAGAGGCAGGCAGAGAGAGAGGAGGAAGCAGGCTCTCTGGGAGAAAGCAGGCTCCCTGCCGAGCAGAGAGGCCCATTTTGGGGCTCGATCCCAGGACCCTGGGACCGTGACCGTGACCTGAGCTGAAGGCAGAGGCTTTAACCTCTGAGCCACCCAGGTGCCCCAACAGACCAGTCTTGACACAGAAACTTAAGAGTGTATGTATTTCCGTATGCCCTCAAAGATATGCTGCAGCAGGAAAATGGTCTGCTCCTGATCATCTTTGGCAGGTGATTGTAAATTGCAGAGAGTAAATGTAAAGGCTGATTTGTAACCCATCACTAGGAGCCTTAATGGTCCAAAACAGGCCCTTACAATGTTTTTCTTTCTTAGTCCAGGAGCACACAACAACAAGCTTTGTGGGGAGGTAAGTCGATATCCAGGAAAAAAAATTTTTTTTAAACACACTTCGGGAATTGAAGGCATTGAAATAAATCATAAATTTGTCTCATTTCCTGCTTCTCACCCCAACCTCATTCACATCTATGCTCTAACAGCTTGGTTTGAAATGACTACCACGATGAAAATTTCCTTCTTTCTCAGGGCCCCAGCCAAACCCCACTGAGAATGAAAGAACTATGCAGAGGGATGGTTGAAATTTCCCATAAGTTGAATTTTTTATTACAGCAACTGCTGCTTTAAAAGCCAATCCTAATGCATATGGCTTACAAATTATTGCCTCATGTAGGGAAAGCAAAATTATCTTTCTCCAAGTAGATGTGCACTTGACCAAATGCTATGGGGTGGTTTACATGCCGAGAGCTGAGATTCTCTAACTGTTGGGGTGCCCACTGAATGTACCACAGACAATCCCAGGACATTACATATCAGTGCGTTCTTTGTCGTCACGCTCTATGATTGTCCTGGGCTACTGGGATTTAAGTTTGGGGGCTTGTCACTGACAGTAAAAGGCTAGTGAGTGCTTGAGAATTTTAGGTTGAAGGTGAACTCCAAGGTCATTTCATATAATGCTTGAATCATGTAAGGACCATCCCTACCAAGTGTTCATCCAGCTGAAACCAGAATACCTCCAGTATCAAGGAGCCCATTACCTCTCAAAGCCCATAAGTTCCTCGAGCGCCAATGTATGTATTTGGCCTTGTCTCCAGCTTTTTCTGTGCCCAAACATTGCCTTGCAGCCAAACACAGGCTCTGCACATACCCTGAGTTAGACTTGCACCTTCTCTCTCTCTGCATCCATTAGTTAGCGTTCTTTGGCTTCATGCAACAGACCCCAACTCTTGTTGCCTTAAGCAAATAGGGAATCTGGGGGAAGAACTGAGGGAAGAGGGAGAGTCAGGCCCTAGCAAGGACAGACACCGAATCTAGGCAGCAGGAGCCCCAAAACAGCGTTTTTAAAAATCCCACCACCAACGGCATAAATCAGATCTAGTCATTTCCCACCTTAGAAACTCTGGGTTTGAGATCTACATTCTGCTTAGCGTAGATGGATGCCACTTCTTGTCCAGAGAAAAGCCAGCATCTCTTAGACCACATACGGCAGAGATGGAGAGTCTTCCAAAATAAAGGGGGTGCTGTGCCCCGAAAAGGCAAAAACAATGCCAGACTGACAAAAAAATGAACATTTATAAACTCCCATTTCTGCTTTTGCTCAAACCCCAAAGGACCTCACCCCGAGACAGTTCTAACTGGCAGCCTGGACACCCAACTCCCCTCCTGATCTAGTTGCCTCGTTTGCTTGCACACATCATATGTCTTCCTAGGCAGGAACCAGACCTTTAGTTCTTTTCTCTGCCACAGGACCTACATACAAAGTACATGCTTCCGTCCTGTTGCTGTTTTCCAAGTGATGCTTTCCCAAACAGCAGAAAATGTCTCACTGCAAGAAGACGAACACCCACAACACAGGGTGAATGGAGAGTAGGGAAGCAGTGAATTACCCTGAGCACTGACATGTGTACTGGTCAAGATTCCTTCGTTTTAGAATTTTATGGCATATGGGATTTCTATAATGAATATTTCTTTTTTGTGATTGGAGTGTTCAATCAAAATGCCTCACCCCATTGATGTTCATCCTCTGACATTTCAACTCCTATCCCCATTCTCTCGCTCAGTCAACAGCCAGTAATTGTGCCAGGATCCAGGAGCATAAATGTCTCTGCCCTCAAGGAGCTCATCATCCTTGATGAGCAGAAGGGATAGAAGGGCGAAGCGGGAACTACAATATGGGAATCTGTCTACTAGAGGTATAAACTAGGTGCCCCTCTCACCCTCTAGATCAGAGCTTCTCAAAACACACACTCAGACTTACTGCAACAAACTCGTTCTTAGACCTTCTTATACCGCAGACCCTTGTCCCCATGCCTATGGAGTCAAGCATTTAGCCTAGTGCTTGGAGCCTAGAAGTTTTTAACAAGCTCCCTGAGTGGGTTTTGTGCCATATCATATACTGAGACCTTGTACTCTAGCCATAAATTCTTGAGACTTGAGGATATTGAAGGCTATCATAGGGATATTACAAAGCCAAAAGAAAAAAACAAACAAAAAACCCTACGAAAATCCCAACAAAACAATGTATAAAGTCAGACGGGCTCATCCTCTCATGCAGGGAAACTTCCACTCAGCATCAAACTCGTTTTCCATGACTCATGGTTATGGGCATACATCGTTCCATTATTAAACCCCAAAGGAGAACAGCCTGCTTGACAAGAAGAGTTTCAGACCGGCAAGCCTCTGGAGTCCTGCCTGGTCCACGCCTCACTGAGAACATTGCTCCAGAAGCTAGCATACCCTGATTGCCTAGCAGGGTCGCTCTCAACCCTAGTCCGTGTAATATATGTCGTCCAATCATAAACGGACCCCATGAGAGGTAGGGTTTTCTGACAAAGGGGAAGACGTGGCAGTTATAATATGTATAATTATTATTAATAGTATTATTAATAGTATCTTTCAACATGAGGTCATTTCTCACTGGACCTCAAATCCACGGCACTTGCCCCATCTTCTATTTTGAGTGTAGAGCAAAGAGCTAGAAAAATGTGCTCTTGGCTCAATGGATAAGGAGGAAATGCAATCTAATTTCTTTTTTTTCTTAAATCCCCGATAACTACCCCCCAAAATTTTTTTAATTAAAATGAAAGTTCTGTTTTTCTTTCCTCACTCCCACCCCAAAAGTTCTGTCTTTCAAACAGCAGGTCCCAAATTTCCAGTGGACGATGAAACAAGCCTGGCCTCAGAGGTTGGAGCTCTCGGGTTTAGCCACACACTGCCTCTGAGACAGTAGGGGTGAATCACCCACTTCTGCATGTAGGGTCCTCGTCTGTCCAGTTCTGGCACCTTCTACCCTACCTCTAGGGTTCGGGTCTGAGAAAATGGTGCATGGATATAAAAGCATTTCACATACTTTAAGTCAAGGCTTCTTACCTGGGAGTCCGTGGACCCAATCCTCCCACCCCTCCCCCCTTGGCCTTGGCCTCAGGATCTTAGTGAACATCCTGATGTTATAAATAAAATCGGCTGTGTATATGCACATGTGCTTTTTTCTGGGGAGAGTGTCCGTAGCTTTCATCAGATTTTCAAAGGAGTCTATGACCTAAATTAGTATCCTGTTCCTCTTTTCTCTGTAATTAATTACCAAGTGTTTATTGAGCCTTTACCATGGAATCTGTCATTAGTGGTGCAGCTAACCCTGCTTCTCTTCTAACCCTTGAGCAGCCGAGGAATGTTTACAGGGTTTATACTGGTTTGGGTTTCACTTTATAGGAGGGAGGAGGTGAGGGTCGCGCACAGAGAGACGCCTGAGAAGCATTACCTCATCTCTGGGGGCATCTAAGCCCACGGGGCTCCCTCCCCAAGACTCCGGCGGAGCAGAGTGTGAGGCTGTCAGGCTCGTTCTAAGTCAGTGTAACGTGTTTTCCACTCCAGCAACACCTAGCATATGGCGTGTGCATTGATGCTTATGAAAACAGTGATTCATCCTTAATCCTTAAAAAAAAAAAAAAAAAAAAAACACAGTCGACCCTATGTGGCCTTGGCTCTCCTCCCTGAATGCCCTTCTGTTCTCCAAAATGTCTGTGTTGTCACCTGCTTCCACCTTGTCCTCTCCGCTCTGCAGCTTTCCCTCTCCGGCGGGCTCCTTCCAGCCTTCTGATCTCTTGTCTTCTCTTTCTGTTGCTCTTTCCTCTGCTTCCTTGCCGCTTCTGGAGCCCCCCAGCTGCCCATTCTCAGCCCTCTCTGTAGTGTCAAGACCTTTCCTCTCGCTTCCATCCTTGTGTCTCGCTGGAATGTTCCCTCCCCTCGCAGCCCTCCCGCACCTCTCTGCTCTTTGCGTTCAGGATCCTTCCCTAGCCCCTGCCCCTTCAAAGGAAAATCTCCCTATCTGGGGGAATGGGGATGTGGGAAGGTGAAGGAAGACGTAGGAGAGCTGGACTATGGAATTAATGAGGATTTCTGGGATAGAAACATCGGCAATCCCTGACTTTTCCTTTCATCTGATCTATCTCACAAGGTCTATTGTTTGATGCCCCACAGGGCAGAAGGCAAAGATGTTACATTCTGAGAAAAGACAAAACCTCACCAGTCTTGTAAAAAGTGAGAGAAGAGAAGAAACGAGAGACAAGAAAAAAGAGAGGGGAAGAATAAAGGGAATATGCCAGGGACAGCGGGGAGGGAATAAGAACGTATCAGTAATCTTTGGTTTAACTCTGTTTAAACCAAAGCAGATCATAATCAATGGGTAGGGTGAGGACAAGCAGCCAGTTCCAGGCAGTGAGGTTTGGGATTAGTGCAGTCTCGAATTATGCAACAAGGTGTGTCCCAAACATTCGTTGTTGCTCAGAGCTCAAAACATGTTTTCAAAAAAAAGGAGGTATGATTCAGAGAAGTCAGAGAAAATGGAGTGAATCCTGGTTCGATGTAACCTTGGGCAAGCAACAACCTCTCCGAGCCGTCGTGACAAATAATGATGTCTCTCAAGGACCTGGCATACAGTAGATGTTCAATAAATGATGGCTGTTATTATTATCATCATCATCATTGAAACCCTGCTATATAAGGCAGTTAGAATCACAGGGGAAAACCACCTAGTTAATAACCTGCAATCTATCAGAAATAAGACAACAGAAACGTAGCTGTCATATGTATTTACCAATGCTTGCAAAGGAAAATATCCAGAGTTTACCCTCTAGCAGTTTGAGTGAATGCTTCTCCAAGAAAAGCCTTTGCCGACATCTGTGCCCAGGCAGGGTCATGGCCAGCTGGGGTGGGGAGAAGGGAGGGTGGGTTGGCCCCAGCAGTTTGGGGTAAAGAGAATTGACTGTGTAAGAAGAGGTCAATTTCTGGAGCACCTGGGTGGCTCAGTGGGTTAAGCCTCTGCCTTCAGCTCAGGTCATGATCTCAGGGTCCTGGGATCGAGCCCATCATGGGTCTCTCTGCTCAGCAGGGAACCTGCTTCCTCCTCTCTCTGCCTGCCTCTCTGCCTACTTGTGATCTCTGTCTGTCGAATAAATAAATAAATAATAAATAAATAAAATCTTTTAAAATATATATTTAAAAAAAAAGTGGTCAATTTCTGAGCCCCAGTTCCTCACCCACAGCTGGAGGAAGATAAAAAAAAATTGACCAGTGTACCAAACCTGTGTTTTCTGGAACATAAGCTCCCTAGAAGTTTAAAAGGTGTTACCAAACTAGGGAATGCTGGATCACGGGGGAGGTCCCACATGTCACCGGTGTATGTAGAAACATGCAGATTTGCAGTAATTTGCCAGCATTTTAAAGGCCCACACCTTTTGACACAGCCATCCTGCTAATGAGAAGGAAGGGAGAGATTAAACTGATTTTCTTATGCAGAACTGCTTTAAGACAGGAATGTACTCTGTAACTTTTCCCAGACATATTGAAACCCAGGCCCCTTTTTCTTGCAGAACACCTCCTGGGACTAGTGTTCCAAGGAAGACATTTGGAAACACTGAATTAGAGCCTGCGTGTGTGAGCTGGTGCAGATGGTAAGTCCGTAAGCCTTTTATTTTCTTCTGATGGTCCCAGGATTAGCCCTACACCTCCTATCCCATCACCACCATCTGTTCCTTATGACCCACGTCTCTCTCTTCCCTGGTCTGCGGCAGGATACGATACTGTCCATTCCCTTGTCTCCTGCCCTCTTGTCTCTGAGGTATGGAGTCGCTTAGAAGTTTTCCAAAGATCTTTACTGCTTACAGCAATGGGGAATGGAGAACAAAAGGTACCTGACTGGCTGGGTCACCGGAGCATCTGACTCTTGATCTCCGGGTCCTGTGTTCAAGCCCCATGATGGGCTTAGAGATTACTTACAAATATATAAAAAAGCTTTAAAAAAAAAAAAAGTAAAGAACAAAACCATTTTCTCCTCCACTTCCTTTTCTTTCCCCCTCCAACTCCTTTTTATTCACTTCCCTTTACTCTTCTATATGGAATGACAAGGCCAAATGCAGATAATAGTGGTAAGCCTCCCTACATTAAAGATGCAAAATAAAATGCATCTATATTTCAAAGAAAATTGGATAATAGATCCTGGGTCTTTCAACAGAGAAGCCAGAGGAATGTGGACTGTAGACTGAAAAGCCAGTTGGAGAACCAAGAGGAATCTGTCAGAAGTAGCTTGGAGTGACCTTCCCTTTCCTGTCCTGACTCAGCATTAGTCTTTTGCCCCCGGGTCTGATGTGGTGCTGCTGAGTGGATGCGGGACTGGCCAAGGGAGGAGGGGGTGGAGGAAAGCAGGGAAGTCGTGGGGCTTCAAAGGGAGGTGGAGGTGATATGCAATGGAGCATTGTAACTGGTTGGTGTCTGTGCAGAGTAGGTCTGAAATAAATCCCTGAATGAATGAATGAATGAACTACTGAGTAAATAAATCAACTGGACATAAACTGAGAAGAAGTCAGAAAACCACAGTGTCTTCACATGGGAAAAATGAAGATCCCGGCCAGAGTTGGATGCAGTTGAGGAAGGCTGCCTTGCTTGACCAGGTAAGCTGGTCTCCTGTCCCACCCAGCAGCGGGGAGACTCTCCCCAGTACCTACCTTGACCACTTTTGTTCTCATTCTTCCTCCCAGCCTTGACTCCCAGCGGGCGTGTGCAGTCCTAGCAGCATTTGTCAATAGACCTGAATTCTACTCTCATCTGCCCAGAGAGCCATTCTCCATCTTTCTTTGGTTGTTTTTCCCTGAAGCATTGCCTCATCTCTTTCATCTTGGTGGTAGAGATCTTCTCCAACTAGCCCATCGGGGGGTTGGCACAGTGACTCTGAAATTCCTGGGAGAACTATGAAAGAAACAAGCAATGGAGACTCAAAGTATTCACTGTACACAGCTAAAAACATCAATATTTACAAAGGACACCAATTAGCATAATTAATTGTTGTGGGGCCTCTCACAGAAAACCACGGAATGCGACTCTACTGACAGGAAGGACACAATCTGAAAAACACATGCAAACTCTGACACATGTAGTAAAAGGGAAAAGTTGTTTCACCAAGAAAGATAGATTTAAAAGTCAATATATTTGTTTAAGTAAAACATAATCAGGAAGACAGATCTTTAACAAGCAAATTAGGACCTGCGTTCAAAGCCAAAGATAAAATTTTTTAAATTATCCATTGAATCCAATTATGCACACAATTTTACTACCTTTTACTGTAAATAATAGAGTTAACTGGAGACTCAGAGTTTTTTCAGAATAAAAATATAAGTTCTTGGAGTGCCTGGGTGGCTCAGTGGGTTAAGCCTCTGCCTGAGCTGAAGCTCAGGTCACGGTCCCAGGGTCCTGGGATCGAGCCCCGCATTGGGCTCTCTGCTCTGCAGGGAACCTGCTTCCTCCTCTCTCTCTGCCTGCCTGTCTACCTACTTGTGATCTCTGCCTGTCAAATAAATAAATCTTAAAAAAAAATATATATATATATGTATATATATATGTTTTTCAATTCTTAAAAATTTAACTTATGATAAATGCCCTTTTAATTAAGTGCAGTTAAAGTGATGGAATTTATTTATTTTGAAGAGTTCACTTTTAAGTAATCTCTACCCCCCATCCTCCCCTCCAACGTGAGACTCGAATCTACAACCTGGAGATCCAGAGTTGCCCACTCTACTGACCGAGCCAGCCAGGTTCCCCCAGAGTGCTGGACTTGAAAAAACTAACAAAAGGAAACAAAAATAAAAGGAAGAATGAAGATTTGAATGTGTTTATGGGTAAGTGAAAGTCGTGTTTTTCCAATTAAGGATGAATTAAGGAATATAATACTGATTGAAAAAGCAACACATGCTTCTCCAGAGCCTGCTCAATCTTATATTTTTTCCCTCTAATAATCTTTTAATCTTTAAAAATCTTTTAATTTTCCTCTTCTTCCTTACTGAAAGATAACATCTACTTTTTCCAATCACTTCTGTTGGATAAGATTAATGAGTTCAAGGGAAGGTGATCCTGGACAATTCTGCCTCCAGCTGTGGCAGATTAATTTGTAACAGACCAACACTCCCCTGAGGAACAATTGAAAAAAAGTGGAGATGGGTGTAAGGAGCCTGTTTGAGGGCATCAAAGAGGTACCAAAACACCTAGGACCTGAAGGGGCAAAACTCCAGAGAGAAGGGAATCTTAGGTGTGACCCTGATATTTACCAGCTGAAATAGTTTTTTTTTTTTTTTTTCTTTTCAAGGCATTTGATGATTCAAAACAGCAGGATGGAGGTCAAGAAAAAAGAAAAACCAATAATCAGTGCATTAATCAGTCGATATAGTGATTTCATAAAAATAAGTCTAAAATCGGCCAAATGTATATTCCTAGCCTCACTGAGAAAGGTACCACCGAACTTTCGAAGTGAACACTCCAATGAGAGAGTGCCAGGCCTTCATATAGAGTGGTCAGTTTTCTTCTGGACCACAACCAGAGTTGACTATTTTAAAACCTTAACAAAATAAACATTATAAGTTACCTTGGTGAATAATCAAGGAACTGAAGGTGAAGAGTCCTACAAATGAACCAAAGGCATAAGGAAGGTGTGACAGGTTGGGTGTCCCAGAAGCAGGGGCTGAGATGGAGTTTGGGGGTACACAGTGTTTGAGGACCACTACCTGAGAAAGGTTGATGGGAAGAATGGCCGGAGGTAGAAGTTGGGGGGAGGGGGATGTGGACTCCTATTTCAGCTAACCAGGCAGGGAGCTATAAAATAAATATTACCCATCTGCACTGGACCCCCGTGGGGCCAGTGTTCCCAGCAATCAGTCATGGGATCCAGCCTTCCCTGATGGGGCATGGCTTTGGGGAGGGTGGTTTTCTGCAGATAAAGCAGACCCTGGGATGCAGACAGCTAGAGGCCTTTTACTGCCCACCGTCCCTGCAGCCGGACAGCACAAGTCTTTCCTTGAAGGAAGAGCTAACTCATACACCTCCATGTTTCCCAAAGCAGTGGTGGCCAAGAAACCAACATATTACACGGAAGGGGAGTGGAGTCGGGAGGGGGATGGTGCCACCCAAGTACATTCATTCATTTGCTAGGCCCCAAAAATTCCCCGAGTCCTTAATCTGGGCTTAGAACCCTCCTGGGGACTACGGGTGCAGAGACGAGACTCACATGGGCCTATCCTTGAAGGACACCCATTCAGGAGGGAAGGATGAGAGTCGGCAGGAAATGCTCTGAGAGAAGAGAGCAGGAGGGGCTGAGGGACAGAAGAGGCATCTCCCCAAGTCCGGGAGGGACCTTCATATCTTCCCACCTAAGGGCCTTCCAGGCAGGTGTGTCTGCCATCTCACTACACCCAAGCTGCTGCCTATGGCTGAGCACACTCCTGGTGATTTTTTTTTTAAGATTTTATTTATTTATTTGAGAGGGAGAGAGAGAAAGAGAGAGAGAGAGAGTGCCCAAGCACTCTGTTGAGCAGAGAGCCCAATACAGGGCTCTACACCAGGACCTTGAGATCATAACCTGAGCCAAAGGCAGACATTGAACTGACCGAGCCACCCAGACGCCCTGACTCCTGATGATTTTTATGGAAGAAGTAAAACACAGGGGCAAAGATGACTTAACTGCCATCCCCAATAATCATACGGGGGTAGCGGGGGGGGGGACCACCATCAACTTTCCTGGGCTTTCATCTGTAAGAAAGAAGAACTCTATTTTAAAGAAGAAATTAATTCCTGTGAAATGTGTTCACTCAAATCACAAAACTTGGTCAGGATTATATAAAATCTGAGCTTGGTT
Organism: Neogale vison; assembly: GCF_020171115.1. NCBI lineage: Eukaryota > Metazoa > Chordata > Mammalia > Carnivora > Mustelidae > Neogale > Neogale vison. The sequence continues at coordinate 137,840,859 of NC_058091.1, forward strand.
TTCCCAGTTGTACACGGCTCAGTAAGTTAAATTTACAGAATCTGCAGAAGGAGCTAAGAAGGGGGCTATTTTTGTCTATTTTGTTCATAGCTGTATGCCAGCTTCTAGAGCAGTGCCCGGCACGGAAGGAAATGCAGTAGGATTCATAGAGCCAGTTACTGAAGGGCATAGTCACCTCCTCTCCTTTTCCTTTCTCCCCCACCTCTTTTCCAGGCTCTCCAAATGCAGCATGACTTCTGAGCTAAGGCTGTGCACACATACACACCTGCGGCGGCTTCTCCAGGTGGCCGGGGCTTCCTCACAGCATGGTGAACATCCCGAGACAGAAGCCATATTGCCTTCTGTGACCCCGTCTCAAACCCACGCCACTTCCACCACATTCCACTTGTCAAAGCAGTTACAGAGATACATCCAACTGCAAAGGCATAGCACATAACTTCCCCATGGAGGAACGTTAACGATCTTGCAAAACGATCGTGTGGGGTCACACACACACACACACACACACACACACTTACACACATCCTTTGGAAATTATCCTCTGGGCATCTGTGGTGCCTGGCTGGTTCAGTCAGTGGAGTGTGCCACTCTCTTTTTTTTTTTTTTTTTTTTTTAAAGATTCCATCTATTCATTTGACAGAGGGAGAAAGATCACAAGTAGGCAGAGAGGCAGACAGAGAGGGGGGAAGCAGGCTCCCTGCTGAGCAGAGAACCCAATGCCGGGCTCGATCCCAGGACCCTGAGATCATGACCCGAGCTGAAGGCAGAGGCTTAACCCACTGAGCCACCCAGGCGCCCCGAGTGTGCCACTCTTGATCTTGGGGTTGTAAGTTGGAGCTCCACATTGGGTGTAGAGATTACTTAGAGAAAACAAAATCTTAAAAAGAAAACAAAAGGAAAATACAATCTGCCATAACCCTTGAAACCTTCCCCTGAGTTCACATGATCAGATATCCGTACTCTAACCATCATATCCTTTATGCATGTTCAGGTGCTCTGCGATGTGAACATGAAGAGAATGGCACGTGTTCTCGTTCCTGCCCAAACTCAAAGTTGGGGGCACAAAGGGAGTGTGGATCTCAGCAGGTAGAGGACTGATTTGGGCTCTGTGTGACATGGGAGCAGAACCGCATACAACTGTCCTCTCGGTCATCTGTGTCTTCATTCCATTTCTGGCCCTTTTCCCATCTCTTTTTCACGTTTTGTCGTGCTTGCTTGGGTTTTTTTTTTGTTTTTTTTTTTAAGAATTTTTTTTAAAGGTTTTATTTATTTGACAGAGAGAGATCACAAGCAGGCAGAGAGGCAGGCAGAGAGAGGAGGAAGCAGGCTCCCTGCTGAGCAGAGAGCCCAATGCAGGCCTCGATCCCAGGACCCTGAGATCATGACCTGAGCCGAAGGCAGCGGCTTAACCCACTGAGCCACCCAGGCGCCCGCTTGGTTTTTGTTATAGGGAATAAATAGTCTTGGGGAAAAAAGACATTACTGTAGCGTTAAAACTCCAGTTTTATTTACTTATGGACAATGCTTGTGATATCAGTAGGAATTTTAAGCTGGGGGCACCTGGCTGGCTCGGTTGGTGGAACATGAGACTCATGATCTCAGGGTCATGTGTTCAAGCCCTGCATTAAGGGTAGAGTTTACTTTAAAAAATTTTTTAAAAAGGATTTTAAGCTGAATTCATTTGTACTAGGTGGCTCATTTGATAAAAAGTAGAATTTCAGAGGCACCTGGGTGATTAAGCATCGGACTCTTCTCTTGATTTCAGTTCTGGTCATGATCTCAGGAACGTGGGATTGAGCCCAGTGCTGGGCTCCATGCTCAGCTCCAATTCTGCTTATGCCTCTCCCTCTGCTCCTCTCTTTCGCTCTCAAATAAATAAAATATTTTTTTAAAAGAAAGTAGAGGGCGGGGCGCCTGGGGCCTCAGTGGATTAAAGTCTCTGCCTTCAGCTCAGGTCAGAATCCCAGGGTCTCAGGATCGAGCCCTGCATTGGGCTCTCTGCTCAGCGGGGAGCCTGCTTCCTCCTCTCTCTCTCTCTCTGCTTGCTTCTCTGCCTACTTGTGATTTCTCTGTCAAATAAATAAATAAAATATTTTTTTAAAAAAAGAAAGAAAGTAGAGGGCACCTGGGTGTCTCAGTGGGTTAAAGCCTCTGCCCTCGGCTCAGGTCATGATCCCAGGGTCCTGGGATCGAGTCCCTCATCGGGCTCTCTGCTCAGCAGGGAGCCTGCTTCCCCCCCTCTCTCTGCCTGCCTCTCTGCCTACTGGTGATCTCTCTCTCTCTGTCAAATAAATAAATAAAGTCTTTAAAAAAATAAAAGAAAAAAATAAAAGAAAGTAGAATTTCAGACTCAGTACTAAAGTAGTAATTCACTTGTTACATCCCCAGTGTCAGAGTGCAATTCGATTCTTTTTAATATCAATGAATGCATTCATTAGCCTACAGTTAAAAGTATATAAAAACCTCTTCCAATAATATGATCGGACTGAAATAACATCCAGAGTACTTAGACTGAAAAAAAAAATGGCATTACTCAATTTCCAAATACAGTACCTTGAATAATAAATTTAAAGAACTCATTCCTGTTTTATTATAGTTATTGCTTCATAATTGTCCTTTCTGTTCTCTCTTTATTTCTTTTTGGGGAGCTAGGCCAGGGGTAACTAATGCAAAAGCAAAGTCGGCAACTTATCTTAAACCACAACTACTTTTCCTATATCCTAAACCCTCAAGGGGGGTTTCTAAAGAAAAAAAAAAAAGAAAGAAAATTAAAACTTATCCAGCGGAATTTAGAAAGCTAGAAATAAAACAGCCTTAAAAGTTGTAACAGATATCTTTCTGGTTTATGACCACATTCTCTAACATCTGTTGAGGGACATTTTCTGACCAAAGGGCCTGTCAGTATCAATAAGGAAAGACGCTTTCTTCATTGTTCTAGAATCTACAATGTCTAGGGTTATTGAAATGGATATATACTGTAGTTCATACCAGAGGATGTAGAGAGAGTAAAGAGGGAAGGAAAAGGGGAGCGTGGATTACAGTGTGAAGTTGCCTCTGGCCCTGCTTTGAACTCTCTCTGGCTTTTTGGAACTTAACCAAGGTCAAACAGGCAATTGTAACAGGCTCAAGGCCTCTGGTTCTCTGGATACAGTGAGGGGTAGATGTTGAGGTTAAGATTATGAAGTTTTGTGGTAACTTTAAACTGTAAAGTATTGCATTCACCTTTTATATTCCCCAAAGAAAGAAGAAATGCCCAGCCATGTAATGAAACTCCTTTCAATCTGACCATTGTGTTAGGAACAGATTTCACACTGAGCAAATCTTTGCAACCAGACTCAAATGTTTCCCATTAAGTCTGTGCATGGGTATAAATGTGCAAGTGTCGGCTGCAAAGTGTGCAGTTCTCCAACCAAAAGGCACACACTCGGTGACTTGGATACAGTATCAAAAACATACACAGTTGAACACTTGTTTGCACTTACTATTGCCATAACTTAGAGCCTAAACAATGAGAAAGCGACTTCCCTAAATTGTCTGGGGGAGTAGGGGAGAACCCTATCTGATTAGACACAATGCGTGGCTCAAAAATTGTTACAGCTTTAGTTCCTTAGTAAGAATTGTTCATATTTCAATGGCTACAACCTATCTTACCAGAATCCATCACAGTTTAGCAACTTTTGGCGTATAGCAAGTGCTAGAAAGTGGAGTCAAAAATGATACAGGCAATGTTCAACTATCGAAACAGCAGATTCTATTCAGAAAACGATTCATACTAAAGTCGAAGATAACCACATGAACAGAATATTTTACTCTGCTATAAAACAGTTCTTTTTTTTTTTTTAAGATTTATTTATTTATTTGACAGACAGAAATCACAAGGAGGCAGAGAGGCAGGCAGAGAGAGAGGAGGAAGCAGGCTCCCCACTGAGCAGAGAGCCCGATGCAGGGCTCGATCCCAGGACCCTGGGATCATGACCCGAGCCAAAGGCAGAGGCCTCAACCCACTGAGCCACCCAGGCGCCCCAAGTGGGGGAGTGTTCCTTCTCTCCCACCTTGTCTCAGGGTAAATGTCAAAAACAACCCGTCCAGGGCGCTTGGGTGGCTCAGTGGGTTAAGCCTCTGCCTTGGGCTCGGGTCATGATCTCAGGGTCCTGGGATCAAGCCCCGAATTGTGCTCTCCACTCAGCGGGGAGCCTGCCCCCCCCACATGCCGCTCTCCCTACTTGTGATCTCTCCCTCTCTGTCAATTAAATAAAATCTTTAAAACAAACAAACAAACAAACAAAAAACAACTGGTTCTTGCAATACAGCTGCATACTAGAGAGTGTTAAACTCAATTAAAGTCCCCTGGTGAAACTACAATCATGCTAATAAGAACAGAAACCTTGGCATTTACGCAATGCTCTCTCTCATCCCACACTTCAGAAAAGTTCCTAGATGGTATCTTATGAACCCTTTTGAAATAATGGGCATTGTTATCTCCACTTTATCATCAAGGAAATCAAGGTATCCAAAGATAACTTGCCAGGGTCATAAGCCTCCTCGGAGCCACTACCAAGAAAGAGGGCCCTTCAAAGTGCACACTGCCTGCTGCCTTGGGCTGCTAGAAGACAAGTTCATCTAAAAGTCCATCTCATGTTCCCAGCTCAGAGATCAACTTCGTATGCTCACGTGCAAGGAGTAACTTTTGTAGACAACGTACTGACTGGGGTAAGTGGCAAAATAAGAGGGAAAGAGAATGAACAGAAAAATGAAGGCTGATCTGTGACTCTTCAAAGAAGTTCTTTTTACAATTATTCAAAAGGAAACCATGTTGTGGAGACTTTTTTTTTTTAATGATTTTATTTATTTACTTGAGAGGGAGAGGGCACATACACAAAGTGGGGGTGCAGAGGGACAAGCAGACTCCCCACTGAACAGGGAGCCCTACGTGGGGAGCTCCATTCCGGGACCCTGAGATCATGACCTGAGCTGAAGGCAGGTGTCTTCATGAATCTTACAAAGCTTTAGCATTGTTTAATACAACGTGTGCAACTCAAATACATACTTTCTCTCTTGACAGTTTCCCCTTTCTAATTTCAGAATTTAAAATTATATTGAATACTTCCACTTAATGTTTCAAACACTACAGTGTCCTTTAGCATTTTAAAGTGGCATTTCAAATTAGTTTTAGTATGTATTGTCATACAAAAATGAATATATTTTTCCTTTATTATTTGTTAATATCAAAAACATATAGGGGCGCCTGGGTGGCTCAGTGGGTTAAGCCGCTGCCTTCGGCTCAGGTCATGATCTCAGGGTCCTGGGATCGAGTCCCGCATCAGGCTCTCTGCTCAGCGGGGAGCCTGCTTCCTCCTCTCTCTCTCTCTGCTTGCCTCTCTGCTTACTTGTGATCTCTCTCTGTCAAATAAAATAAAATCTTAAAAAAAAATTTTTTTTTAAATTAAAAAAAAAAAAAAACAACATATAGAGTAGGCATGCCTGGGTGGCTCAATCGGTTGAGCATATCACTTTTTTTTTTTTTTTTGACAGAGAGACAGCACAAGCAGGGGAATCAGCAGAGGCAGAGTGAGTTGAAGGCAGATGCTTAACCAACTGAGACACCCAGGTCCTCTGAGCATCTGACTCTTGATTTTGGCTCAGGTCATGACCTCCGTATCCTGAGATGGAGTTCACCAAGGATCTGTGCTCAGTGGGGAGTCTGCTTCTTTGCCTCTCCCTCTGCCCCTCCCTCATACACTCTCAAATAAATGAATCTTTTTAAAAAATAAAAAATTCAGGGGCACCTGGGTGACTCAGTTGTTAAGCATCTGCCTTCGGCTCAGGTCATGATCCCAGGGTCCCGGGATCGAGCCCCACATGGGGCTCCCTGCTAGGGGTGGGTGCTGCTTCTCCATCTCCCACGCCCCCTGCTTGTGTTCCATCTCTCGCTGTGTCTCTGTCAAATAAATAAACAAAGTCTTTAAAAGTATTTTTTTTTAAAAACCACATATAGTAAAAATTTTTACTACTCAGTATATGCAGATTTTGGAGAGTTGATGTGCAATGTTGTAGGAATTATTTCAGTGTGTCTGGAATTCATCCAAAGAGCCATTCCTACTCAGTTTGGGGTTGGGCTTTTTTTTCCCCCTTCAATTTAAATTTTCATATTTGCCTACAATACAAGTGATTAGAGAAAATAAGAGGGGGAAAAAGGGGACATTTTCCTCACATAAGAGGATAATCAACCTCCAGCAAAACTGTTCTTTCTCCTACCCTCTCCCCAATCTTTATTTTTTAAAGGTTTTATTTTTAAGTAATCTCTACACCCTTCGTGGGGCTTGAACTCACAACCCCAAGATCAAGAGTCGTCTGCTCCTCCAGCTAAACCAGCCAGGTGCCCTCCCCATTCTTTTTTATCCCAATTCCAATCATCTTCAACTATCACCAACACGCTCCTGACTCCAGTTTAAGGTGACACTAACCTACAAGTATGTGCATTGTAATAGCTAGACTTTTGAGGCCTGACACTGTTCCAGGGCCCAAAGACCATCATTTGTAATGGTAGAATTTCAGCTGTGTTGACAGATGGTGGGGGAGCCATTTTTTAAACCAGAATTGATCCCCCTCAATTCGTGTTTCAGAAGAAACATATACAAGAGGAAGCTCTGAGCACAGGTTTTGATTACTTTTCAGCTTTTTTAAATTTTAAAAACCTAACAAAGCTGGAGAGTAGTCTGCTAAAGAATGAGGGCCACAGACTCCTAGTCCTTGAATTCTAAACCAGGCACAGATGATTCCCCTTGGGCCACCGGGGCTCACCCCACCCGGCCCTACTCCCACTGCTATGGGGGAAGAGGAGGAACAGCAAGGAAGGGGCAGGCCCTCACAACAGGATTTGTTGGGGATTATACTCCTCATAGAAATTCGGACGCCTGTAGTTCCATAATTATTTATTCTTCTCTCAATAAAATGAAAATACCCTGGTAAAAGGTCATGTCTTATCCAATAACCTAACAGCATAGGAGTACTTGGGCATTTGGTAAAAATCAAGATTCCTGGACCTTAACAGAGAATCATTACATCAGTCCTGGGTAACTGGGGTTCAAGAATCTTAATTTTTAATCAAAATTCTCATTTGATCCTTAGACACAGTGACAGGTGAGAACCAGCTTAGGGTGGAAGACAGGGTGGGGGAGGGAGAAGAAAGAACAGAGAACTGTCAAGTTGGGTTTATGTGTGGAATCAAAGGTAAACACTCCTAAAGCATGACCCATCTGACAGTTTAAGCCAGTCTTGGAATGCACAGAGAAGGCCAAAAAGGAAAATCAATGAGGAAGAAAAGAAAGAGTGCACAAGTTTTATGGACCTGCCACGGGCCTCTAAAACATTGCCTTGTATTGCATCGGTCTCTGCCACCACATTCAGAAAGCAAGTTTTTTTCGTTTTGTTTTTTATGATTTTATTTATTGGAGAGAAAGGGAGCACAGAGAGAGTGAGAAGGAGAAGCCGACTCCCCGCAGTGCAGAGAGCCCCAGGTGGGGCTCGATCCCAAGACCCTGGGATGAGGACCTGAGCTGAATGCATAGGCTTAACCCACTGAGCCCCCCAGGCACCCTCCAGAAAGGAGTTTTGATGTTGCCCTTCCTCCCTTCCTCGCTTTCTTTTCTTCAAAAAGCTTTATAGTGTCCGTTTGGTCCATGCTTGAGAGGGCCGCCCTGTGGGGGCGGGCCGAGGCTCAGGCAGATGCCATGGCCTCCGGAGACTGCAGAGAAGGCCCTGAAATGCCACTGCGCGGGCCTGGCCTGGGCCGCCCGTCTGCGCAGGTGCGTCAGGGAGGACGCCATCGTCCTGACCCGCTTCATCAGGCCACCCCGGAAGTAGTTCTCCCGGAAGTCTCAGAGGCTGCTGGGGTCAGCTTCAGGTGCTGCTTCAGGACCTGAAGCAGGTGGTGGCGTCTGGGGCATCCCCAACTCACCTCGTCACCGAGGGGCAGCTTCCGCACGTCCTGGAAGAGGGCGCAGCTTCGAGCTGGTTTTGCGTTTTCAGGCGCTGCTGGGCGCCGTCGTGCGTCTCTTTGGCCCCCTCGCCAGGAAGGAGCCGCGGTGGAAATGGCAGCCCTGAGAGAGGTAGGTGCAGGAGGCCCGCAGGTTGACCTGGCAGGGACAGGCGGCCCCCACGGGGGTGGACTATTTTGAGGAACCGGGGGGGGGGGGGGGCATCGTTGATAGGCAGTGAGGAGCCAAGCCCGAGACCAAAGTGGTTCCGAGGGTGGCGGGAGGCAGATCCCGGGGACTGACAGCCCGCTGCCACTTTCCTTCTTCTTTCCTCCTTCTCTAAAAAGATTCCTTCCCCTAGGCAGATGCGCAGACCTCTGCGAAGGAAATAGGGGTTTTGTGGACTGTTAGGTATTTTTGACAAATAAAATGCTGTGTTATTTATGCATCTCATATCTTTTCCCACATTAGTTTCTTCAAGGATTTCTACGTAGATGGTATTTTTTTTCAGGTCCTTTTTTTTTTCCCCCTTAAATAACACTTCACTTAAAATAGACAAAACATTATTATAAACACAAATATCTTTTACTAACTCTACACAATATTAGAAGCTTTATAGACTCCAAAGACGACCATGATTAACCTTCCTCGAATAAAACTTTAGGGATGTGCTTTGAACCCACAAAAGAAATTAAATGCACAGTTAAGACTGATTTTCATCATCAAGTTGCAACAGGGAATTGTCTTTAAAGCCATCTCCTGCTGCCTTCATTAGAGTCTCAATCTCTTGCTGCAAATTTATATTCCTTTGTGGGTTTAAGGCAGATATTGGATATCCTTTTAATCTATATTTATTAAGTGAGCTATTGACGAGTCTCATTCTGCCACGAATTCATGAACAATGTTCCCGTGGCCACTCTAGTGGGATTCTTAAGTGAATACAACTTCTTCAGGATGAGTGGTCATTTTTCACAGCGTAAAATGGGCATATTTTTTTTTAATTACACATATTAAAACACATAAGCTAAAATGAGTTAATATGAGTTAAAAACACATATCAGGATAGACTTTGATTTGCCCCATAAGCCCAAATCAACTAATAAAAGTATGCCAATGACAGAACACTAGAAGAAGAGTTTTCAGCTCCCTAGTCCTGCCCCCCACCATCTCCTCCAGATAGCCTCTCCCAGTTCAGGACCTTCTCAGTCCAAGGAAAGCTCCTGATGAGAAGAAACTTCCACCTAGAGAGAACACTTGCCTGACTATTCTCAGATCCTGCGTTCTGCATCACACGGGAACTGACTTGTCCAAACTCCGTTTCTCAGGCCCCCTTCCCAACTGGCTTCCAGCTGCATTCAGTCAGTGGGAGACACTGGACAGGGATTGGGGGAAGGGCAGGAGGAAAGAAGTTAGAGGACTTCGCCTTTAATCATATCTGTTTTCCGGCGTCATTGGCTGTGGCGACACCCCTCCCGTGCCTGTAGCTCCCACAGCACAGCTTCCCACTGGCTGAACCTAGCTGGAGGCCAGTTGGCAAGAGAGTCTGGGAAAAGCCATTTGCACATCAGCCCCTTGTGCATGATCCAAGGCAGAACAGGGGAATTGTGAGGACTGGATCTGAGAACAAACAGCCAAATGACCAGCAGAGAGGCTGAGCTAAGTTAGGCTCATGGGGGCCGCTCTGCCTTGGTGGGACCAAGAATGACAGCAGACTCCAGTATTTATGGAGCATTTACCAGGTGTTAGGACCTGTGCTAGGTGCTGAGAATGCGAAGATCAATAGTTTGTGCTCCCTTCCCTTTTAGTTAGCCACTCTAAGCCGGCTTCTTCTTTGTTGTAAAATGGGGAAGGTGATAGTCTCTCCTTCCTAGGATTGTTGTAAGGGTTACATGGTGAGATTATTGCTTACCATAGACATTCAGTGAGCAATTGTTGGATAAAACGGTGCCTACTGAGACAATGAGTTAACTGAGACTGAGTTAATAAGTCAGATGACGTTACCCTTCACTGATGACCTCCTCTATGCCAGGCACACACGTTACTTTAGTTCCTACATCTATCAAGGTGGAGTACACAAGTTTTGATACAGTGTGGTCAGGACCATAACAGTGCTGCCTACAAATTGTGATGGGAACACAGTAGGGACAGAAGCTGTAGATACTGCACAGAGGAGTACAGGGGATTCCATGGGGGGCAGGAGGCAGGACCTGGAGAGTGAGGAACCTTGGAATAATAAGCGCAATCAGTAAGAGCAACTGAGAACTCACTTAGGGCCAAGCCCTGGGTTACAAGCACTCTCTGAGTCTGCCTCCATGGAAAGGCCTAACACCCTGGGTCATTTGTACTCCTAACAACCCCATTTTGTAGAGAAAGATCTTAACGTTGAGAGTTGCCAAATAACATGTCCAAGGTCACCAAGCTGCTAAGAGTTGGGATCAGAATTCAAATCTGGCTGTGCCTGACTCCAGAGCTGAAGCTTTGACAACTGGTATAGTCCTCTCCTGGATATATGGATGTGTGCTTTTATTAAGAATTAACCAACACTCCGCAGCCAAGCAAATGACAAATCTGCGCATTAACATCCAACAGACTGTGTAGAATCCTTGGGGGAGTTTTGCAGAGAGGGCCTGATTTTGGAGTCACTGAATCTTTCGGGAAGTCCCGCGTGCTGCATCTAGCAGTCCAGCTGTAGCTGGGAGGAGGAGTTGGGGACAAAGCCTCCATCCTGGGGTGGGGGGAGGTGGCCAGGCAAATAACTCACCCTCTGGAAATCATGCCGCCTTGGGAGATGTGTTAACCCTTTCAAGACACCAGGCTAATATTTGGTTTAATTATCTCTTCCAAGATACTAAATGGCATTCCGGTAGTCTCACAGAGTATATTTATCTCTCAAATAGGAGCTATTGACTAACCCATTTCAGGCGTCAATTGTCCTGTCTGGGGCAGCTTTTCTTTAAAAGACCAGTTGCAGGCAAAAGCACTACTTTTCTACTTAAAAGAAAGTGGGGAGAAGTCCTTAAAACCTCCCAAGATTGCTTTTAATTAAAAAAAACAAAAACAAAAACTAATCCTTATTTTTCTTGTTTCCCCAACCTCCTGTGCTGCTGAGGGAAATGAGATATTTTGCAAATAAAAGTCGACTTTTTCTTCGAATTTCAGAGCTGTTCAATTATAAACACAACCACCTGCAAAGTTGGAAATCAATCCAACTGCAATCTTCTTTAAAGCTTTTTCAATGGAACTGCTAACCTGTCTAGATGTTTAACTTTCAGATTTCAAAACCAGTCAGTTAAAACTTGCTTACTGTTACTCCTTTTCTCTGAAGCTCCAAGCCTGAGGAGAAATTATGTAGCAAATTGGAAACAAGGAACTAAGACTTGATAGCAAAACAAAAGACCTGCTGATGGGCTGGGCTACCCAGAAACTGCAGTCCTTGCTCTGAAAATGAGTAAGGATTAGAGGACTCATCTACCAGCAGCCTCCACTGAGGTTGTGTCTCCTCAGTTCTGAAACAAGCAGTCGATTGAACCCTTCACAAGAACACCTGGCCTATTCCAAGAAAAAAAAAATCACGCAGTCCTGTTGTTGGCTGAGTTTACCAGTCAATTCCGTTAAATTGTGGCATCAGTAGCAATGGGTAGACACGGCTCATTAAAAATACCATTTGGGGAAATCCTAAGGCAAGGGGATAGTCATTACTGAACTAACTCTCTTGGCCCTGAAAGAGTTAATTCAACTCCTAAAGAAAAGCAATTTACTTTCTATTCCCCAAGAGGATGAGCCAGCCTCTTACAGAGCTCAATACAATAAGGCTGGGCTTTTTTGGGGGGGGTGGGAGGGGCTTTGTTTTGTTTTACCAGCCCTCCTCCTCTCTCCTCCAGGCTGAAAGCCCCCTGACAGTTGACAAGCCCAAGATGGGGTACATTGGGAGGGTCACCTCTCAGTCCTCCATGTAGGCCCCACTAGGCCTGAGGCCCGGTAATGCTGAATAAATCCGTTTGTGCAAGGAACAAGCACAAGGACAAATCCCTTGACTTTGTGTGTCTGGATTCTAAACCCCTACCCGGATTCTAACAGTGTAGCCACATCAATCTATCCACAAAAGTGGCTAAGGGATACCTGATTTATATGCAACCTTAGCAGTGTATCATTGGGCCCAAAGTGCCAGTATAAACCGTTCTGCAGTGGCTCTGTTCCTGGCCAGACAGAGAACAGAGGTCATCGCCTCCTAGACCAGAGTGTCCCCATTGCCAATGAGAAGAGAGCCAGAGAGCCCGGAGAAGTCCTAAATGATCAGGACATTCCCTTGTGAATACTTTTTTATTTTTAACAATTCATTATGAAAAATGCCAAAAATAATTTTAAAATGACATAATATTGTTATGACCCCCCCCATGTACTTATCACCAAGCTGCAACAGTTAATAACTAACAGCCAATCTTATTTCAACTTCAGCCCCATCTACTCCCTCCCTACCATGTTTCCCTGAAGCACATCCCAGAATTTCTACCATTGGATTAATAAATATTTCAGTGCATATCTCTAAAAGATAAGGGCTCTTAGGACGCCTGGGTGGCTCAGTGGGTTAAAGCCTCTGCCTTCGGCTCAGGTCATTATCTCAGGATCCTGGGATCGAGCCCAATTTCGGGCTCTCTGCTTAGCTGGGAGCCTGCTTCCCTTCCTCACTCTCTGCCTACTTGTGATCTCTGTCAAATAAATAAAATCTAAAAAAAAAAAAAAAAAAAAAAAAAAAAAAAAAAAGGGCTCCCTTTTTTTTGACAAAATGCAAAACCACTACTAACCCTAAAAAAAAAAGAAAGAAAGAAACCTATTTATTAGAAATACTGAATGATTCCATTTATATGAGGTTCCTAGAGTACTAAACCCATAGAGACAAAAAGTGGAATGGTGGTTGCCGGGGGCTGGGGGAAGGAGGGAATGGGGATTATTGTTTAATGAGTATGGTTTCAGTTTTGCAAGATGAACAGAATTCTGTGGCTGGATGATGGTGACAGTGACACAGAAATGTGAACCTATTCAGTAACACTGAATTGTATATACTTACAAATGGTTGAGATAGTAAATTTTATGTTAGGCATATATATTTTGCCACAATTTCTTTTAATGGTACGTTTCCAAGCTCTTCACATCAAACTATTCTCTGAGTGTTTATCTCGTAAGTGTCATAAATTTTGTTCAGTTTGTTTGCTTGGGCCAGAATCCATGTAAGGTTCACATACTCCTGTTGGTTGTCACGTGTTTTCAGCTCATATGTTCCCCCTCCTTCTGTTTTGTTCCCCCATTGCAGTTTACTCCTTGAAGAAATGATTCCGGTAAAGTTTTCCACGGTCCTAATTTTGCTCTTTGCATCTTTGTGGAGTCTTCTGTTCATTGTCTTCTTGAAAATCAGAAGCTGGATCTAGAGAGCAGATCAGATTTTAATTTGATGTCTTTGGCAAGACCATTGCATAGGTTCAAGTAGACCACTGGAAGACTATGTGATTGACCCAAAATGTGAGCTCACAAAGATTAATCAACAAATGATGATGTTCAGCTTAGCATGAGTTCTCCACTTTCAGGAACCTGGGTGGGGATGTGGGGAGGTGGGTATGGGAGGAATGAGAGGGAACACCAACAAAGTGTTTTGACAGAATGCTTCCCATCAAGGAACTTAGTCTTGTTATGGAGGCAAAACTGATACACATGAAACAAGAATTAAGTGCAAAACTGTGCTATGCCTATAAATACCATCTCCTTCGAAGGGGGAGATCATCTAAAAAGATTTTAGGTAGAATAATATATATATATTTTTAAGGTTTTATCTATGTGACACAGATAGAGAGTACAAGTAGGGCAGAGCAGCAGGCAGAGGGAGACGGAGAAGCAGGCTCTCTGCTGAACAGGGAACTTGATGTGGGATTTGATCTCAGGACCCTGGGATCATGACCTGAGCCAAAGGCAGTTGCTTAACCAACTGAGCCACCCAGGTGCCCTGGAATAACATTCTTGAAATGGGTCTTGAAGGGGCACCTGGGTGGCTCAGTGGGTTAAAGCCTCTGCCTTCAGCTCAGGTCATGGTGTCAGGGTCCTAGGATCAAGCCCTGCATAGGGCTCTCCGCTCAGTGGGGAGCCTGCCTCCTCCTCTCTCCCTGCCTGCCTCTCTGACTACTTGTAATCTCTGTCTATGAAATAAATAAAATCTTAAAAAAAAAAAAAAAAGAAATGGGTCTTGAAGACGATGGATTTTGGAAGAAAGATGGCATTCAGGGAAGTGAAAGTATAAGAAGAAAATCACAGAGGTTGCCATTAGAGGTTAGATACAGAGGATGATTTAGACTTGTTGGGAATGAATGGTAAGGCATTATAGAGACCTGAAAACCTAGCAGAGAGATAAGAGTTGGGGGAAATCTACTGATCTCTAGAGATGGAGGCACATCACATATTACTCATGTTTTGGCATGTACACTTCAGCAAGATTCTAAAGGTCTTGGGGCGCCTGGGTGGCTCAGTGAGTTAAAGCCTCTGCCTTCGGCCTAGGTCATTGGGCTCTCTGCTCCGTGGGGAGCCTGCTTCCCTTCCTCTCTCTCTACCTGCCTCTCTGCCTACTTGTGATCTCTGTCAAATAAATAAATAAAATCTTAAAAAAATAAAAAAGATTCTAAAGGTCTGCAAATGTTGGGGCACCTGGGTGGCTCAGTCAGTTAGGCGTCTGACTCTTGATTTTGGCTCGAGTCCTGGAATTGAGCCCCAGGGTGGGCTCCACGCTCAGTGGGGAGTCTGCTTGAGGATTCTCTCTCCCCTTCTCCCTGAGCCACTCCCACACGTGTGCACTCCCCCCACCTCTCAAATAAACAAATCTTAGAAAAAAAAAAAGTAAAGGTCTGCAAATGTCATAGGTATTTCAAGGATCTGATTTCCAATATCATTTAATAGAAGAATTGAGCTTTCACCTTACTGAGATCTTTTCCAACTGAGTTGACCCTTTCTGGAAATTAAACACATGGGAAAGAGTTTTATGAAAAATACATTTAGAATTGGATAAAGTGTTTAAGATCAGCTTTTAAATGCTCCATCAGAGAGGTAGATATAGATGAAAAAAAGATTGCTAGCATTGGTAATTGTTGGAGCTAAGTGATGGGTTCATAGGGCTCATAATTCTCCTTACCTTTGTGTACATTTGAATAATAAAAAGTTATTTGTAAACCTATTACTGTTGGGGTCAAGGGTCATTCCCACATCCCATGTTTACAATGTTATAGCAAAAAAGGATTCACTGGACTGGAAGATGCAGTGCTTGTCTCTTCAATTACTAAGCTGTTTAACTGAGCCCATTCACCTCTGTGGGCCTCAGCTCAGTTCTCTGTAAAATGAGGGGAAAGAGAAAAGAGCTAACATTTATTGACTGCCTATTAAGTGCAAGAATTGTGCAACACACTTTATATCTCAATTATTGAAAGGGTAGACTCAATGTTCTCCTTAGGCTCCAACATTTCTTTCCCACTCTGGAGTTCAAGAATTATCCCTTTGACTTCATTTCGTTTCTTGATAATCCCATGTTTCAGATACCTTGCCAGGCTATGCAGACATACAGATATAAGAACTCCCATCATTGGGACACCTGAGCGGCTCAGTTAATCTTCTGCCTTCAGCTCAGATCAAGATCCCAGGGTTATGGGATCAAGTGCCACATCTGGCTTTTGCTTGGCAGGAAGCCTGCTTCTTCCTCTTACTCTGACCCTCCCCCTGCTTGTGCTCTCTCTCTCTGTCTCAAATGGATAAATAAAATCTTAAAAAACAACAACAACAAAAACCTTCTATCTTCAAGAAGCTTATGACCTAAAAAGATAGACTAGCAACTTTCCAAATAGAGGTGATTCACTTCATGAAGTGTTAAAGAACAGATTAATAAGAAATATTACACTACAAGTAATGTTTTTTATTTTATTTATTTATTTTTTAAGATTTTATTTATTTATTTGACAGAGAGAGATCACAAGTAGGCAGAGAGGCAGGCAGAGAGAGGAGGAAGCAGGCTCCCTGCTGAGCAGAGAGCCCGATGCGGGACTCGATCCCAGGACGCTGAGATCATGACCTGAGCCGAAGGCAGTGGCTTTACCCACTGAGCCACCCAGGCGCCCCTACAAGTAATGTTTTTTAAAAGAAAAAAATATATATTTTATTTTTAAGCATTCTCCATGCCCAATGTGTGGCTTAAACTTCCAACCCAGAGAAGAGTCCCATGCTTTACCGACTGAGCCAGCTAGGTGCCCCATCTCCAGAACTTTTTCATCATCCCAAGCTGAAACTTAGTACTCACTAAACACCTAAACACTAACACCCCATCCACTCTTCCCCTAGCCCATGGCAACTACTGTTCTACTTTCTGATTGTATAAATTTGATTACACTAAATACCTCATACAGGTAGAATCATGGCTGGCTTACTTTACTCAGCATAGTATCCTCAAGGTTCATTCATGTTATAACATGTCAGAATTTCCTTCCTTTTAACGGCTGGATACTATTCCGTTGTGTCCGTCTGCCACATTTTATCCAATCATCTGTCAATGGACAGTTGGGTTCCTTTTTTTATTTATCTGAGAGATGATCCTGGGATCTTGAGGTCAAGCCCTTCTTAGGCTCCGGGCTCAATGGGGAGTCTGCTTCTCCCTTTCCCTGTGCTGCTCCCTCCACTCATGCCCCTGATCACTCTCTTTTTCATTCTGTCTCACTCAGATAAATAAATAAAATCTCTAGGGCACCTGGGTGACTCAGTGGGTTAAACCTCTGCCTTCAGCTTGGGTCATGATCTTGTGGTCCTGGGATCGAACACTGCATTGGACTCTCTGCTCAGCAAGGAGCCTGCTAACCCTTGCCTCTCTGCCTACTTGTGATATCTCTCTCTCTCCCTCTCTCTGTCAAATAAATAAATAAATAATCTTTAAAAAATAAAAATAAAATAAAATCTTTTAAAAAGTAAAAAAGAGTCCAGTGTAATGCAATTTTAAGCAGTATTCAAAAAGTATAGGGGTGCCTGGATGGTTCAGTGGGTTTAGCCTCTGCCTTCAGCTCAGGTTGTGATCTCAGGATCCTGGGATTGAGCCCTATATTGGGCTCTCTGCTCAGCAGGGGAACCTACTTCCGCCTCTCTCTCTACCTGCCTCTGCCTACTTGTGATCTCTGTCTCTGTTAAATAAATAAATAAAATCTTAAAAAAAAAAAATATATATATATATATGTATGTGTGTGTATATATATATATATATATATATATATATATATATATATATGGAAGAGTTTGGGCCCTAGTGTAAATGATCACTAGAGGATGAACACACATGGTGGTGACCCCAGTCTTGTGCTCCCCCCTACAGTTGTCCCCCTCACTCTACAGTAATGGATGGCTCAGTTGACTAACTCTTTATGGTCAATAGATACAGGCTATTTGGTAAAGTCTTTTGCTCAAAGTGCATTTTCTAATACATTGCTTTTATTTGACTGAATTCTTTTCAGACTCCAGTAAACCAGAGCACAGACCCGATTATGAAATTCTACATTCAACTCCCCGGCTTGCTTTCTTGGTAACACAGGATGAATGCCTTCAGTTGTGGTAAAAATGGTGCCAGGTAAACTTGGGGCCCAACCAGATATGAATGATTTTATGACAGCACAGCCCATAATGTATTCATTTCTATAAAGAATCTTTTTTTTTTTTTTTTAAGTAAACTCCATACCCAATGTGGGGCTTGAAATCACGACCCTAAGATCAAGACACTGATCTTAGAGACTGAGCCAGCCAGCAGCTCCTGTATAGTCTTAATCCCATGTGAACCCAGTTACATTCTAGAGAAACAGATTCTATGCTGTGTATGTGTGTGTGTGTGTTACTTTAACATTCTAGTGGCATTTGGTATTTCTCACAATGCTAATGAACATTAGCACAATTAACAGACAAGTTGTTCTCACCACAGGATCTATAAATAATGTGTATGTGTTCTTCAGGTCGTTTAACTTTTCTGGTATTCATGTTGATTCTTTGGTTTATAATACAAAATAATAGTAAAAATCAAGAAGCACTGTATCGATTTCTCAACAAAAGTCATTCACGGATTGCGCAGCTGGTTTGTGTGTGGTGGTTGTGGTGGGGAGGAGTGTATGGTAGGTGGGGATATGTGATATGTGGTCTGGGTCACTGGTTTTGCTACTTCATAAGGTGGGTCACAGATCCAAAAATGCTATAAAACCAGGGCTCTGATTCTGAAATTCTGCAGCATGGGTCAGTCAACAGAGGTGGAGTTTGATGTGACCTTCTATGTTAGAAAGCAAGACACAAAGTTATCAGTATGAACTGGCAGCCCGCGAGTGAGTGATGTCACCAAATACAGTGGTGAAGGTGGAATGATCATAGCAAAAGGTAGTTTAGTCCCTAAACTTTTAGGGACTGGTCACTTCACACTTGAAGTCTGCTGTTCAGCTCTAGTTATGCTGTCTTAAATGCAACTGTGAGGCATATGGGTGGTGAGAATTTTCATTATATTCTCTTTTACTCAATCTGACTATTTATAGGCCTACTGTATTGCTTAGGATTTAAGTTCAACTACATGTAACAGAGATCTAACTCACCCTCTCCAGTCCAAAATGGCTTAAACAAGACAACAGTTTATTTCTCTCTCAGATAAAAGTGTAGCTATAGGCAGTTAGAGATGGTGGGCTGGCCACACTTGCCATTCTGCCTCCCCCAGATGTTGCCCTACTCACATGGCCAAAGATGGCTCACTACCAAGTCCTCGTGGCAAGCCATAGGGCAGAGGAAAGTGAGAAGAGGCTTATCACCTCCCTGTAAGAATGCATCCCAGAAGTGGCACTTCCAATGGCCAGAATTAATCACAAGGCCGTGAAGAATGGCAGAAGTTACTGGGAATGTTGTCACTGTGACAGTTACGTTCTATGACAAGGGAGAAAGAGCATTTACTGGGGGATCCCCAACAATCTTTGTCACATATGTTTACTTTTTCTAAATTGAAGAGAAAGAAAAACTGATTCTCAACGATGAAAAACTCTTCATACTTAGTGGCCAACTTCCACTCTTGCCTCTTCTCTCAACTTAGAGAAGTCACTTCCTGGGAGCCCACCTGGGATTTTTTCCTTCCTTTCCCTTCCCCCTTTGCAGCCCCCATCTGATGAGGTATCCCTAAATTCTCGTGAACAGAACTGCTTTCAGGGTAATTATCAGAACGGTAGTTAATGACTCACTGATGTGACTGTGTGTGACATCTACGTTATGAATGACATTGAGCACTGTGAGGACAGGAACTGAATGTGTCTTGGTCACATGGGCCTTGGTAAGCACTCAAGGCAGATTTCTCAGATCAGTTCAAATAAGTGGGAAAACAATGTATGTGCTCAAGGGCAGAACTGAGACCAAAAACTGCGTCTTCAAGTTCGTATGTTCTTACCATACCAACTTTTACAGGCAAAAAAATGACAAAATCACTTTGCTGACCCTGTGCAGATAATTAGTGCAGGACAAGGCCTGGAATCCAGCACGCTATATGCTTAGCGCACATTAGTGCTTTTATTTCTAAACTCTAGGAGCTCCTTTTTCAGGAAAAGTCAAGGTGTTTATAGAATGATTCATAATCGGGGCACCTGGGTGGCATCGTTGAACATCTGACTCTTGGTTTCAGCTCAGGTCTTCATCTCAGGGTCATGAGTTCAAGCCCCACATTGGACTCCACCCTGGGTGTGGAGCCTACTTTAAAAAAAGAAAAGAAAAGAAAACAACACGCACTAAATTATTGGATGGGGCTAGTGGGAGAAGTGTTGTCTACAGGACAAAGAGGATCTTACCTTTGTGTTCAGCTTGGAAGATAGTGTCAGTCTAAGTACAGGGTTGCTACTTACCTATTCCTCCTGGGGCAGGAGTAGCATTTTTTTTTCCTTTTTTTTTTTTTTTAAGATTTTATTTATTTGACAGAGAGAGAGAGATCACAAGTAGGCAGAGAGGCAGGCAGAGAGAGAGGGGGAAGCAGGCTCCCTGCTGAGCAGAGAGCCTGATGCGGGGTTCAATCCCAGGACCCTGAGATCATGACCTGAGCCGAAGGCAGAGGCTTTAACCCACTGAGCCACCCAGGCACCCCCAGCAGTAGCATCTTGACCATCACATAAAGTACTGTTGATTAGTGTTATTATTTTGTTCAGTAGAGACAAAGGAATCTTCCCAACACTGCTGATTGGATGAAAATCTTTACATGACCCATTTGCTGGCAAGTGATGATACAGCTGCGTATTAAAAAATTCTGGTTTCACATCCTGGATTGGATCTATCAAGGAGTACATTAGAAGAACATATGTTACAAAATATTCTGTTGCTTTTAAAATATGATTGACCTTGCCAGAGAAGGCCGTGTACTCTTGGCATCTAGTCCTTCTACAATGTTTTCTTTGTCTCTAAGAATCATTTATGTTTAACACATGCTGTTTCAAAGAATGGCAAGAATCCTTAAGCAATTGGAGCTCTAATCTATGATAGTCCTCTCGAAACAGAAAAACTAACTAATATATCTCCTGAGTATTTTTGTTTCTTCTGCCTTCTCACCAAACTTCAATCACTAGCTCTGCTATTTCAAAGTTACAAAACAGTATTTTTTAAATACTGCAACAAAAATAACCCCCCAATTTAAAATCCCATAAAGATGATAAAAACTCAATGAAGATCTACTAATCAAAATGGTAATTTAATAGACTAGACAACTAAAGACAGTTCTATACTCTCCATCTATCCTTAGAGAGCACGGTAATAGGATGGGCTCCCACATGATTTATATTCTCAGATGTTCTGGAGCAAAGGTCTTTTTTTTAAATCCTTAAGTAGACTCTATGCCCAACATGGGACTCAACTCATGACCCCAAGATCAAGAGTCACATGATGTTCTGACTGGGCAAGCCAGGCATCCCTAGAGCAAAAGTCTTGACCATACATCTTAGAACACCTACTAGCATTAGTATCCTACTAAAAAAATTCAGGAAGACAACAAAAGTGAGGTCAAGTTGTGTTTTTATGGTATTTCTGTATATATAAATATCAGACAAGTAGCCAGATTAAAAGTATCAAAATGAGTGACCCTAGGTGGTCTCCAAGCCTGAGAATGGGGTGAGGGAAGAGCAAGACATTTACAGATGATTAATTGCGGAGCAAGCATGAGGAAAAACAGCCCCCTGTTGTCCACTTCAATAACACGGTTTCATTGAAGTCTTAAAGATAGGCCCAACATACTGTCTTCTATTTAAGAAAGCTACATATACAAGATATGAGCATGAGGAATCTCAAATGTACTCAGGGAAAACAAGAGGGTGCTGATAGAATTTATCTGAATAGAAATATCTGTCACTGCTACCTTAAGAGAAGCTTCTAGAATAGGACCAATACCCACAGTACCCATCAGTTTATGGCCACTCCAAAATAGAAAACCGTAAGACTAGCAGTATTTAGGGAGTCTTCATAACTAATGTAAAGGAGGCTCCCCACTGAGCACGGAGCCTAACTGGGCTCCATCTCAGGAGCCTGAGATGAAATCAAGAGTTGGACTCTTAACCAAGTAAGCCACCCAGGCCCCCCAGGACTTTAACATATCTTTTGAGGGATACAGTTCAACCTACAACAGCCACTATAAATCATTTTGGAATATTAGAAAGTCTAATAATGGGGTCACCTGGGTGACTCAGTCATTAAGCAGTTGCGTTCGGCTCCGGTCCCTGGGATCAAGCCCCACACCGGGCTCCCTGCTCTGCGGGAAGCCTGCTTCTCCCTCTCCCGCTCCCCCTGCTTGTGTTCCCTCTCTCGCTCTCTCTCTGTCAAATAAATAAATAAAATCTTAAAAAAGAAAAAAGAAAAGAAAAAGTCTAATAAGGGAAATTGATTAGTTTTTGTCCTCATTTCAGGGAAAGGCACTTTAGAAATTAGGGCAGACATGAAGCTCGTCTTAGAGCAAAGGCTAGGAGCAAAGGAAGGAATAGAAAATACCAACTCCTATAGACTGTGTTGTGTCCCTCCCCAAATTCAAATGTTCAAACCTCCAACATGATGGTTTTAGGAGGTGGGATTTTAGATGATTAGGTCATGAAGGTGGAGCCCTCATGAAGGAAATGAATGTCCTTATAATAGAGACCTCGGAGAGCTTCCTCACCCCTTCCACCATGTGAGGAGGACACAGTAGGAAGGAACAAGAAGAGGGACTCTATCAGACACTGAGTCTGCCGGTACCTTGACCTGGGACTTTCCAGCTCCCAGAACTGTTGCTTACAAGCCATCCAGTCCATGGTCTTCTTTTGCCAAGTCAAAGACACTAATTTGGAAGCATCATGCTTAGACACAGTCTCGTGCATTTTGCCGGGCTTATGACATAACTCTCTTCCATTATTCACCATAGCACCCAAACTATATGAGTGTGTGTGTGTGTGTGTGTGTGTGTTTTAAGTAAACTCTGCCCGCAATGTGGGCCTCAAACTCATGACCCTGAGATCAATACTTGCTTGCTTTACTGACTAAGCCAGGCAGGCGCTGCCTCTACCCCTCTATATTTGTTTTTCTGGAACTGCCCTAACAAACTACCACAAACTGTGTGGCTTAAATAACAGAAATGTATTCTCTTACTGTTCTGGAAGCTAGAAGTTTGAGAGTGAGGTGTCAGCGGGGCCATGCTCGCTCTCCTAGCTTCTGGTAGCTGCCAGCACTCCTGGTGTTCTCTGGTGCTACCATCTGAATGTTCCAGTCCCCGCCCAAGTCCATACATGTTGAAATCCTGACCTCAAACGTGATGATATCAGTAGGTGTGGCCTTTGGGAGGTAATTAAATCACGAGAGTGGAACCCTCAGGAGTGGGATTAGAGGCTCCAGAGAGAACCCCAGCTCCTTCCACCATGCGAGAATACAGTGAGAAGTCTGTCACCTGGAAAAGAGCCCTCAGCCAACCATGCTGGCGCCCTTATCTCCGGACTTCCAGCCTCTAGGAATGTAAGAAAAAAGAATCCATGGGGCGCCTGGGTGGCTCAGTGGGTTGAGCCTCTGCCTTCGGCTCAGGTTCTGATCTCAGGGTCCTGTAATTGAGCCCCGTATCAGGTTCTCTGCTTGGTGGGGAGCCTACCCCCCTCCACCCCGCCTGCCTCTCTGCCTACTTGTGATCTCTTGTCTGTCAAATAAATAAATAAAGTCTTCAAAAAAAAAATGGAAAGTATCTATTAAAAAAAAGAAAAGAAAAAAGAATCTGTAAGCTACCCTGTCCGTGGTATTTTGTTTCAGCAGCCCAAATGGTCTAAGACGTCGGGTTCGCCTTAGTCACTGCATGGCCCTCTTCCCTTTGTGGTCCTTATGTGGCGTTCTCTCTGGGTGTCTGTTTCTGTGTGTCTTTTCTTACAGAGACACCACATATACTGGATTTAGGGCCCGCCCTAAGCCAGTGTGACCTCATCTTAATTTACATCTGCAGTGTATTAATGTAACCCTAACCCCATTTCCAAATAAGGTTCATTCACAAGTGCCAGGGGTTAGGACTTCAGTATATCTTTTAAAGATTTGTTTATGGCAACAGCTCTTTCTGCCCACTGGTCCTGTCCCCGTGCTTTAATAAAATCACCTTTTTGCACCCCCCAATTATTTATTTATTTCTGAGAGGGGTGGGGTGATGGGGCAGGGGAGAGGGAAAGAAATCTTCAAGCAGACTCCCCACTGAGCACGGAGCCTAACTGGGCGCCATCTCAGGAGCCTGAGATGAAATCAAGAGTTGGACTCTTAACCAAGTAAGCCACCCAGGCCCCCCAGGACTTTAACATATCTTTTGAGGGATACAGTTCAACCTACAACAGCCACTAAACAGTCACTCAGTTGGTTCCGTATTTATTGAGCATTTATATAACTGCTCCAGGCCTTATAAGTTAAACAAGAATCTAGGCCAAAAGATAGAATCTTTTGCTCTCAGGAAGTTATTAGAAAACCAATTTGAAAGACCAGTAAATCCTATAAAAATTCACATCAGTGATATTTATAAAGATTTTTTAAATGGGAACAAAAGACCCCTAATTGTCCATTTGAAAGGGTGTGTAAAGGGAGGATAACCTCCTCAGTACTCATTTGTCCTGGACATCTGAGAAAAGTCCTGGGTCTGGGAACCCGCAGACATAGGCAAATGGAGTAGTTGGCTACCCTGTAGCAAAACAGTAGGATACTATGGAACTTTCATTTAAAAACATACTAATACAGATTTTAAATGATATGGAAGGTGTTTTTGATGGGAAGCAACAACAACAAACCAGAATGCAAAATGATGGAAGCTTGATAACTAAGCATGTGAATTACAAAGAAAAAGAAACTGATACGAAATATGCCACCTAGTTAACTGCATTGCCTCTGTATAGTGAGATTGTAAAAAGTTTTCTTTTGTGCTTCTTGACAATTTATTTTTATTTTTTGAAGATTGTATTTATCTGACACAGAGAGAGACAGTGAGAGGGGAACACAAGCAGGGGGAATGGGAGAGGGAGAAGCAGGCTCCCCATCGAGCTAGGAGCCCAATGCATGGCTCCATCCCAGGACCCAGCCGATCCCATGACCTGAGCCAAAGGCAGCCACTTAACTACTGAGCCATGCAGGCACCCCACTTTTGACACTTTAGTGTACTTTTCAAAATTTCTGTTGATGAATATGTATTGCTTAATCAGGAAAAAAAATTAAGGTAAAAACTAATAAATTTTTGGATGGAAATTAGTCTCCTAAATCCCTACTACTTTTACTCTCATGGTATAATTAAAATAACAGCCCTTAATAATTATTTACTTCATGCTGAACACTGCTACTCATTTCATCATTAATATTGCACAGTAAAATGACCTTGTAGGTGCTGCTGTTATCACCACCTTTTGGATGAAGAAACCAAGATGCACAGTGGTGAAATAACTCCCCAGCTGGAAAGTAGAGGACAAGGAAGTAGGACTCCAGCCCCCACTCTGCAACACTGCCCTTTCCTCTGACAGAGCCTGACTGTGTAAGAAGTAGCTGCAGCAACATGTTCAGGACACTGCCCGATTTCCCCCTAAGGGTTCAGGTGAGGTTCTCTCAAGCTGCTGACGTACACAAATGAGAGAAAGTTTGCAGTGAGGTGGGGCTAAGTACACAGAAAATGAAGAGGGGAAGAAAAGGCAGTTATTAACAGAGGAAGCAAATTTTCTGCAAGGAATAAAAGCTAATCACATTATACCCTGTGGCTAGGTCATGATTTACATACTACTAATAATCATACTTATTATTGATCCAAACTAAATGATGGTTAAAAATCAGATAGGGAAAATAAAGGCTGGAAGCACAGGGATGTCCTGGGGTAGGCTGAAAGAGAGGTACGGGCTCCATCCCTATTGGGAAATCAACTGATAATTCCTAAAACTAAAAACCCAAGAAGTAAACATATAACTTATTACTTAAAATTATATGAATATGAATACTGAAATAATCAACTAAAAATGTTGGAAGTGTCTGGGGAAGGGAAATGGGTAGGGATGATCAAGGGTAGATATTTATAGTAACAAGCCTTGGGGAACTATTTCACTCTTAAAATTATGTGCATGTATAATTTTAATTAAAAAAGCAGAAGAAAAATTAAAACAATATAATAAACATTCCTGTGCATATCTTTGCACTTGTGATAAAATAATTTACAGTAAGTGGGTTTGGGGGGTCAATGAAAATGCATATTTTAAATTTTGTTCTATATTGTACAACTGGGAATAAGAAAGTTGGGAAAATTTTCAAGTACAATCATTAAATACATGATGATTATTTTTTACATGATATTTATTTCTCTATTTCTTTGCCATTCTTATCTCAGTTTTTCATCTTTGACAGTATGATAGAAATGTCATTTAATTTGCATTCTTTAATTATTAAAGTTATTTCTCTTGCTAATAAGTATATAAATGTGATTATTATGAATTATTTTTTCTTTTTATTCTTTTGTGAGTTTCCTGCTTACATCTCTTGCCATTTTTTTTCCTCTGTGTTTTTTCTTGTTGATATGTAAAGAGTTCTGTGGGACATCTGGGTGGCTCAGTCGGTTAAGCATCTGCCTTCGGCTTGGGTGCTGGTCTCAGGGTCCTGAGATTGAGTCCTGCATCAGCCTCCTTGCTCAGTTGGGAGCCTGCTTCTTCCTCTCCTCTGCCCCTCCCCCTGCTTACGTTCTCTCTGTGACAAACAAAATCTTTTAAAAAGGGGTGCCTGAGTTGTTCAGTGGGTTAAGCCTCTGACTTCAGCTCAGGTCATGATCTCAGGGTTCCTGGGATCAAGCCCCGCATAAGGCTCTCTGCTCAGCAGGGAGCCTGCTTCTCCCTCTCTCTGCCCGCCTCTTAGCTTTGTATTTGTCACATACTTTGCAACAACTTTTCTGAATTTGTCTGAACCTCTATGACATATTTAGAAAAATTTTCTTCATTCTAAAATTATTTTTCAATCATCCATAATTGATAGAACTTTGATATGTCACTTTTAAAGTTGTATTTTTGACCATTTGAATTAATGTTGATGGTTAAAAGTAAGATAGTAATAAATCACCCCTTCGGAATAATTTTTGAGTGTTGCAAGTTAGGGAAAGTGTTCTTGCCACTCTATATACATAGCAAAAACAAACATTGTAATTTCTAGATTCCAGTTGTGTTTTCTCTATTTTTACTTGAAATTAGAGATATCTTAAACCTATTTTTAATTTTTTTAAAGACTTCATTTTTAAGTAACCTCTACACTCATTATAGGGCTCACACAATCCCAAGATCAAGAGCCACATCCTCTACTGACTGAGCCAGCCAGACCGCCCCCCACCTTATTTTTAATTTTTTAATTGCATTTCAATAGCAGTTATCTTAAAATATGAACAAAATTTAACTACTTGAAATTAAACTAAGATTTCAGTTCTTTTTTGGCATTCAGACCATGTGCTTATTTTATGTGTTCTTGCTGACATAGTTCTCCCGTCTCAGAACGGGAAGTATTTTCTAGAAATTGATAGCATGATAGTGTTTGAGAAGGGATTTTAGGTGCTTTTTTTGTCAGTAGGTAGGGTAAGTTCATCCCTTATGTTTTAGCTTCTTCTAGTTACTGACAGAGTAGAGAGAAAAGAAGGGGAATTTTGTAATAAGATCTCTCTGCTCTGTACTACCACTTTCAGAGAAATAGTAGAAGAAATAATGTCCTCATAATAATGATCAAAAACAGTGAAACCTGGGGCGCCTGGGTGGCTCAGTGACTTAAAGCCTCTGCCTTTGGCTCAGATCATTATCCCAGGGTCCTGGGATCTAGCCCCACGTTGGGCTCTCTGTCAGCAGGGAGCCTGCTTCCTCCTCTCTTCCTGCCTGCCTCTCTGCCTACTTGTGATCTCTCTGTCAAATAAATAAATAAATTAAATTTAAAAAATAGTGAAATATTTTCACTAATTTGTGATGTTCCTCATCTTCATGTATGCTCTGTAGGACTGACCTGTGTTACAAGTCAATTAGAAATGGCCAGAAACATATGCATGAAAGAGAAACCTAATGAAGTGGTCCGTAGGTTTAAGAAGGAAATTGCATTTTCTTAAATAAGAGACAAACTAATAACTGAAAAACAGGAGGGAAAATGTCTACCCACAGATTTTAGTAATATTAATTACATTTTTAAAAAAGATTTTATGTATTTATTTGACAGAGATCACAAGTAGGCAGAGAGGCAGTCAGAGAGAGGGAGGGAAGCAGGCTCACTGCTGAGCAGAGAGCCCGATGTGGGGCTCGATCCTAGGACCCTGGGATCATGATAGGAGCCAAAGGCAGAGGCTTTAACCTACTGAGCCACCCAGGTACCCCTTAATTACATTTTAGAACAAAAATATTTCTAAACCTGCAATATGATGGAGTAGATAAAGCATAATAAGTATCCTGGTTGTTCCATTAATATGAGAGTAGAGGGGTGCCTGGGTGGCTGTCAGTTAAGTGTCTGCCTTTGGCTCAGGTCATGGTCCCTGGGTCCTGGGATCAAGCCCCACATCAGGTTCCCTGCTGAAGGGGAGCTTGCTTCTCCCTTTCCCTCTGTCTATTCCTCTGTTGGTGCTCTCCTCGCTCCCTGTCAAATAAAGTCTTTAAAATAATAATATGAGAGGGCACCTGGGTGGCTCAGTGGGTTAAAGCCTCTGCTTTCAGCTCAGGTCATGATCCCAGGGTCCTGGGATCAAGCCCCACATTGGGCTCTCTGCTCTGCAGGGAGCCTGCTTCCTCCTCTCTCTCCCTACCTGCCTCTCTTGCCTACTTGTAATCTCTGTCTGTCAAATAAATAAATAAAATCTTAAAAAAAATAATAATAATATGAGAGTAAAAACATTCAGATTAATTTACTAAATATTAGTGGACTGTCTACCATGTGCCAGATGCTATGCCAGGCCCGGGCTCATAGAAATGAGTGTGGCCACATGGAATAGATGCATAGTCATGCGAAGGCAGGATAGTGGGTGTTTAGAGCAACCTGGGGTTTGGAGAAGGCTTCTGGAAGGAGTGGATGCCTGAGGAAGGGTTAGTCGTGGGGGACCTTGCATGGGCAAAGCCATTGAGACATAAAATAATTTGGTGTGCACAGAGGGATTACAGGAGTTTGCTATTACAAAAGCAACAAAAAAGAAGATTGGGTAGGTAGAAAATTAGTTTGGAAAGGTAGACAGAACCTGAAGAACCTGTGTACCATGTTAAGAATTTATTCTGTATGTAGTGAGAAGGAGCTGTGAAGGATATGAGATAAGGACAAATAAGTAGCAAGTTGGTTTTGTCTTTTGGGTTTTTTATTGTTTTTTAAGATTTCCTTTTTAACTAATGTCTGTGCCCAACATTGGGCTCGAACTTACAACCCCAAGATCAAGTCACATGCTCTATGGACTGAGCCAGCCAGGTGCCGCAAGTAGCAAGGCTTTTTGTTTGTTTTTTGTTTTTTTGTATGCTTCTCAGCCCCAGCTGCTTCACTTCTAAAATAAGTACGTAGGAATTTTTCAAGTTCTTTCATGCTGAGTTTATAATTCTATAAACAGAGGCATACTCATAATTGATGGGCTTCATCAGGTGATTTGTTTAGAAGGGGTTGAGAATATGCCACCTCAAAATATGTGATGTTGGCATACGGGTTTTGAGCTCAAATCATTTAAGCAATAGCAAACACAGAAAAAGCTCTTTGCCCTCCCCCCAGATGCCTAAAAGCAGGTGATAAATTTCCCTTTGTGAAGGTGTCCCCTTCCTTTTCCCATATGAGAAGGAGGAAAATAACCATTAGCACTAAAAAGAGAAAGTCAGTAAGGTGATGGGTCAACAAGTCCTAAAATAACCCTTATCTTCTATTAGTTTCCCCCATATACTTACCTTCCCACATATTTACCACTGCTAGGAGCCTAAACCCGTTCCCTTTGTCTTGTCACTTGCCCATAAATTTATCACTCTTTGTTAAGATGGTATATAAGCCCCATATTCTAACTGCCCTTTGAGTTACTCACCACTGAGTTTTCCCACATGTATGTTTGTTGCATGAATAAAAAGACTTATTTTCCTGTTAATCTTTTTATCCGTTTCATTCACAGGCTCTAAGTACTAGCCCTAACAAAGTAGAGGAAAAAGGCTTTTTCCCCATTCTTCCAGTTCCTATATTTAAGCCAATCCTTCTATGGGGGGGGGGTAAAAATGGATATCTTAATAATAAAAGTGAAACTGTGGCAGATATAGAAAATGTCCAAGTGAAGACAGAGGCAGAGGCAAAGATTGGAGTTATGCTACCACAAGCCAAGGAACACCTGGGCCCTTTTTTCTTTTTTTTAGCTCCTCCCCTTTTTCCAATGGAAAAAAGTCTCTTCAACAAATGATGTTGGGAAAACTGGAAAGCCACATGCAAAAAATGAAACTGGACCATTTCCTTACACCATACACAAAAATAGATACAAAATGGATGAAAGATCTAAATGTGAAATAGGAATCCATCAAAATCTAGAGGAGAACAGAGGCAGCAACCTCTGTGACCTCAGCTACAACAACTTCTTACTAGACACATCTCCAAAAGCAAGGGAAGCAAAAGCAAAAATGAATTATTGGGACTTCATCAAGATAAAAAGGTTTTGTACAGCAAAGGAAACAGTTGACAAAACCAAAAGACAACTGAGAGAATCACAGAAGATATATGCAAAAGACATAGCAGATAAAGGGCTGGTATCCAAAATCTAGAAAGAACTTATCAAACTCAACACCCAAAGAACAAATAATCCAATCAAGAAATGGGCGGGGGCACCTGGGTGGCTCAGTGGGTTAAGCCGCTGCCTTCGGCTCAGGTCATGATCTCGGGGTCCTGGGATCGAGTCCTGCAGCAGGCTCTCTGCTCAGCAGGGAGCCTGCTTCCTCCTCTCTCTCTCTCTGCCTGCCTCTTTGCCTACTTGTGATCTCTCTGCCAAATAAATAAATAAATAAAATATTTAAAAAAAAAAAAAGAAATGGGCGGAAGACGTGAACAGATATTTCTACAAAGAAGACATACACATGGCCAACAGACACATGAAAAGATGCTCAACATCACTTAGCATCAGAGAAGTACAAATCAAAACCACAATGAGATGCTGCCTCACACCAGTCAGAATGGCTAGAATTAACAAGTCAGGAAATGACAAAGAGGTTGGCAAGGGTGCAGAGAAAGGGGACCCCTCCTACACCGTTGGTGGGAATGCAAGCTGGTGCAGCCACTCTGGGAAACAGTATGGAGGTTCCTCAATAAGTTGAAAACAGAGTCCAGATGTCCATCAACAGATGAATGGATAAAGAAGATGTGAGGTGTGTGTGTGTGTGTGTGTGTGTGTGTGTGTGTATTTGTTCCATTATATATATAATGAAATATTACTCAGCCATCAAAAAATGAAATCTTCCCATTTGCAACAATGTGGGTAGAACTAGAGGGTATTATGGTAAGTGAAATAAGTCAACCAGAGAAAGACAATTATTGTATAATCCAACTGATATGTGGAATTTAAGAAATAAAACAGGATCATAGGGGTAGAGAGGAAAAAATAAAACAAGATGAAATGAGAGAGGGAGATAGATAAACCATAAAAGACTTTTAATCACAGGAAACAAACTGAGGTTTGCTGGAGGGGTGGGGGATTGGGGATGGAGTAACTGGGTGATGGACATTAGGAAGGGCACGTAATGTAATGAGCACTGGCTTTTATGAAAGACTGATGAGTCACTGACCTGTGTCTCTGAAACCAGTAATACATAGGTTAATTAATTGAATTTAAATTAAAAAATAAAATAGTAATACCTTAAAAATCAATCAGTCAATTCATCAATCCCCCATTTGATCAGTCTCTCAGCTTAACCGAGAGATGTGATAAAAACTTAAGACATTAGCACCAGCCCCAGATACTGCTCTGAACTCTCACAGTTTTTGCTGACCTTCTGTGTCAGGTCAGGACATTTTTGGTTGAATCTGTGTAATAGTCACAGAAGTCACACCTTGGGGTTCACATTTTTTAAGTCAGTTACCTTCTCCATTTCCTTCCTGATGTTCCACTCTTAGGAAGATCATTTGCTTGGTGGCTGGTGGTTGCAAACATACATTTAAAGCTTTTGAGAGAATACAGTGCAACAGGAGACTATGATGATTATTATAAGCAGAATAATTCCCAGTGTTTGGAGTGTCCCCAAGACCCAAGCCAATCAAAATCAAGTAAGTCACAAGATCCTGTTGAAGGAGTCACCTTTGGGACGCCTGGGTGGCTCAGTTGGTTGGATGACTGCCTTCAGCTCAGGTTGGGATCCTGGAGTCCTGGGATCGAGTCCCGCATCCGGCTCCGAGCTCCACGGGGAGTCTGCATCTCTCTCTGACCTTCTCCTCGCTCATACGCTCTCTCACTGTCTCTCTCCCAAATAAATAAATAAAATCTTAAAAAAAAAAAAAAAAAAACAAGAAAGAAAAGAAAAAAGAAAGAGTCACCTTTTTAAGCTAAGTGGCTCGTTCAATGATCTTAAGTAACAGGTTCAGCTGCCCAAGAGTGTTAATCCAGGTACAGCAAGTGCTGGTGAGCACAGCACAGATACCTCCTCGCTTAGCTAAAAGATAATCAAGGGCAGGGTAGAGATTACTTAAAAATAAAGTCTTTCTAAAAATAATAATAACAATGATAATAAAGAGCTACTCCTGAGAATCTAAGAAGTTTTGCTGGCCAGCTATTGCTTTAACAGCAGTCTCTGTGATATTTTCAATAGTTAAGGAGAGATTTCTAATTATAGCCTCATTTACATTTACTCTTAACTGTGAAAGTAGGGCCCTGCCAAAGAAAGTGAATTCTGAATCATGAAAGCCTCCTGGTAGTTCCTTTGTACCTGACAATATAAATTCAGGGGAGTCAGGCAACAAGGTGTAAAAGTTAGGGGCACAGTTGGATAACCTAAGAGGAACTACTTGGTGTACTAGCCATCTAGGCATCAAAAGCCCAAGAAGGATGATCACCACCACAGACAAAAATAAATCCTGTTCAGGCACAAACCACTTCTGCTACATGGAATGGTTAATGGACAGATTGGAGTTTTTGATGATAAAGCCGGAAGTCTGAAGAGTTTCTCCCCTTACCAGTGGTCTGGGAGATGCCAATGATGGTGTTATCTTTCGAGGCCAATGGCAGAGAAAAGAATAGAAGGAAAAAAAGAAACAGTCTCATGTTTATTTAAAGTAGTTGTTCTTGGGCAGAAGCAGTCTACATCAGCTCAGCTACTCTCCTTCCTCATCAGTTTGCTTCAGAGGTCTCCAGCCTGTGCATGAAACCAGCTGTCGGGGGGGCCTTCTTTAACTGAAGTGTGTGTGCAAGGTTCAAGTCTGTGTAGTTTTGCTACAATCTGGGTAGCGAGGAGGACCTGGTGTAGTCCCTTCAAAGAAGACTCAAGGATAATCTTTGTTCTTAGTGAAAAAAACAAAATCAGAAAGAAAGTCAGAGGGTGGAAGAAAATTAGAAATATTAGTTTGGAGAGTCATAGCCAGATATTTGAGGAAACTAGAATTCCAGATCTAGTCCTGTTT
Source organism: Neogale vison (assembly GCF_020171115.1). Lineage (NCBI taxonomy): Eukaryota > Metazoa > Chordata > Mammalia > Carnivora > Mustelidae > Neogale > Neogale vison. Next base: position 137,873,924 of record NC_058091.1, read on the forward strand.
ACAGGTATATAACAGAACCTCAAAGACAATTAACAGGATCAGAATCTACTGTCTACAAAGCTACAAATGATTACCTCCATTATTTTTTCCAAAGATAATCACAGTAAAACTAATTGGTTTGCAATAAACTTGGCTTGATTATTTACATAAGTATAGCATGAATAGTGATTGACCATATAAACTCTTTTTTTAAAATAAGATTTATTTATTTCGAGGGGCACCTGGGTAGCTCAGTCAGTTGAGCATCTGCCTTCAGCTGAAGTCATGATCCTAGGGTCCCATGTCGGTCCCATGTTGGCCTTCCTGCTTATTGGGAACCTGCATCTCCCTCTCCCTCTGCCGCTCCCCCTGCTTGTGCTCACTTCCTCCCCCTCTTTCTGTCAAATAAATAAAATCTTTAAAAAAATAAAAAGATTTATTTATTTAGAGAGAGATGGAGAGGGGAGGGATTGAGGGAGAAGAGAGAGAGAGTGTCCCAAGCAGACTCCCTGCTGAGCATAGAGTCCAACACAGGGCTCAGTCTCACGACCCTGAGATCATGATCCAAGCTAAAATCAAGAATCAGATGCTTAGCCAACTGTGCCAATCAGGTGCCCTCCATATGAGCTCTTTTTAAGATTACTTTGCTGGAGGGGCGCCTGGGTGGCTCAGTGGGTTAAGCCACTGCCTTCGGCTCAGGTCATGATCTCAGGGTCCTGGGATCGAGCCCCGCATCGGGCTCTCTGCTCAGCGGGGAGCCTGCTTCCTCCTCTCTCTCTCTGCCTGCCTCTCTGCCTACTTGTGATCTCTCTCTGTCAAATAAATAAATAAAATTAAAAAAAAAAAAAGATTACTTTGCTGGAAATTTTTGTGAGGAATCCAGGTTCCTTAAAAGTATCTGGTCATATCTGAGTGTGTGTATATATCTCTCTTAAGTATGACATTCTAGTCAAAGCCTTGGTGGTATAGCCAATGTTTCCAATTATGCCCTGTTACAAAGGGAGAACACACTCTTATTGAACTTGTGTAAATAACTAACTATATTGCCATGAAAAGAGTACTTAGGGGGCACCTGGGTGGCTCAGTTGGTTGGGCGTCTGCCTTGGGCTTGGGTCATGAGCTTGCTTTTCCCTCTCCCTCTGCCATTCCCCCTGCTTGTATTCTCTCTCTCTCAAATACATATTTATCCCCCCGCCCAACAAAGACTACTCAAGAGTTTCTGAATTCTGGAGGGATCAAGTGGGGCAAAAAAGTAAATGTTCTGTCTTTGCTTACAAAGGTATGCTTTACCAAATTGCTGTACATCATAGATAGTTTAAGAGAAAGGCTTCCTTAAATCTGGGAAAACAAAACATAGAGAAACCAGTAATGTTTTAAACAAAAGGTCATAAAAAAAATTATAACCACCTCCTCAGTTCATTTAGACCCATGTAATTAATACTTCTGCTTGAATCCAGCTCTTTCCATTAATTCTTGATGTTCTTAACCAGTTAAGTGTTACAATTTTAAAGTTATCAGAAAGCTATACTTATCAAAGTCCTTTCCATGAATCTCCTAAAGATGAAACACTTTTGCCAGGACGCTTTTGCAAAAAGCATCTGAGTAAAACAGTAACTGTAGGGCACCTGGGTGGCTCAGTGGGTTGAGCTGCTGCCTTCGGCTCCGGTCATGATCTCAGGGTCCTGGGATCGAGTCTTGCATCGGGCTCTCTGCTCAGCAGGGAGCCTGCTTCCCTCTCTTTCTGCCTGTCTCTCTGCCTACTTGTGATCTCTCTCTGTGAAATAAATAAATAAAATCTTAAAAATAAATAAATAAATAAATAACAAAAAAATCAAAAAATGGAAAAAAAACTTAGAATTGGCCATGGTTAAAAATCTGATGCGAGTTCCTTAGAAAGCAGCAGGACATTTATATTCCTATATAAATGGAATAAAAAGAAGACTTAGTACTCTTATTTGACAGTGTTCCCAGGTAATTTAACATATCAAATAAACCTTCTTTAATATCATTTTATTAAGGAGATAGAGTAAATCTTTTCAGAAGTTCTAGGAACGCTCTGGAAATTCCCAAGTTTAGTCCAAAGTCAAAAAGACTTCATTTAGTATTTGATTTTGAGAAGTTTTTCAGAAATATCAAAAGGTATAGATACTTTATTAAATAGGACCACAGATTATTATAAAACAATAATTATCAATTGTCTATTTGACCCAAATGACAGTAAAAGATTTCAAAGGAAAATATAGAATTACACAGTTGTGCACAAAACTTAGCTCTTAATATTGAGAGGACTCAGTTCTCTTAAATTCAAAAACCTGACGATAAAGATAACACAAAGCACAGGAAATATTTTGATAAAACACGAGATTTTTCTTTCTAAGTAGATTACCTTAAAAGTAAGAAACCTCTGTCACAATATCTTACCAAGAGTAGACCAATAGCCCAAGAAAACCTAGGTCTTTTAACAGAAAGAAAACTAAATTCTAATTTTGAACGAGATTACTTTTGATATTAATACTTTTTTTCACTCAAATAAGTTCATTTTAATCTCAGTCATCTACACATAAAATTCTTTTCCCAAGATTCCTCTTTCACAAATCTTGTATAGATTTTTATTTTTTTTCCCCAATCAGATTTGGTCCTATATTTTTCCTCTTTCCCATTCTGAAATAACCTGTCTCGTTTGAAGACAAAATTATTTTCTTCTCCCTTAACAAAATGTACCTCCACTCCTCATGACCTTCTTTTACTCAAAAGACACATCCTACATACCTTGCATACAAAGATGTTTCCCTTATTATTTCTAATAGCCTTAAACAATTATGAATGATCTGTTACTGACAAGTTTATGAATTATTTCATAATTTCTAAAAGTATGTATTCCTCATAGTCAAATTTCCATTGTGGCACAAAACATTTAACAAGAGACCCAAATATCTTTAGTCTGTTTGTAAAGGAAACCAAAAGTAAATAAACCTATTTTTACTAATGTTTCCATATTTTATCTTACTTGAAAAAGACCTGGATATTAAGTGAATTATCCATCACTTAATTTAACATAGCAAAACGTTAAGGTTTCAGGTCACCAAAACAATTTGGGAAAAACTTAAAAACTTTACCTAAAAAGATTTGTCCCACTTAAATTTATTTAATTCACTGTTCTCAACAATTATGTTTAGATTATTTATGAAAATTTTATCATACCAACTTTTTCTTGCTGGCATTTTGAAACAGGAACAAGATGCAATTATTCGACTAGTAAAACAAGATAGAATAAACATTACATTTATATCACTTTTGATGCTGACATTTCAGAAGACTTCCCATTTTGATTCAATTTTAAACTAGCTATTATTTACCAAAGATTATCTCAGATCACATGAGCTTGAAAAACATTTGGGTTAGTTTCTATTTTATTTCTGAGAATTTTAGGAATATTTAATTCATATAAGCATTTAATTTTCTTTAAGTCAATTAAATAGTGCTCTTTTACAAATTAATTTCATCAATACCCTCTGGAGGTAGAAAATTATCATATATCTGTAACATACACACATAGACACATACAAACATGCAGAAAGACACAGAGACCTTAACCTTCTATTTTAAAATTTAAGCCATGAATCAGGTGCAATAATACAAAACTCACTAGTTATAAAAAAAATTTTTTTGGATCCAAACTGAGTTTCTGGAAAATGGGTTAAGACTGCCTGACTAGATGGCTAAAGCTTTTTACCAGTATTTGTGGAGAAGACACTTAAGGTTTTTTCATTCTCCTAAACTTCAAAACACCTTTGCCCCTTCCAGTTTTTCTTCTGATAGGAATCATCTCTGAAGTTTGCATTTCAAGCAGATAGCACAAATGAAATTGGGTTCTTAGAGAAAACCAGATAGAACATTTACATCTCAAAGCCAAGGGGAAAGAATACACATTGCTTCAAGGACTTTTGTTTCCTAAGCTAGAATTTCTACAACACCTACAAGCCTTTTGAGATGAATAGAGAGGCTAATTGTTAAAAAGGATAGGTAGACTTTTAATTTTCCAGAGCTGCATTTCTGATCTTGCAAAGATTTATAGGATCAAGACAGTTGCTTCTCATTCCTTATGGAATTGCATTGCAACTTAAATATCATAGGTTGATCTATGCATCCAACCTTCTTGCCTTCAGTTCACTTTGTATATCAGGGAGATTTCCAACTAAGATGGAAATCAAAAGATTTCTACATTCTGGATTTAGAGCTGCTTCTTTGAAATGTTTCAGTATGTCTTATGGTTAGAATGTTTTTGGAATGTGGAATCCCTCCACAAAAGCTTTAGAGGGCTTGTCTTTCCTTTTGGGTATATAGTTTTATTTTAACGTAGGGGGGAGAAAGAACTTGTCAGTTTTCAGGCAGTATTGAACAACCCTCTTGGATATAAGAGGGATGGGTCCCCAAAGACAGTGCGAAGGATACTACCTTCCCACAATCCAGCGTCACTCCCAAAGATAGCCAAAACAAAGAATTGGCAACCTACATGTCCCAGGAAGGCAGAAAGCCAAACATGTTCTTAGGACACAAGATGAGACAAGCATGAAGGCAATTGTTATACCTGAGAGAAAAGGCATCAGTGGGTCTGGATTTGGAAAGGAAGAGACATGTGAAATTTTTTTTAAAGTAAGCTGCATGCCCAACACAGGGGTTGAAATTGAGTGAATGCTCTACCAACTGAACCAGCCAGGCACCCCAATAATTTTAATTTCCTCTCTTGACTGGGTACTACAGACAAATTTGGGAGAGCTGACTTTCTGGTAGAAATTACCTTTCTCATTCTTCACTGGGTTCTGCCAGTTTTCCCAGCATCCCCTCTGCAACGTCTGATATATACCAGAATTAGTAGTCATTGATTTTAATTTTTGTTTCCTGTGGTTCAGCTTCCCATAGAATCCCTCAGAGTCTCATTAACTCCAGGAGGAGGCTACATGGGAGTTCTCTGGGGGAGATAGAAAAGCATTCAATGTTGATGTTGAAGAATTTGTGTAGAGTCCTTGAGGACAGTCTCTTATCCAGTGATTATACTTGATTCTTTTCCACTTGATTACAATTGAGACATCAACCCCTGGGTTCATTTTTTTTTTTGGGGGGGGGGGTTCATGTTTTGATGATAGACCCCTAGGGGGTGTGATGAGGGAGGCCTAGGTATTGTTCTAAATAACATTTATGTCTTTAATTTTTGCCATTTTTTTTGTATTTATAGCTTCTAGAACCATAGTTCTTGGATATAAAATGGGCAGGGAGGGGGCTGAAGGTGGTGCCCTTGACTCTTTGGAACTTACTCATTCTTTTTTAGCTAAGCCTTTGGGTCTCTTGGAGCCAAACTAATTCCTAACAGGGATGTGCCATTAGGCTGGAGATTGTGTGATGTTTTACAGTGTACCTCACTGCATCACATTTTCCTGAGGTTGACAGGTGACCTAGTGCCAGTCTAATGCATTCTGTGACCAGCTTATCCTAACATGAGAGTGTTAGAATGAAGTGGCTAGTGCTCTCTTAGCTTTTAAGTGTTCAACTCATGCCCATCAAGTTTTGCAGCTTATTGGCTTCTGAGACTCCCATACACGATAGCCTTTATCCACACAAAACAACACAAGCATGTGCACCTTAATTCACCAGATGTGACCAAGGGATATTACTGTGGCCTGGTTAAGAGAATGCCCTCTGCATAGTGCCAACAATTGTCAATATGGATCCTGGCACAGGAAAAGACTGAACCAGAAGACCCCAAAAATGAGGACTGCAGACTGATTCCAGACAAATCGGGGAACTGAAACCTAAACTACCAGCAACTCCTAACATGTAATCTGGGGACAAAACCAAGGGCTGGGGGTTTGCACTCAAAGTGGAGAATTATAGACTGAACCAAGGCCTGGGGATTTGTGTTTCTCATGGAACTCTGCTAGCTCAAGCTGACCTGCCTGGACTGCAAAGCCAGTTCAAGTGGAGCTTGACACAAAGAGAGTGGAGTTCAAAACTAAGAGGAACTTACCCCTGGACTTCAGAAATGGTGAGAAGGACAGAACTCAAAGGATTCACTGAAGTACACATGTGTACTTCTCATTGTCCATAAGCCAAAGTCAGAAGTCTTTGTTCCCACCAATGCCACCAAATCTGTTAAAAAACAAAATTCACCTGAGACAGTCTAAAGATCTAACTAGCTTTTATTTAATGACTCATGAATTGGGTAACATCCCATCTTAGCAGAAAGAAAGAAGTTCTGAGGAGCTGTACAAAATAGAAGACATTTATGGATAGTCCCTGACTCACGATGGTTCAACTTGGGAGTTTTTTACTTAACAATGGTATGAAAACTATGTTCATTCACTAGAAACCATACTTTAGATTTTTAATTTGGATCTTTTCCTGGGTTAGTGATATGTGAAATGATAATCTCCTGTGCTACAGGGCAGTACCAGCAGGCCTCAGCCCCCAGTCAGCCGTGAGATCACTAGATGTATAACCCATACACCACTAACCATTCTGTACCCATACAACCATCCTGTTTTTAACCTTCAGTACAGCATTCAGTAAATTACATGAGCCATTCAACACATTATTATTAAGTAGGCCTTGTGTTAGATGATTTTGCCCAACTATAAGCTAATTTGTGTTTGGAGTACATTTAATGTAAGCTAGCCTGAGCTATGATGTTTAGTATTTTAGGTGTATTAAAGGCATTTTTGAGGGGTACCTGGGTGGCTCAGTGGGTTAAGCCTCTGCCTTCGGCTCAGGTCATGATCTCAGGGTCCTGGGATTGAGCCCGCACTGGGCTCTCTGCTCAGCAGGGAGCCTGCTTTCCCCCCTCTCTCTCTGCCTGCTTCTCTGCCTACTTGTGATCTCTGTCTGTCAAATAAATAAAATCTTAAAAAAAAAAAGGCATTTTTGAATTTATGAAAGGTTTATCTGGCTGTAACCCCATCTTAGTTTTGGAAGATCTGCGTAGGCAAAAGGAGGAAAGGCAAGGACATTACTATAGCAGAGCAGATTGTTTCAAGTAAGGTCTCCACCCTTAGGGGGAAGACAGGGGTCCTAACAGGCAGATTATCTCACTAGTGCTGACCTGGTAATTTCAGATGGACTGGTTAAAGGTCACATTCCCAGGAAAGGCAGAAACTGTAATTAGGACAGGTATCAAGTCTTGGTTTACTGATGTGGGGTTTAGCACAAGTGACTCCGTTTTGAATCTGTTGGTTTTGTTGTTGTTTTTTAAGGTTTTTATTTATTTATTTGAGAGAGAGACGGAGATAGTGCCAGAGATAGCCAGAAAGAGCACAAACAGGAAGAAGAGGGAGAAGCAGGCTCCCCACTGAGCAGGTCCCAGGACCGAGGGACCATGACATGAGCCTTAACTGACTGAGCCATCCAGGCGCCCTTATTGTTTCTTTATTACCAGAGGTTAGCAAGAAGAGGACAATAAGGTTCTACTTTTAGGTCTGGCCCCTTCTCCATTGATCAGAGTTTCTTGTAATTTAGCATCACTTGTCTCTTCCTGGTACAGACGGTGAGCTACCCTACAAATGATGATATCCCTTATAAATGTAAATTTCTCTTACAAAAGGGTGAATTCTACTGTTTTTAGAGCTTCTCCTGTGTCTGCTTTTTCTCAAAAATAATTAGCTCAGAATAATCCTTATCCCAAAGAGGCATATTTTAGGGTGGCATATTCTGCTGTCCTTCGTTGGCATTTTTATTTTTATATATTCAAGAAAGTAGGAGGGGACCAAAGTGCCTGCAGTATGTAAGAGTAAAGAGTGGAGTTACATAAGGTCAAAGCTAATCAGTGATTTGTCGGCAGAGTGCAGATTACTCCAAGTGAAAGGGAAGGCCAAGAAAGGGTCCTTTAGCTTGGGTTCCCTGAGAAAACAGAGCCTGAAATAAAAATATATGTGCAGGTAGTTTATTTGGAAGGATCCCAGGAAAGAGAAGCGATCAAGACGGGAGGAGGAAAAAGCAATGCATAAGGTTTGTACTTAAAGGCTTCATCCTCCACTTCCCAAAAAGCATAAAGTAAGCCTCTTAGAATTCTCATCCTGCCGTACTAGAGGTCCGTCTAGAGGAGGGACTGTTTAATCCTTGCCTCAGGCTTTGCAGCGTCTGGAACTGGTGGAGGATTCCCCAGCCAAGATCCCCTCCACCCAGCTGTGCACAGCAGGTGGCCACGGTGCGCCGAGTCTTCTGGAAGCCCAACAGGGGCTGTCTATCCCAGCCGCAGCTGAACTCAGAAGTGACTAAGAGGTGAGGATGCCTCTGATAGGGAGTCTTAGGCAGAGGGACAATGAGCTCCAATTGTTTTTTAATAAGATCACTCTGGCTGCAACTTGGGGACTAGATTTGAGTATAGCGAGAGTGGAAATGGGGACCAAAAAAGAAATTATTGTGGTGGTGCTGGTGAGAGGGTGATGATATTGTCCAAAGCTGACTTCCCAGTGTAACCTGTTGACAGGACAAAGCTGAGTTTATTGCTTTCTCCAGTAAAGCAGAACAAAATGTTGGCAGTGTCTTAGATACAAGAAGGCAAGATAGAATTTCACTGAGAATTTGAAGTCTGGTTTAGGGCAAGGTTTTAAGCGTGGAGGCTTGATTAGAATCAGATAAAGATCATGATACAACAGCTTACAATTGTTGGAACTAGCAAAAGGAGAATTTTTTTTTTGTTTTTTTTTTTTTTTAAGATTTTATTTATTTATTTGACAGAGATCACAAGTAGGCAGAGAGGCAGGCAGAGAGAGAGGAGGAAGCAGGCTCCCTGCTGATAGCCCGATTCGGGGCTCGATCCCAGGACCCTGGGATCATGATCTGAGAGGAAGGCAGAGGCTTTAGCCCACTGAGCCACCCAGGCGCCCCTTTAAGATCTTATTTTTAAGTAATCTCCACATCCAACCTGGGACTCGAACCCTGAGATCAGGAGTTGCATGCCCTACCAACTGAGCCAGCCAGGGGCCCCACTGGGGGAGAATTTTAAGGCAAGGTGGCTCCAAGAATTTTGAGGCATAAAATGTCTATTGATGCTTTATATTGAAAATTTGATGGATCTTTCTAGAAGTTCTTGTAAGGAACAATCAAGTTGTTTGCCTGAGTAAGTATCTCCTAGAAAAGTCATATTTATGTGGACATCTCTGGGAGTTATGTTTATGGGACATTTCTGTGTAAGGGCAAATGCTTTCCCTTTTCTGTGCCTTGTTCCTAAGAGGTACCCCTGAGGATGGAGGGAAGTAACTAGATTCTGAACATATTTAAGAGGCAGGAAATGCAGGGCTTCCCATTGTACCAGACATGTGAGACACGTGGAAGAATCAACAACACCTAGAAATCTCACTAAAACAAGTTTGGGCTAGAGGTATAAATTTGGATATCATTAGGACACAATTATTATTTAAAGCTGACAGAATGCATAAAGTTGCTTCCTGAGAGCTTCCTTCTCCATGTGTCTATATGTCATTAGAAAGATAAAAGAAGAGGGTCTAACAACTAATCCTGGGTGTTTCCCATATTCAGAGGCCAAGTAATGTGTCAAGTCAGAATGTATTTAGTTATTTATGTTTAAAGATTTTATTTATTTGAGAGAGAGATCAAGCACAAGCAGGGGAAGTAGGAGGAGGGGAAGAAGGAGAAGCAGACTCCCCACTGAGCAGGGAGCCGGAACAGGGCTTGATCCCAGAACCCTGGGATCATGACTTCAGCTGAAGGGAGACATTTAACCAACCTAGCCACCCAGGCATCCAAGTAAGAATGTATTTAATGGCAAATAAAGAAAATATTGGTCAGGTGTCTAAAACAGACAGGGGTATATTCTTCTCACATAACATGAAGTCTGGAGCTGAGCAACCCAAGATGGCACAGCTGATCAATTATACTTCTGGGGACCCAAGTTCTTTGTTCGTCCTCTTCTGCTGTCTTGACATGTATGTCTCTACCCTTGAGCTTGGCTTCGTGGTCACAAGACAGGTGTTGCACCTTTGGACATGCAACCACAATTCAGGTAGAAAGGAGTGGCATGGGACAAATCGGCTCCTTTTTCTCAAGAAATGAAAGCTGTCCCAGAAGACTGTACTCAACTGACTTCTTCGATGGCCAGAACTGACACATAGCCACCTGTAACACCAAGGCAGTCCAGAAAAGGCAGTAATTTTAGCTGGGCACTTTGCTGCCCTGAATAACACTGGGGGTTTGATCCGTAAGGCAGAAGGAAGGAACGGCTGTTGCATCAACAGCTGGTGATGTGTGCCACCAGCGGATAAGGACCCGGGAAGGAGACCGAGCAGTGACAAAGGAGGTAGAAGGAAAGTAAGGAGAGTGTGTGGGGCCGCAACAACCAAAGGAGGAGATTCTTTCAAGAAGGAGGGAGGGGGACGCCTGTGTGGCTCAGTCGGTTAAGCATCAGCCCTCCGCTGTCTGCTCAGCAGGGAGCCTGCTTCCTCCTCTGCCTCTGCCTGCCACTCAGCCTACTTAAGCTCACTCTCTGTCAAATGAATAAATAAAAGCTTTAAAAAAAAAAAAAGGAGGAGGAGGAGGAGGTAGGAAGGATCAACAGAGATCAAATATTCCTTAAAAACCTGACAACAATGAGGTAGGAAGGAAGGACCAGTGATCTGTCACCATGGAGGTCACTGGGGACAGTGACAGGAGCAGGTTCTGTGACAAGACGGGCATGGAAGTCCAATGGAAGCATGCTACAGACAGAATGGGTTGTAAGGGAATGGGCACTAATTTTAGCAGTTTGGCCTTGAAAGGGGTAGTTAGGGGAAGAGAAAAAGGAGTCAAAAAGGAAGGACATTTTTACTAAATTGTCTCACTAAATTGCTTTGAGGATACAATGTATATTAAATAGCTTTAATATCTATCTTTAGGGGCACCTGGGTGGCTCAGTGGGTTAAAGCCTCTACCTTCGGCTCAGGTCATGATCCTAGGGGTCTGGGATCGAGCCCCAAATCAGGCTCTCTGCTCAGCAGGGAGCCTGCTTCCCTTCCTCTCTCTCTGCCAGCTTGTGATCTCTGTCAAATAAATAAATAAAATCTTTCTTAAAATTTTTTTAAATTTAAAAAAAGTCTATCTTTAAAGGTTCAGGGTATCATAAGTCCATTTCTTCCCAAAGCTGTAGAGCGTGGTGCCTAGCTGTGTGATCTTACGCCAGTTGCTTAACCTCTCTGAGCCTGTTTGTTCATAAGTGACATGGGAGCATCATGGCTACCTTGAAAGTTCTGAAACAGATGCGTGTAAAGGGCCTTTGATGGTGTCTGGCACAGTGAGAATCATCGGAAAGTGAGAATGACATTCTTACTTCGGGCCAGACAGATCCTGTATGTATCGGGGGTCTAAATAAAATTCCCAAGAGACAGAATATATAACAAATGCTTAAAAACATTGATAATTTCCTTTGAGCCAAAGCACAGGAAGACAACCAAGCCCCACAGAGCCGTGCTGCATAACCCATACAGCCCAAGTTACTCCTTCATGTCTCCCGATTTGTAACTCGGCAGAAAATCATGTACCTGCTTGTCTCTCTGAGGCTCAAAGTATAGCCAGAGGGCTGAGCCGCAGCTGAGCAGCTGCCTCCTTCTGGAAATTCAGGGTCAGCAGGAGGACAGACCCGCAAGAACACTCACACGGGACGAAAGAGCTTTGCAAGGCAGATGGAAGAACAAATATAAAGCAAGAAGATGTGCAGATGTGTGGGGGTGAAGAGGTGTGTACCGGGAGAGCTCTCGCAGGAAGGGCAAGCTAGCGTTATGGTGTCATTGCTCCGAAATGACAATTACGAATTCTACCTTTATTAGGCTTAGTTCTTTGTCTAGAACCGGATGCAGGGGAAAGTCGTTGATAGGGAAGAGGCAGAGGAGTTTGTGGAGTGAAATAAAAGCTTCTGATTTCTCCCTCCTGCACCCCACAACGAAGGGTTCTCCTGGCTTTGATCGTTCTGACAGAACTACAGAGCTTCGATGAAGAGGCCGTTGGCTCCTGGGGCTCCAGGAAGGGATGGGGTCCCCTGGGTGACTGACAGAAAGATCGCCAGCACTGGACTCAAAACTGAGTGGGTGCAAATTGTGACCCCACTTGATTAGTACCCAGAGACCTTAGGCAAGTTTCTTAACCTTCCAGAGCCTTTGAGTCTTTACCAGTAAATGGAAGTAAATTAATAATTAATAACAACAGCAATACAAGGCTGTGTGTGCCCAGGGCTAATGACACACGGCCCCCACTCCAGGTACTGTCTTGATTTTCACAGCAACCCCAGCTTGTTGGTAATGTTATTGGACTCATCTGACAGATGAGGAAGCAAAGATTTTCTAGTTTTTAGTTTCCCTAGAGGTAAAGTTTGCCCAAGACTACGCAGTCAAGCAGGGGCATGGTCTCCGTTTGAAGCCCGGTCCTCTGCATCTGCAAAGCCTGGCCTCTGAGCACACAAGCTGTTCCCCGAGAGCCAGGCTGTCTCTGGTCGTAATCAGGCACCCCTCTTCCTGAGCCCCAGCGGGACTCGAGAACCTTCCAGAGCCCACGCACAGCTGAAGTTCTGTTGCAGTGGGAAAAAACACAAGCCTAGGAGCCAAAAGCCCTGGGTGCGAGGCCCAGCTCCACGGCCAGGTGGGCGGATTCCTGAACAGCTCTTCTAAACCTTGTCTTGTTTCTTGTTGTCTTGTTTCTTCTCCTCATCTTGGAGATGATGGGGTACGTGAGATGATCTCGAAGAGCCCTCCAGCTGCAACCTACGAGTTATTCCTTAGCAAGGGTGAATAATCCCCAAAGGATTCCAGCCTAAACTGGGACGAGGCGTACAGCCCAAGGCACTTGGGCATGTCTTGTTTTCTAAGGAGAAAAAAAGGGCGAATAACATCACTGAGGAATACTAAATCAATTCAGATTGTGAATGGAGAGTTAGAAAGGGGTGAGTTTGTTTCCTCATGATTAGAAGGCCTCTCCCAGGCAAGACACCGACCTGGCTCTCTCGTGGGCTGCAGCCAGACCTCCCTCCCCTTACCATGCACTCATTTCCCCCCTTCATACTCGTAAAGACCTCACATGCCCGAACCTGAAATCCTCTCAGTTTAGATGTGCTTTGGGTCTACAGAGGCTTTTATTCCCTCTTGCATGAAATGAATCATGATTAATAATAGCCAGAGGGTGAGGAATTACAGTCATGCCTTATTACTGAAGATGCATCTCCCCCCAACCCCGACACCCCACCCCACCCCCCCGCCTGGCCGATGATGACAGCATGACGAAGCATTTCATCAACTGGAAAAGAGCCTCCGCCTCAGACTTTCACCCGCACATCCCCAGAGAAAGGCTGCTGGAAGGTGGTTGGAAGAGCAAAAGAAGCACAGCCCAGTTAGTCAACTGCGTTGGTTGGCCCACCTCCTACAAAACTCATGATTCAGAGCTTGGCCCCCAAAAACCATCTTTTTTTTTCCTTTAAGAGGGAATCCGAAAATTAGTACTGGTCTGGGAAAATAAATCAAATTTCCTTCCGCACAGATGAGAATCAGCAGAATGAATCAAATAACACTAATTTTTGGCTCAGTCATTTTCCCTTCTGGAAGCCTACGCCATCAAATGCTCGATAAAAGCCATGTCCAAGGAGAGGTAGCCACAGAAGGGAGGCTTGGTGGCAGCGAGCTTTTCACTTTGGCTTAAGTTCTGGAGCTATTTCGATAACTTCTTAGGTAAGAAGCCACTCTCAAATTTAAGCACATGGGGAGAAAGAGTCCACACTCACTGGGGCACAGGAATATAAAAGACACGAAAGAACAAAAGGATCGAGTCAGCATTACTCACGTATTATCCCTTCCGCCCTCTCTCTTCCTTTTTGGTTTGAGAACTAATGTTTTTGTCACCACAAGTGCAAATGAGGCTTTTTCACTCAGGAGGCAGGTTTAGCCTGACCCCTTTGTTAACTGTAAGCAGCGGATTGTTAAATCTAATAAGCATATGCACATTTGTTCTAAGAACAAATAGCTTTTGGGTACTATGCAGGATGAACCGCAATGAAAATAAAATATTAAGTACTTAACATTTTACCATAAAGAGCTGTCTAATGTCGAGTCGGGTGGGATTTGATGTCTCATAATTTGATCCAGCTTCGGTTCTTTCCTGCCGTGGAATTTAGCATCCCCGCCCCCCTACATTTACCTTTCCTGAAGGGGTCTTCTCAATGTCTGTAAAGGTCTCTGAGCCCCCACACACAGGGGGGAAAAAAAAAAAAAAGTCTCTTTTCAGTTTAAGAGACAGCCCCTCCCTCTCTTTAATTATAACATTTTCAAATGGTAAATAATTTATTTGCATTTGAAGGAAAAACTCCAAGAATTGGTGCTGGGAAGGGGAAGTCCTTAAAATCTGCCCCCCCATATCCTAATGGTATAAACCCAAAGGAAGGGGAAGTCTCCAAGATTAGCAAAGGTAACAATAAACAAAATACAGTAAACATCGGCTTGCAGTGTATAGAAATTTCAAATCACTATTGTAGGTCAATTACGCTTCCATAAAAAGAGATGGATGAAGGTAGCACCATCTATGACCCAAGAAATGAACCTTTGTTGCACACACAGATACAATTAAAAAAAAAAAAACAACCTTCCAAAATATCTTGTTTCGTGAGAAGCAGCACATTTTCCAAAAGGGAAAATATCCCAAATCCCCACTTTTTGAGCCTTCGGACTTCTTTCAGAAAAAAACAATGGTTATCATGGCATCTGGGAGGCCCAGTCGGTTGAGCGTCTGACCCTAGATCTCAGCTCAGGTCTGGTCTCAGGATCTTGAATTCAAAATAAAACACAATAAAAAGGATTTAGAAAAGAGAAAAACAACGGCTATGTAATTCTAAACTATTCTTGTCATCCTAAACCCTCCCAAAGACAAACAAGTCACCTCCCTCCCTGTTCACCTTTGAGCTCTAATTTCTGTCCTGCTGGGGTATTAATTCTCCATAAAATAGAGAATTTTGGAAAATCAGTTTCAAAACTGAAATGAACTCTCCTTCCCTGAACTGTTTCTACTGTTGATGACTGTCACCTCTGTACTCCCTGACTCTGTTCCACGCTTCAGGTGAAAGGTGGGGGCATCAAATTTTGGAAACATCACACCGCATGAATGTACATCCGGGACTCATGGAGGGGCTTGGAGCTGGCCAACAGAGGTAGTTTGCTTCACCTCTCTGTCCAGCTGACCTCCAAACCAACCCCAGAGGCATTCCGTGATTGGAACCAAAGACTGTCCATTTAACCAACAAGCTCAGTTCTGAAGCTTGGATTCGAGTCTCAGATTGTTTATTTTCCTTTATTGATTAATCAAGTTTTTAATTTTTTCGGTTTTTGGTTTTGTTTTGTTCTGTTGTTAAATCAGCCTAGGCACCTGCAATGTGCCAGGCACTTACTCTAGGCCCTGGGTTTCCAACATCCCACCTGAAAGACAAGGACCCTACACCTGCAGAACTTACATTCCAGGGAAGAAGACCAACAGTAGCCCGATAACATAGGCTGCAATGAAGCAAATAAAAGGAGGAATGTGTAAGGGTTGGGGCAGAGGCCAGAGAGGTCCTTGTCAAGAAAGCAGCAGGTTGGCTAAGTGCTTCAGGAATGTCTCAGGTGTAGGAAGTCTGAAGGCTTGGTCCTAGGAATGGCCCACCAAAGGCAGAAAGGAGATTCCTGTGACAGGCGCTCATGAATCTGGCCGCAAACAATCTAGCAGATATGAAGAGGCTCCAAGGAGCTGTACAACTGGAGAGAGTTTAATAGACCACAGTGAAGGGTGCCTGGGTGGCTCAGTGTGTTGGGGCCTCTGCCTTTGGCTTGGGTCGTGATTTCAGGGTCCTGGGATCGAGCCCCACGTCGGGCTCTCTGCTTAGCGGGGAGCCTGCTTCCCCCTCTCTCTCTGCCTGCCTCTCTGCCTACTTGTGATCTCTGTCTGTCAAATAAATAAATAAATTTTTTGAAAAGATTTTATTTATTTATTTGACAGATCACAAGTAGGCAGAGAGGCAGGCAGAGAGAGAGAGGAGGAAGCAGGCTCCCCGCTGAGCAGAGAGCCTATGCGGGGCTCCATCCCAGGACCCTGAGATCATGACCTGAGCCGAAGGCAGAGGCTTTAACCCACTGAGCCACCCAGGCGCCCCTAAATAAAATCTTAAAAAAAGAAAAAAATAGACCACAATGAGCAGAAACAAGGAATTATATTAGGGATTGGCTGATTGGTGAAAGCAAGGTTCTTTTCCTTACATAGAGCAAAAGGAAGTCTTGGAGCCCTGTGAGGTCACTAGCACCGAGCAGACAAGCACTGCTTGATTGACCTTGGCCTTCCTTTTCTGGGAGCCCAGCACAGAAACAGTTAAGTTTTGGTTTGCTGATATGGAGCATGGTAGGAGCAACACCATCTTGGGCCCAGTCGCTCTGGGAAATCATGGGAAAGTTGTACTCAGAGGATTAACATCTTCTTAACATTTTCTTTTTAACATTTTATTTATTGGGATGCCCAGATAGCTCAGTTGGTTAAGCATCTGCTTTCAGCACACATCATAATCCCAGGGTCCTGGGATCTAGCCCCACATCACATTCTGCACCCAGCGGTAAGTCAGCTTGTGGATTCTCCGTCTCCTTCTCCCGCTACACCCCTCATTCCCCCACCATGCTCGCTCTCTCTCTCTCTAAAAATGAATAGATAAAAAAAAATTTTTTTTTAAATGACTCTTGGGTGCCTGGGTGGCTCCGTTATTAAACATCTGCCTTCAGCTCAAGTCATGTTCCCAGGGTCTTGGGATTGAAACCCACATCGGGCTCCTTGCTCAGCGGGAGTCTGCTTCTACCTCTGACTACTGCTGCCCCTGCTTGTGCTCTCTCTCTCTCTCTCTCTCTGACAAATAAAGAAATAAAATCTTAAATAAATACATAAGATGACTCTTAGGTTAGGGTCTTGAGCAATAGGCTGGAAGGTGGTGACATGAACTGAGATGGAGGTTAAGGGGTGAAAAATGTTTGCAGGGGAAACTTCTGTGAGCTTCGATATCCTCATTTGTAAAGTAGGGACAATAGTGTCTCATAAGCTTATAATGAAGATTAAGTAAAATAAAAGCGAGGCACACTGTATGTGCTCGATTAATGTTAGTTGTTGTCATTACTTGCCAAGCACTGTGCTATGGTCTGATTTTCCAAAGGTGAGTACCTGCTCTAGAAGCTTAGATTTAAATATAAAAGAGGTCACGTTGTTGGGGGATGGGGCAGTGAGGGCAGTTGAAATACCCTGGATGGTTATAGCAGCGTGCACAGAAAAAATTTTTAATTCATAAGATAAATCTAAATAACGAAGGGACTCCAAGACCAAACTGAGCATTTTCTACATTTACAAAACACAAGCGGAGCTATCGTGGTTTTGTGTGGTGCGATACTGAACATAGGCTGCTACGTTTAACATTGTGCTCTCTGGCAATTTCTGTGGTGTCAATACTCCTCTCGTGGCTAATTTCAAACTACCAATATAATGTCAGTTGGCTCACAAAATTCCTGAAAATTCAATGATCAGCTCTTGTAAAGCAATATGAGCTGGTTCTAGCTCACCACCAAACCTGGAATGTATTCAGTAAAGCGAGAAGAATGATGACATTTTAGTAAACGGTGAAAAACTGTGTGCGTTCTGAAGAGAAACCAGAGTATTACAACGATGTGTTAGGAAGACGAATCTAGACCAAGTGTTCTCATTGGAAATGAAATAATGATTGGAGGTAAGAAGTTCATTTATTCATTCATACTTAACAAATACGTACATCTCCCTACTGTAATGTAGGAGAATATGTTAAGTACTAGGGATATCTTTATCTGGCCGTACGGTAAACAAGCAGACAAGGTACCATAAAGCTTACATAAAGCTTACAATCCAGCTGGTGTCCGCTGTAGGAACTCAGACTGGATTGAGAAGGTTTTAGAATACTGATGATAGAAACTAAGGAAGCGTAAGTGACAAGGTGTGTCTTGCTGACTCAGTCGGCAGAGCGTGAGGCTCTTGTTCTTGGGATTGTGATTTCAAGCCCTATGTTGGGTATAGAGATAATAAAAATAAAATAAAAAAAGAATAAGTGACAAGTGACAAGTCTGAATTTGTTAGCAGGATTTTTTTTTTCCCCCCAAATCTATGGTGTAGAAATAGAGAAGACGACATGAAGATTGGACCAAAGCTTCTGGTGTGGGAGATGTTACGCATTACCTGAGAGATTACAAAGAGAAGCCTGTACAGGGTAGATGCTCAATAAAATCTTGCTAAATGTGGAAGTGTTTAATATTTGTAATACAGTGTTCATAAATTGTTCTGATAGGTTTGATTTGCATGGATGAATTACACATAATGCATTATATAAAAACAGTGTTTTATGTCTGTGAGGATGCCGCTGACCAGCTCGGAATTCTACAGGACAAAGCAAACTGGTTTCTTTAACAAATAAATGATGCCCCTGCCCAAAAAAAGATTGAAAGAGACATAAGAGACATGGCAACGTGTGGAACATGTTCAGAATCTGGTTTGAATGAGCCAACTGCAAAAGGGCAATCCTGGGGGAAAATGAATATTAACAGTTTATTAGATGATGTTCAGGCATCATTGCTGATTTGGGTAGGTGTGAAATGGTACCATGGTTATGTTTTAGACAGAGAGAAAAGGCCCCTTATCTATATATATATATGGAATCTATATATGTCTTTATATTATCTCCATATACATATATAGACAGAGAGACGTATTTATGGGTAAAATGGAATGATGTCTGGGATTTATTTTTAAATACGCCAGGAAAAAAAAAAATGAGGGGATAACTGACACAAGAACGGCAAAATAGGGACAACTGTGGAAGCTGGGGGATGGTATGTGAGGGTTTGTCACAGTATTACATATGGTTATGTTATTATCTATTAACATTTTCCATCATAGGGGTGCCTGGGTGGCTCAGTGGGTTAAAGCCTCTGCCTTCGGCTCTGGTCACGATCCCATGGTCCTGGGATCAAGCCCCACATTGGGCTCTCTGCTCAGCGGGGAGCCTGCTTCCTCCTTTCTCTGACTGCCTCTCTGCCTACTTAAGATCTCTGTCAACTAAATGAATAAAATCTTTAAAAAAAATTTTTTCCATCATAAAAAGTGAGTTTTAAAAAAGGAATGGAAAGGAAATCTCAGCAACTAAATACTATAAAGAAACAGACAAGTGTCAAGTGCAACTTTCAGTTTTTCAATAAACTGGACTTTCCTACTATTGTTACAGAGACCATATGGGGCGAGAGCTGCAGGCTAGTTAATTATCAGCGGAATGGATCCTATCTGACATATTTTTTCTTTTTGTTTTTAAGTAAGCTCTACCCCCAGCGTGGGACTCAAACTCAAGACCCCGAGATCAAGAGTGGCATGCTCTACTGACCGAGATCCTACCTCACATGTATCACCAACCAGCTGGATGGCCCTGGAGGCCCATATAACCTCTGCTTTCAAACCTGTGAAAGAGAAATGCACCGCAACTACCTCTTCTATTTACCTCATAGAACTGTGGTAAGAATCAAATAGGTTCAGGGGCACTGGGTGGCTCAGTGGGTTAAGCCTCTGCCTTCAGCTCGGGTCATGATCTCAGGGTCCTGGGTCTGAGCCCCGCATCAGGCTCTCTGCTCAGCGGGGAGCCAGCTTCCCCTTCTCTCTCTCTGCCTGCCTCTCTGCCTACTTGTGATCTCTGTCTGCCAAATAAATAAATAAAATCTTTTTTTTTTATAAAGATTTTATTTGTTTATTTGACAGAGAGAGATCACAAGTAGGCAGAGAGGCAGGCAGAGAGAGAGGGGGAAGCAGGCTCCCCGCTGAGCAGAGAGCCCGATGTGGGGCTCCATCCCAGGACCCTGGGATCATGACCCGAGCCGAAAGCAGAGGCTTTAACCCACTGAGACACCCAGGCGCCCCTAAATAAATAAAATCTTTAAAAAAAAAAAAAAAGCATCAAATAGGTTCAGAAAACAAACTGAGGGTTGCTGGGGGTGCAGAGTGGGAGGGATGGGGTGGCTGAGTGATGGGTATGTGCTGTGGTGAGCGCTGTGAATTGTGTAAGACTGATGACTCACGGACCTGTCCCCCTGAAGCAAATAATACATTATATGTTAATAAAAATAAATAGATGAATAATTAAATGGGTAATAGGTATAGGATCCACCCCTGGAAAAAGTAAAAATATTTACAAAAGCAAGGGATATTTTTCTTAGCCAGTGTGTACAAACATTTGAGTTGTTTGAAAATATATTTTCTTTTCTTTTGAAGTAGGCTCCACCCTGGACATGGAGCTGGGTGTGGGACTTGAACTCATGACCCTGAAATGAAGGGCTGAGCTGAGATCAAGAGTCAGGTGCTTAACCAACTGAGCCACCCAGGTGCCCCGAGTTGTTTGAGAATTTTTAACACTGTGGTTGTAGATTGCCATGAATTGGCTTAGTAATTTTTTAAAAAATTAAGACTATACTTTAATCTCTGACAACTCATCACTTCAAGTCTTCATTGTACCCCAGGATTCATCATCATGAACAGCAGTTACTGTCCCTTCGGAGACGGCTGAGATAAAGTGTAGAAATTTAAGATTCAGAGAATCTGAAACAAAGCTTTTAGAAGATAATATTCTGCTAGGACTGATGGGGGATGGTATAGGGAAGGATGACATGATCAAGTCTAAAAAGAATATGCCATAGTTCTAATCCCTTATTCAGTTGACCATTCATTCATTTATCGATCAAGCATTGATCAATGACACATACTGTGTCATGTAGTCTGCCAGCAATAAGGGATACACTTATTTAAAAAAAAAAAAAAAAAAGGCAGACAGTGTTACCTGGCTGACTTTGGTGGAGTGTGCAAGTCTTGATCTCAGGAGCATGAGTTCAAGCCCCACACTGGGCATAGACCTTACCCAAAATAAATAAATAAATAAATAAGGCAGACAGTCCCCACCTTCATGGAGTTAAATGTGTGATGGTGCAGGCAAGTAAGTACTCTGGCCATTATAATGTGACCTGCTGAGTGATACTATAAAGTAAATACAAGAGCAACTGAAAGCCCAGTAAGGCCCCCAGCCTAGTCTCAAGGAATCAAAAGATTTCCTGGAAGAAGTGGTGTTTCCTGGGCGGAGGAAGCTGGTGGATGGCTGGGGGTGGGGCTAGGAAGGAAGACGGAGATAAGTGAGCTAAGTGTGCAAAGGCCTACAGGAGAAGACTCGGTGGGGTGATGATCCATGAGTCTGAACATGCAAGGACCTGGCCAGCACTATTTTAAAGGAAGCTGACTTTGTTGGAAGGGCAGCACCTGTTTCAGCTGTCTACTGCTGTGTAACAAACAGTGCCAAATCTTAGTGACTCGAAACAACGGCACGCTTTTACCGGCTCATGATTCTGAGATTTGGACGGGGCTTGACAGGGATGGATCTCCTTTGCTGCCTGTGATGCAGGCCAGGGTGGGGTTGCCCAGATTGACCGCGACTGGAGAATCCGAGATCACTAGGGCTAGAATATTCACAGGGCCTCAGGCACGTATCTGATGCTGCAATATGTGGGGACTGACTGGTCCTCTGCCTCTTCGTCTAGTCTCTCATCATCTGGTAATCTGGCCCAAACTTCTGTCTGTGGCAGGTGACTCCAAAGGAAGGAAAACAAGCTGGGCCCTTTACCCCTGGGCTTAGAAATCCCAGAATATCACTTCTACCACTTAGCACATTCTGTTGGTTAAGATCGGAAGGCCCAGAGTCAAGAGAGGGGGAAGTGGATTCTAGCGCTTTGTGGGAAGAGTGCACATCTGAGGGTTAGAGTAACTGCTGCCAGCCTCCTTTGCAGACCGTCCACCACGGGGCAGAACCACATTGGTCCAGTGGGAAGACCAGTCTCTGTTCACTGCGGGAAATGGCCCAGAGCTAGGCAGGAACGACGACGGCAGGAAGCCCGGTTTGGAGGGTGTCACAGAGAAATGGGTGAGAACTGAAGACCTAGGCTAATGGTAAAGATGGAGAGAAGTGAAGAGGGCTTTATGGTGGTAGAATCAGGTCAATGGCAGTTGGGACCAAGAGAAGAACGAAGAGAGGAGTCAAGACTAACACCAGAGGGGCACCTGGGTGATGCAGTCAGTTAAGCATCCTGCTCTTGATTTTGGCTCAGTTCATGATCTCAGGGTCGTGAGATTAAGTCCTGCTTTGGGCTCCCCGCTCAGTGCAGAGTTGGCTTGAGATTCTGTCCTTCTCACCATGAGCGCACTCTCTCTCTCTCTCTCTCTCTCTCAAAATAAATAAATAAATCTAAAAAAAAAAAGAAAAAAAGAAAAGAACACCACGGTGGTTCCTTCCTGATCTCAGAGCAGCTAGCTCCTCCTACTCCCATCAAAACCCAGCTTAAGAGCATCATTCTGGTTCCTAGATGAAGTCTATCTTTCAGCAGAAAGAGCTCTATTCCTGCTAAGGAAAGAGCTCAGGTAGGATTATTTTGACTTCAAGAAATCAAAGTGAAATTTATTGGGTTTAAAGAGGCCAGTCAGGGATACTCTGCAATGTGGGAGTCTATGAGGCAGCGCGACTGGTGGCTTGAAAGAGTTTATCAGGAGGCAGGTAGGTCAGCTGGTCCCGCTCCAGCAGGCTCTGCCCAAACCCCTCCCCCACCCCGTGGAGAGGAGCCAGGGTCAGTCAGGCGGTTCTGTCCTGCCTTGACCCCACACCTTGGGACTTTCTCCACTTCAGCCATCAGGAGAGTCAGGCTGACCTATTTTCTCTCTGACAGGTAGTGTCAGCCACCAGCTGGAGTAGGATTCTAAAATACTTGAGGTAGGTGAATGTCTAGGAGGCTGCGGAAAGCTTCCTGTCCCCGGAGAGAGTAAAAATCTGTGTCTGTTTTGAAAGCTTTTTCTTGAGGATGCTGAGCCAGGATGGTCCTGGATGAGAGACCCGTGATTCTAGTCAAACAGGTCCATCGGGAAGCCCTGATTCTTGGAGTAAGGACTTCTTCAGAAAAACAAAAGTCTAGCCAATCAAGTGAGGTTCCCAAGCGGAATGAACCTTTACCTGCGGCCAGAGATGACAAGAATGAAACCATCTCTCTTGGAGCACCTCCTCGCCCTGGCTTTTGGCACTTAAAATCTGGAGCAACTCAGTTGTCTATTGATTCCTTAGCCTCTTGGGTAGTTTTAAGTTATAAAAATAGATGCACCTAGATCTTGTGCAAGATACAAAACTGGGCTCTTTTTTTTTTCCCCCTTTAGGCACTGAAACTAAGTTTTAAGGGAAGAAGGAACAACTACAGAAACCAAACAAAGCAGCTGAAGAGAGAAAACATAACGTGTCCCAAAACTGAAGTAATCATCTTTTCCGCACCCCTAGGTTCCCCTCCAAAAACCGGTTTCCCCTCCTAACTTCCCTATTTCTCTCAAGAGTAACAGCACTCTCTGAGCTGCCCAAGCTCAAAAAACTGAGGTGTTTTTGTTTGTTTGCTTTTTATCTTTCTTTTAAAGTTTTGTTTTGTTTCTTAAGTGAGCTCTACACCCAACATGGGGCTTGAAATCATGACCCCAAGATCAAGAGTCACGCGCCCTTCTGAGCCAGCCAGGCACCCTTGGTTGTCTTTTGTCTTGACCATTCCCTGTCCCCCAACTCACATAACCATTGTCACGAAATCTTGCTGATCCATTCCAAAACTTTTGACATCCCCACTGTTGTCCTCTCCCCGCAGGGTCTAGCCTGTCGCCCTTCACCTCTCTACATTTCCTGCTATATTCCCTCCTTTCCATGCCCCATCAGAGTGCCATCTTCAAACTGCTCTCCTGGCACGTCACACTCTCTGACAGCTTCTCTCTCTCTCTCTCTTTTTTTAAAATAATCTCTAGACCCAACCTGAAGCTCCAGCTCATAACCCTGAGATCATGAGTCACATGTTCTACCACTGAGCCATCCCAGTGCCTTCAAAGATTTCCTCTTACTCCTAAACGTTCATCTTTTTTTTTTTTTTTTAAAGATTTTATTTATTTATTTGACAGAGAGAGACACAGTGAGAGAGGGAACACAAGCAGGGGGAGTGGGAGAGGGAGAAGCAGGCTCCCCACTGAGCAGAGAGCCCAATATGGGGCTCGATCCCTGGACCCTGGGATCACTACCCGAGCCGAAGGCAGACACACAACAACCAAGCCACCCATGCTCCCTAAACTTCTGTCTTTTTATTTATCTGGTTTTTTTTTTAAGATTCTGTTTATTTATTTGACAGATAGAGATCATAAGTAGGCAGAGAGGCAGGCAGAGAGGGGGGAAGCAGGCTCCCTGCTGAGCAGAGAGCCCAATGTGGGGTTGATCCCAGGACCCTGGGATCATGACCTGAGCCAAAGGCAGAGGCTTTAACCCACTGAACCACCCAGGCACCCCTATCTGTTTGTTTTTAAATAGGTTCCATACCCAACATGGGACTCGAACTCACAGCCCTGAGATCGAGTTGCACACTCTACAGACTGACCCAGCCAGGTGCTCCTAACAGCTTTTAAGTGAGCCCTAAGCATCTCTCCTGTAAATCCCTAACGATCTTGCTCCTGCCCGTTTCCCCAAGATTCACCTTAGGTCCCTTGCTCACGTCCACCCTTGTCCAAAGCTAACCAATCTGCTTGCCACTCCTGCAGTGTCCCCTGTGCTCTCTGTCCCTCTGTCTGCTGCTCCCTCTCCCACCTTCTGCACCTGGTTAACTCCACTTAGCCCTTCCACTTGGCCCATCTAGTGTCCCTTCCTTCTGGAAGCCTCCCCTGATAGCGCAGGCTATTAACTCTTCCGGGGTAGTATTCATGGCGCGGTATTAGAATAGCCCGTCTCCCATCACTAGACGGTGAGCTCCTACAGGGACGAGCCCTCTGTCTGACTCAGGTGCAGATGTCTGTACCTACTGCAGGAGCCCCTTCTCAGTATTTTTCTTTCTCTTTCTCTCTCTCTTTTTAAAAAGATTTATTTATTTATTTGAGAGAAAGTGAGAGACAGAACAGGAGCAGAGGGGGAGGGGCAGATGGAGAAGGAGAAGCAGACTCATGACCTGAACCTATGGCAGACACAACCGACTGAGCCACCCAGGTGCCCCTGAGTATTTTTCCTTTCCTTTCCCGCCTCCAATTCCAATTCCTTCCGCACAAGGTTCTCAGTCTACCCTCTTCATCATGTGCCCTATCCCCTAATCAAAACAAAGCACACACTTAAGGGAAAGGTTCTAGGTAAAGCAGGTGTTCATGGCTCTCCAGACCCCGCATACACTCCATCTTCCGCTCCAACCCCTCCCCACTTCTTGGGCACCTCGGCAGCAGGGAACTTAGACCCCAGGCTGCTGGAATCCGAATGCTTCTACAGATCCATGCTACAGGCCACCCCAGTGCCTTTGTCCCACCCTTCTCTTTCCACAGCGTTCTGGGCCAGCCTACACCTCACAGTCTTTTTGTAAATCCTGCTCAAGCCCAGCCCCTTCTCGGAAGCCTTCTGGACCTGCAGGATCTCTCCCTCTTTTCTGAATCCTCTGGCATTTATTAATCTAATCTACATCTTTATTTGTACTTAACCATATGCCACCGTGTGCTGTTATTTAATTTTTCTTGAGGACGTATTTTTGTTCTAACCAGATTCTTAAGAGCAAAGATCATTTCTTACGTGACTTTTTACTCCCTTCCATATCAATACCAGCCAGGTTACAGGTCCTTAATGTATATTTAACAAATCATGGACAAATACAAAATCCAGGGACCACAAGAAACATGTTCAACTTTTCTTTTCAACATACTGTCAAGAGAGAGAAGGAAATGGAAGCGAGGTTTCTTCCTTATGGGGCTTGTGTCCTAATGAAAGGAGCTAAGGCCATCACAAATAAATACCTATTAACGCAAACAGTTTAAAAAAATCTATAGTTGTGAAGAGAGTTATTTATACAGAGATATACTTGGTACTCTGGGAAATTGAAGTCCAGGGAAGAGCAGGCAGACCAAAGTCTGTTCATGCTCCTTTCTATTTTCCATATCACACTCCCAGCCTCCTCTGGCAGAGACCGTCTATAGCAGAGGCTCTCAAACCTGGTGAGAAACAGGGTTCCCCAAAGGGCTTGCTGAAACACAGGGCACTGTACCCAGATTTCTGTCAGGGGGTCTGGGACAGAGCCCAACAGTGTGCCTTTCTGGCAAGTCTGAATCCAGCGAATTCTGATCCCTGGACGGGGTCATTTTAGGAACCTAGTCACGGACATTTTTGAACATTATCCTTTGGTACTTTTTCTCTTGGGTGCCTGTCTTCTCTTTCAGGCAGACTGCAGTCTCCCACAGGGCAGGGACGATTTTAGCATTGTTTTTCTAACTGACTTAAACCCTAGCACAGGGTTAGACCCAGAGTGTAATTCAATACATCTGTGAAGGCCGGGGGAGAAAGAAAACAGGATCCTTAATGGCAACAATAAAGGCAAAAGAAAATATTTGCCTTCTTCCAGGTCTTGGTTAAATTAAAGGAAATAAATAGTCCCAGCATTCACGCTAAGCCCTCCCCAGTCAGAACTTTTCCCTCAGTGGGACTGAATGATTTTCAAATGGCAAGAATCGTCCGTGAGAACTACACCTCATGACTCAGCCCATTCATTTATTTTTCCCAACTCTGCGACCATCGGAATCAGTTTAAATGCGACTGAGCAACCCCTCGAAGGATTTATCGTATTGGTGACAGGAAAAGCCATCAGTTTGGCAGAGAACAAATGATATTACGGGGCCCAAAGGTGAGTGAGTGGCCCCAATGACTTGGAAATAAATTGGAATACGCATCGGGTAGGCTATATAAATATCTACTGTATAACTGAATGCCTGGTGCTTTTGGGGGGCAAGTGGGGTGGGGGGCGAGGGGAGGCGGGGAGGAGAGGGCATTGTTGTTGGCTGCCCCCTCGCAGCTGGTGCGATTCCCACTTTCTTCTCCTCCCCAAGCTGAATGACAGTGGGTTAAAGGAACTGCTGGGGCACAGACAATGAGGGAAGAAAGTGGCAATTCACAGCCTATTAACCTTGGATTTTGGAAGTTGGGCCACTCCCATGATTCTCCACGGCAGCTGGCTTTAAAAATCACCCTTATGGAAAGATTTGCCTCCGTGGCTGTACTGAGACTTACAGGCTTTTGGCGAAGGCCGGAGAGAACTGGAAGCATTTCCTGGGAGTCCTGGAAAGGTAACTTGATTGGAAAAAGACCCTTGGTGGACCAGAGAGGCCCTAACGCATGATAGTGGCTGCTGATACCTGGAATTTATGTCATGTCTGTCCTCTCAAGAGTGTCCAGAGGTATGGGGACAAGGAGAGAAGTCTGGTTCAGCGGACATTCATGGAATGTCATTCTGAAAATATTTACTGAGGGCCTGTTCTGCTCTTCATTTGGATATGCGGTTACGAATGGAGCCAGAGGCTCTGCCCTCGTGGGGCTTGAAGTCTTGGTTGTCCTTCTAAGCTGGGCTGACCAGCCTTGATGGTGTGTCCAGCACTGAGGGGTTTTCCAGGATATGGACGGGACTCTGAGTGTTAACACCGGCAAAGTCTCAGGACAGACCAAAAGGGGAACTCTACCCACCTCCCACCTTTCCTGGTCATGGCTGTCATTCATGAACTTGGGCTCAAGAGTACATAAATAATAATAAATGACTCCGCTGTAGAGTTGCTCGGTTGCAAATGGTAGCCACTAGTGGTAGCCACGTACGGCTTTGCACTCTGGAAATAGGGGATGTTGAGAGAAGAGTTACACAGAAACCAAGAAAGCTGAGGGTGAAAAGGACAGGGGGTGTACTCTTTTTTTTTTTTTTTAAGATTTTTTTAAAAAAGATTTTATTTATTTATTTGACAGACAGAGATCACAAGTAGGCAGAGAGGCAGGCAGAGAGAGAGGAGGGGAAGCAGGCTCCCTGCTGAGCAGAGAACCTGATGTGGGGCTCGATCCCAGAACCCTGGGATCATGACCTGAGCCGAAGGCAGAGGCTTTAACCCACTGAGCCACCCAGGTGCCCGCAAGTTTGATTTTTTTTAAAGTAATCTCTCTCTCTCTTTTTTTAAAGTAATCTGCATACCCGATGTGCAGCTCAAACCCATATCCCAAAATCAAGAGTCACATGTTCCACCAACTGAGCCAGCCCGGGGCCCCAAAAGCGTTTCATTTTTAAATCACTTTTTCAAAGTAGGACAAAGTAAGGGGGAGATGTGAAGAACATGGTAGCTTGGAGTTGGTGATTTTCAAGCTGAAGAAGCAGAGTATGGGAATGGCAAAGGAAGAGTCCCTTGGACTGGTCTTGGGCCTGAAGGCATTGACAGAGGGCAGCAAAGCCCTGTTCTGGTCACTTAGTGTTGGGAGTTGTAATAGTCTTGTGGGTCATCATAGACAGTTTTCATGGATTAGGGCACAATCTAGGGTTTTGAGGAAGGGAATGGTTACGTGTATTTTAAGATGATAGGCCAGAGTGTGTAGAAGGGTAGACTGGGTACTTAGATGTTGGATATGAGGAGGCTGTTGTACAAGTGTATACTGAAATCATTTTTCAGAAGAATGCATTTGCAGTATTCTAATGAGAAGTTAGCAAAAGCTAATTGTGCAGAATCTGCTTTATAGTCAAAATTTCAAGAATTTATCTGTATTGCCTGCTACAGGATATCTACAATGATACCTGTGTTTCTCAACAGCTTTTCCTTTCAGTTGGTTTTTATATTTCCAATATTTTTTGCCTCATCAAAATCCATATTAGAGCATGTGATAGCTCCTTCTTTTTATCGATAAGAGAGATGAGATATAAAAGATATTTGTAATACATTGTACTGCCAGAAAAGTGTAAGAAACAACTCTGTCTATAAAACAGGACTCATCTAAAAGAAATCTCTGGCATTCTTTTACCTTCTCTTTCTGGATTCCTTAACTCCCTGCTTCTCCTAATGCTTCTTTCCCCAAAGAGCTAACATTGGGCTAAACCTCCCCAGGCAGAACCTGACTCAGACTCTGTATCTGGTTCAGACTCCTCTCTCAACATAGAGTCTAACCAGAGCGCAAGAGGTTCTAGAATTTGGACGCCAGTTCTAATTAGACACCCGTTCTAACTAGATAGTGTCAGGAGTCAGTAAGTAACACATCTCCAGTCACTTTAGAGTGCTTGGTCCATAGGGAATAATTGTGATCCTGGGGACATTAAAAGCAAGGGACTCTCTGGATGACTAAATGAGGCTTGTAGGAGATCCATCTTTGAAAGGCTTGGACAACGTATGACAGAGAACTAGGAGGGCATCATGGAGACCAGTATTTCTCTAAACCTTCCAGCATAAAATGGACCGCAGAAGAAACACCCAGAGTGCTTGTTTAAAGGCAAATTCCTAAACCGCACCCTCCACCTACTACTAAAGGAGAATTCTAGCCTAGTGGCTAGGAATCTGCATTTCGAACAAGTGTTCTGAAGATTCTTGCCTATTCTAAAGTGGAAGAACCTTACATACATCATCAACACTTCCTCATTTTGTTTCCTTAGACCTTTCTAGAAGTCTGGCTCGCTAATCTTTGATACTTAATTCATGCTAATGTATTAATGATTAATAATGGTTTTAAAACTCTTTCATAGAATTTTCATTTAAAAATGGATCCCCAGATCTTGGAGGGCCTTCTCCCAAAGGGATACATTTTCTTTTCTTCTCAAAAATGTTATTCTAATAGTAGAACTCTAACTATGTAGGCCAATTAACTACCTAAAAGGGCAGCAAATGATCTGTGGTCAACCTTGACCACAGATTTGAGAAATTAGGTATTTTATTAAGTGCCTCTATTTACCTAGATAATAATTTGGGCTGTCGATATATAACAGTTACTTTGGGGGATGTGAAGGCCATACCTGTTGGGCTTTTAAAATTATGTCAACAATTATAGACACTTAAATTGTGCTTAAATAACGTGCTATCACAGTGTAAATCCATTTACTAAACCAGAAAGATGAAATACTTTGGCTATTTCTTTATTTAAAAACTGGGGTAGGAAAAGAAAATTTTTAGGCAGAGAAAGTAATTCTATCTTTTTGAAACCCTTCCTTCCTATTCTT
Source organism: Neogale vison (assembly GCF_020171115.1). Classification (NCBI taxonomy): domain Eukaryota; kingdom Metazoa; phylum Chordata; class Mammalia; order Carnivora; family Mustelidae; genus Neogale; species Neogale vison. The sequence continues at coordinate 137,903,977 of NC_058091.1, forward strand.
TAGCAGGAAAAACCCCTCAAATAGCCAAAGGATATTGCGAGTTCTTGGGAAGAACAAGGTAGTTTTCTTAAGCCCTTGTGCTGGCTGTAAATATCAGACCCTTCCTTGGGCCACAACACAGAGAAGTAAGAACTTCATCTCTTGCCCTCCGCACTGCACTTCCCATACCCATGCTCCCCAGAAAGACCATGGCTAAGAGACCGAGGGCTGGGAGTATCATCAATGGAGGATCCTAATCTCAAATACCATCTTGAAAATCTATGTCTCAGCATAAGTGGGAGGGAAAATACAGCCACACAACTTATCTCCATGACTAGAAAAACAACAACATCAGGACTTTAGGGTCACCCGTTAGTTTTATTTCCATATATCAAAGGTTTAATTTACAGGGCAACTGTATTACTTTGCTGGCATTGCCATTACAAAGTACCGAAGACCAAATGGCTTAAACAACAGAAATGTATTCCCCCTGCACTTCTGGAAGATAGAAGTCCAAGACCAAGGTGTCAGTGGAGTTGATTTCTTCTGAAGCCTCTCTTGTTGGCTTATAAGATGGCCGCCTTCTCTCCTTCCCCTCCTGGTCTTCCCTCTTTGTCTGTGTCCGTCCCAATTTCCCCTTTTGTAAGGACCCCAGTCATACTGGATTAGGGCTCATCCCAATGACCTTATTTTAACGTCATGACCTCTTTAAAGACCCTATTTCCAAATGCAAACAGTTCTGAGGTACTGAGGGGTAGGCATTCAACAGGTTTATTTTTAGGGGGAAGGCGGACACCATCCAGTCCATAACAGCAGCAGACAAATACTACTTGTCAGATGAATGTATCTATACTGGTCCTGAGTTTTAGACTCACCATATGAAGATGTCTGGGCTTGTTACACTACTGCAGTATTTCGGTAATTTCTCGTTGCGTCCTCCCTTCTTTGGACGTTTTGTAAGACAAGTGCTGGCTGAAAAGCAAAGATGGAGCTCTTTTAAATGCCACTTGTCAAACAGTTTCACTTCCTCTGTAATTGCAAATGCTTGGTGGGAGCTGACCCATTTGAAAGAGCACTCCAGATGCACAGGGAATTATTTGTGAACAAGATGATAATTGGCACAGTGCCAAATTCCATTCATTTTATTTAAGAAGCAATTTCTCCACTCTGTGATAGGTACTTTGCTAGGTAAGTGCTAGGTGCTTTGTAAGTGTGAGGAATGTGATCCTGATCATCTATTTCTGACACCTGGAAAGCCTGGCACAGGTGCAGGCAATTGATGTGGCCGAGAACTCTCCAAGGATCGACTGGGTAGTAACTTCAGAAAGTCTAGCCTCCTTCCTCGTGGTTTCTCCCGCCTTCTACGTCAAGAGCAATCCAGGGGACCAAGTCTGGGTCCTAGGTTGCCTGAGAGTTACGGATTCCCTTACCGAATGGGACTCTAGTCTCATCTTCAAAAATATTGATCCACCCAGAGTGTCCAAAGCATGACTGTGACTAATGTTTTCCCCTCCTCCCATCCCTCCTTCCTCCCCTCCCTCATCTTTCCCTCCCTCCCTCCCTGGCCTTCCTTCCCTTATGTTTCTGATAAGGATGTCTGTTTATGTACTATGAGTCTATGAACACTGCATAAACCATGTCCATAGTTTATGCACTAAGAATTCACTGCTGGTACTAAAAATTTACAACAACATTAAACGTGTTGTATAAAACTGGTATGATCACAGATTACCAAGATTAATATTGTTTGGTATGTAATCACAGAATGTTACATTTGCAAAGGTCTTCAGGGCACCTCTAGGTCAGTTCCTTTTTTCACAAACGAAGGCAGGCCTAGCCAAGTGACTGGTCCAAGGTCACAAAAAGCTGAAACTAAACCTCAAGCCTTCAGATTCCCAGCATAATCTTGCCATCAAGCCATCCTGTGTTAAACAATCACTCTGGTTTTATAGTTTTTCTCTTGATACCTGTATTTATCTAGAATCATACGTGCCCCAAATTCTCTAGATGCTAGACACCAGTTTAGAAGCCTCTCTTCCCTTATCTTACGCACAGGCACACACACACACATACATAAAAACACTGTCATTTTGTAAAAGCAAAGGCCAGATTCTGGTAATCTGGGTTCCTTTGTCTTGTCTCAAGTTCTCTGGATTTCCCTGACAGTCCGTGCTTCTCCCCTTGTCCCACCCTGGCTGCTTTTCCTACGCGAGGACAGCTGGGCTAAAGGCAACAGAAGCTCTGCTTTGCTCAGTCAGGAGGCCTGCAAGGATGAACAGCAGGGAGAGCGTGGAGAAGGGAGCACTGGAAGCCCTTCTCAAGTACTCTTTGGATTAATAAATGGACCAATGAAAGAATGAACAAATATAAGTTAGAAGGCAAGAAAAAAAAACCGGGGGGGGGGCGGTTTGCTGAACTTCTGGGTCCTTGGTTGGCATCTATGAGCCTCAGGGCTGAGGGATAAGTGGACAAGGGTTGGAGTTAAGGAATGGGGACCACTCTCAGGGTCAAGACTAGAGCAACTCCTGGCCAGCCCTCAGCTGAGTAGCGCCTAGAGGCCCTCCCACCCCCACTTCTACCTGCAAATGTCTTCCCAGGCCTTTTGTCTTCCTTGCCACTCCTTGTTACAAGGGACAAAATTCTTAGTGCTTTGCACAAAAAGCATGCTTTGAGGACAAGGTCTGCGTTTAATTTTGCGTCCTTAATAAATGTTCAACAAATGTTTTCTTTCAGTGAATCCTTGACAATTGAGAAGAAGACAAACATCTGGAAATTAATAATCCACTAAGTTTCCGTCACAGTGTAACTGCTGATGTCTGAGTTTTTTTTTATGATGTTTTACTTTGTGTGTGTGTGTGTGTGTGTGTTTGTGTGTGTATGTGTGTGGGATCAGAAAGGGAGATCGCTCCAGGTTTCTGTAAAGATGTAGGTGAATCTGGGGTTTTAGAAACATTTAGGTTTTGGGGAAAAAAACAATGTAAACTTGGCAGACGTTACGGTTTTGCAGAAGGTTGGCTGTGTTTTTGTTGATCCGCACACGGATGCCTTGGAGCTGTGGGCGGAAGTGTCTGATAGGAAGATCAAGCAGCATCTTGGTGTGAGCCTTGTGTCTGTGAAAAACGTAAACTTTTTGGAAGTGGGCTTGAACGAGTGCAGCCCCAGGCAGCAGAGAGCAAGTCTCCTAGCCTCCTGACTGGTGAAAGGGCATTGTTCTCTTACCTGCCCAGGGCTGAGGCTTGGACAGGTTGAAGAAGGAATGTTCTGCCGTAGGTGTGATCTGTGGTCCCTTTTTTGCCGCCCAGAATATTTTCCTTCCACTCCTTCTGATAACCACCTCTGCCCTACCCCCTATACTCCCAGTGGGAAAGAAGTGTTTTCTTTGGGGCTATCCCCACTGGCTGCACGGAGAGGCCAGAGAGGCCGAAAGGAGGAGGAAATGTAAAGGTGAATGGAGAGAGAACTAAAAGGAAGGAGGGAGGGTAGAAAGATGGACATTATTTGTATCCCTGAAACTCTGACCCTGGTCTTCCCACCTAGGTGGACCCCATCCCGCTTCCCCCCATTTTTCCGATAGCCATTTTCATTGGGGCTTCTTTCACTCGCAAGAGAAAGTGTCCCCTTGAATATGACTCCTCCCCCTCTATCCCTGCCAACGTAAGGGAGCCCAGTAACCTCTGTGACTCAGTTTCCTCCTAATGATTTCCTGTGGATTAGTTGATCGCTCCTAAGATTTTTTCCCCCTAAACACAGAGTACAGTATTATTATAAACAGTAACTTCTATTCTTAGGAACTGCAGGTTTCCCATCTTGGCTCCTTTACCAGAGTTTCTGAATCAGGGCCAGGTGTCTTGCAGGAACAGGAGAGGCAGTCTAAGCAGAATAGTAATGACAATCCAAAAATTTCAAATTATCCAGAGAACCAGGGACTTTCAGTGACTCATGTAAACAAGGTCCACTGACAACCAGATTTTAAAAACATCATTTTATTGTGTTGGGTTTACACTGTGGCATTTTAGTGAGGCTTGACAAATCAGACTGTAAATTCAGGGACAGGAAGCAGGGAATAACAAAAAGAACTAATGTCTCCTTGACATCACTCACTCTTAAGAAGGCTGTTTACTTCTGAGTTTACCTCCTAGTGTGTTTTAAAATACTCTTGCAAATCTCAGTCAGCTTGAAATAGCTGTTTCTACCTTCTTTCAATAGAAGCCCCTAACTTCTCAGCGCACTGGCTCATAGTTATTTATAAACCTGATGTCAGTCAAAGATTATTTTTTACATCCCTCTTCATTACTCCCTTCCCCCACCTATGAAGGCAGACCTGTATAAAATTAGAAACTTCACATACTCAGTCACTTAGAGAAGAATTATTGTCAGTCAGCAATCATTTATGAAACATAAATTCATCCTATTGCCAACACTGTTCTGTGGGTACAAGCTACTTTTTTTTTCTTTTAAATTTAAAGATTTGTTTTATTTATTTATTTGAGAGCATGCACGCCCAAGCGTGAGGTGATAGTGCAAAGGGAGAGGGAGTGAGAATCTTAACCAGACTCTGCCCTGAGTGTGGAGTCCCTCTGCCCTGAGATCATGACCCGAACCTAAATCAAAAGTTGGACACTTAACCAACTGAATCCCCAGGTACCCCCACAAGCTCTTTCTTTAAAAAAAAAAAAAAAAAAATTGAGCCGCTGCCTTCGGCTCGGGTCATGATCTCAGGGTCCTGGGATCGAGTCCCGCATCGGGCTCTCTGCTCAGCAGGGAGCCTGCTTCCCTCTCTCTCTCTCTCTGCCTGCCTCTCCATCTACTTGTGATTTCTCTCTGTCAAATAAAAAAAATAAATAAAATCTTAAAAAAAAAAAAAAAAGACTTTTTGGGGGGCGCCTGGGTGGCTCAGTGAGTTAAGTATCTTCCTTTGGTTCAGGTCATGATCTCAAGGTCCTGGGATGGAGTCCTATGTCGTACTCCCTGCTCAGTGGGGAGCCTGCTTCTCCCTCTCCCTCTGCCCCTCCCCACTGCTCATTCTCTCTCTCACTCACTCTCTCATAAATAAATAAGATCTTAAAAAAAATGCCTCTGCGGCCAAATAAGTTTGGAAAACTGTATGCCTTTTTGAGATTGATTGAAACATCCTACGGTAATCAAGTTATCTTTGTGAGTTCGCAATTTCCACATCTATTTTGTCAAAGCATCCCTTTCTTTCCAGCCATATTTAGTAACATTTCGTGGAATGATGTGTCTTGGATCACACTTTGGGAAACCAGGGTGGGATGTGGAGCCAGGAACACTGGATTTGACTCCTGGCTCTGTCACCCTATTCTGTGTGTGACCTTGAGCAAATCACAACCTCTTTACATGTACTTTCACCTCGAAGAGTCAGGACGGTAATACCCATCTGGATCCAGGTTGTTTACAGCTTAAATGATATTATTATGACTCTGCTTTAAAGACTATAAAAACGTGTCACTAGATATCACAGAGATATAAAGATTATATTTAAAAATTATTAATGTACAGGTATAAAGAAAGTTGCCCCAGCAGTTCCTACTCAACAACTGTCTACTTAAGTCTGACTTAGAGGCCAGCACCAAGAGGGGAGCAACGAAGCACGGTACGAAGGTGGAAGCAAGATTAGAGCATGTTGGATCCAGAAATGTCTTCAGTGATAATGGAATTTAACCCTCTCATTTTATAGATGATGAAGCTGAGGTCCAGAGGGGTCAAGTGAATGGCTTAAGGTCACTCACAAAGTTAATATTAGAAACATCTGAATCCCATCCAGGGGTTGGGCTCATTGCCAAGGGTTATCTGACTCTGAGATGAATCACAGCTCCATGAAATTTTCAATCTAGTTAGGAGACACAAGATATACAAATGACATCATCAGAAAACAAGAAAACACAGAACAACATTTTAAAGCTCAAAAAATATGGCTGATCATAACCAGGGGAGGGGATCGGTATGTTAATTAGCTCGACTGCAGCAGTCATTCAAAATGAATATGCACATCAAAATATCATGTTGTACACCTTAAACATATACCGTTTTTATTTTTTAAAAATGTGCCTGGGGCGCCAGGGTGGTTCAGGCAGTTAAGGATCTGACTTTTGATTTTGGCTTGGGTTGTGAATTCAGGGTGTGGGATCTAGCCCCCAGGGCTCTCTGCCCTCAGCAAGGAGTCGGCTGTAGATTTTCTCCCTTCCTTCCATGCCTCCCCCTTCCCCGCTCCCAAATAAATAAATAAATAAATAAACAAATAACTCTTAAAAAAAAAATGTGACTGAAGTAACAAGGGCAATGAGAACACAGGAATGAGTAAGCCAAACAGCCAGGCTGAACTGGCCATAGGACTGTGGCCAGGAAGAGCGTACAAGGTGATACTGGATTTGGATACTGCAAGAGGAGAAGTAGTAGTGTTCCAGAATGGAATTGGAGGTGACAGTAAGACCAGAGGGCTGGCCAGTGGTCTAAATAAGTGGCCATTAGAGTTTCGGTGAAATATTCAGTAGTAAACATTTACTGGATACTTCCAAATTCATGGAAGTCTCTGGAACTTTGGGGAGCATAGGAGAAGTAGGTAACATGGTCTCTGACTTTGGAAAGCTTTTTTTTTTAATTTGGAGAGAAGAGATGGGAACATAAGACTAAACTGGAGAATGTGAGCAAGTTAGTATACGATATAAAGGGGTGACATACGTACTGTTAGGGCAGGATTTCTGCAGAAGAGGAGTCTTGTTGTTTCTTGAGAGAACCATGCACGTGATTGGTTTTTGGAAGCAGGTGGGGTAATCCGTGCCATTTCCTGGATTAAGAGGGAAATTTCAATATGTATGTAATACAGGACTATGGATTATTGCTCTGTACTTGGTCTTTATTAACTTGCAATCCTTTCCCTGTCTTTTCCTTTTTTTTTTTTTTTTAAGATTTTATTTTTTTGACAGAAAGAGAACACAAGCAAGGGGAGTGGCAGGCAGAGGGAGAGGGAGAAGCAGGCTCCCTGCTAAGCACAGAGCCCATTGTGGGACTCAGTCCCAGGCCCCTGGATTCATGTCCTGAGCCAAAGGCAGACGCTTGACCCACTGAGCTACCCAGGCGCCCCTCCCTGTCATTTCTTATTCTAAACGGGATGGTAGGCTAGAAAGCCCATGTTAATATGGTCACTTGTCCGGATGTGAACCCAGAAGAGTGAGTGCCTGCTCTTATCTGTCTGATGATTTGCCACCTCTTCCTCTTTCCCCTCCTTCACGTTCCCATTCTTCCCAGAGTAGCTAATTAACCTAAATATAAAAGAGCATAAAAAGTAAGATTAAGGAACCATTTTAGACTCTACCCTGTTAGTCACCATTCCCTCCAGCTAACCAGTTCCCAAGTCCGTTGGACTTTTGACATTCTAAATATTTCTCAACCTGTCCTCTGCTCTCTATGTATTTCCTCTGTCACTGGGGTCAGATCATAACCATTTCTCACCTCATTCATGCAGTAACATTGCAATGGGTTTCTAGGCTGCCTGCCTCCAGTCTCTTTCTTTTCTCCAATACTTAATTTCTCTCTCATACAGGCAGAACTACTCTCCAAAAACACAAATCTGCTTTATAACTCCACTGAAAATCCTAAGGTTCCATTTAGCCTCTGGGCAAAGTTCAAACTCCTTTGCCTGGCATACTGAGCCTTTCTGGTCCTGGCTCCTGCTTACCTCTCGGAATTTTATCTCTAGTCACTCCCAAACACAAATTGTGTCCTATGCATAAATTTGATGTTTTTGGAGTTCTTATAATTTTTTCCATGCTGCAGAGTTGCTTGGTTTCCTTCAAATTACTGAACCCCTACTCAACCTTCAAAACTCCCTAGTTCTTAGGGAAACTAGAAGTGTTGAGTTCCCTTTAGCATGTTTTTCCCTATTGCTAACTAGCACTTTTTTTTAAAAAAATGTACTTATTCGGGAGAGAGTGAGAGAGCACAAGCAGTGGGGGAAGAGCAGAGGGAGAGGGAGAAGCAGACTGCCCTGTTGAGCAGGGAGCCTGATGTGGGACTTGATCTCAGCACCCTGGGATCATGACCTGAGCCAAAGGCAGACAGTTCACGGACTGAGCCACCCAGATGCCCCAGTGAATTAGCACTTTTTAGGGGTATCGCTATCCACTGTTAAGTCTGCCTTTTGTACTCAGCTGTGTACTTTAAGGCTTCTCTGGGTGTCTTCAGGGATGAGGACAGGTGCTGGCAGGTCCTCTAGGAGCTATGTACCCAGTGAGATCTTCCCTCCATCCTTCCCCTTCCTACTGCCCTGACTTGGAAGACATCAAGAGAAGCGCTGTGAGGAGTTAAAATCATCAGGAGAGAGTCAATTAGATTGAAAGAAAACAAACAAAAAAGGAAAAAGAAAGGAAAGGTGATACATAACTTTGCCAAAGTAGCAGCGAAAAGGATGTCCATCAGGAGACCGTGCCTTCCACAACAGGAAAAGCTTTAAATCACCAAAAAGGCCGATCAGTTTTTATTTTCACGCAAAACAACAGGAATGTTACCCAAATCTTTTGGAAAGGAGCAGAATTCCTTCCTTTCCCCTGCCCTCAAGCCTCAGCTAGAAGGGTTTTTAGTTTGTGTGTGTGGTGAGCTGAAGTTGGTAGCCCAGCAGGGGAGTTCCCAGGCCTGGGACAGAGCAGCCCAGCCTCAGGGCTGGCTCAGGAAACCAAGAAGAAACCCACCTTTGTTCTTTAATATTTTGCCTGGGGAATGACAGATCTGACATTAAACCTCCAGAAAACTGGTTAAAACCATAACACTGTGGAGGAGCGCAGACCTCCAGTATACAGGTCGTAATGATCAGAAAATCTTTCGAAAACACCTCGTTGTAACCTAAGCATAAAGTCACTTGGGTGGCCAGTCCTGAACAGTGGAGTCTGTTCTGTTGAGTCCTCCCAAGCAAATGGCCCTGTCAAACAAGTTTTGCAATATCGAGGCACAGAAGGCCACTTATTTTTCTGATTGTGAAATGAATGTAAGACAAAATTGTTTTTTTTTTTAAAGGCATTCAGATTTTTTTAAAAGGTAGAGCAATAATTTAAAAGCCTTTGAAAAAGGCATTTTCATTCGTTTACCGAGAGGTTCCTATAACGTGGCTGGTCCTTTAGCTAAGTTAATGTTATTACCTAACCTCTCCCCCGCCCCCCTTAAGGTCTGGTCTCCCCGAATCCGCGGATGAGGCCAACGACAAGCTCCGAGAAGCCACCGGCCGGCCTTTTAGTGAGGGTTAGGGTGTGATTGGAATCCAGGTCTCTCTCCACCCGTTTCGGAGACCTTTCTAGACCACGGTCACCTCCTGAAACGCCGGGGCCCATATCACCCTAACCGATTGTGTTGCCGGGGTCATCGTTCTCCGTTCAAGGTAAGGAGAACCCACGGGATGGGAAGGAGAGTAAGACATAGCGCAGCGAGCACGAGCCGATGTGAGTGACCCCACTTTTCATTTACCCGGAGGGGAGCCTGAGAGGACATAATTCAAAACAGGACTTCTCCGCAGCCACAGTTAAAACAAGGAAATTTATGATGCACAATGGCTGCGTAAGACTTGACGAAGTTGTGAAAAGGCGAAGGCCCGAGGAGACAGAGCGGGGTCCCTGCTCCTTCCTTCCGGGCAGCTATTAAATAAGCGCATGGTGAGGGGGGCAGAGGCAGGTAGAAGGCGGCTCCCGCGTGGCCGGCGCGGTGCACGTTCCCCGCGCTCGGCGTTCCAGACGCTTCCCTGCCGTCTGCACGGCCGGGCGGCTCCCTCCGCGCGGTAGCCTCGTTCGCCCGCGGGCAGCCCCGGCGCCAGGCTCTGAGGGCAGAGCTCGAGCGGGACGTCCCGGGCGGGCTCTCTCTCGCCGGAGGCGGCCGGCCCGGGGGCCCTTCCCGGCCACCCCCGACGCCGGGCTCGGCCGGCGGGCCGCGTGCCGCGCCAGGAGGTGGCCTTCCAGCGCGTGCGGCTGCGGGGCGCCGGCCGAGGTGACCTCAGCCTACCCCGGGCCCGGCCGCAGCACGCCGTGTGCGAATACGCGAGGCGGTGTCCTGAGCTGACACCGGCTGCGCGGCACAGGCAGCAGGCGCCGCCGATCAACTAGTTCGCACCGAGGATTCCTCTTGGTGCGTGGCCCAGTTTTCCTTAGGACGGGCTCCAACCCCTCGCCGCCACCGCCCCCCGCGCCGCCACGCTCCGAGGCCTTCCCCCTAGAAGCCTCGCGTCCCTCCCCCGCCGCTCGGCTCGGGCCGGCGCGCGCGCGATTCCTCGATTCCACAGGCGGTTCGCGCCGCGGGTGGGGGCGGGGCGCCGCCGGGGGAGGGGGGCCGGGGCCCGGGGGCGGGGGCGGGCCGGCGTGGGGAGTTCCTCGCTCGCGGACCACACGCTCTGCGGGCCAATCCCGAGCCAGCCTCTAGCAGTGTCACACGCGGGACACATCCAAGCGTTTGTTGGCAGGGCCCGTGAGGGGGAGGGGGCGAGGAGGAGGGTGGGGAGTTGAGTGACAGGCTTGCGGGGCAGGCTGGGAATTGTAGTTCCCCGCTCCCGTGGCCATAGCCATTTTGTAGTCGGGGGACTACAACTTCCAGAAGATCAAGGGGACTATTCTAAGGTGCCCCGGGAATAGGCGGCTCTCCCCGGGGCCGGGCGTCCTGGGGCACTGGTATCCAGCAGCCCGGCTGCAGGTAGACTCGAGGGCAGTGGCGGGGGCTGGCGTGTGGCGGTTGTGGGGTGAGCGGCAAGCTGGGGACGGGGGTGAGGTGGAGCGACCGAGCGTGCCATGCATTGGGCTAGGGAGCCTCTCTCAATTCCACTCCTGGGCTCGGCGTGGGAGCGATGGCTGAGGGTTTGCCCGGGAAGGGTTCGTCGAAGCTTCTCGGGTCTCTAGTCGAGTGGGCTGCGGGGGTCCTCTGGACTGGGCCGGGGTCGGTCGGCGCCGGAGTAGGCGGGCGCCTGGCGGCTCAGCTGTGGGAGTTTTCGGCTAGCGTCCGTCGGGGAATTACCCGAGGAGCCCTAACTTGTATAAAAGCAGAGTCCATTTAAAGTTGGGCTGGATAGCCTCTCTCTCATTGGTTAGGGGGCTTGGAAAAAAGAGACTCGGCGAGCCCTCGCTGTGGTGCTGCCGCCGCCGCCGCCGCCGCTGGAGTTGACTCTTCTGCTCGCACTGCTGCTGCAGCACAAACGTGACTTCCAACATTTTTTATTTATCTTTCCCTTTTCTTTTCCAAGATGTAACTACAGATCAGACACTAAGGACCTTCACGTTTCGCTGATGTAGTTTTTGGAGGAAAAAGGGGGGGAGTGAAGGGCGTCGGTTTTTTTTTTGTGTGTGTGTGTGTTTCGGGGGAAATTTTCCATTATGAGTGTTTTACTAAAGTGAATTTTTTTTTGTTTGCTTCGTTCGTCTTTGGCTCTTTTTTTTTTTTTTTCCTTCCCAATTTCGGATTTATTTCAAGGCGAATCGGGCTTTGGGGGAAGAGGAAGAAAAGTCGGATTACAAGATCAACCTCCACCAACAACAATAAAAACCACCAGGATATTTTTTTGCAAATTTCTGACGGCTTTAAATTCATGAAGCAATTGTCCCCTTTTGCAATCAGCATTTGGATCTCAGAATGAGCAAGGAAAGACCCAAGAGGAATATCATTCAGAAGAAATACGTAAGTGCTCTTAACAACACATCCTTTGACTTGCAGTTTTAAGCAATGGCTGTGAATGTCAAGTTTATAGATAATTCTGCTGCTGAAGGGTTTTTAAACACAGCGTCCGATAAGGCTGTTTCTTTCTTTTCTGAAAGAGGGCTTTTCAGGCAAAGTCGTGTCTGCCTAGTTTGGATGAAAAAACAGCTTGGTGTAGCGATACCTCAAGTGAATAAATTGACCTCGAATGACACAACCATAATCTAGTTTTAGATGAAAGGCTAGGGATTTTGGTGGTGCTTGGGGAGGGGGTTGGGGGGCTGCGGTAATGTAACTAAACTGCATTCTCGGGCGGATTTGGCCCCATATTGCACTTTGCATGCAAATGAGCTTGTGTTATTATTATTAATGTTATTTGGAAAATCGTGTAACGCGTGTGTGTTGGAAGCCCTTTAAGTTGCAATCGAGGGTCCGATTATGGCGATCTTGTTCCTTGAACTGGCACATCAAATTTAATGTATATGGTCGTTTGGCTTATTTGGTTCGCAACGTAAACCAGTTGGGAATCATGTTACAGCGAATGCATTTGTTGGGATTGACTTTAATAATGGGACTGGTTTTGTTTAAAAATTCATGGTTTCCAGTTTTAGGGGAAAAAGACATACAATATACCTAATGTTTCTAAGTAGGTACGTGAATGCATGTGTAAGTGACTACAAATAAATTCTCCCTGTTAACTGGGCTTCTGAAATTGGGCGATTATTCAGAGATTTAAATGGCTTGGAATAGTTAAATTTGTTTTGTGCATAGTACAGCTACGTTTTGATTGGCATGGGGAGTGTTTTTGTTTTGTGTATGGCTTTTTTTTTTTTTTTTTAAGTTTGGGGGGAGGGAGGGTAGAGGGGGACGGAGGATTAACCAAATATGCACTCGAGTGATCGGTGATTAGCTGCATGCTTTAAATCAAAGAGCCCATTTTTTTTTAAAAGCCCAAATGAACATACACTAGGAATAATGCAACGTTGTAAGAAAGTTTTATTTAACTCGAGTCGACAAATTGGTGTTAATATTTTCCCTTTTTGAGCAGCGTGATGTGTGTAATGGTAGATGACCTTCGGGGCAGTGGTTTTTGTTAAAAAAAATACATTTAATGAAAAAGCCGAATGCCTCTTTTAGAGGGCTGATTCTAATCTAGGCACGTAAACTTCAACTATGAAAGAAATGCAAGGTTAAATAATCAAGCTCAACTTAAAAAAGCTGTTCTCTAAAGAATTTAAGAATTAAAATACATCCGCATTGCAGAGGGCTGGGTAGAATGCAAAGGACTAGTTTAAACTCGGGCTGTAGAAACTGCATGGAGACAACCTTGCCTTGGAGCGTGGACGCCTTCCCGGGGCACGTCCGATCCGGGTGCAGCCACAAAGCAAATGGGGTAGAACTTGGACAAGAACCGCCTCCGTCGCCCCCACCCCTCCCCCCGATCCCCATCCCAGACCTCGCTAACTTGGAGAGCGGTGTGGGGTGGGATTTTTTTTTGTTGCTGGCAGTCAGTGGATTGTGTCGAGTCCGGGCGTCCGGCCGCGAGCCCGTGGCCGGCGGCGGCCGCGGGAGGCTGAGCACGAGTTGACGCCGGGGGAGCGGCGCGGAGCCGAGCCGGTGTTCCCGACGTGCTCTAGCCGGCAGCGGAGTGGAGGGCGTGCGGGGGTCGCGGCGGGCTGGGCCGGGGCTGGGCGGGCGCGCGCGCGTGGCCTGTAGGGGGCGGGCTGTGGGCTCCGGCGCCGGGCTCCGGGCTGCCGAGGCTCGGGCTCGGGCTCGGGCTCGGGCTCGGGGCTCGGGGCTCGGGGCTCGGGGCTCGGCGCGGGCCGGCCCGCGGGCGGGTGGGTGGGGCGCGGGGGCGGCGCGGCCTGCTGGGTCCCGGGGTAGGGAGGGGAGGGGGCGGCGCGGCGCGGCGCGCGGTCGGGGGGGGGGGCGGGGGCGTGCCGGGTTGGGGGCGGCGCACAGCTGCAGCGGGCGCCCCCCGCCGAGCGCACGGCGGAGCATGGCGGCGGCGGCCCGGACGGCTCCCCGCGGCCCTGCCCGCCGGCTCCAGTGCAGTCTCGAGAGCAACAGGTTAAGCCGGCGAGACGTCAGCGCGCCCCCTCCCCGCCCCCCCGTTCTCCCCCCGCCTCGCGCCGGCCTCCCCCTCCTCCCTCCGTCCCCCCTCCCGCGGCTCCGGGTTCCCGGACGCTCCGGGCCGCGTTCTGTTGTCATTGTGACGTCACAAAGGGACGGGCCCGGGTGGAACCTCCTCCTCCTCCTCCTCCTCCGTGACGTCAAAAGTCGGGCGGGAGGTTCCAGGCGGCGGGGCGGCCGGGGGAGGAGGGAAGCGAGCGGAGGCGGGGGCCGCGGCGGAGCTGGGCTGCGGCTGGGGAGGAGGTAGAGGCCGAGGAGGATGCGATCGGCCTCCGCCTTCCGCCCCGAAACGCTGCGCTTCCCCGCAGGTGAGCGCTTGGGAGCCTTTGGTCCCCCATGGAGGGCTGCCGACCTAGCTCCGGTTCCATTTAGGGGGTGGGGAGCAAGGAGGAGACGCCTCCTTTCTGCAGAAATGTGTCTCGCCTCTTCTGTTTCCAGGTCTGCTGACGGTGTGGCATGACTACGGTGGTCGCTGGGATCGCTCAGCAGTGCTTTTGAGAAAGCAAGGAAACTTTATGCAGGGAAGGCTTTGCTTTGTAGGAGGACCGTGTTGTGGATTTGGCCAGCTTGTCACTCGAAGTCTTGTTTGGGGTGCCTTTGGGGGGTGTGGGGGGATGCCTTTCTGGGCGGTCCTGTTCAGCAGCAACTGTTGCTCTTTCTGGGAGCCCTGTAACACCGTGGGAGGGGTTGGAGCTTCTTGGCTGTGCGGGGTCTGTGCTTTATCTTTCGGGGCGGGGGCTGGGGGTGGACCAGGGAAAACTTCATCATTGATAGGTGTTCTTGGAAGCGCACGTGGACAACTAGGGTGCCCTGGGCTTCGTAGTTCCGGGCGGTAGGACAGGAGGCTTGCAGTCTGTTCAGAGTCTTCTGTAGAATGGAAAAGGTAACACCTGCCTTTGCCCTTCACTTGTACCTGGAAGGATCCTGTGCGGGAGAGATGTAAAACAGTATCCTCTGTGTCAAGGGGTGTTAGCCCTCGAGCTGGTGGAAGGCGACATACTTCCTCCAGTTGGCCTCAGGTAGCCCCAGCTGCTGCCGCCTTGCCACTCAGTTTATTGCCTCCGCCAAGCAGCGTTTGGGGGCGCGATTGTTGATGGCAGGCTTTGGGAGAAATGACGGTTATATTTCGTATTAAGTGGCAACCTTGAGAAACACAAATTGTAATGTAATTCCATCTTAATTGTGCTGGGCACGACTCACCCCGTAATACCTTGATTCACTGAAAACATTTGCTTTCAAAGCCCCAATCCACTTGGACAACAAAAACAGTCGCATGTCTTTGCTCCATGGATGTTTTCTGCCATTTCCGTTACTCCACTGAATGGGTTATTCCTGGGGAGAATCACGAGGATGGTATCTGGGCTTCAGAACGGTTTGATCTTTGAGGCTTTACAGCACTTTTGAGTTGGAAATTAATTTTTTTTTTTTTTTTTTTTTTTTTGGGCCACACAAAGATCATGTGGCGAGCACCAAAACAAATTACCGGTTTGATTTCTAGGACAGCTCAGGCAGAATTTGTACCACTAGCCCGTCATGCTTTAAGTATCTGATTTTCTGATGTAGAAGTTGCAGTGTGATTCAGCAGAGCTGGGAAAAGTTGACTTTACAAGGTTCAAAAGCAGGATTTACTATAATTAAATTACATAAAATTTTAAAGAAAAGGAAGTACACCAAAATACAGTGGCAGGATTTATGAGCTCCCCATCTCCACCCTCCCAGTTTTACACTGTTGGGTTATTTCACAGTTCTGAGGGGAAAAAAAAGCAACCCCGTACATGTCATTTAATTGCTGTGTTTTTCCTTTCCTTCGCTGTTTGCATGGCCTTCTTTCTGCCATGTTCTTTGTTTCCTAGTTCTGGAGAACTTCATTCTTTGTTGCCTAAGTGTATACCGCAGGGGCGCTTGATGGGCTGTTACTGTATGGAGAGATTATGGAAGGAAGAACATCAAGCGTCCGAAGTCTGTCCTATAAATTTAAAAGGAAAAAGAAGTTACGGCCCAGAATAGTTCGAGTTACTGTTACTTGTGCGATGATCCCTTCCTTGTAGACAAATACCTGACCTGTGTGTCTTCCATTGGCCTGCAGAGCCACCTGGAATTAATTGGTATTCAGATGATATAATGGCTGTGTCTTTTCTCAAAGTAGGTCATCCCAGTCTGTTCTGGTTGCTGAGCTGGGGGCTGTTGACTCCCTTCCAACTGCCTTGGAAATAACTCCAGTGTTAATATATACCTCTGCTCCAAAGGTTATTTAAGCTTCTCCCGTTCAGAAAGAAAATCTTTTGTTGGAGTATCTAGCAGGTGTCTGTTATGTTTAAAATGGAACTATTCAAAGATGACACAGACAAGTCATATGAAGCTTTGTACGTTAAAACACTTGGTAAAGGCCAAGCTGGAGTATTTTTAAGGATTGTCCTTGATCGTGATGTTCTTAGGACCCAGGTTCCTGACATTTTTATCTAAAACGGTTAAAAAGTTTTGCAGCATAAGAGGTTTCTTTTTTGGACCTTTTGTTGCGTTATTCCTTTTTAAAAAGAATGTATTTGGGGGCGTCTGGGTAGCTCAGTGGGTTAGGTCTCTGCCTTAGGCTCGGGTCATGATCTCGGGGTCCTGGGATTGAGCCCCGCATTGGGCTCTCTGCTTGGCGGGGAGCCTGCTCCCCCCTCCCCGCACCCCTGCTCTCTGTCTGCCTCTCTGCCTGCTTGTGATCTCTGTCAAATAAAGAAATAAATAAAAAGTCTTTAAAAAAAAAAAAAGAAAAAAGGATGTATTTTATGTTTTAAAGATTTTATTTTTTTAAAAGATTTTATTTATTTATTTGTCAGAAAGAGAGAGAAAGCACGCAAGCAGGCAGAGAGGCAGGCAGAGAGGCAGGCAGAGGCGGAGAGAGAGGCAGGCTCCCTGCTGAGCAAGGAGCCTGATGCAGGACTTGATCCCAGGACCCCGGGATCATGACCTGAGCCAAAGGCAGCGGCTCAACCCACTGAGCCACCCAGGCATCCCTAAAGATTTTATTTTTTTGAGAGCGTGAGCCAGCGAGCTGATGGGGGCACAGGGAGAGGAAGTGAGAATCTTAAGCAGACAACCCTGCTGAAATCAGAATTTATGACCCTGAGATCATGACCTGAGCTGAAACAAAGAGTCAGATGTTTAATCCACTGTGCCGCCCAGGTGCCCCAAGAATTTATTTTTAAGTAATTTATACACCCAAGGGAGGACTCGAACTCGGAACCTGGAGATCCAGAAGTTGCATGCTCCAGGGACAGAGCCAGCCAGGTACGCCTGTTCCTTGTTCGGTCCTGTTAGTGGTCTGTCTGTAAGGCTCCCCTGGGATTACATAACCGCTGTTCTAACCGCCTTCTCCCTATCCAACCTACTTGCTCTGTTGGCTGCAGAACATCCTGGCTGTCATACCCCCCAGCAGGACGGTCCTGGTGAGTGAGTAGCCCTGGGGTGTGTGTGCCTCTGTCCCCTTTGGCTCCCACCCACAGAAGGTTTGCCAAGTGTCAATTGTTTGTTTCCAAATCTGGTTATTCCAGTTAGACTTATTATTGCAATTACAGTTAAATATTATGTAAACCTTTGAACAAGTGTGGAAAGAGAGTTGGTTTCTTTTTCTTTCTTTCCTTTTTTTTTTTTTTTTTTGAGAGTTGTGAAAACTTCTAAGTTGACTGTTTTGGGAACACTTAATAAATGTGAATTACTAAAAAAACAAAACAAAACGGGACATTAAATTAGACAAGGGCCTGCCATTTAAAATACTCGGGGAAAATCTCAAGGATCGGGAACGTACATGGGTATGGCAAGTGATTCCCTTTTGGGAACTGAACTTCATTTACACCCAAACTCTCTTCCCAACAAACACACCAAAAAAGCATAACGTGGAACACTGGAATTCTCAGGCCATCTTTTATTAAAAGTACATTTAGGTGTTTAAGTTAGAATGTCAAAATCTATATGGATTTTAAGGTTTCTCCTACCGACAGGCTTTACAGGAGCTAACCAGCTTCTAGCCCCTATCACCTCTGATTAGAACCTTTACATTGTATTTAGTCTTAATCCCCAGGTATGAAAGCCGCCTGACTCTCTATTAGTTCTTGCCAGGTAGCGCGGGTGATTTCGTTTAGATGGGTCCTGTGGAGGCAAAACACAGTTGTGTCAATCCCTGGATGGCAGGGGGCAGAAAGATTAGGGATTTTGCACTAGTTTATATGGAGTTCAGAAGCTTGTATCTTGTAATCCGGCAACCTTAATTACTGTGTCTCACCTAGGAGATACTGCCGAAGACTTGTTCCCTTTCAGATCCTTAAACCTACCTGTTAATGGCAAGGACACCAATTGAATCTCAGTTTCTTAGTTTGAATCAATTTATCTTTCCTTGTTTTTCCATCTCCAGGAGGTAACCTCTGATACTACTACCTCCCTCCTTCCACTCCCCACCCCCAAGATCTCAGTTATGTCTCCAGCTGGCCACCAGTCTCCCCTTTTCCTGGTTCCTTTTGTGCCCCTAAAGCCTTTTCCCTGCCTGCCTCATCCTCATGAGGCTTCCTTCATTCTAGGAGGGAGCTCCGATGACTTTGGTATCACTGTTAATTCCTGTGCTTTTCTTGCAGACCATCTTGAGTGAGATTTTTCTTCTCCTTTTAAAATCTTTCTTAGGCCTTCAGTTAACACTATTCCTTATGCCAGCCTCATGCCTTTTATTTATTTTTAAAAATTTTGGGGGTGCCCGGAGGCTCAGTGGGTTAAAGCCTCTGTCTTCGGCTCAGGTCATGATCTCAGGATCCTGGGATCAAGCCCCACATCGGTCTTTCTGCTCAGCGGAGAGCCTGCTTCCCTCTTTCTCTCTGTCTGCCTCTCTGCCTACTTGTGATGTCTCTCTCTGTGTCCAGTAAATAAATAAAATCTTTTTTTTTTTTAAAGATTTATTTATTTATTTGACAGAGAGAGAGATCACAAGTAGGCAGAGAGAGAGAGAGATGAGGAAGCAGGCTCCCCGCTGAGCAGAGAGCCCGATGCGGGACTCGATCCCAGGACCCTGAGATCATGACTTGAGCCGAAGGCAGCAGCTTAACCCACTGAGCCACCCAGGCGCCCCCAATAAATAAATGAAATCTTAAAAAATTTTTTTTTTAAAAAAAGGCAGACTCCTCACCGAGCAGGGAGCCCGATGTAGGGGGCTGCATCCCAGGACCTCGGGATCATGACCTGAGCAGAAGACAGACACCCAGGTGCCCCAGCCTCACCCTTTTTAATAAGGGGGTTTTCACTGATTGCCAGTCCAGAGTACAGTCACTAATAGCAGAGCTAAACCTTCTAGGCAATGGTGGTGTGGTCTGGCTCCTGGTCAGGGAAACCTGCCTGCTTCCGGCACTTGCTGTTCCCATCTCTGCTTGCGCGTGGCTTGTATCTCTTGTTCTCTGAGGACGTCTGGGGTCAGAAAGGGTCTGTGTTTTACGGATGTAGATCCTGTCCCACAGGTCAGGTCCAACCTGAGCCTCTCGGGTGTCTGTCTGGCTTTCTTTCCACTTCCACAATGTTTTTGCAACAGATTTTGCTAATCTTGTGAAAACGCTGCCTTTCTCTCCTGGAGTTCTCTTTGAAGTTGGAAGAAATGTGCCAGAAGAGCTTGGATGGTAGAAAACATCGTAGTTGGGCCACACAACACCCACTTCTCCTGAAAGCATCATGAAGACCAGGCCCAGTCAGTTCGGAAGTCGCCGCCCACATCTGTTTCCAAGTGAGCTCACACCTGAAAAAGAGGCTTTTGAGTCCATTTTACAGAAGAGAAAACCAAGGCAGAGAGACGCTGGCCAGAGAGTTAAACGCTACGTATCTCTTTTCTCCTTTTCCATCCAGATGAAAGGGACGTAAAATGAATGATCACTGAAGCCCCACAGAGAGGGAGGAAAGGCCATACCTGGGGCTCTGGGCAGGCTCTGGAGGGGTTTTATGCCTGAGAAAGTTGGGGAAGTTCAGGCAGTTCATCAGCACCCTGGAACAGAAGGAGTACATCGGTCTCAAGTGCGTGTTTGTGTTTGTTGTTTTTTTCAACACCAGTTGGTGGAGCTACCCCCTCATCCCCAGCTGGCTGTCTCCTTGAGTTCTCATTGGAAAAAGAGCTGAGATCCCAGGACCCCTTGGGACTGGCTGGTTTGTGCTGTGTTTTTGTACGTGTCCCCCACTGTCCTCTCGGTGGTACCTGAGGCCCAGCTGGCGCGTAAGCTTCTCCAGGCTTCCAAGAACCTGCTTTCGTCGCAGGGGCGTGACAGATCGACTGGATACTTTTTTTTTTTCTCTCTTGTATTGTTGCCCCTGACTTCGCTGCTTCGGGGGCTGTGGGGCGCTGGGGAAATCATTTGCCCTTGGTCCTCACCAGGGTCCAGGCCTTGTGGTAAACAGAGGCTGCCCATATATGCTAATGAAGCCACATGAGTAATGGGAACAGTATGCATAATTACTCATATATTCATAGAACGTATGAGGGGGTTAGAACGGGGAACCCTACTGATGGAAGTTCTTGAGAGCTGTTTTTGAGGGCTGGTGCTGCCTGAGAGGCCTAAATTGGATGTTAAGTTCTAATTTTGTAAGTCTGTCAAGCTCCACCACCCATGAAGAGGAAGGCCAGTGTGCCTTGAAAAGTCATCACCAGCAGGGTTTAGTTACCCGGAATCCTAGAAGGTTAACACAATAGCCATAGCTTTGCCCCCTTTTTCCTCCCAATACAGCTCTTCTCCCCTCACACACCTGTTTTGTCCCGTGGAAGCAGGAGGTCTTTTCCAGTACTCTTATTTGGGGGGGGGGGTGGAAGTGAGAGGGGTGGGGGGTGTGTGTGTGTGTGTGTGTCTGTCTGTCTGTCTGTCTTCCATCAGGAGACCCTCTGATTCGCTGTGAATGAATGATCCAGGAGAGTGTGGGAGACCTTTTGGTGCCTTGGTTTCTTTTTTCCACTTTTTTAAAAATTCGGGTGGTTTTTTCCCTTGTTATTTCCTAAGCACAATTTTGGTTTTGGCTTGATCTGCAATGGTTATCTCTTGGTTCTTGTTGCTGCCAGCTGTTAAAGTGCTTGGTGCCTGTGGGGGCCGAAACAGGTGCCCGGAGGAAATGAGCAGGGATTAAGACTGAGCATGTGTTTCTTGCATTAATTTCTTCCATAGGTTTGCAGAAGGAGGGCAACTGAATGGATGCCCATTCTGTGAGGCAGAGGTCGGGCATAGATGTGATTAAAACCTGGAGTGTTTGGTTCTTCGCTTATATGCCTTCCTTCTAGGACGTGGGGTTCCGTAATGCGTTCCCCAGATTTCATTCAGAGGCTCGCTGTGAATAGATAGGGCACCTCTGTGGTAAGGGACAGGATTGGGAATAAGAGCTGAGTTCAAGGTTGGGTCCTATGTTACTGCAGGCCACCGAACCCCACTGAGTTGCTTCCTCATCTGGAAAACTGGTTCCGTGCTCCTCCTGGGCTGGTTACCGGGAGAGCCGATGAAATTTTTGATGTGAAAGCACTTTGTAAATTGCATACGCCTGCACAAATGGTCAAGGTATCATTACACTGTTGGAAATCACCAACCTGGACACATCTGGCCTGGCGGCAGCCTTCCTGCCCAACTCAGAAATAAATGAGTCAAATGAATTCTCTACTTTGCCTATTAAGAAACCAAATAAGCAGCCGTAGAAGACGTCCATTTCCAAGTCCTCTCTTCCAAGCCCCACTCCTGTTGTTGAAGCACTGTTTCATCCTGCACCTGACTCCTGGGCACGTCTGGGTGGTGGACCGGAGGCAGGTTTGACCAAGGTAGGGATGAGTGTGACCCCGAATCCCTGCACAAAGAAGTTTCACCCAGATGTTTAAACCGGATCTTGGAGCAATAATCCTTGAAATTGAAAATCTGATCATGATCCTTCATTGGCTCCCCGTGGCTTTAAGGATAAATCTGAACCCAGTGTGTCCTCAGCACACCATAAGACCTTTTTGCCCCCCCCCTCCCCGCCCCAGCCTGTCCTGTCATTTGTTTATCAGAACTCACTTGGCCCCTTGACCTTTGCACTTTCTGGTTTCTCATGTGGGTTGCCCGAGGAGCCCGCCTGGCCCTTCTGAGGCCTTGCTGGACAGCCTGCCAGCCCCTTCCTCCAGTCAGGCAGGACTAAGCCCCTTTTCTTTGTCGGCCTGACTCCTCAACACCTACATCTGGACACTGGAATTCATGTTTGTCTGTGTCTGACCCTATTAACCCTCCAAGAGGAGGGGCCAAGTCTAATGTCAGTTGGCAGCTGAGGAAATATTTGTTGAGGTGAAGCTTTTGGAGTATGTCTGATACTAGCTAGTTGTGGGAGGGAATTGGTATGGGTCTAGCAGAAAGAGATAAGCATAACTAAGCAGAAAATCTCCTAGCTGAGAAAACAGAGGTGTCTGGTGCCATTGAGCGACCTGCCTGAGGTCACGCATTTGGTCAGTGACACAGCCAGGGCACGAAATCCAGCCCCCGATGGAGCAGAAGGCTTTCTGTTCGTGTTTTTGCACACATTTCTCAGAGATCCTGCCTCCTTCCAGGTGGATTCTGTCTTACCCATTGAGAGCTGCAGTCACGGATTTCATTTTCACGGGAAAACAAAATCCACATGTAAGCCCGTACCTATATGCCAATAGCATTTGTCCAATTTTTTTTTTTAAGATTTTATTTATTTGACATATCTATTTGACAGGCAGAGAAGGAGTGCAGGAGTGAGTGCACGTGCGGGCACAAGCAGGGGGAGAGGAAGAAGCAGGCTTCCCACTGAGCGGGGACCCCCCAATGCAGGCCTGGATCCCAGGACTCCAGGATCATGACCTGAGCCGAAGGCAGATGTTTAAGGACTGAGCCCCCCCCCAGGCACCCCCACTTTGTCCCCTTTTGAAAACAGCTTTTTTGCTTCATAAGAAATCCTTCAAATCGGAGGACTGCAAGTGTTAAGAACCCTTACAGTTGCACACCGGGCATTCCTGCACTTGTGGAGGGGTGTATGTGTGTGTGTGTGTGTGGTTTGACGTGTCTGGGCGCATGCTCCCCAAGTGATGTTCTGTTCTGTGCTCTTTGCATTTATATCTTATCTCAATCAAAATACGACAGTGCACAACTATTTTTCATGGCTGCGGGGCATCGGTTGATCTCTGCACAGTTTACCCGACCTGCCCGTTCTTGATGGCCTTTTTGGTTTGCGGCCTGTTGTGTAAAATGATGTACCCAGTAGACTTCATCTGCATGTTTTCTCTTCACTCCAGATTCCTCAGAGTGGAGTTACCGGCTTAGCAGTGCCTGTGTTTGTTTGTTTGTTTGTTGTGCTGTTTGTTTCAGTAGGCTGCACGCCCAGCACAGAGCCCAGTGCAGGGCTTGAACTCATGACCCTGAGATCAAAACCTGAGCCACCATCAAGAGTTGGGCGCCGGACCCATGGAGCCACCCAGGCGCCCCAGCAGTGCCCCCTGTTTACACTGAGAACCTTGTGACCACGTTGTTCTCTCTTGGAGAAAGGCTGTGCTCACCTGTAGTCCTTTAGGTACTGCATATGAAGCCGTCGGCTTTGTTCCTTTGTTGGCTTTTAACGCTGCTACAGGCCTTTGTAACAAGTAGTGAAGAAGTTGGGTTTTATTTAAGTTTCTGTTTTCTTTCCTGGTCCTCCTCAGGGCATTCCAACCGGATGAGATAAATCAGAAGGTGACATCACTTTGTAAAACAAAATTGCTCTAAGAACCCAGCGCCCTGTTTTAGAAGGACGGTAGTCTAAAGGGTGAACTGGTATGTGTGCTGGGATGGTTACGTGTTTCCTGTTTATGAAATGCTTTATTGTGAGGGTTGACATGCATCAAGAGGACGTGGAATCTGGGGTGACTGGGGGGCTCCATGGGTTAAGCCTCTGCTTTCAGCTCAGATCATGATCTCAGGGTCCTGGAATCGAGCCTCAAGTTGGGCTCTCTGCTTGGTGGGGGCCTGCTTCCCCCTCTCTCTCTGCCTGCTTTTCTACCTACTTGTGATCTCTGTCAAAAAAATAAATAAAATCTTAAAAAAAAAAAAAAGAGGATGTGGAATCTCAGCCTTGTTTGGAGGTGGGTGTTGCATGGTGACAGAGGCCCCTTTGGGGCCAAGCTTGGCAGACCGTTCAGTTACATACAGCTGACACATTCTGGTTGCCGTGCTCTGGCCCGGGTTAGGTGTTAGGGAAAAGGTTATCATCCTTTTCCTCAAAAAATTTGTAGTTGGGTTGACAGCAGGACTGCAAAACAATGGGAAAAGAGCAGATGGCCTTGGATAGATCACTTGACCCAAGTCTCTGTTTCTCCATCTGTGAAATGGGGGAGAATTACACCTTTACTGTCAAGGTCATTTTGGAGGAGGCAGAAGTCCATGGGGATGTGCTTTATAAACTGTTACCTAGATTCTGTTATTCTTCTAAGTCCACGGTCTTTGTGGCTGTCCTTCTGTGTCTGACCTCAAGGTTGAAGAGGGAATATAGTGTTTCTGGGTTATCTTCTTTGCTGATTATATAGCATGTCTGGGTGTCTGAGGAAGAAGGTAGAAATGAAAATAAGGGGCGCCTAGGTGGCTTAGTCAGGTCAGCGTCTGATGCTTAGTTTTGGCTCAGTTCGTGATCTCAGGGTCCTGGGATCCAGCTCCATGTGGGGGCTCTGCGCTCAGGGGTCTGCTTGGGATTCTCTCTCCCCCGCTGCCCCTGTTCCCCCGCATGTACTCGATTTCTCTATCTCAAATATAATAAATCTTTAAAAAAAAAAAAAAGTGAAAATAATGCAGGTGCTCAGCACTTTCCTTCTCACCAAGACTCACTTTTTCTTCCTAATTTAAGGGGAAAATGCAGGCTGCTCTCTACACTGGCCACACTTCTGGATTGTTCAGATGCTGGATCCCACCCCCCCCCCAATCCCCTGAAACTCCCACCCTGGCATATGAGGACGAGGTGATAACACAGCACTGCTAAGAAGCATTACTTTTTGGTGTATAAGAGAGTACTTTGGATAAGCCTCTTTTCCTTCCTTTTTAATTCTGTAGTCAAGATGTCCCTTTAGAGATGTGGTAGGACTTGAATGTTTATTGGTTTTACCCAAATTGCCCCCTTTTCCATTCTCGGGCCACCCAGAGCATGAAAGCTCCATGTGTTCTATTTTTGGCTCGTAATAATGTCTTGATGTTGGAGGATAAAAGAGCCAACGGGAGTGGAAGGCCTTGCATAAGGAGCCACGGCCTGGAGTCCCGGTGAAATTGGCCCTGCTTGGGTTTCATGGGCTTTGGTTGTGGTGTCTTGCTGGAGTTGCATTGGCCACGACACCACAAAACTTGGTCCCCTGCACTTGCCACGTGACTCCTTTTCATCTGGATGATTCCAAGTGGCAAAGGCCAGCTGCCCTTGAAAGGTGCCAAATGAATAGTAGACTTGGTTTCTCAGCAGTTTGAAAAGCCTGAAATGTTGGGTGGGGCCCCCTGCAGAGCCATTCCTGGGCCTTTATTTAGGAACGGGGCTGGAGGGGTTTGGTGGTCTCCTTGAGCCTGATTTTAGCTCGGTTTTAACATTGCCAACCCTGCAGCCTTTTTGGTTGGACTCCTAGTTGGTTCCCCCTTTTTTGGGAGGTGTGTTTATTTTATGTATTGACTTACATATACCGCACCCTCATTCCAAAAAAGGACTTAAGGCCATAATGAGCAGTCTTCCTGGGAGCAAATAATTTTTGCTTTGATCTGAAAGAAGTTCACTTCCTAGCTGTGAAAAGTGACAACCACAGGAAAACACACGGGGAGCAATTTCTTGTCCTTCTCGACCCAGCAGTGTTCGGGCCGAGTAGCTTTTTGCTTTAGCGTTGGAAACTGGAGATAAAACTTTTAATTAAAGGCGAGTTCTGTTAAGTAATATTGGTATTGACACCCTGACAGAACTCTTAATCTGCAAGAATTTTAAAGATGCATGAAAGTAATCCCCAGCGGTGGTAACATCCTTGAGTGGCAGAGATCAGGTTTCTGTGTAAATGCCAGGATGGTTTATCACTTTTTTACCCACAGTGCAGGGGTGCCAGGGAAGGTTCTGGATTTAATAATGAACTTCTTTGTCGGGGGGCGGGCGGTAGTGACTGGGAGATGTTCGTGCATGATTCAGCGTCCTGTGTCTTTAAAAATGTTTTCAAATACTCATTCTGTATCGTAATCATCAAAACTACTGTTAGGATTCCAAACCATTGTGGTTTAAACTTAGCTGGAATCTGAAAGGTGGCTGACAGAGTGAAAGGAAACCTCCTTTAAATAGGGAACACATTTGGCTCGCCTGATTGTTCCAGAGTCTGGGCTCTGGGCATATGGGAGCCACGGGCCAAGTCTCCCGATTGAAGAGGTTGGAGATTACTTGTTTCAATCCACTGGCCGCCCCCCCCCCCCCGTCCCCCCAAACCCCCGTCTTCATACCATCAGTTAGTCCTGCAGAAACTCCTGCTGCAGATACGGACTTGCAAAGCTTCATGTTACAACCGCGTTCTTGTCTAGGTGAGAAACACACTGTTTTGTCCTTGTGCTAAGTCAGAACTCTAATGATGCTGTTAAAACGGGTTCTCTCTCTTGGCCCTGGTAAGCTGGAAAGCCCTGGGAGGCAGGGAGCGCCCATCTGACTTTGGGGAACATCTGAAGCTCGGAGGCGGTCTTCTTTGCTCTCTCCGGATTCTGCTCCGCGCTCGAATTCAGTGACGCCATCCCAGCCCCAGCGCTGACATGGCCCAGAATGATCCACGGTTTTCTCTCCAAACTGCTTTTTTTTCACTTTCCTTCTTCTAGGAGGCTTGCTGAAGTTGTCACGTTATTTCTTTCCAGAATTTGTTGGAGCAGCAGGCAAAGCCTTTTGGGAGTGTAAATAATGATGATTATAAAGAACATAAAGAACAGTCAGTTTACCAAGGAGGGCCATCATCTTTGACTTGCTAATAAAGATTTTCAGGCCCAACGTTATTTGCTTACAGTTGTCTAACACGAATGAAGACCTCAGTGGTACCGTGTTGTAAGCGGAGTCCTTTTACTCTCTTTGTACGTTGTGGTCATCTCAGTAAAGCACAGAACCACTATGCCCCCAGGTACAAGTGATTATTCCTTGGGGGCAGACATTGTATAGGAGCTGGGGAAGACCTGGGATGGTGGCTCATTGCTTCCCCCCGCCCCCATCCACAGCAGATAATCCTCCCTGCGGGTGTGGAAAGATCATGGAAAGATACCTAATATACTTCCAGAGCCCCCTCCTCTCTGCTTCCTACCCAATTTACAAATCCAGGGGCTCCTGGTGGTTCAGTGGGTTAAAGCCTCTGCCTTCTTGGCTCCGGCTCCCGGTCATGATCTCAGGGTCCTGGGATCCAGCCCCGCATGGGACTCTCTGCTCAGCAGGGAGCCTGCTTCCCCCATCTTCTCTGCCTGCCTCTCTGTCTACTTGTGATCTCTTTCTCTGTCAAATAAGTAAATAAAATCTTAAAAAAAACCCCACAAAAAAACAAATCCAAAGATGGCTTTTTAAAAAGTAATTGAAAGGCTTTGTCTGGATAGGCCCTGACATTGAGTAAATGCACCTAAACGGCAGACTCCCATGCTCTTAATTAAAACCCACAGCAAAGCTCCAGGGTGAGGGGGTGGCGACTAGGAAGCCTGAAGTTACAGGTTTTATTTTTGGGGGGAGATCCATGGTGCCCCTCATTGCACTTTTAAGTTTAACTGCAGCATTTTGTATATTCTCGCACACGTTGTTGTCCTTTGCTGCTGTATCTTTTTAGCAAGAGTGTCAGCCCATTTTAGCCTTTCTTTTTTTAAAACTCTCCTACATCTCCAACTTATTCCAGTTCGTTTGGCAGTTCGTCAACTATTTTTCTTCTGGCGTTTCAGTGGTAGCTCAAGACGGAAGGCATTTTAAGCATCTCAGTCTTTTCCCTGAGTGATTTTGGATGTGGATGTGATTTTTTTCCCCCCTTAACAATTCAGTGATTTTTTTTTTAAAGATTTTATTTATTTATTTAAGGTAGAGAGGCAGGCAGAGAGAGAGAGGGGGAAGCAGGCTCCCTGCTGAGCAGAGAGCCCCATGCGGGGCTTGATCCCAGGACCCTGAGACCATGACCTGAGCCGAAGGCAGAGGCTTTAACCCACTGAGCCACCCAGGTGCCCAGCAATTCAGTGATTTTTTTAATATATTCAGTTGTGCAGGCATCATCACGATCCATTTCAGGACATTTCGGTCAAACCCCTCTCCCCCCCTGCAGAGAAACTCCATACCCACTGACCGTGACCCCACATTTCATCCCAGTTTCTGTGGTCTCTGGTAGCCACTGATCCACTTTCTGTCTCTCTGGACATTGCGTATACATGGAATCCTACAATCTGTGGCCTTTTGTGACTGGCTTCTTTCACTTAGTGTAACATTTTCAAGGTTCTTGCGTGGTGTTAGCCTGGACCAGCCCTCAGGTTCCTTTCTGTGACCACACAGTACTTCGCCGTATGGGCATACCACATTTTGCTAATCCGTCCATCAGCCTGTTTGGGTTACCTTTCCTCCTTTGGCTGTTGTGAATGGTGCTGCCATGCACATTTGTGTGCAAGTGTTTGTGTGTGTGGGTGCGTGGGGTGAGATTCGCTTGGAACATCTCCAGTTAGAAAACCTGGAACATCCAACCCATTCGTGACCAGGTTTATTTACTGCTCTTGAGTTAACCTGCTAAGCAAGTCTCTCAGCTTGGGTCCCTGAACCACTGTGTGTGCTCCGTTCAGCCGAGCGCCGCGGTGGCCTCTCCCCTTCTGGGGCTCTGGGCTTGCCTTTGGGGACTGGGGTTCTCCCCCTCCTCGCTCCCTGAGTTCCAGTCCTCACTGTGTGTGTAGGGGGGCCAAGAGTGGCCTCACTTTTCCCTGGCCCCTTGGCACACTGTAAACAGTGTTCACAGAAGTTTCGGCTGGACCCACGTGTGCTCCACTTTGGTGTGAGAAAAACGGTGGAACTTCACAAAGTTTGCGTTTTGTGAATGCTCAGGTGTTTCTGGCTGTGGTACTTGGTCTCTCAGATACACATAGAGTTTGGGGGGGAGGGTAGAGTAAAAACCCTGGGTTCTCTCTGGGGGCATGCAGAAGGACTAGGAGGACTGTTGCCCAGGCTTTACCTTCAGAGTCCAGAAAGTTCTCATGGTTATGTGAGTGGTTTTTGGGCAGGACACCTTGAGGGCATAGAACCATTGTCTACCAGAAATTCTCCCTGATTTTCCTGGTCCTTCCAGGCCTGCTTTGCCTAAACAAAAAAGCACTTCCGAGGTTTTTCATAATGAACTCCTTTTAAGAAATGAGAGTTGTTTTAAGGA
This sequence comes from Neogale vison, assembly GCF_020171115.1. Taxonomy (NCBI): domain Eukaryota; kingdom Metazoa; phylum Chordata; class Mammalia; order Carnivora; family Mustelidae; genus Neogale; species Neogale vison. Next base: position 137,933,099 of record NC_058091.1, read on the forward strand.
AGAGGGATGGTGCCATGTTTTCTTTTATGTTTTTGATTTGTACCAGATTTATTTTTTTTCCCCGAGTTGGTGTGAAATTGTTGAGATGATCTGGGTCTCTTCTTTGAATTAGGAACTTTTTGCTTACTTTTAAGCGTTCAGAGAAATTGGGAGGCAAGAGAACAGAGGTGGAACGGTGGGGGGGGGTGTCTGAAAATGTCATGTGGCCCGAGGGTGTTCCAGACTGTCTGGAGGTGCAGAGGGCCTGTCTTCACTCTGGAGGAGTGGACATCATGGTATGGATGTCTGTGCCTTATCTCAAGGTTCCTGGTGAAAACTGGAAGCTGAAGACCAGCGTGTCTGTCAGCATTTGGAATCTTATTTATTACATAGCGCTGAAGTTTGGTGTCACAGATGTTTCTGACTCATGATGCTAATCATGTTTTTTCACACTGTTATTTTCTGGTCCACCTCTCTGTCCCACATTGACTCTTGTGCTCAGGTCATTGCTTTGGCTTACCCAATGGGAAGCCCCAGGAGATGGCTACTTTTGGCGTTTTTTTTTTCCCCCTCTGTGGTGGCCAACCAACCAAGAATTGGCAAGGTTAGATACCGACCTCAGTTTAAAAGGTAGATGTGAGTGAGGGAGTGTGTGTGTGTCTGTGTGTGTGTGTGTCTGTGTGTGTGTGTGTGTGAGAGAGAGAGAATATCTAAGAAGGAGCTACTTTTTTCATCTTTGCATTGTTTAACTGGAAATCTGTGTCCTGTTCTGCCCAGCTGCCTCTGTGTGTTGTACCTAGAACCTATCCACCTCCTTGTGCCATTTCAAAAGCAAATGCCACATCCCTCCTCCTAAAAATTGCTTATTAGAGCTAATTTTAAGAATTGAGTTAGAACTGCCCTCTAATGTAATGCAGAATATTTCCCAATAATGCCTAGGTTAACAATGATAGTCTTGCTGTATTGTGCAAAAAGGGCTTCTGTTCAGACCCAGCTGGGTTTCAGGCTTAATTCATTGCTCTATGGTGGGATCACCACAGCTGCTGTGGGGCCTTTACAAATGCAAAAAAGCTGTCAGTGTTTGTTTCATCAGCTGCATAAGTGATGAGGCCAAGTTGAGGAATCCATTCCAGTGTTGCAGTGTGCAGGCTGCGCCATTATTGTTTACAGAATTAGTGTGTTGGAGCTTTAAAATAGTTGGCACCTCGACCGCCCTTCAGAAGCACAAGGCTAAGGAACCGGACCAGTCGGTTGGCCTCGTCCTGTTGGCCGGATCCAGCCCAGCCCTGGTCTTGAACAGCCGCAGCGCCAGTGGGTGCTGTGGGGCTGACCTTCTTTGGGACGGGGGGGGGGGGGCCAGGGAATTTCTTGTCTCTCGAGATCCCTACCCCAAGCTTAGATTTGCCTTCTTTTGTTTTTAGTCCCTTATTTAGGGTAATTGCAACTGAATTTTAAAGGCTTCCTCCGCCTCCCAGCCCCAGGTAGGTCCAGGGTTGGCAGCTGGGACTTCAGGGTCTCCAGTAACCTTCTGGATTCTGCTCCGTGGGATTTTGCCAAGCGGTAATGGTTTGGGAATTGATTTTGCCAAGGGGTAATGGTTTGGGAATTGCCCTCATTTCTCCCTATAGATACATAAGTTAAGGCTACTTCTTGGCTGTAGGAAGACCCACCGGACATCTCCCTGTCCAGTCAGTTCGGGGTTGTTCCCCAGGGTCCCTCAGCAGATGCCAGCCCCTTTCTGCAGGGACTTGGTCTAGTCGTGGCTGTGTGTCTTGGCCCTTTTGGGCCGGGCAAGCATGTGTTTGGCCACTAGACACGCATACGTGATCTTTCACAGGCTAGCGTAGCCTTGTCCCAGCTGCCCCTGATTTATTCCTAGCCCTCTTCTCAGCTCATGGGTCTCTCCAGAAGTCCTGCTTCATGAAAGCAGGAGGGTGGAGGCGGTGCCCAGTCTGCTTAGGTTTGCAAAGCAGAGCCTGTCAGGTCTCTGCAGCCAGCGGTGATGAATAATAGTGCTTCCTTCCTCCCAGCTGGAAATGTCCCAAAGAGCTCTCGCATATTCATAAAAAGGATGGCACGAGGCTCAGGGTCTCTAAATTAAAGGTCAGTACTGCTCAGCTTTGGACCTCAAGGCACCGCCACACAGGCCCTTCTTAATTCCTATACGTCTCTGCGTTTTGCCCTATGGATCCCCTGGGGCGCAAGGACATGTGGGTCTGATGAATTCCCATGTGGTCTGTATGCTGATTAAGCAGTTTGGGAGGGTCCTTGTATGGCCTCCCCTTTTAAAGAGCATTTTTTTTTTTTTTTAAAGATTTATTTATATTGTGACAGAGAGACAGCCAGAGAGGGAACACAAGCAGGGGAAGTTGGGGTGGGGGGAAGCAGGCTGCCCACTGAGCGGAGAGCCTGATGCAGTCCGGGGCTGGATCCCAGGACCCTGGGATCATGACCTGAGCTGAAGGTAGACCCTTAACAGCTGAGCCACCCAGGTGCCCCTAATGAACTCTTGAGGAGAGAGGATGGAAAAGTACACTTTTTTTAAAAGAATTTATTTATTTATTTGACAGAGAGAGATCACAAGTAGGCAGAGAGGCAGGCAGAGAGAGAGAGAGAGAGGAGGAAGCAGGCTCCCCGCTGAGCAGAGAGCCCGATGCAGGACTCGATCCCAGGATCATGATCCCAGGATCATGACCTGAGCCGAAGGCAGTGGATTAACCCACTGAGCCACCCAGGCGCCCCTGGACAAGTACATTTTAACTCTGACAGTAAGCTTCAGTGGAGAGCAAATACAAATAACCAGTTTAGAGTTTTAACTGTCTTCATTTCTCTCTCTCTCTCTCTCTCACACACACACACACACACACACACACCCCTGGAACAGTAACAGTGAAAAGGGAAGTAGCCTCAGTGAGCTCAGCATCCCCTCCCCCCGGGGTGGGGGGCAGACAGCGGGGGTTGTAGGGCCTGGTAAGGAACCAGCAGTCAGCAGTGCTCGGTTCCGCTGGTGGGAACCGTCATGGGCCCCGCCTGGTTTTCTCCTGGGGCTGGGGCGCTTGTGATATATTTCCAGAAAGCTTATGGAATCCTTGCTCTTAACCCCCTCCACTTTTAGGGAAGCCATCCTGAGGCAACAGAGTGTTTTTGCTCTACTTTGTTTTGAAAGTATGGCATTTTTCTTTCTATTCTTAGCAGTTCTGTTGAATACCTGTCCAAGTGATTGTGAATGCGCGTGCATGTATGTGTGTGTGTTCGTGTCTATAAGTTCAAGTGAATGTCCTCACCTTGTGACCCCTGGGGACCTCATTCGCTTGCCAGCTCCAGATCAGGGTGGACCACTGAAGGTCCGCCCTGCCGCTTACTAGCTGAGCGCCACAGAAAACCACCGGGCCTCAACTTAAAGCCAGCCTCAGTGTTCTCCCCTGTAAAATGGGATGCACCTGCCTCCTTGAGCAAAGGGGAGGTATTTAGTATGTATGCCCTCCACATCGCACACAGGCCTGCTCTTCCCCCTGCACCCGGGCGTGGCTCCTGCAGGGCTTCCACTGACACAGATGTTGCCTGGCCAACCGTGAGTTAAGTTGTTCTCTGCCTGTGGCAGGAGAGCGAGGGTGAGCTCACCGCCCTGCACACAACAGATGTGTCCAGAGAGAGCCTGAGCTTCCTGGCGGGCCGTCCTCCTGACCTCGGCGTCCTCCACCCATCCAGAAAAATCTCAGGCTAGCCGGTCACTAGCAGGCACCCAGTGTAGAGGTTTTCCTCCCAGCTGTGGCTCGGAGCTGAGCTTGAGGGGAAGCAGAAGGGCTGGGGACTCCAGTAGCTGGGACAGGAGCACCCGAATCCAAACTGGCTGGCTGAACACGGCAGGGGGTGCCCTGGCAGGGGGTGCCCTAGTGGTCTGCGGCCCCCAGCAGGGGTGTCACTCGTGAATCAGTCCAGGTACAACTCTGGGCTTCGCATCGGGTTTCCTGGTGAAATGTAGACGGTGCTCCCAGTGCCCTGGGAATGGACTGTGCTGGTTCTAGTGTTTTCTGGTTGAGTGGTTTCAGCCAAGCTGTGGAAACTGTGGGAGGATAGTTCATTGGCTTTTCTGCCTTTGGGAGTCGGGGGTGATGAAGGAGTAGGATTTCACCTTCGTTTCATGACCGAGGACTTCAGAGAGCCTCCTGGCCGATCGTCTGACAGCCCTTTGTCACTGTACCTTCATCTGGAAGGGCTGGCAGGTGGCTGGGCTGTGTGCATGCTGATCCCCAGAGGGCTGTGTGTTTTACCTGTGTTCCTGCGGGTGTTGTTGTGTTACTTGGGGGCCATTCACCTGAGAGTTCCGCACAAGGAAAGTTGGTTCCCTGGAATGCACGCTGACACACACACTCCCAGGACGCTGCTGGGTCAGAACCTCTAAGGTCTTCACCCCGGAGTTCTGGAGGGGAGATGAGTCAATGACTCCTTTGTACTCTCTGGCCACCGTGGGCGTGAGGGCAGCCCAGACCATGGTGGACGGGTCATGAAACCATTACTCCTCACTGCCTGTCTGGTCACTGGAATTGGGGGTAAGAGATGGCAGCCTCCATTTTGTTCTTGCTGTGGAAGGCCCAGATGCCCATCACTTGGTACAGAAGTTGAAAGCCAAATCTCCGAATCCTCTCAGGCGGCCTGCTCCACCCAAATTAGCTTTTCTGTAAGGGCAGAGCCAGATTTTCCTACCCTAAGTGCTCTCACACAGCTCATCTTTGAGCTTTGACTGTTGACAGTCGTTATCTTGCTACTGCTAATAGGATAGAAACTAAACTGAAAAAGTTCATTTGTGCAAACGATTGTCATTTCCTTCTCCGGAGAGCTGCTTTAGTCTGGGACTTCATTTAGTCCAGGGGAAATGGTTGTACCCCCTCCCCCCCAAGCTTCTTTCCATTATCCAGTTGTGGCAGAACTGACTGTTGTTTGGGGAGTGGAGGGGCGGGGGTGGGGGTGGGGGGAAGGCCTGGGGAGCTGGGGGTGAGAGAAAGGAGCTGCTAAGAAGTGCTTCTGCCTTATACCCGAAAGGCAGTGGCTTCAGAATGGGGGTAGAAGGGGAGGGAGCTAGGGTCGCTGAAGCATGACCAGCCTCCCGAGGCCCCTGGGACTTCACAACAAAAAAAAAGGGAGCTTTTGGCAGAATCTTTCACATGCACACGTCTTCCTCTCCTGCATCCATTCTCCCCTGCTGTTTTGTAAATCTCCTGGTTGGAAATTTTTAACACGGGAGCCTTCTTCCTGTGCGGCTCTTGGGCTCTTGGCAGAATGCTCACCCGCAGCTGCAGAGAACCCCCCGCCCCCCTTCACAGCAGCTCTCCTTTAAAAGCATTCGTGGGCCTACAGAACAAAATAAAAACTTGAGGGTTGTTCAGAAGTGCAAGCCAAGTTTAATTAAAACTCCAGGAAGTCGGGGGGCTATAACTCTTTTTGTTAAATCTCTTAAAGTCAGGCGCGCGCCAGTGGCAGGCAAGGTGGAAAATGCCAGAAGCTGTTCCCGGCGCTGAAATGGAAGGCCTCCCTGTCTGCTTCACGAGGGCGCTCGGGGAATACCCCAGAGCTTTGTCACCTGGTGGTGGCGGCCTCCAAACGGTTGCCACGTTGTTAGGTGGTTGCCTCCTTCTTGGAGGAGGGAAAGCCTGAAGGAGCTTTCTGTCTCCTCCCAACCCAATCTTCACACCCAGTGCTCCGCCCCACAGTCCCTGACCAAGCCCCTGGGCGGTCACCCGGCTTCAGTAAAACGTGAAGCTTCTGTCTGACTGGACAACCACGGTCTCTTTAACATTGACTTTCCATTTTTTTTTTTAAACTTTTATTCAGACTTTTTTTATTCGTATTTTTAAAGTAAGTTCTGTGCTCAACTGGGAGCTTGAACGCACAACCTGGAGGTCGAGTCGTGTGCTTCATGGGCGGAACCAGCCAGGCGCCCCTCACACTGGCTTTTTATAAAAATCTTTTCGGATACAATGAGGGCCGTCGGAGCATTTTGGATGATGGGGCTGGTTCCTTGGCCTTGGAGATTTTTTTACACATGTTCACAAGCAACTACATTTGCTCCGTGGGGGGAACACTCTCTATTATCATTCAGGCAGTATTTATGGATGGCTGAAGTGTTTTCACCGATTCCATAGACCAGAGCCCAGTCAGGATCCAGAAGTGAATTGCTGTCTAGCCAGCCGGACTGTCCCGGGAAGGACACTTAGGATTTTTCTCACAGATTGAGAAGATCGGTAAATTTAATATTTGATGACATGGCCTTAAATTGAGTTTTGTTTTGCCAGGAGATGGTTTAGCTTCATGTCCACTTTTAAATTTCTTTCTTGAGTAGTTACATGGAAATCATGTGTGCGCCATTTGTGTTTTTACACACGGAGTTTTTTTTTTTTTTTTTTAAAGATTTAATTTATTTATTTGAGAGAGAGAGTACAAGTAGGCAGAGAGGCAGGCAGAGGGTGAGAGGAAGGGAAACAGGCTTCCTGCTGAGCAGAGAGCCTGAAGCGTGGCTCGAAGCCAGGACACTCAGGACCCCAAGATCATGACCTGAGCTGAAGGCAGAGGCTTTAACCCACTGAGCCACCCAGGCGCCCCTACACATGGAGTTTTTATGTAGGGAACAAAGCCTTTCCTTTCAGAAGCCATGCTTCTGTAGAACCTAGCACTTCCTTTCTTCAGACAGAATGGTTTCCTCAGGATCTTTCTTGGGTATTTGTGTGTTTGACCCTAACCATTTGTTTGACGTAGTCTGACAGTCTCCTCTCATTTCATAGGTATGGAATTGAGATTTTTAAGAAGCTTACTGGTCTCAAGTCCTGTCAGGCCAATACATAATACAGCTAGAACTTGACACCTTGGCTCTGTGGTGACTGTGCCTGAGAGGTGTTTGGCTCTGGGTGAGGTTTTTGCTCTACCTTGAAAAAGCCGTGGGGCCTTATCTACAGTTGAGTCTCCTCTATTGGAAAGTCAGAGGACATGAGTGGAACAGAGTCTCTCTCTCTCTGGATTGCTGTGATTTTTTTTTTTTTTTTTTTTTTTGTCTTCTCGACATTTGCAGCTCAACTTCCCTTCCCTTTATTCACTTTTATCTCCCCAAATATATATTATCTACTCGGTGCGATTTGTCCAGTGACGTATTTTTACTCTTGTGCTGGGGAAGGACGTGAGAAGGACGTCCAGGATTGAGAGCAGATGAGGTTTTCAGTCAGTGTGAGCTCCTCACACAAAGATGGTGTCTACAAAGGAGCTTCTCATTCAGCTGGTCTGCCTTTCTCACAGGCTCTCAGGAGACCACAGCAAGGGTTTAGGAGTGACTTAGTGGGGTGGTTCTCCCTTCTCCTAGCTCTGTTCCAGTCATAGCAGCTTCTTACTCATTGGGCGAGTTCTCATAAGATCTCCACTATCAAAAAAAAAGTTTGAAAACTTGTCATTTTAGGGCATCCCGGTTTCCAAACCAGCAGGAATGGAAGACCACATTGGTCCTTCTCCCACAGCTGAAAGATGTTTGAAAGCACTGGTGGGATTGTAAACCCTAATAAACATGGCTTGAAAAAAAGCCCATTTTTGGCCGCATGTCCTATATGCCGTCCTTTCTGAGGACCATTCTTCAGTTTTTTTATTCTGGAAGGAAGCCTGGTGTTGTTTCCTTGCAAGACAACTAGTTATAATGCACTGTCTGTATAGTGTTATGCATTTCCCAAAACTCTGTCATGTCTCATTTGGTAAACACAGAGCAGTCTCAGGGATTTCTGTGTGGAGCCCTTACTGGTCTGCTGGTTTCTATCCAGAGCTGCTCTTGAAAGCTTTTATGCCATTTAAAAGAAGAAGAGTTCTCCATTGGCTAGTAAGCTGCCGTCGAGGGGATGCATACCTCCCCGCAAGCCCTGCAGTATTTCTCCCATTCTAGTCTCCCCACGACCCCGTGAGGTAGCTGCGTTCCCCAGCTTGCAGTTGAGGAAACAAGGCTGGGAAGAGGGGGCCAGGCTTGGGCTCCCCTTCCCGTCCTCCTAGGTGAGGTTTGGATCCTGGCCCGCGGAGTCACACAGCCAGAGCCCTGGGTTTCAGTTCTGACTCTGGTCATGTACTCAGTCTCCTAACTCCCTCATGGAAACTGAGACACAGATGATCTGGGAAATGGAGGCCCTCAGTGTAGCATTCGTGCCATTTACTTGGGAATGTCTGCCAACTTCCTGTATGTTTCATTTTTATGACTACAGATTTATTTATTACTACGGCCATACTGTCACTGAATTTTTTTTTTCTAAAGATTTTATTTATTTGACAGAGAGATCACGAGTAGGCAGAGAGGCAGGCAGGCAGAGAGAGGGGTAAGCAGGCTCCCTGCTGAGCAGCGAGCCCGATGCTGGGCTCGATCCCAGGACCTTGAGATCATGACCTGAGCTGAAGGCAGAGGCTTAACCCACTGAGCCACCAAGGTGCCCTGTCACTGAATTTTTAACCTGATGCCCCCTCCCAAGAACCCTCCCTGCTCTGCCCCCCCCCGAATAATTTTCAGACACATTGTCCTTAGTGTTGAAAGCAGGATCTTATTAATAGTTTTCCTCTCAGATTAAAAGGTGTGATAGATTATATTTATGTACTGTTGTCAACATGCAAAATAGAACCCGGTAAGTAGCTGTTTATGGAGAAGGGTGATTCGGAATGGGGGCCTACTGGATTTTTGCAGGTCTTCATATTTTACTCACTTCATTTTCTGGTGTGTGCAGGTACTTCCTTCTGCCTGGTCTCCCCCACACTCATGTGCACTGCCGCTGTGAGACTTTTTTTTTTTTTTTTTTAAATTTATTTATTTGACAGACCGAGATCACAAGTAGGCAGAGAGGCAGGCAGAGAGAAGGGGGAAGCAGGCTCCCTGCTGATCAGAGAGCCCGATGCGGGGCTCCATCCCAGGACCTTGAGATCATGACCTGAGCTGAAGGCAGAGGCTTAACCCACTGAGCCACCAAGGCGCCCTGTCACTGAATTTTTAACCCTCCCAAGAACCCTCCCTGCTCTGCCCCCCCACCCCCGGAATAATTTTCGGCTCCTCAAGGAGCAGAGAGCCTGATGCAGGGCTCCATCCCATGGAGATCATGACCTGAGCCAAAGTCGGAGGCTTTAACCCACTGAGCCACTCAGGTGCCGCTGTGAGACTATTTTTAAAAATATTTTTCATTTGCTAACAATATGGAATACACATAGTGGGTTTTTTGTAAGCACAGCAAAGAGCCAGATGATTAAAGATTTATCACTAGGATGTGCATTTATACATATATGTCCTCCTACGCTTGTCCCTGCCAGTGTCCCCTCTGGGACATGCTCTTATTCAGAAAACTGAGGAAGTGATCTTCAAGTGATGATGGTACTCTTTAAAAAACTGTTTTTGGGGGTGCCTGGCTGGCTCAGTCGGTGGAGCGTGCACGTTTGGTGTGGAGACGTCTTGAGAATAAAACCTTCGGGGGCCCCTGGGTGACTTAGTCACAGGTAAGTGACCAGCTCTTGATTTCAGCTCCCAGCTTGATCTTCCGAGTTCAAGCCCCGCGTTGGGCTCCTCCACACTGGGTGTGGAGCTTGCTTTAAATAAATATGTAAATTCAGAATAAGTAAATAAAATCTTAAAAAAAACCAAACAAACCCACAACTGTTTTTAAGGCTGCTTTTTGGAAGCCTGATGTTTAGATGTGATGTATATTCATAGGACCCTGGTTTTGAGTCTTCCAAAGATCAATTTCATTCTTACGGGGATACTCACTGAAGAATATGTTTTCTTTTCTTTCTTTTTTTTTTTTTTTGCCGTTCTCTTTCTCTTTCAAACTATTTCTGACTCTGTCGTCTTCCTTTGTTAAGAAGTATTTCACTTTGCATTTTATGAGAATTTTCGGGCTGTCCTTAACTGTTTTTGCATGCTTTTTTAAGAGGCAGGTGAAGAAATGGGTGCATTTCTGTCTGTTCAATAGAGAATTATGTGATTCTGTTTTATTTTCATAGAAAAGCTAAAGGTTCCTGTGTAGTATTATCTAATATTTTGTTCTGAAGAAACATGTTCTGTTGATAAAACAGGAAGTGTGTGGGAAAAGGCCATTCAGTAGCATATTGGGTTCTTGGATCCAAATTAATTTGCCTTCGTTCAGATAACACAGCCTAGTAACTGAGGTTTCCAGAACGGTGTATTTTAGAGTACCCCAGGAAGTAAGAGGGGTCGTTTTAGAACTTGAGTTTTTGTGTGTGAAGGCGGTAGTTTATTTTATTTATTTTCAAAGATTTTATTTGACAGAGAGAGATCACAAGTAGGCAGAGAGAGAGAGAGGAAGGGAAGCAGACTCCCTGCTGAGCAGAGAGAGAGCCCAATGAGGGCTCGACCCCAGGACCCTGAGATCATGACCTGAGCCAAGGCAGAGGCTTCACCCACTGAGCCACCCAGGTGCCCCTGAAGGCGGTAATTTAGATCAGAACCAGCAATTCTGTTGGCTGACTTTTGATTCTGGATTTTTCTCTCAGTGATGATCCTTGGCACTTTTAGTCTTTCTTGGGTCTACGAAGGAGATTCTGGAGGTTTCACTCCCCCTTTGCTATTGTTTTTATTTCTCTCCCTCTGCCATTTCGTGATTGCATCAGTAGGACCCTTAAGAAAGCTATTGACAATGTGATGGTCTCAAGCTCCACCTGCAGTTAGAAGCGGGTCATCCTTCTGGAATGTTCTTTCTATAGGAGGCTGGTATGAGTGTCTGAAATAGGTTTGGTTAGGTAGGCCTTTAGTTTTATGGTCTCTGGAGAGGCCACTGGACTGCAGAGAGGTGCCTTCAGGTATCCCTGTTTGTGTAATAGGATTCGAATGGCTTACCTGGGTCTCTGTGACCTGGGGTCACAAGCTCTGCCACAGGAGATACAAGCTGGGAAGAGATGTTGGATCTCTCTTGCAAAGCATCTGGGCTCAGGATCCAAGACTGGAGAAGGAGAGGCACAGGGAAAGGGGCAGCAGAGAGGAGACCGGCCTTCGGGGTCAGAGGCGAGGCAGGACAAGAACAAGCTGGGAAACCTTGTCCTCACCTAAAAGAGGTTCTGTAGATGGGCCTCTGGATATTCCACGTTTCCATCCTTTTTAAAAGGCCCTGTGCACAGCTGAATTGGAAAATTTCCTACACACACAGCTCCTTCATTAGATACTGATACCGGTTAATTCAAAATCGCTTGTAATTGGAAGCAGCTGCTGTTTCCCAGCTGACGAGGTGTTTGAATCAGATGCTTTGAATTAGCTGGACTTGGATTATTCATATTTTAATTAAAGTCCATTTTATCCCCCCCAGTCTCTTGCCTCTCCAATGACCAAGATTTTACAGTAATACATTTGAAATTACTGGAGCATCCCAGTAGAAAGGCATAATGTAAGTTCAAGGACTTGCGGTTGATTATGGCCTTGTATCATTAAATAGTGAATTTAGCTGCATTGCCAATTCCCCTCTGTCACTCTCTGAACCTTGCTTCTGTCGTGGGGGAAGATCTCATTCCATTTAGAAAAGTTGAGACTTTTGTCCCCTCTCCTCCTCTTGGGACACGGGCATGTTAGCCTAATTGCTTGTGTCACTGCTACCAGGGAAGGTGCAGCATGAAATGGGACAAGCAATTTTCTGGTACTTTTGGTCTAATGGGGTTTGCAAATTAAGCCATGAATAGTGGGGCTTTTGGGGCAGTGCGGAAATTTTCTTAGAAGAAAAAAAAAAGTTAGCAAGTGCAAGGGTGAGGCCATTGAGTGCTTCTGTATAGATACAGAATGTTCCACAAGCAGCTTGCAAGGAAAAACCGACTCTCTTAATTTTCAGGGGGAAGGGGAAAAAAAAAAAAAGGGAGATTGCTTCACCTTCCATTGGTCTCTCTGTGATGCTAATAAGGAAACGAGTAAAAGCTGGAGGGAAGGAGATAAATGGATGTTTCCTCCCTTCCTTTCCCTGTTGAAGGTACCCAACTTGACTAAAGTTTGACTTGACAAATGTTCTAGTTAATTTAATTTTGTGTTAGTCCCTCTCCTCCCCTCGAGTGTCCACTTTTGGCTGACTTGCAGAAAAACCACAGCCATGCAGACGTGCCTGTTAGAATGTGTACGCATTCTCCGTGATCTGGGAAATTTAAAAAGGGTGTAGGAGACGTGGGCTTCGTCCGAAAGGAGTTTAAAGTGTCCCCGGAGAGGGAAAGCATGTCCCTGTCAGTGCGTTTGGGGAATTCTGTGTCCCATAAGATTTGGCACTGTCAAGTTAGCACGCTGGAGCAGCCAAGGAGAAGGAATTCTAGGATTGGTTGGCTGTTTGGGGGCACAGAAGGTGACCACTGAAACAGGGAAGTAGTTCTTCCAGCACAGTCCTTCCGTTTTTCTGTCTTCCCAGAACTCGTCTGAGGGTCTGGAACTGATTGGCTGCCCCATGACCAGAGAACCGTCTTTGTCCTGTGCATACTCTGCGCTGGGTCAGGGATTTGGAGGCCCCACAGAAAGAAGCTGCTGGGGTTTTCTTGGCCCGTGTACAGGGTCAAGGACTGGCACAGAGACTGGGCTTGGAGGAGAGACAAGCTGTGCAGTGTTGTCTTTCAGGAGGGTCCTTCTGTGTGTCATCCTTGCCCCCTGGAATTTTCTAGTGGTTCTTCAACACGGAATTGCTGAGGCCTGGCACAGTTCGGTTGCTTTTTGGACTTCTCCCCAGGTCACAAGGCCATCAACAGACAAGCCCTAGGTATGCATACCTAAAGGAAGAGGGAACACACGTGACAGAGCAAAATGTCATCATGTATTTCAGTGGAAAGGTACATTTCCTTCAGGTTTTCAGTTCTTCACGGATGAGTCCTTCAAACAAGCACTTGGTCATATTCTCTCCACTGTGGTAACGACTACATTTTTGAGTGCTTTTGCCTGTTAATTAAGCAGTATGCATTTACATAGATGAGCTATGTATGTTCTCACACACCTTTGCCAAGCAGGATTTATTCTTTTATTTTTACTGATGAACAGACTTGGCTTCTGAGGAATAAAATGGCTTAAAGCAGTATGTGGTATGGGGGTGGGGTGGGGGCTGGAGGTGAAGCCCAGTTGGCTCCACTGTGCTGATTTTATTTAATTAATTAATCCATTTATTTATTTTCCAAGCCAGACTGTATCCCGCTTTATTAAAGATACTTTTCTCCATGTGCAGATTTTAATAATGAGATGATATTTCTGTCTCCCAGAGGTGTCTCTAGGCTTAGAGATGTTGCCACTTCTTTTTTCCGGGGAGAACCCTGATGGTTGCCTGCCAGTCTCTTTTTCAGGATACCCACTGGAAAAAGGAACTAGTAGCTAAACGGGACTCTTTAATCAAGGTCCAGCAGGCCTCATCTTGCATTTTAAGAGAGCTGTTGGAAATCACAAGTTAATACGGTGACGTAATGATTTTTATTGATTGAATAGCTGTTGCTGAAGCATTACATTTTTTCCATTTTTTAAAAAAATATTTTATTTATTTATTTGACAGAGATCACAAGTAGACAGAGGCAGGCAGAGGGTGAGGGAGAAGCAGGCTTCCCGCTGAGCAGAGAGCCCGACATGGGACTCCATCCCAGGACTCTAGGATCATGACTCGAGCTGAAGGCAGACGCTTAATGACTGAGCCACCCAGGCGCCCCCATTTATTCCATTTTCAAAAATATTTAAGAAGAAAGACAGGAAATGTTACTGTAGAGCTTATTAATAGATAATTGAGTTTGGAAAGAAACAACAAGAATTCCATCTAGTTAGAAAGGCTTGGGGACATTTCAGGGGAAGTTAGCAAGAACAATATGGATAAATGGGGAGAAAGCAGAAATAGCTACTTTTCTGGGGAAGAGAGCACACCGTTGGAGCAAGCCGTAAAAAAATGGAAGGAAGGGTGCCTGGGTGCCTCAGTGGGTTAAGCAACTGAATTCAGCTCAGGTTATGATCCTGGAGTCTCAGGGTCAAGTCCCGCATCGGGCTCCCTGCTCCCCTGGGAGTCTGCTTCTCCCTCTGACCCTCCCCACACCCATTCTCTCTCTCAAATAAATAAGTAAAATCTTAAAAAAAAGGGGGGGGAAGGAAAAAAAATTAACCCCAGTAAGGAATATATGAAGTCAGCAAGACCTTTGTGGCTGAATAATGATAATTAAGGTAGGCACAGTTCAGGATGGGGGAAGGGTCTGGGACCCAGCCCTCCGCAGCCACCTGTCTGCCAGAGCTGCTTCCTGAGGGAATTGCCTGTAGGAGGAGCGCATAGGGAAGGGGTTCCCTAGCTGTAGGCTGAGCCTGCTCTGAGGAACCCAGCTGCTAGTGGCCCTGGGGAGTTCTACCGCCAACCTTGCCCTAGCCCCACCCTGGCTGCTGAATGCCTCATTTTGTCTGGCATTTTCCTTTGATGGGACTGAACCCACCTATGGTGTAGGTGGTGAGGGGATTAAGGGGGAGGGAAGAGGGAAGAGGGGGAGGGATTGAATATGAATGTTTTCTCCCCTTGAAAGAGTGGGAAAGTGACAGTATAAGGAAGGAGTTTTATTTTTTTAAATTACTTTACTTTTTTAAAAAAGATTTATTTATTTGACTGAGAGCACAAGCAGCGGGGAGTGGAAGACAGAGGGAGAGGGAGAAGCAGGCTTCCCACTGAGCAAGGACCCTGGGTTCATGACCTGAGCTCAAGGAAGATGCCCAACCCACTGAGCCACCCAGTTGCCCCTAAAGAAGGCATTTAATTAGAGGATTGAAAAGAATTCCAGAATTAAGAAAAAGACATACCTTCAGTTCTCAAAACTTCTGAGTGCTGTGAAGAATCTCCCAGGCCTTACCCCACTGAACCAAGAGATGCAGGTCCCACCTGGTATTAGGAGAGGACACAGGTGATGTTAGAACCTAGCCCTGTGGGGTGCTTTCAGTTATCTACTTTAAAAAGTGTTTTTGCCTTCCCAGGAAAATACACAGGAGGCCCTGTGGAGGTAGTGGTGGTGAAGTGAAGGTGGACAGGGAAGAGAGGGAGGGGTCGTGGCAGGTGTCCAGGCAGAGGAACCAGAAGTTGTAGGGCTGATGGCTGTCTGCCTTCAGACACCAGCAAAAAACCAACCAACCAACCAACCAACCAAACAGACAAACAAACACAAAGTTGACGTTTGAAATGGGATTCAGGAAGGGATTTCTTTGAGATTGAATTTTTATATTATTTTATTTTTTTTTGTGAGAAAAACTAATTATTACATATGTGTTGATAATGGGCACTGGTGATTGGTCCTCATCTTTATTACTGATCTCACCGGTACAGGAGGTGCTCTAATGTTTACAGACCTGGGATTTCAGTTGTCTGACCCTAAGAGGGCGTGTGTATTTTCAACATTTTCAATTAGTGAATTCTGAGGTGGTCTCTGAAATGGTTTGAAGCGGTCGAAACACTGCGTTCCTGCTAGAAACGTCTGTGTCCCAGGTGATACACATCTTTGATAAGCTTTGATATTAACTAGTTTTTTTTTTTTTTAAATTTTGTGCATCTGACTTGTATTGAATATGGATGCTTGTGGTAAACTTCATGGTACAGCGTATTTTCTGTTTTCAGTGATGTTCTGGGAGTCATGGATGTGTCCAAGTGTATTTATTGCTTTTCCTCTCTTATCTCGCTAATTTATAAAAGCCTTTGCTAAATAACACCACTTGCATTTTAACTCTGTTGTCACTTCCCTTGGCTGTCCCGGCTCACCTGTCTTGTCCTGAAATGACACCATTATTTCCCCACACTTGGGTTAATTGGTCACGTTCTTGGAGATTGTTGTTGTTTTTAAAGATTTTATTTATTTGAGAGCAAGAGTGCAGAGAGAGAGTGCAGAGAGAGAGAGCTGAAGAGAATGAGCAGGGGGAGGGGCAGAGGGAGCAGGAGAGGTAGGCTCCCCACGGAGCAGAGAGCTCCATCCCAGGACCCCAGGATCTTAACTGTGAGCTGAACCCAGATGCTTAACTGAC
The DNA here is from genome assembly GCF_020171115.1 of Neogale vison. Classification (NCBI taxonomy): domain Eukaryota; kingdom Metazoa; phylum Chordata; class Mammalia; order Carnivora; family Mustelidae; genus Neogale; species Neogale vison. Next base: position 137,949,045 of record NC_058091.1, read on the forward strand.
TGAGCCACCCAGGTGCCCCAACTGTTGGAGATCATTAAAGTGTTACTCTTTTTAAAAAAATTTTTTATTTATTTATCTGACAGAGATCACAAGTAGGCAGAGAGGCAGGCAGGGAGAGAGGAGGGAAACAGGCTCCCCCCCACCCCATGCGGGGCTCGATCCCAGGACCCCAGGATCGTTGCCCGAGCCGAAGGCAGAGGCATAACACACTGAGCCACCCAGGCGCCCCTAAAGTGTTTACTTTTTTGTCCAATTCTTCCATACCTCTTCTTGCTTAGGGAATAAAATCTAAACTCTGAAGCATTACCTAAAACCCTTTATTAGATCCGTCTTACCTCGTCTCCTCCTGTGTATAACATTCCGGTTCTTCTATCTCTTTGCTGTCAAGGTCATGGTCCTTAAAGACGGTGGTCCTGTGCCACGTTTCCTTGTTCATTTCACTGTCGGTGAACCTCTGCTTCCCCCTTCCGAGCCTCAGCATCAGTGAGCTCTTGGTGCTTACTCTGTGTATCACTAGAGAGCGCCCACCGTGTGCTGGGCACTTGGCCTTGTTCTGGGAGAACAGCATGAACAAAGGCACGGGGCTCTGTCGACAGGCAAATACCTGTGTGGTTGGTCTTTGGGTCTCCTGGCACTTGGCAGGCAGTCAGTAAATGTTGTTACCCTGATTTCCATATTAATCCTCGGCTCATCCAGATGAATGTGATTAAGTCCCTTTCCCCGATGTTTTGTTTTAGAAAGAAGGTCACGTGGAGAGGTTGGAAGGGTGTTGCGATGTACACAGGGACATTCTGTTGTGTGTATAGGTGTCATCCAGGGTCCGCTCTCTTCCCCTGCTCAAATCCGTGACTTTGGAAAATTTGGAACCGTGCTCTTGGTTATCCATTAAAAAAAGGATAAAAATAAACACACTGTTGCTCCTGTTGCGGCACTTTAGTGGTAATAAAAAAAATAATTTCAATGACTTTGGCTTTTTTCTGCCAAAGTAAACGTTGGCTCTCTTTCAGCTGTAGTAATGTGGCTTCTCTCAATTTGTACGAGTTACACTAAAGCAGGGCCAAGTTGAGAAATTAGTTTCTCGGCTTTTTCCCTTCCAATTTAGGGGAAAAAAAAATTAGATTTTGGATACTCTTGTTCCTATCTTCTTCCCGGTTCTCTCCTCTTTCTGCGTTAAAAAAGATGATGATGAGGAAGTGGCTAAGTTGTCAGCAGAAGGAATCGTGGGATCTGATTCTCACAGTATTTGTAGGAGGTGGTCGTGGGTGATAATCTTGAAGTAATCGTTGCTCCCTGTATTGAACGTGACCTAGGATGTTTCTTCTGAAACCTACCATAAGATGGTAGGTCAGGGCCATGTAACCTTTTGGTTTTTAACATGGAATTTTTGCTTTTCTGCAGCGCAAGTTCATTACTAGCCTGGAAATCCAAGCCGTGTCAAGTAACGTCAGCACACGCTAGCTCAGCACCCTTACGTGTTAGCTGGTATTCGAAAGACAGGTTTGGGGGTATGTTAGAGAGTATTAGGTGTGTCAGGGTTTGATTTTGGAGAGCGTAGGAGGGCTGAAGGTAATGTGCCTTTGGGGAAGCAGCTTCTCCTCAACCTGCCCAAAGGAGTGGTTGGGCCTGTGGGCTACAAGCCCCTTGTACAGTATGTTTGGTTAGGGGACCTGCAGGGAATGCCACTTTGGGTTTGCCCCAGATGACCTTTCCCTCTTCACTGCCTTTTGGTACACACGATGTCATTAAGATACAACTTTGTGTCCAAAAGAAAAATGTGAGGGGCACCTGGGTGGCCAGTGGGTTAAAGCCTCAGGTCATGATCTCAGGGTCCTGGGATCGAGCCCCACATCAGGTTCTCTGCTTGGCGGGGAGCCTGCTTCCCTCTCTCTCTCTGCCTACTTGTGATCTCTGTCTGTCAAATAAATAAATAAAATCTTAAAAAAAAAAAGTGAATACATCGTAGCATACAGAATTCAATTTAATTTTGGATTTTGGAAAAAAAAAAAAATGCCAGGATCAAATTCAGAAACCTTCAGAGTGAAATATGAAATCCTCTGTATTTCCCCTGTACTCCTGTTGTTTACTCTCTACATATTTATAAGAATATTTATGCAGACACAGTCTCTTTTTTGGATGAAGATTTTATTAGAGGGGGAGAGAGGGAGAGGGAGAGAGAGTGAGAGCAAGCAGGGGGAGGGGCAGAGACAGAAGGAGAAGCAGACTCCCCACTGAGCAGGGAGCCCACATCCTGGGGCGTGATCCCAGGACTGGGATAATGACCTGAGCAGAAAGTAGACTCTTAACCAGATGCTTAACGGACTGATCCCTGTATCTTTTCATCCATCCATCTGTCTTTCCTTTCCTTTCCTCTTCCTTCCTTCTACTTGTTTTATATGAATGAAATGGTCATGTTGTATAATTCAGCCTTTTCTCACATAACTGTCTTGAAGATCTTTCTATGCGGCTCTTGGGAGCCGTCCTGTAACTTAGATCTAAGTGCTTTCTCACGCCTCTCTTCTCGAAGAGTGCCTGTTCACAGACATTTAGGTTTTTTCCACTGCTTTGTTTACTTAGAAACAAGTTTCTTTCTGGACATCTTTCACACATGTGGGCATATTGGTGTAGGATTCATTTGGAAGCACCAAGTCCAAGGGTATGTGTTCAGTTTTTGTAGCAGGAAGAGCTTTTTCCATGCAGCGAGGTTTAACCAGCTTACATTCCCACCAGCAGCGTAGGAAAGTCTTTATTTCCCTCCCTTCTTGCCAACACTTGGTGTTCTAAAGCTGTTTCAGTTTTTGCTTAATGAATAAACAGGGCCCATCACTGTTGTATAAATTGACTTTGTCTGTATTCTGTATTCTTTGTTGGTCTGTTGGTCATCCATATTTCTTTTGTTCATGACTTTCGCCCAGTTTTTTAAAGATTTTATTTATTTATTTTAGAGAGGGGTGGGGAGGGGCAGAGGGGGAGAGAGAGAGAGAGAGAATGAATGAATCTCAAGCAGAGTCCTCTCACTGAGAACTGAGCCCTACTAGATCCCACAACCCTGAGATCGTGGCCTGAGACGGGGTTAGGAGTTGGGCACTTCCCTCGCTGAGCCACCCAAGCACCCTGTCCTTTGCCCAATTTTGTATTGTTTTGTCCTTTTCTTGTCAGCTCTTTACGTTCTGAGTGTTTCTTAAACCATTTACAGATACTTTTTCCTACTCTGTCTTTTATCCTTTCATGGTGTTGAAAGTGTTTTTTTTCTGTTAACAGAAAGTTTTAAAAATTTTTCTATAGTCCAGTTGGCTTTCCTTTATGGGTTTTGTGTCTTGCTTAGGAATGCTTTTCTGACCTCAAGAATATGGAAATATTCTCTAAGAGGTTTTTTCTCTTTATTACTTCCACCTAGTTAAATATCACCCTCCAGTATTTTAATCTTCACTGTACTCCACATCAACCACTAAAGTGGGATGAAACCTCAGCTCTCTGGAATCTTCTGGTAATGACCTCTCCTGACAGCCACATGTTACGGATACCTTAGGGCTGATCCCTTTCTATGTACAAAAGGCTTAACATGTACTTTTAATTTTGTTTATTTGCAAAAATACTATTTTATTTTTAAGTGGTCTCCACACCCAATTGAGCAGTGGCCTCCACTGCTCAAAATCGTGACCCTGAGATCCCATGATCTACCTACTGAGCCAGCCAGGTGCCCCTAAAATGTGCTTTTTAGAGTCTTGGTTCTCAGTACTTACCATGACCACCATTATTATCCTGTGCTAAATGATGTATTAATGTTCCCGTTGGATGTATGTGAAAACAGCTCCAGCCTGTGCATCAGAATTTCTGGATTCAAAATCTATATGTAAAAATATGCATGAATTCTGTTTCCTTTTCCTTCCTTCCTTTTTTTTTTTTTTTTTTAAGATTTTATTTATTTGAGAGAGAGTGAACAAAAGAGAGGGAGAGAGCACCAGCAGGAGGGATAAGGGGTAGAGGAAGGGGGAGAACCAGGCCCTACCCTGAGCAGGGAGCCCGACATGGGTTTAGATCCCAGGATCCTGAGGTCATGACCTGAGCCAAAGGCAGACGGATGCCTAACCAACTGAGCCACCCAGGCACCCTTACGAGTTTTATGGTCCTGGAAAAGAAAGGATGAAGTGGGATGAGATAAGAAGGTGGAAAACAGACAAGTACCACTGAAGTCCATATGACCTCGCTAGCCAGGTGCCGACTCAGCTGGGCTGGGTCTTCACGTCACTTCCAAGACCACCTCTGAGCCCCATGCCTGGTCTGTGCTCAGTGCGGCTTGCTTTCCATTTACCATCCACGTTTTCTTTTGAAGGGCAGAACTGCTTTAAAAGCATTTTAGAGCAACTGCTTTTAGACTTGTGGTGTTTTTTTGTCCCCCCCACCCCAACTCCAGTTTTCCCTGATTTTTTTTTTTTTTTTTTTTTCGTTTTTGACACTTGCCACTTAACCACTGGCACATTGAATGTCTCCCAATGTCTGTTTTGGTGACATAATGAATCATTGTATGGGAAACGGGTTAACAAGGCTGTGAGTGTCAAGTAGAGCTAAAAAGTCCCCAATGATGGGGCTGGGCCTCTCCGATAAGTAAGATGTCACTGCTTTTGTGTGTGAACTCTGAAATGGCTTTCTGATGCCTCAGAGACCTTTTGTTTGTTTTCTGCTTCTCTGCCATCTTCCCCAATAAGTGAGGTCATAGGATAACTGAATTCTAGAAAAGAAGGCACTCTCTTTTGTTTCCTAACCTTTTGCCTCCATAAAATTCATATCGCACCAGAACAATTTGAAAAGCCTTTTGGAATCTCTTGTAGAGGAATTTTTGCAGGCATCAACATGCATTATGTATCAGACTTCTATATTAAAACCCACTTGATGAAAGCACAGCAGATTTATGCCGCTTGACTCAGCAGCCAGCAACTTCCCGAGAAGAGACCTAGGGATTATTCTTTATTGGTTATGCTAAGTTTGGTGATGCTCCGTTTTCTAAACGGGTTCCCTTCCTAGCACAGCCCACCAGAGCCTCACCCTGGGAAGCTTCCATGTCCCAGCTCGCTTCCCTGTACTCACCTGCCTTTTCTTTGTGGCTGCTCCCTTTGTCCTTCGCCCATCTTGCAGATAGCAGGGGAAGGGATCCTGTTCCAGGCTTAAAACCCTGAGCTACCGTTCTGGCCCATGCCTGCTGGCTTTTGTTGACTCTGCATCTCCTACCACCCACCGCTTACCCTCCCTCCCTCCCTCCTCCAGTCCAGAAAATCTTCTAGAGCCCTTCTTCGTCTCCTTATTCTTGTTCTCCGTGCCACCATGTCCTTTTCTTTATCCAGAAGGTACTTGGGTATTTCATGCTCTCTGCAACCACTGTAATGGGGTACAAGGATATTTACGACTTTTTTGGATATCAAACTCACAGATACTTTTATTGATTTCAGGTGTATTGCCTGCTTTCATAGTTGGAGGAAATGCTAAGGTTCAGGAAGAGGTTAAGGAGAATGAAGATGTTGGGGCACCTGGGTGGCTCAGTGGTTTAAGCCGCTGCCTTCGGCTCAGGTCATGATCTCAGGGTCCTGCGATCGAGTCCCTTCCCTCTCTCTCTCTGCCTGCCTCTCTGTCTACTGTGATCTCTCTCTGTCAAGATGTGTTTGCTTTTCCAGGTTCCCAGTTTTAAGAGGTCCATGAATCTTCTTGAGCCCCCTGGATGCCTGTCCTTTCCTCCCGCAGCCGTGCCCTGTGCCAGTGTTCTCCAGCATCAGCTTAAATGTCATCTCCTCAAGGCGGCCTCTCTAGGCCAGGAGCACGTGGTTATGGGGTGTGGCGGCTGCCTCTGCTTACCCGCAGCCCTTCCAGTCGTGGACATTTATGAAATGATTTGTAGGACACCTTGCTTCCCACGGTGGGGGGGTGCTCTGTGGCTGCGTGAGCCTTGGGGGGTTGCAGTGACTGTCCACCCATTGATCCCCAGTGCCTTAACACGCATGTGTTAAACCCTGACCGCATTAGTGACCTAGAGGGCACCCTAAGCAGTGGGAACAAACCATGTGAGAAGAACTCCGAAGTGTGATAGTTCCAGGCCGTGGCTCCTTGGGGCCTCGAACGAGGCACGTGAGTGGGTAAGGGGAGAGATGACGTAGAACACAGCCCGAGAGGAATGCAGGTGTGTCATTTCTCTGTCTTGGTCCCTTCCAGTGGGATGTAAGCCCCATACATCTGTATACATAGATTTTTGTAAAAACACGTGTGTGTGTGTGTGTGTTTGGTTATATATGGCATGATATTGGTCCCACTGACATTGCCTGGCATCTAGCAGGTGCTCTGTGAGTGTCTGTTAAATGTGTGGTTGTGCAACTTTTCTGGGCTGCCGCTTGCTCCTTGGCAAAAATGAGGGGCCTTCCTCGCTAGGCCCTTTCTAGATTGTCCCTAAGCTTATTGTCCCCCTTACCACAGGCATTCAGTAGGCCCTGTGGAGTTCTGAAGGTGAATCATTTGGATTTTGCCTTGTGCAGGGGCAAGGAAGGGAGGAATGGATCCTGAAGCTGCTAGCATAGAGGGGAGGAGAAGGCTGTCAGAGCCATTTGGATGCTGATTGCCCGGCGCCGCAGCCTCTGATCTTATCCCGAGGTCACCTTTCTTATTCCTGAGACAGTGGGCCTCGGGTCTCAGGCCTGGGATCCAGAGCCCGGTTTGATGGTCCCAAGCCCTGGAGGGAGGAGAGAGGCTCGAGACAAATGTCACTGGGGCAGTTCTGTTGGCGGACAAGTGGTCACACAAAGAAACCGTCCCGACTGGGGTTGGTGAAAGTCTGTTGACGATTCAGGTGGCACTTGAGGTGGACCTTTAAGAAGTGATTATGATTTCCTCCAGCAGCAGGCTGAGTGTGTTGGTGGGGAGGATTCAGGGGAACTAGAAGAAAGCAGAATTGCGTGTGCTTCTTGGGAGGAGGAGGGTCTAGAACAGTCTAGAAAGAATACCTTTGAGTTTGTTTTAATGCCATTTTTTCCCTACTCTTACATATTTTATTTTAAATTTTTAAATTTTATTTAAGTAATCTCTGCATCCAGCGTGGGGCTTGAACTCCCATGCTCTTCCGACTGAGCCAACCAGCCTCCCCTCTCTCACGTATTTTAAAAACTTGACTTAATGGGGACAAGAAACTGTACTGCATTAGTAGCGGGGTGAGGGGAAAATAACCTAGATAAGTCTATAAGTCTATAGATAGATAAGTCTTGTAAGACTTATAGATAAGTCTATAAGCCCGTGAACCACTCATCTTCAGGGGTGGAGAAGATTCTTAATTTTTAAATAATGTTAATTTTTATTTTAATCAATAAATATCAGTAATTTCGCCTGCAGCCACATCAGCAAACACCTGATGGTGTATAATTTACATACAAACACACCGATTCCAAGTACACAGTTGAGTTTTGACAGTCCTGTTTCCCTTCATGGAACTCTGACCAAATGGTAGTCTCTTTCCACCCCTCCGCAAGTATCTCTTGTACCCTCTGCACTTGTTCGATCCCGTTCCAGCCACCGCTTTGATTTCTGCCACCATAGGTGGGCATTGCCTGTTCTTCACAGCTTGATCTCTGCAGGTTTGTCTCCGGTGCTGTGCTCATCAGAAGCTCATTCCTTGTTGCTGAATAATTCTGCATCGTGTGGACGCAGCCCAGTTGGTGTACTTGCTGGCTGACGGACCTTGGGTCGTTTCCCATGTCTGACTGTTAGTTGCTGGGCACATTATGAGTTCAAGGCTGTGTGTAGTCCAAGTCTTCATTTCTCAGGGGTAAATCCTGAGGTGTGTCATTGGGTCACGGAGCAAGTGTAATGTTTCACTTCGGACGAACCCGTCACCCAGTTTTTTTTTTTTTTTCTTTTTAAGATTTTATTTATTTATTAGACAGAGAGAGATCACAAGTAGGCAGAGAGGCAGGCAGAGAGAGAGAGAGAGGAGGAAGCAGGCTCCCTGCTGCAGAGAGCCCGATGTGGGACTTGATCCCGGGACCCCGAGATCGTGACCTGAGCCAAAGGCAGCGGTTTAACCCACTGAGCCACCCACGTGCCCCTGTCGCCCAGTTTTGTAAAGTGCTCCCACCATCTTGCACCCCTGAACGTTCCAGCTGCTCCGCGTCCCTGTCGGCTTGGGTATGGTCACTCTGAAGTGCTTTCCTGAAATGGTTGGTCGCCTTAGCGTCTGTCCCGAGTGAAGCTCGTGGGATGAATGGTTGGTTTTCAAAGAGACTAAAAATGGTTTGAAAAATTCACTTTATTTATTTATTTTTTAAAAAAGATTTTATTTATTTATTTGACAGACAGAGATCACAAGTAGAGAGGCAGGCAGAGAGAGAGGAGGAAGCCAGCTCCCTGCTGAACAGAGAGAGCCTGATGCCGGGCTCCATCCCAGGACCCTGAGACCATGACCCGAGCCGAAGGTAGAGGCCCAACCCACTGAGCCACCCAGGCGCCCCTGAAAAATTCACTTTAGACTGAGCTTGTAGAGTTACTGAGAGACATCTTGGTGAAAGTGTTTGCCTTCTCTTGGGTTGGAAGTGCACCTTTATTCACCTTCTTGAAGTTTTGACTCTCCTACTAAAAAAAAAAACAACCCTCACTTTCACATGTGGTCTTTGTATTGAGTGAAGCAGAGGAGCTGTTTAGGGGCACAATCCGCTGTTTTCTTCTCCAGTTCTAAGTGACTTAAATGATCTGGTTCGCAGCCTGCATCAGACTTGAAGTAAAAGTTAAGTCAAGAGGGGGATTTTCTTGGACCAAAGGAGGAGGGAGCACTGACCCTCCAGGGGAGCAACATAGCAGAGCCTGTGACGCCCCAAATCACAGTGACGTGTAGCAGTGCGCTGAATAGGCAACTGGACCTCCAGCTCAGGGGTAGGATACCACCTTCCTGCATAATTCACACATGCATATTTTAAAGCAGTGTTTTTTTTTTTCTCAAGTAGTAAAAGAGAAACCACAGAAAAAAGCAGAAAAGAAGTGATCTCTCTCTTCAAGACTCCACACAACCCCTGTAAACATTTTATTTTTCTTTTTACAGCCCTTCTGGCCCTCCATGCAAATATTTTTGTAATACTGTATGTGAATTTTTTTCCCTTTTTTTTTTCCATTAGGTGTTATCATAAGCGTTGCCTTATGTTATTACCTATTTTCCATAATAACATTTTTTTTTTTTACCCCACTTCATTGCCAACCCTGCCATTTCTTAAACAACTCCATCACTTTAGATTTTCATAATGAGTGAATCATACTAGGTCTTCCCTCGGTTTCCCAGTCCTGTGCAATGCACCTTCTTTTTTCATTTGTTCTTTCTTTTTCCATAATAACAATTTTACTTGACATGTATCTTTTCAGTGAATGTACAACCCAGGTGTTTATTATTATTATTTTTTAAACCATCCCACTATATTTAAGGATATTAAGTTGTTTTGAGTTTTGGTGATGCTGTCCAAGTACAACTATCTTTTTTATAGTAAGCTTTTTGTTTCCTTTAGGGTAGATTACCAAATACAGAATGCCTAGGTCAGTGGAAGTGGGCATTTTAAAGCCTCCTGTGTTTAATGATTCACTAGAAATATAACCCCACTGCTTCCCCAAAAGGCCGAGTGAGGGTGTGTGGATGCCTGTGGCACCCGAGAGCCCACTGGAGTGTTTAAATATTGAAACCGTGGGGTGCCTGGGTGGCTCAGTGGGTTAAAGCCTCTGCCTTAGGCTCAGGTTATGATTCCAGGGTCCTGGGATCGAGCCCCACATGGGGCTCTCTGCTCGGCAGGGAGCCTGTTTCCGCAGGCTCGCTCTCTGCCTGCCTCTCTGCCTACTTGTGATCTCTGTCAAATAAGTAAATAAAATCTTAACAAAAACCAAACAAACATTATTAGAACCGTGAAATCCAGAGTCCCCTGAAAGCTTAAGTTGTAGTATTTTATTAATTTAGGAGAGGACACCATTTAGAATGATACGCAGATGTAGTTGGCCAGAAGGCACTCAGGACTGTCGTTTGCCTTCAAGCTTTGAGAGCTGTTTGCCTTTTGAAAGCTGCCTATCCCTAAGATAACCGAAGGAACCGACCAGTTAAAGGAAGGTGGCTCAGCTAGCTTCTAGGCTTGTCCAGAAGCCCGGGTATGGAAGGGCCTCACAGGGAGAGGTACCTTTCCCTGCCAGGGCCTGCTTGTGTGTTGATGCCCTTGAACGAGCTCTCCTTAGTTTACTTCCCTAGGGCTTCCTTGAACTCTGCAATGGACTGAAGTGTGAGTAACCTTTGTGTGTGGATTTAGGTCTACTTTCATTTTTCTCCCACGCCTACCGCAGATCTTGAGCTGATAGGTAGAAATGGCAAGTCTTTGAGGCATCATGAATTCATGGCAATAAGGGCATTGGGGCACTTTCAAGGACAACCCCTTTGCCTTTCTTTTTCTTACCTAAATTGTGATGCCTGTTGGTACCCATTAAACTTTCTACTATTGAGTTATTTTAGAATTGAATTTTAAAGCACTCTCCTTCTTTGAAGGGACAAATATTTTGCAAACAAAGGAATTAGTGGGCATTAGTTTTGACCGCACCTGGTAAATGTTTGAGCCAGGGCTTTGCTCCGTGTTCTTTTATTTGTGCAGTAAACATGGATTGTTTCTTAGTAATTCCCAGTAAGACTGTCCCTTATCTTTTTTTTTTTTTTTAAAAAGATTTTATTTATTTATTTGACAGACAGAGATCACAAGTAGCAGAGAGGCAGGCAGAGAGAGAGGGGAAAGCAGGCTCCCTGCCGAGCAGAGAGCCCGATGCGGGGCTCGATCCCAGGACCCTGGAATCATGACCTGAGCTGAAGGCAGAGGCTTTAACGCACTGAGCCACCCAGGCGCCCCAAGACTGTCCCTTATCTTAAAGAGCTCCCTGTTTAGATAGGTTCACAGAGTGTGATGATTGTAATGTGTGAGTGAACAGGTTGTCACACATAGGCTATTATGGAAGCTTCCAGGAAGCGGGTAGTCTTGGAGTGAGGCGGGTAAACCTATGTGGGGTGAGGTGGATGAATCAGGGAGAGCTTCCTGGAGGAAGCCAACTTCTTACTAAGGGTGAAGTAGGAGAAGTCAGGTAAAAGGCTGGGGCTTGAATGGTGAGAGAAGCAGGGCCAAAGAGCATGGCAGGCCCATGGGAGAGGAGTGAAAGCACAAGGGCCCGGAACAGTATGTGTGCATGGGTGGTATATATGTGTGTGTGCACCCGTGTTTGTCAGTGTGTTCGTTTGCTGGAGTGGAGAGGTCAGTGCGGGGCATGGAGGGGAGGACGAGGCGAGGCTGGAGAGGTGGAACTTGTTCCTGTTGGTAATCAAGAATCAATCATAGAGATTTTTAAGCTGGGGTGGTAGTGAGCTTTGGGGTGGTGGTAAGCTGTGCAGTGGGTCCAGCCTGAACTCTGGTGGGGGCTGACTTCAGTTGTAGGGCCTCTACCTGACTGTCTCCTACTGGAGACGAGATGCAGAGAAAGTCTTTGCCACCTGGGCGACAGCTGGGAAGTGGGGACAGTGGGAGGGTCTTGGAATCGAGGTTGTTTTAGGAGAGACTGTGGTGCACTCAGAGAATCTTTTCTTTTTGGTGGAGCAGAAGTACAGTTTCTTCCAAGAGGAAACCTACACATGGCTTCAAGGATTTAGATAACCTGAAAGCAGTATAGCAGGTAACTAGCATTTGACCACCGTAGCCTGGTCTGGAAGCTCCCAAGTATAGAACCATCCATTGCGTTATGAGGACTAGTGGTATGACCAGATGTGTCCTTTCTTACGTTAATGAAGTTAATTTTATGTCAGTGAAGATTTCAAGAAGTGCAAAGCAGTTAGCATCTTGGGACCACAAAAAATTTGTAAGTAAATTCTGCACTCAGCATGGGGGCTTGAAGCCACAACCCTGAGACCACAAGTTGCATGGGCCACCCACTGAGTCGGCCAGTTGAGGGGGGAGAGGAGAAGATTTATTTATTTATTTGAGAGAGATTGAGGGCAGAGAAGGGCAGAGGGAGAGTGAAAAACCCAAGCAGACTCCTCGCTGAGTGCAGAGCCAGACCCAGGGCTTGATCTCCGGACCCTGAGATCACGACCTGCGCTGAAACCAGGAGTAGGAGGCTTAACCAAATGAGCCACCCAGACGCCCCGAGGAAAAAAAAAGTCTTTGTAATTGAACAGCTGTTTTACTCTGGTCTATAAATTGACCAGTTGCTAAACTGACCAAAGGTGGGTTATTAAAGCCACAGAATTTGAGGCTCTTCTTTCCCCGTGTGCGTGACTACAAACTATTGACAGGTTCCTGGTGTAGTGAAAATGCTGTTGGTATTGCTGGAGGTTGGGGCCCTTTGCTCTGTGATGAGCTGGAGTGGAAGAAATGGGTATTTCATTAAGGAGCAGGTCTGGGCTACTGGCTGCTTCTGGTCTTACATTTGGAAAAACATGTTCGGTCTCACATACACATGCAAAAGAGGGACCACTTCTGCCAGGCCTGCCCTTGAAGGCTAGAAGTTTCTGTGGAAAGGTAAATCCCCCATCCCCTCCCCGCCCCTGCCCCCCCCCCCCCCCCGCCTCCCCCTTCATTTTCTGATCTTGCTTCTTTTCAGTCCAAAAAGCGAAGTTTCCTTTTATCTCCTGAGTAACCTACAACAAGAAATGCCTCTGTCAGTACCATTTTTGTAAGTGGCTTTGTCAGTCACATTTTTATTGGCCTGAAGTAAATGCTACTTTTTATTAGTCTTGGCATGATTCTTGGCATGTGCGGCTGTGGTTGAGCTTGGCAGCGCATTCGAATGGTATCTTTTTTTGGGTATTCAAGCTTGTGGGTTTTGCTAGAGAAGTCAGTGACACTGGTATCCTGTCCCATCTCTCAACTCCTGGGGACTTTTTCCTGCTATGTCTTTTTTTTTTTTTCCCTTCCCTTTTCTCTCCTTAGTTTGTGGTATGTTGTACAGTTTACTTTCAAATGAAAAGTTGTGGTGAAAACAGCATGAAGGATTTCTGTCATTTCAACGTTTTATCATCATGTTTCTGTTCTGTTCTCTCGTGTCCCTTTCCCACCATCATTTTTAGTAAATTCTTACCTGTTAGAGGATAAGTTGCAGACGTAACCCCCTTTTCCCCCCCAGACACTCCTGTGTGTATTTCCTAAAACGTGAGAATGTCCTCTTCCATATGTCCTCTTCCAAAGCCATAGTTTAGCTTAATTGACAAGGTGAATAGCGGGGCCCTGTGTCCCTGTCCTGTGTCCCCTTCGTTCCTTGGGCCATGCTCCCTTACTCCGCCCAGGCAAGGGGTGCTGGGCTCATCGTGTACTTTCCCAGCCCCTTCTATATCTTGACTATCTTACGGTCTTTGATGCTGCGGCAGAAATTTTGTCTTTAATTTCATTTTCCATTTTGGTTTACGCCACAGCATTCATAGCTCCTCAAGGGTGGCTTTTGTCTATATTGTGGCTTCCTGTCTACGTCCTCCAAGCAGCTCCATCCTTGAAGCGTCCACTCCCCTTGGGGTAGATACAGCGAGTCTCAGAATTCCTAAACCTAGCCATCTTCATAGGGGTCCTTTCAACCCGGCGTTTTTAACGATTTCTTTTTGGCTGTCCGGTGTCTGCTGCATTAATGTGCCTAGGCTTTTAAAGGTCATGTCCATTCCCAGACCACATAGAGTCTTACTAGAGATATTTGCTCCTCACCAAGGTTGGTGAGTTCCATTCATTCTCATCCTTGCCTCCAGACCCCTGGCTGTGGCAGATCTTAACCTCCTTGAGTCTTTTTGGAACTCTTTCCACACAAAACTTGCGGTAGCCCTACTAATGTGTCAAGAATGGGCAGGGGAGTTGGGGAAAAAAAGCGCGTTATATTATTTAGTGAACCCTATATTTTCTCTCTAAACATAACACGTTTGTATTTTTCCTTTTGGAAGGGGTGTATATATAGTAGAGAAAATTCAGAAAGTAAAGAAAGATCAAGACTGGGGACATAGGATATTAATCTTGTTCTGCTATTATTATAGTAATCCACACACACTATGTGCCCGAATAGATCTAAGACTGTTAAATCACACAATGGAATGCCTGTTCCTTACAGAACTCTCCCCAGGAATGCTGTAGCAGAAAGTCATTATTCATTATTATTTTTATTACTACTAATAATCATTTTAAGAATTTATTTATTTGAGAGAATAGGAGCAGGGGAAGAGGGAGAGGTAGAAGCAGACTCCTCACCCAGTGTGGAGCCCGGAGTCCCCAGGCTTCCTGCACAGAGTTGGGCACAGGACTCCCATCCCAGGACCCTGAGATCATGACCTGAGCCAAAGTCAGATGCTTAACCAACTGAACCACCCAGGTGCCTCTGTTACTGTTTTTTAAAAGTAATCTGTATCCCCAACGTGGGGCTCCAACTCATGACTCCAAGGTCATAGAGTCGCATGCTCTACCAACTAAGCCAGCCTGGCAGGCGCCCCTTTAGCAGAAATTCGGTAACCAAGACTTTAGGGGTAGTGTCTCCAACTTTTTTCCCGTATATGGCAACAGAAATTGATGTAATCAGAATATGCTCAGAATTACATTTGAATTGTAGGTCAAGTCATTTTGTTTTCAGTTTGTTTATTTGCTTTGTTATATAGTTTTTCAGGACTCCTGTCTATTTTCTCATACCTTTATTGGTAGTAAAAACAAAAATATTCCCTAAAAAGTGACTGCTGGTTTTTGCTGGGAATTTATAATGAAGTGATAGTGTTGTGTGAAGGGTCCTGAGTTCATTACTGTGGTGAGAACTTGCAATTTCATGAGTGTCTCTGGTTATCTTTTGTTAATAACTTTCTGTTATGTGTACGGTGGAAATCTCAAAGGATTAGGATAATGGCCTTTTTCAGCTTCTCTGAGCTGTAGAAAATAAATTCCTATTTTTACCCGATGCACTCAGTGTAGTTTACTTTTTACAGTGAACATTCATTTATTTATTACTCAGGAAAACACCCTCCCCTTTAATAAAGACCCAAATCAAACCACCATCAAAATTGGACAAGACAGGGTTGTGTGGTATATCACAAGTGTGTTCTGAGAAATACGTTATGATGTATGGGGGCAAGATCAGGTTGGTGGGTGCTGGACTCTTTCTTAAAGAGAACCACAGTGCCTAAGAGGAAGAAACCTGTTTAGCCTGATGTTTCTCAAACTTAGCTCTTCAGTGAACCCTGGTTTTAATAACACCCACTGAGGTTCACACTGAAGAGTGTGAACTGTGTTGTACTCGGGCCTCTTCTCCCGACAACTAATTTGTAAAATCGGGGACGTTAGTAGGGTCACGAATGTTTCCAATTTCTCCCCAGCAGCGTTCCAGGTGTGCTTGACCCAGGGAAGAGAAGGCGTTGATCTCTGGGTGGGGGCCTGGGAAGAGGGTCTGGTCTGCACGCTGGTGGGAACACCCCTTTCTTTGGGAAGGGGTGGAGGAACCAAAACATCCGTTGAGTTGGGACTTTTGGCTGTGTCCCCTTGTGCTTTAGGTCATTAAGCTCATAACATCAGCTCTCAAAGCTGGTGTTAACCCTCTCTCGAGTAAGGAATTCAAACTTAGGAGAAGGGACGGGGCTGGAATGAAGCCCTGCTTTCCGGCTCCGTTAGGCCTGGGAGAGGAAATTGGAGCAAGTCTGCCCAGCTCTGCCAGAATCTGTGGTCTTTGTCTCTGTTCCCTTTTCTTTCCTCCGCACCGTCGCTTGGGGGCCACCCAGATGGCCCCATGGCAGTTTCCAGAGCAATCCTCCCTTGGCCGGAAGTTACTGCGGTACCCTGCCAGTTTCCTCACTTCAAAGGGGTGGGCGTGGGTGTGGGTGAATGAGATAAGATAGGGCATATTGAATCATTTTTTTCTGTTGGTCTGACTTGTCTGCCTTGAGGATGATCCCTTGTTCTTCTCTCGATTTTCACTTTGCCTGATGTCCCTTAAAAACCTGGACTTCTGTCCGCCCAAGGGCAAGGTCTCAGGCTCTGTGAGTGTGGGCTTCTGCCATGTCTCCCCACAACCCAGGGTTTCTGGTGTCTCCCATCCCTGGACTTCCAGATGAACATGAACGTGTTTTCTCGTCAGTCCAGTATTTGGAAGAATAAATCACTGATTCCAGAGTGTGTGTATTTAACCCTCCATTTGGGGTTGGGATGGCCTGAATTAGGGTACATAAACTGAAATCTGTTGGAAAACCTTTTGGCAATGAAGCTTGGCTGTGGTTTTCCCAATTCTCCGACTTGCTATACCTTTCCTCTCCTAAGCATTTAAAAACCTCTGCTTAGGGGCGCCTGGGTGGCTCATTCCGTCTTTGGGTGTCTGCTATGGTCCTGGGATCAAGCTCTGCATCGTGCTCTCTCCTCAGTGGGGAGCCTGCTTCTCTTCTCTGCCTGCTGGTGCTCGCTCTCTCTGTCAAATAAATAGAAAAAATCTCAAAACCTCTGCTTAAAGATGAATGAATTTGCAAGGTGATCTGAAATATATTTTAAGAAAAAATGCACAGTAATACACGTGTAAAACTTCCCTACCTTAAAGGTGTTTCTATGGGCATTGAGGAGAAGCAGGGGCCCTCACTCCACGAGGATTGGACAATTGACGTTTAAGCTGTGTTGCACGGAAGCTTCTGGGCTTTGCCAACAACCCCTCTCCCTTCATCTCCAGCTTCCTGAGATACTGTGCTCGTTCCGAGCTTATTCAGAGTAATAAACTGCCCCCGTAATTCATGAGCTCGCAAGGCCTTCTTTAACTGCTTGCAGCCAGGAGAATAATGACAACATTTAAAATTACAGATCGCTCATTTTGGGCCCTTTCTGTTTCAAGTTATGAATGAAATTTATGAGCCAATTACTGGATGGTGGAGCCTGTTTGCAAAGACCAAGCTAGTGGCCCATATTGTCACTGCGCTGGTGGGGGTGGGGGTGGGGTGGGGTGGGGTGTGTGTGTGTGTGTGTGTGTTTGTGTGTGTGTTTAAGAGGGGTGGAGAAGGGGAGGAGGCTATCCCTCTGTGTTTCCCAGAGCTTCCATTCTTATTTCATTCTTATTTCAGACCATATCAGGGATAAGATAATCAGTTAGCAAGTAGTAGGTAGCTCTTCGGAGAGGGGATTCTGGTAGCTAGGAAGCAGAATATGTTGGGGTGAGAAGACCCCAGGTACAGAAGATTTGCTACATAGTCCCTTTACAAACCAAAGATGCACAGGCAAACACTTGAGGCAGTGTATGTGGGTAGGTAACTAGGTTTTCAGTAACTATATCTGAAATGGCTGCAATTACTGAAATCCTAGGTCTTTAGAAGTTCGCCCCTGGGTGGCTCAGTGGGTTGAGCCGCTGCCTTGGGCTCAGGTCGTGATCTCAGAGTCCTGGGATCGAGTCCCGCATCGGGCTCTCTGCTCGGCGGGGAGCCTGCTTCCCTCTCTCTCTCTCTGCCTGCCTCTCTGCCTACTTGTGATTTCTCTCTGTCAAATAAATAAATAAAATAAAATCTTTAAAAAAAAAAAAAAGTTCCAAAGGAACAGCGGGGCCACGTAAGGAGGAAAGCTACAAGATGATAGGGTGTGACTTGAGTTACAAATTGGAACTTGAGCTTTTTTTTTTTTTTTAATTCACATAAAAAATTTTCCCTTTTCAGAGACTGGTGAGCCGGTTACCAAAACATGAAGGCATTTAAGAGAGAGACCATATTAATCATGGGCTTCTCACTTTCTGTCACGAGTTCTAGACGTTTTGGCTTGAAATCAGTCATCAGTGTACTCCTTGGATGTTTACAGAACATCTTGTTTATGTCTTGATTTCTTTCTGGCCTCTCACTCGGTGTCACCTACATCACTGAAAGTGACATTTGTTTATTGACTCTGGAGGCTGCATGACACTAATGGATAATCACTCCCCATCTTCATTGCTGGCCATGTTTTCTTCTAAGAGATTAAGAGGGACGGAGAGAGAGAAGGTGCCCGCTCTTGGGTGGGGAGGGCAGAGGGAGAGGGAGAGAGAGAATCTGAAGCAGACTTCCCACTCAGCGCAAAGCCCAACCCCACGACCCTGAGATAATGACCCGAGCCAAAACCAAGAGTCAGATGCTCAACCCACTGAGCTATCAGGCACCCCACATTTTCTTTTCCTTTACAGAATGAACTCTGCAGCCCGTTAAGTCCTTAAGAGAAGTTTGTGTGGGACGATTTGGTGCTCATTGCCACCATGGTTTGGGAAGCGCGAAGGCAGAACTGTTGTTGTGCTGTATATATTTGAAACATAATGGAAACTTGCTTGGGGCCTTGAGCATGATATTTACATCAGGAAATGAAGGTGCTCTCTTGGTGTGTTGAGGGACACATTGTATTTTTTTTTTTTAAGATTTTATTTATTTGTTTGACAGAGATCACAAGTAGGCAGAGGGGCAGGCAGAGAGAGAGGAGGGAACAGGCTCCCTGCTGGATGCAGGGCTCGATCCCTGGAGCCTGGGATCATGACTGGAGCAGAAGGCAGAGGCTTTAACCCGCTGAGCCACCCAGGTGCCCACATTGTATTCTTAGGCTGTGAAGGAAATGTCTGGTTTAATGACTTAGATTCTAACGAGAGCTCCTTGTGTTTCTGGAGTACTAAAAATTGTGATTAATGTAGATTGTTTGGGTTGAATTGTATGTTGCTGTGTTTTGTGGGGTCACTGGTAATCTGGAAAAGTATGTCTCTGACAGGGGGATATTGGTTTGTAACTCCTTACACAGGAGGGGAAGGTGATACCCTCTGATCTTTCTGCGTGAAAGCTAATAATGATTTATGACACGCCAAACCTTCATTTTACAATTATTAGAAATGAGTTAATTCAGGAATGCTGAAGAAATCCACTCAGTGTAGCTTTAGTAGCTAAAAACCTAAAGGAAGAAGTTCTGTTTTTGGATGGTTTATGTTCATATTTCATATTGATTAAATGTACTGAAGTTTTTTTACATTCTTTTTCCAAATTTTCTTATGTCGCTAGCTTCATTGATTTTACAGTGATGCACTTTCATAGCTGGGGATTTCTCCTCTATCTAAAGCTTCTGCCCACTGCTCAGGGGAGACCATTTTAGCACAAAGAAGAACAGACAGCCTCATTTAATAATACATTTATTGTGGTCACAGGATTTCTGGTGGTTCGTTTTTAAAATTGGTAACCGTTATGAACTGCAAAGGATTTTCAATAAATTTCCTCTATGTTCGTGCTTGATGGCAGGAATTAGAATAAAATGGCAATTCTCATGTGTGGTCGTAAACTTAAGTTACAGAAGTTTGGGGCTCCCGTGGACAGCCGTATAGCAGCTGGTTCCTTGACCTCCCTGCCTTCACTTGCTTCCTGTCTGAAGGCATGCATCCCATCGGGCGGCACTTCGGAGGCTCCCAGGGATCTTGTGGAAATGCCTGTGGAGGTTCAGTTGTTACCCTGAGGATGCATTTCAAACTGGCTGATCCTGAGTGGGAGGGAGGGGGGGTGCGTGGTGCAGGAGTGTGGCCCATCAGCCCATCTCTAA
Source organism: Neogale vison (assembly GCF_020171115.1). Classification (NCBI taxonomy): domain Eukaryota; kingdom Metazoa; phylum Chordata; class Mammalia; order Carnivora; family Mustelidae; genus Neogale; species Neogale vison. The sequence goes on from NC_058091.1 coordinate 137,968,559, forward strand.
GTTCACTTGCACCTGTTGCTCTGGGCCTTTCCTTTTTAGGAGGCTTTTTTTTTTTTTTAAAGATTTTATTTACTTAATTGACAGGGAGATACAGAGAGAGAACAAGTAGACAGAGCAACAGGCAGAGGTTCTCTGCTGAGCAGGAAGCCTTATGTGGGTCTTGATCCCATGACCCTGGGATCATGACCTGAGCGGAAGGCAGATGCTTAGCTGACTGAGCCATCCAGGTGCCCTTTTAGGAGGCTTTATTATCCTCAGGGCTTGATCTCCCAGAGCTCAGCAGTTCTATTTCCTTTTTATCCATTTATTGGGAACACCATTTAAAATGCTTGTCTGCCCTCACTGCCCATTCGTGTCAGACACTAATGTGAGAAGAGTTGCCCTTTTGGTAATTATTTAAATCATTATGAGTAAAATCATTTGGTGATGGTTTTAACACCAGCTTCAACATCCTGTCCCCCAGAAAAACCCCACATCCAGTCACCATTACAGAAGGGAAGCTGGTTAAACAGGGCAGTAGTTGAAGGGATGTTAAGTTTTCAATTTTCAGTGATACTTTGGGTCCAGAAGTTACTGTGTTTGTAATTGGTGGTGGTTGGTGCCTTCTTAGTTCCTTGTGGGATGCATCCTGCCTGCAGGTTTAGAACCAGGTCATTTTGAACTCGATCCGTGGCATAGTTTATGATTAAGAGCAGTGGGGTTCACATCCTAACTTTGCCATTTGTGGAAGCTATGTGACTTTGGGCAAGTTGCTTACACGTTCTGGGCCTCAGTTTCTTTTTTTTTTTTTTTTTCCCAATTTATTTATTTTCAGAAAAACAGTATTCATTATTTTTTCACCACACCCAGTGCTCCATGCAAGCTGTGCCCTCTATAATACCCACCACCTGGTACCCCAATCTCCCACCCCCCCGCCACTTCAAACCCCTCAGATTGTTTTTCAGAGTCCATAGTCTCTCATGGTTCATCTCCCCTTCCAATTTACCCAAAAGCACATACCCTTCCCAATGTCCATAACCCTACCCCCCTTCTCCCAACGCCCCTCCCCCCAGCAACACACAGTTTGTTTCCTGAGATTAAGAGTCACTTATGGTTTGTCTCCCTCCCTATCCCATCTTGTTTCATGGATTCTTCTCCTACCCACTTAAGCCCCCATGTTGCATCACCACTCCCTCATATCAGGGAGATCATATGATAGTTGTCTTTCTCCGCTTGACTTATTTCGCTAAGCATGATACGCTCTAGTTCCATCCATGTTGTCGCAAATGGCAAGATTTCGTTTCTTTTGATGGCTGCATAGTATTCCATTGTGTATATATACCACATCTTCTTGATCCATTCATCTGTTGATGGACATCTAGGTTCTTTCCATAGTTTGGCTATTGTGGACATTGCTGCTATAAACATTCGGGTGCACGTGCCCCTTTGGATCACTATGTTTGTATCTTTAGGGTAAATTCCCAGTAGTGCAATTGCTGGGTCATAGGGCAGTTCTATTTTCAACATTTTGAGGAACCTCCATGCTGTTTTCCAGAGTGGTTGCACCAGCTTGCATTCCCACCAACAGTGTAGGAGGGTTCCCCTTTCTCCGCATCCTCGCCAGCATCTGTCATTTCCTGACTTGTTGATTTTAGCCATTCTGACTGGTGTTTTCAGCACCCCACCTCCTCCATCCTCCCTCCTGGAGTGAGTGGTAGAGAGTGGACATGGTTTACTGCTTCCCCACTATAATTTGGGTAGATTAACCAGCACTTTCTGGTAACCTCCTGGAGAAGTGATAATTAATTCATTTTCTCAGAGAACTCTAAAGCAGGAGGATCCTCGGTCTCTCTTGGCAGCCTCTTCCAGTCAGTCAAGTCGCAGACACCGAGAAGAAGCCCCCTCGTGGGAGGGCAGCTCCCCCTGTACCCGCCAGACCAGCCAGATCGTTACCCAGTGGTCTTTTGCGGACGCCCGTGGCTAGGGGACCAGTGCTTTACTTTTGACCTTACCATGGCCCTTTTCCCTCGAACCCTTTAATCACACCCTAAAGTTAATCAGCAAACATTTCTTGAACGTTTCCTTGGCTCCAGGGGCTCTGGATTTCCGCTGCAAATCCCACTGTCACCCAGGGAGCCCATGGTCGCCCCCGGTGATTTCTTCGGTGTCTGCTTTCTGAGATGATGGCCAGGGGCTGAACAGGCTTGGAGTTTCGCTCACACTCCCTGTGTGTGTGTGCAGAGCACGTGCTGGCCAGGAGGAGTCCACTTCCAGGTTTGTGAACTTGGGGGTAGGGGTGTGGGGGTGGGCATGCAGCTCACTCTCTGTTTCCTTCCTTTTATTCACCTTCTTCAGTTCTGCTAGGACCTCTGAAACCTGTTTTGGGGCCTAGAGTCTTCTCAGCTTCTGACGGGAGTGTTGACCCTGGGAGCAAGCACGAGCCTGGGGTCTTGTTGGACGGGTGTCTTACCTGTGATGTCCGTCGGGGAAATCTGCGGCTGCTGTTGGCAAGCAAGGCCTTCTGTCCTTGGTGCGGGGAGGGGGCGCCGGGCTAGCCTTCCGCAGCGGCTGGGAGGGAAGGATTTAACACGTGTCCACCGGAGATGATGCAGACTGGCCATCTCGAGCAGCACCCCATTCTCTGCCTCCCCCCCCCCCCCCTTTAGATGCCCTAGCTCGTGGACTGAGAGTCTTCTCACCACGTTCCCTGCCATTCTGATGCACCATTGTCCCTTCCTGGAACATAGTCCAGCTTCGAGTTAAAATTGGTTTCATTCTCTGGTGGTGTTTCTCTTGTTATTTCCATCCGCAGTGAGTGGGGCTTCAAGCTAGAATCGGGTTCGTACGTGTGAGTAAAGCAGGTTTATTTAATCCCTGTGGTCAGTGACCCAGAGCAGATGTCCTTGTTGACCGAGAAAAAAAACAAAGTTCAAGGGGTCTCATTTTGGCCTTGGTGTCTTTCTGGTCCCTTTTGGGTAACTCCCCAGTACGTAACATTCTGAGTGTGAGAGATGAGCTCACCAGCTCAGGTGCAGTTAGGACTTCCTGGGACGGCGTCTGAGTGTTGAACAAGGGGTCTCACCGTGTCAGGGGTATTTGTGCTCTACCCATCACGTTATGCACATATGTGTGTTATTTCCAGCTTCTTTAAGGAAAGAATTTACTAGCATTCATGACTGTGTTTTTAGCCACAGTTTTTAAAATGCGGAGAATTACCCAGTTTACGGTTCTTCTTCTTCTTCTTCTTTTTTTAAGGATTTTACTTACTTATTTGCGAGAGAGGGAGAAAGGAGAGAAGGAGTGAGGGGGGAAGCAGACTCCCTGCTGAGCACAGGGCTCCATCCCAGGACCCTGAGATCCTGACCTGAGCTGAAGGCAGGCTCTTAACCTTAACTGATTGAGCCACTCGGATTTTATTTTTTAAGTATTCTGTGCACCCGGAATGCCAGGGGGGCTCAGTCGGTTACGAGTCTGACTTTGGATCTGGTCATGATCAGGTTCCTGGGATGGAGCCCTGTGCTCAGCAGGGAGTCTGCTTGTCTCTCTCCCTTTGCCCCTTCCCCTGCTTGTTCATGCTCTCTCTCTGTCTCTCTCAAATAAGTACCCCTCCCCACAAAGTAGTCTCTGTACCCATCGTGGGGCTTGAACCCCTAACCCCCCAGGTCAGGAGTCACACGTTCTATCCACTGAGCCCTCTGGGTGCCCCCAGAAGTCTTTAAACTTTCTACGGAAGTAGCACACATGAGACATGTTCACGAATCCCGATGCACGTTGAGGTTTCAGAAACGGAGCATACCTGGTGTTTAACCAGCGCCCAGGTTGAGAAAATCTTACCAGCTCCTCCCCAGAAGCTGTTTTCGGCGGCTTAGTTGAGTTTGGAATTGTTCGGACGTCTGAACAGGTGTGGGAAATGCTTTCTCAGAGGAGGGCAGAACAGGGTACAAGTAGGGAGAAAAGCATGAGGGGGAGTGGAACGGAGAACAAATGGGAGATGGGCTAGATTGACAGCCCGCCTTTTCTCCTGTCTGCATCCTCATACTGAACGTTTAAGTATCTCTTTTCTTTGTTCTGTTTTTAGTAGATTGCAATTAACATTTACATTCAAGCTTTAAAATTCCTTGGAGCTCTGTTGTGGGGAAGAGGAGAGGGACGGTTGTGACTTCTGAAAAGGACCTGTATCTCACCCACCAGGAAATTTGACTGGGTCGTTTTTGAATTTCATTATATAGTATTTGAGGCTGGGGATGTTGCTCTGGATGGTTTTGCCTTTTCTGATGATGCCCTTCCATAAATCAAGAACGCTTTTCTTTGTGTGTGTGTGTGGGGGGGGGTGAATTTTGTATATTTCTGTACTTTAGTTTCTCCCTTTAATTATGTGATTGATTTCAGACATCTTATGAGTAGCCAATGAGAAATACATATTCATTGCCCAAATTTGCTAGGATAGCAGAGTCTGGTTTCAGTTAATTTGCAGAGTTCATTATAGTGCATAATTCATCAGGTCCAAGAAATCCAGACTCCTAGCCAGTGTAGCTTAAAACTTAATTATTTTCTTTGGAGCCCCATCAGTGACAGCTAAAACAAGCACATGCTAAACTAGAAACCCCACTAGAGTGGGTTTTTCTCATTCAGACCTGAGTCTCCATTCTAATGTTCCTGCCCCAGTACGGGAGTGACATCACTTTCTCATTGAATTTTTCCAGTCTTTTGGATCGGTGCAGATAATTCGGTTTTGTTCCCCAGAATGTCCCTTAGCAGCTTTTAGTCATCTTAATCTTTTCCCTCTTTTTACTTTAGCATCCTGGTGAGTTTGGTTTAAATCCTTTGTGCTGGCTTAAGAACCGCAACTACCATCTTAGAAAACCTCCTTCCTACAATGACATGGCGTTCTGCGTTTGTTTATTTATTTTTAAAAAGATTCATTTATTTTAGAGAGAGGGAGTGTGGGGTGGGGTCGGGGGAGGGGAGAGGCAGAGGGAGAGAGAATCTCAAGGAGGCTCTGCACTGAGCACAGAGAGCCCCCCCCCCCCCGCCTGGGGCTCCACCTCACAAACCTTTGAGTCCCTGGCGGGAGTCAGAGTCAGAGTCAGGAGCCGAAGGCCTCACCGACTGCGCCACCCTTAATCTCCCCGTGTTCCACTAAATGAAATTTTAGAAGGTGGACTGTTGGATGGCGATTCTGCTTGTGTCTTGAATTTATTAATTATTTCATTTATTTCCCAGTGTGGAGCCCAACCTGGGGCTCAGAATCACCACCCCGAGATCAGGACCCGAGCCGAACCCACTGGGCCACCCAGGCGGCCCCACTGCTCAAACTTAAAAACAAAAACAAAAACAACAACAAAACCTCTTCACCAGCAGCCCTCCCTGCTTACGCGTGGTCCTTCATTATTCTCATGGTCCTCATCCCTCTTTGTCCACATGGAAATGACGACGAGGGTGAGAATGCGTCTGACAGCTCCGTGGCACTGGCTGCGCGCGGGCCAGTTGTCTTAGGCATTTTGCATGTATTAACTCACTTGATCCTCACACCAGCCGTGTCAGCAGGTACCGTTAGCCACATGTCAGACCCCAGCTCGCGGGCTGTCTGGCTCCGAAATCTTACTGAGAGCCACCGAGGACTTGACGTTGGCATTGTTCGCCATTTCATTTTATCCCCCTGCCTTTCCTGAGAAACAAGACTTCCAGAGAAGTGGAAATACACTGGTGTTTTTGCTCCTTTTATTTTTCTTGTTAAAAAAAAAAACAAACGTGGGGATGGGGGGGGTCGCCTGAGTCAGCTCAGGTCATGATCTCAGGATCCTGGAATTGAACCCCACAGCGGGCTCTGCGGCTCCCTCTGCCTGCTGCTCCCGGGATTGTGCTGTCCCTCCCTCTCTCACAAAGAAATAAATAAAATCGTAAAAAAAAGAATAGGTGGGGCACCTGGGTGGCTCAGTGGGTTAAAACATCTGCCTTCAGCTCAGGTCATGATCCTGGGGTCCTGGGATCGAGCCCCGCATTGGGCTCTTTGCATGGTGGGGAGCCTGCTTCCCTCTCTCTCTGCCTGCCTCTCTGCCTACTTGTGATCGCTCTGTCAAATAAATAAATAAAATCTTAAAAAAAAAAAAAAAAGAAAAGGCATCTTTTAGAGACTTAACTTCATTTACATATGAACGTTGGTAAAAATTGAGGAAGAGATAATCCTATCCCCTTGCTCTCCACTTTGTGGTTAAATAGTGACAGTTGATCTGTTGAATGCCTTCTTTTCTTTAAAAAAAACACACAACAAGAGGGAGATTGGGCAGTTGCATCAAATGTTATCAGGAGAGTCATTTATTATTACATATGTTACAGTGAGGGCTGTAAGCGGTGAGTGAAGTCAGACCCTCCCCATTTTGAGGAGACATGAAATCTACCATTGAAAATACGGTACCGGGCTGTCAGCGACGGAGCCGGCCATTGGGTCCGCCGTGACTCTGTGCTTGGCTGCAGTCTGCGTGCGGTGAACAGGCCGTGAGCTCTGATAGGGCTTCAGTTCACGTAGGAAAGTTTCATTGTGGCTGTTTTCCAGTTTCACCTGAAGAATGCCGCGGGTGGCCCTCTGGAAGGTTAAACGAGTAGTAGCCAAACACAAGTGACCTTTTTGGGTGACTGACGACCTCCTGGTGATGCTGGCCCCATGTCTCTTCCCTCGTGGAGATTCCAGCTGCCCGGGGCCTTGAATACTAACTAACTAACAGCAACTGCAGAGTCCACGTTGGAAAGCTCTTGGGGAAAATTCCATTCTTTCGAATTTGATGGAGTCCCTTGTTCCGGCTCTTTCAGCTGGTTCCGGTTCTGTCCTCTGATGGAACCAAACATTATCTCCCATCCAGCAGGCTCATTGTTCATCTTCTCTGGGCTCAACAACCCTGTGTTGCCTCAGCCATTTTTCAAGGGATGTTTTCAGGGGCCTCCGTTTTTCTGATTGTGGATACCGTGTTAGGATCCTCAAAAACTTGTAACCCGTGTTTCAAGCTTTCTGTATGTTAGGGCTAACACATTTTGCATGCCTTTTGATTTGGCTCCTCTGCTTCTAGAGTTTATTAGATTTGGCCATAGGGATATGTATCAAGTCTATTTTACTGTTGTATCACACTGAAATCGTAACCAGTAGGGGATTGGTTAAATTAGGGAACATCTGTTCCATGCAGTCATTAAAATGATATGGTAGCAAGGATATTGAATGACCTCATGTCCTGGAACGTGTGAGAAAACAGTACCTACAGGTTAAAATCATTTCAGTTGACTCTTTGTTTAGGAAACCTAGTGTAAAAAGGTTATACGCCCAGATCAGCAGTGTTTGTATATAGGTGTGGTCAAAACACATGCAGTTTTATTTTTGTTGGTTTATCTGAGTAATATTTCTTGATCTCCGGCCTTAAGCTGGACTCGCACTGAGTGTTGGGCACCCATTGGGTGGCTCTTAAGTTATTACACAGGGACGGAGGAGGGTATGTGAGGGTGTGCAAGCGTGGTGGGCACTCTTTGGCACACTTGGGAGAAACAGCACGCACACAGGAAGGGCTGAAAGAAGGCTTTCTGGATGTCAGGGTGTAGAGGGCCTGGGAGGGGGCGGTTGCCCAGGTGAAGAGGGTGGTGGAGAGCGGTGTGTGTTTCTAAGGACACTGTAGGGTTCTGAGATGGGAAAGAGTAGGCAGGACTTGGAGAAGAAGGAGGGGTACTCGAGATAAAGCACTTAGCTCTATTTTCTGTAGGAAACATGTATTATTTCAATGCAGTTTAAAAATATCTGGAATCTTCCTCTTCAGAAGAAGAGTCAGGGAAGCAGTGGGGACCCAGAGGGTGTGCCGAGTCTTCTTAAGGAGAAGCAGCTAATCCAGCTGTGGGTTGAGGCAAGGGAGGTTTTCCCAGACTGGCTTGCTGGCTGGGCTGGGCGTCTCTGGTGAAACAGATGAACACCAGATAACTAATTTAATTTCTAGAAGTGCTGCTTAAGTGCCTTTGCCTCCTACTACTGGTTAGAGCAAAACAAGCATGTGATTTATGTAAAAATACATGAATATTAGTTTTTATCATTACGCTGCAGAACAGCATAAAAGTAACGCTTCCTGCCGTAGCCGCATTGCAGAATAAAATGAAGAAAATCAGTATTCTTTACAAATGACTAGTCACAGCGGAAAAAACCTGTCTGTTGAACTTACCATTTGTAGATAGCATTAATAAACCTCTCCCTCCCATATTACCCCAACCAAAACTGAAACACGATTTACATAGCAAAACACAGGCTGAGTGGAACATGGCCCTGAATTCTAGCACAGGGATGCTTAAGATGGCACGAGGCTTTCACTGCATCCCCAGACCCCGCTCCTGTTTCTGGCCTGTGCTGTCTGCAGTTTCATGCCAGGCGGTTCTGGGGATATGGGGATACCCTCACCTATGCATGGAAGTTTCTGCAGGTACTAAAAGGGAATGGGCCTCGGACTTCTGACCAGTGTCTTCCATGAGATGGGATGTCAACGTTGAAAATCAGCATTCTTTGTTTGGTCTCTGGGGGTGTCCCCCTTCTAGAAGCTGAGAGAGACTGGGGCAATAGATCCATATCCTCCCCATCCCAAATCCAGTAACCACCCCAGGAGTGCTGATCGCCTGCTTCCTTCCACCTAGTACGAAGCCGGAGTGTGGGGAGCTTCCTGCAGACGTGGGAGTGTGAATTTCTGGGTTTGAAAAAGTATAAGCACTTGTGAGCACATCTTTTTCTCCCCGCAGATTAGTATTGGATTTGCTTTTCTGCACAACACAGAAACAAATCCCTTCACACAAACCACACATGGTATGCTGATTCATTTTGTAGAGAAGTGGCTTTCTAGTTTTCTCTTGCCTTTTCCTTTTTTTTTTTTTTTAAGATAAAATCTACTTTTCCTTTAAATAACTCAAGTTGTGAAAGGGTTTGTATTGTAAATATTTGTTTAATAAGTCACTTTTAACAGCATGGAGCTTGGAGGAATTTTCCACAATTGGACCAGGTCCATCAAGTGTATCACCAAAGGTGTGGCTTTTGGCTTTGACTTGTATTTAATTTGGGTGGCTACTTTCCAGAAAAATCAGTTTAACCTAAGGAGTTGTCACAACTCAATTCTGCCTCCCCATCCCTCTTTTGTTTTTAAACAATTGTAAATCTGTTCAGGATTTTTTTTAAGAAGTCAAATTTATCGAAGTACAGTATACAGCACAACCCTTCAAGTGTACAGTTGGATAAATTTTGACAGCTGCATACACCTGGGTATTAATGATCCCATCAAGATGATGCAACAGTTATTTTTTTAAAAAAGATTTTATTTATTTATTTATTTACCAGACAGAGCGTGCACAGGCAGGGGAGAGTGGCAGGCAGAGGGAGACTCAGGCTCCCCACCAAGCAGGGACTCCATCCCTGGACCCTGTGATCATGACCTGAGCTGAAGGCAGATGCTTTACCGACTAAGCCACACATATGTCCAGATGCAACATTTCTGTCACCTCAGAAAGTTCCCTTATTCCCCTCTGCAGCTAGTTTCCCCCTCCCCCAGCCCCAGGCCAACGCTAACCTGATTTCTAGCATTATTGTAAAATTTCTTATAAATGGAAACACTCCAGTGTCGAATTCCTTCCCTTCAATGCCTTTTTGAGACTCACCCATGCTGGGTGTACCAGAAGTTTATTCCTTCCTTTTATCGCTGCATAAGCTTTCCTTTTCTTTCCGTCTTTCTGGGCTTTTCTGTCTGTCTTTGCCTTTCTTTGGTTTTCTGTGCTTTTGGTCTTTCTCTCTAGGCTTCAGGAATGGCAGGGTCCTTGCATTATTTTCTAGAGTCTGTTCCTCAACTGGGCGCTTGAAGCACCCTGTTGTATCTTTCACACAAACTGAAACTTTTTGAAAAAGCCAAATGACTGGAGAGAGATCAGTCTGCCTTCCCCCTTCCAGATGAGGGTTTTAAAAAACAAAAACAAAAACAAAAACAAAAAAGCCTTGTTCTGTACTATCAGCTGGATCTAAATGCTGGCGTTCTGACTCTGGGTCAGCGTCTTTCCCCTTACACCAGGCTGCCAGGCTCCCTTTGCACAAAGTAGGTGAGCTTTTTGTCTGATCGCGTTGCTTGTTTTGAAACTTGGAGTTTTGGAAAAGGGTTCAGTGTCGAATGTCCTAGAGTTAGTGCTAGGCAACATTCCTTCCTCCCAGAGGAATGGAGAAGCATGCCTTTTTCCAAACGGCGAGGACGGCGGGGCCTTCAGGAACTGGAGGATTGTCTGATCATCTCTGCTAATGCAGCTTTAATGGATGAGAAAGTCGCGTTCCGTTGGATCTTTGTGCTTTCTTGGTGCACACACGCTGTAATGACACATTTTTTCTTGTGTGAAGAAAGTGCTGTGTGGAGAGCCAGTGTCTTGTCAGGGACGGGTTGCGGGGAGCGGCCTGGACTGAGAGTCACCGTGTGCCACCTCCTCCTGCCCCAGGAGGCTCTTTACAAACCCTAGCAACTGGGACACACTTCTCACAGCACAGACCTGGTCTTTGGACCTCTTCACTGGTGACCCCACATCTTGAAGAGAGAGAGAGCCGCTTCTGATTCATCTGCTCAGCCCTGCGGTGACCCGCGTTGCTGGTCACACCAAAGCCTGCACTGGGCGCTTTAGCAGAGTGTGTGTGCAAGCCCAGAGTGGAGAACCAGCACTGTTTAAATCGTGGGGTCTCCCTTAAACTCCAGCGATGATTTTTTAATTTTTTTTTCCTCAGGGGCACGAGTTTTTTTGGCTTGCGAATGTGGGGAAGAACAGCCCGTCTGAAACCAGACTCGGTGGCAGCATTCCCTGGCTGATAGATAGATAGATAGATAGATGAACTTGTTTAAGAACAGGTTATTAGACAGTTTCTTTCCACATGTATTTCCACTTTATTTGACAGAGCGTGTGCTTCTGCATGCCCCAGCGGGGGGAGGGGCGGGAAACAGTGGAGGCAGAGGGAGAAGCAGACTCCCCGCTTAGCAGGGAGCCCCATGTGGGGCTCAATCCCAGGACCCTGGGATCATGACCTGAGCTGAAGGCAGAGGCTTAACCGACTGAGCCACCCAGGTGCCTCCCAGTTGGACTTTTAAGAAATGAAGTACCTTAAGTATATTTGTCATTGTCAATGAAACCTTTCCCTGGACCTTATAGGGTGAGTGTTGGTAATCACCTTTGGCGATCTCCCTTAGGGAGCTGAAATGTCCTCTTGGCTCCAGGCACCCCTTTTGTTTTTCTCATCCTTATCTTGTTTGGGAAGAATCTTCTGTCTTGCTGCCCAAGGTCTTGCTAGGACATGTCCCTCTGTCCCTCTGATTCTGGATCCCAGGTGAGGATACTTGTGAGGCTTCCAGAGGTCCAGGAACCTAGTGAAGTTAACTCAGGCAGTTGAGTGGTGAGGTTGGCCTGGAATTCCAGTGCGGGTCTGCCCAGAGGGCCCCCTGTGGCTCAAGGGGCGCCCCACCTGTGTTTCACTCCTGTAGGGTAATCTGCCTCATTGCTCTTCTGTTTCTAGCCGTTTGCCATTTCCTCTCTGATACCTTATTTGTTCCTCACTCGTTTTTGGTTTTCTCCGCTGAATATAAACTCTTGAGGGCAGGAATCTCTTCATTCCTGCTCACAGATTTACCTCAAGCCCCTGGAACAGTGCCTGGCACTTCATGCTTCCTGAGTGGTGTTGAGTATAGAAAACTTTGAAATATGCCATAGTTCACATTTCACATAGTTCACATTGTGATCTGTCACGGGCATGGCTTCGATGGGTACACGGTGTTGGGAGGTCGGTAAAAAGCCTGCAGTAGCCGAAGTTCCTGTATCATTTGGTACTTGTGTGTTGACCCTGGAAATGCACTTGGAGGTCTCTTGGAGGGGAGGGAAGAGGGAGCTTGAATTTGCAAAGTGGCGGAGGGAATCCATGGGACACAGAGACCAGAAGGTAGATCTTGAAAGAAATGTTTTGGGCCTATGAAGTGGGACTGTAGTAAAAATTCGTGAGTTATTATTAGTCTTTTGCGATTCTTGGTTTCTGGAGAATTATCAGTAAAGTGAAAAAAAAAACACCCCAAAAAACAAAACAAAACAATCCCCCCAAAACCCCCAAAACCAAACCCAACCCAGCCTCCCAAACCATACCTGGATACCTGGCCCAGTTTGGTCCTGGCTGCTCCTGTGAGAGTTTCACAAGAAACAGGAGGAGCGTGGAGCTTGTCTGAGAATTATCATTGTACTGACATACAGGGATTCTGTCAGAAAGACGGGACAAACGTCAGCTTCTTGACCATGCAGACTGTAGGGCTACAGAGCATCAGAAGCCGTGTTGGTCTCTGGGAATTTTGTTCGTTCAGCATCAGTGTGGGCAGCTTGCAGAGTGAGGCCTTACTTCTCGCCCCAGTGAGAACAGCTGGCTTTGGGCAGGGGTGGTGAGAACTAAGGTGGGAGTTGGTGCCTCATCTAGAAGAATTACAGTTTCAGACAGCTGTGATTGTCAGCGTGGGACGCGGAGGGGGTCGTAAACTCCAGAGGGAGGAGTGGAGTCGGGTTCTGACCGGCACCACCAGTGCTGGGAGCGGCCGCGTGTGTCTAGGGTGCGGTTCGTCTACCTTCAGAATTGGGGGTGTGGTCAAATGGGGGGTAGCCTGCCGTTCCCCATCAGGTGTGGTCGTCCTGAGTTATTTGTAGAAAGGAGGGGGTGTGTGTGCTCAGTGCTTAATTCAGGACTGATTGGAGTTTTCAGTCTAATATTTTAACTGGAATTAGGAAAGTGCTTTAAAGAAGCAAGTCCTGCCCCCCCCCCCCCCCCCCCCCCGGCTCAGTCAGTTAAGCACCTAACTCTTGGTTTCAGCTTAGGTCATGATGTCAGGGTGGTGAGCTGAGCCCCATGTTGGGCTCCTAGGTCAGTTTGGAGTCTGCTTGAGATTGTCTTTCTGCCCTTCCCCATGGATAAATAAATAAAATCTTCCAAAAAAAAAAAGCAAGTCATGTGGTTATGTGTCCCCTGGGCGCAGTGTCCCAGCCATCTCCTTAGTACCTGCTATTTATTATGACTGACTGTTGAAATACAAATTTTTTTTTTAATGTTTTTTTTGTTTTTGTTTTTGTTTTTGGGTGGTTCCCAAATCCATGGAAGAAGGAAGTGATGCTTTTAAATTAATCTTCTTTGTTCAGTTGGATTTCATGAGGCTGAGGACATAATCTGGAGCCAGGATTAGATCATAGGTAGTTCACATGGGTCCTGCTTTCTTTTGGTTCCATTCCATAAATGTCATTTGGTTAAGTACTTTTTCAACTAATACCTCAGGTACAGCTAAGGGGCTGGGGTCGCGGGGGAGGTTCTGTACATGTTTTGGTTCTAAAAAGCAAGTGTCTTTCTTGAAAAGATAGACAAAATACAGATTCTGCTGTTGACTTAGGAATATTTTATAACAAAGGTTGCCTTTTTAACAAATTTTAAGGTTTCCCAAGGTTGGTAGTACTGTCTGTGCTTCAGACTGCTTAAAACCAGGGACATTTTGGGGCACCTGGGTGGCATGCTATGTTAAATGCTTGACTCTTGATTTTTGGCTCAGGTCATGACCTCAGGGTCATGAGTTCGAGCCCCACATTGGGCTCCGTGCTCAGCGTGGAGTTGGCTCTGTCTTTCTCTCCGTCTGCCCCTGCCTGCCCCGCACGTGCTCCCTCTCAAATAAATAAATCTTTTTTTAAAAAAAATGTTCATATATATATATGCTCATATATATATATATATGTTCATATATATATATATATATATGAACCAAAAGTACATTTTATATATTTTTTTAAATATATTTTTTAAAGAGGGTATTTTGGACCGTTTTTGACATTAGCAGTAGTGGTATCACTGAAATCCTGTCACTGCCAAGATTATCCTCCTCTCTCTCTCTCTGTGGCTTTGGAATGTCCTCAGTCTCTTTAAAGAGCTTAGCAGTCTTTAGCAGACCTTTGAAGCAGCGTGATGCAGTGAAAGGATCGCTTGAGCCAGAGGCCTTGGGTTTGAAGCTTACCTGTGACGCTAGTGGAAGGACTGTGGGCGAGTCATTTATCCCGTGTGTGCCTCTGCTTCCTCCCTAGTGGAAAGGGAGTCACAGCAGTCCCTTTGATGCAGGGTTTAGATGAGTGTACGTCTGGCGCAGAATGAGTCCCTGTGTTAACTACTCGTGATTTCATGCGTCCTTTTGCTGCCAGGTACTTAAGATTAAAAGTGGAATATTGCTGCAGAATTTTTAACTTCATTGTATCAACTTAGCAACAGGAAAAAAAATTTTTTTTCTTTTAAGCAATAGAATTTTTAAATTTCTTTATATTTATTTATTTGACAGACAGAGATCACAAGTAGGCAGAGAGGCAGGCAGAGAGAGAGGAGGAAGCAGACTCCATGCTGAGAAGAGAGCCGGATGAGGGACTAGATCCCAGGACCCTGAGATCACGACCTGAGCTGAAGGCAGCGGCCCAACCCACTGAGCAATAGAATTTTTTTAGTCAGAATTATTTCTTCCTGTTGGTGAAAACCCCTTGAGAAAGGGGGGGGGAAGAAACAGCTCTTAGGACCTGTTCAGAAACCATGTCTCTAAAATGAAGAGACTGGATTAACATGTCCTTTTTTTTTTTTTTTAATTTTCCCCTCTTGCACTTGAGAAAATGTAAGTATTATTTGGGACAGTGGTTTGTTTTCTGAGGCGGTTGTTTATGGTTTGGTGTAACTTCGGAGTCATTTAAAGGTTGATGCATCGATTTGTGGGTAACAGAAACTTTGGTTTGATATCTGCAAACCTTGCTTGAAGAGTAATTTCCCCCAAAACTCCCTAGGAAGTTTTTACCTTTTACCTCAGTAAATCTGGAGTTTTGCTTGCCTCTTGCACTTAAATTTTGCCCTGATTACAAGGTGAGCTTTTCCCAAAGCTACCTGATGGCTTATGGTATAACCAGGGGGTTCCAGAATGCCAACCACAACGTGCTGTCTGAATTTGTGACACGTTGGCTTGGAATGCGTTTTTTGGGTTTCAGTTTGAGTGAGTTCTTCCGTTGAGTTTCTGCTCCGAGGGAATGCGTAGGTATTTGTTCTAGGCCCTTCTGTGCCATGGGGCGGGGGGGGGGCATTTATGTCCTTCAAGGCACTACACAGAGCTGGGGTGTGCAGAACTGGGCGGAGGGAGGAGGGGAGCCCTGCTGGTGGTTTGTTTTCCACAGCAGTCCTGCTCCCACCAAGCTGCAGTGTTGGCGCCTCCCTTCTCCTGCCCTCTTTGCTGCTGGCTGGGCCTCGCCACCGGGCTTCAGCAGTTGAGGAGAAGAGCGCACAGGAGGCCGAGTCCGGTTTGCTGAGCGAGCAGGCCCCCGAAGGGACCGGGACAATGAGGGGAGTGTGCACACACGCATTTGCTGCTCTGATTTTGTGTCTGCGCTGCACAGAGAGAGCTGAAGTCCAGGGCCAGGCTGGAGGGTGCATGGCTATGGCCAGCATTGGGGCTTTACTTTTTTATATATATATATATTTATATATTTATATATATATATATATATATATATATATATATTTTTTTTTTTTTTTAAGATTTTTAAAAATTTGTTTGACACAGAGCCCGCCTGCCAGCATGAGCAGGGGAAAGGGGCAGACAGCAGGAGAAGCAGACTCCCGGCTGAGCAGGGATGAGGGGCTCTATCCCAGGACCCCAGATCAGAGCCAGAGCCGAAGGCAGACCTTAACCTTAACCGACTGAGCCACCCAGACGCCCAGGTTTAAAAGATGAGTGGAAAAGGAGGGAGAGTCAGGGGCAAGGTCAGGGGAGCTGCTGCTTGGGTTTTGTGGGTACTCTCTGCAGTCACGCAGGGGTTCCAGGAGAAGAAGCAGGATTTCCCCCTTGGATACCGGGGACGTTTTTACACGTGCAGCAGGAACTTTTGGGTGTTTCTTGGTTTTTGCTGTTGTGGCTACCTCATCTGTAACGGGAAGCTTGCCATGCAGCCTCTAGCCGGAAATAGAGTCTGAGAACCACACACCCTTGAAGAGCTTGTCCTGACCCTCCCCCGCGGGCCTCCCCCACCCCCACCCTCTCTCTAGCGTCGTTCGGACCGGCCTGATTCACCGCTATGGCTGTGCCGGGGCGGGCCTGCCTCATTAGAAAACGTGTTTTGGAGCAGAGACAGTGAGGGATGGGAAAGGTAACAAAACCCTCTTGGGATTCCCAGATTGCTCAGGATGTTATAAACCGTAAGTGCTCCCTTTGATCTCTGAGGGTGGTGCAGGGCAGGCCGGCGAGGGGGTGGTGGTTACCAGAGGAGAGTTGGAGCCAGACAGCCGGAATGGCTTGTCCAAAGCTCTGAATCCCAGTGGCAAAAAGCTCTGTACTTGCCACTAATTTCTGTGTTCTTTGCTGTGGTTGGCTTTATTAAAAGGGCATAAGGAAGCAGCCTAGACATTCAGTTCCAATCAGTTTTCTGAGCTAAGCCGGTGGGGGGGGGTGCGGAGGGGAGGGGTGGAATGGGGCCTTTGGTGATTTCAGAGAAAGGATGACTGGCTTCATGGCTTATTCACTTTCTTGGGGGGGGAGGGCCGAGAGATCTGTGGAATGTTATAAATCATCAAAGGGGTTCATGAGACACAAACAGATGTTTTGTTCCGTCTGGAGAGCTGGGACCAATGAGGGCCTGCCGCCTTAGACGTGATTTTAGGATCGTGGCTCTGACGGTCTCTGTCTCGCATGTCACCTTTCTCTGGACACGGGCCCGCGCTGGCCATTCGGTGTGCGAGTGAGACGATGGACGAGCTGTCTCTGGTTCCTGGAACAGAATTGGGCAACGGGGGCGCTCTGTACGAGAGTGGGGGAGCATGAGGTTTACCCTGAGGATGGCCCTTTAACTTTCTATGAGGAGAAACCACCTAATCAACGGTTGCAAATTATGTAAATTTGATGCAATAATCAAGCTTCTTGCTCCACTGCTTCATTTACCTTTTTGATTTCAGAGAAGTTCAGCACCGTGACTCTTTTCCTTATTTGAACTGGAGCGAGGTGCCGAGAGACTTGGGTCACACCCTAGCCGGGGAGTGCATCTGTGTAAATAACAAGCTGCTAATTTCAGACTCACGAGGCTAAATTATTAGAGCTCCGTTAGTCTGTGCTCGCTCCCCAGCTTCTCCGTCCTCCAGGGTGTTTTCCCCTATGTTGCACAAATGAAAACTGGGGTGCCTGGGTGGCTCAGTTGGTAAGGCATCTGCCTTTGGGCTCAGGTCAGGATCCAGGGTCAGCAGGGAGCCTGCTTCTCCCTCCCCGGCCACCCCCCCCCCAGTCTTTTTCTGACGAATAAATAAAATCTTTGAAAAACAAAACAAAACAAAACGGGTGCCTAGGTGGCTCAGGTGTTAAGCGTCTGCCTTGGGCTCAGGTCATGATCTCAGGGTCCTGGGATGGAGCCTGGTATCTCAGCAGGTGTCTGCTTCTCCCTCTCCCACCCCCTGCTTGTGTTTTCCTCTCTCTTGCATGTGCTCTGTCAAATTAATTAAAAAGAAAAAGAAAAAGAGAAGAAAAACTGCCCAGACTTGGAGTGGCTCGGGGGTGGGGAGGCCTGGTGCAGAGGACGGAGGCGGCATTGCTGTTGCAGTCCTCCGCACACCCCGGCCACCCCCAATTCCAGGGACCTTAATATTTCATTAGGACGCAAGTGTAGAGTCCTGGTTGTGTATAGCGGTCCAAACTGGGTTAACCTTGTTCTGTTTCCGTCATGACTGATCGACAAGGAAAGAGGAAAACCTTGACTGGAATGGAATGAGCCAGTACGTAGAATATTTGGGTGGACGTGGGAAAAAATGGACTTTGTGGAACTCCGTGGCTGTACTCGGGGCTAGTTCAGAGGTATCTCGGGGTTGCAGTAGACGGTGAAGTGTTGACCGACTCCTCGTTCCTGGAGGTGGTTTTGGAACCCTACTGTATTTTCCATTCATCTGGTATTCATTACAATTGCAGTTCCTAAACAAGATGAAACTGTGTATAGCTAATGACATGAAATGTTTCCTCCTTATCTAATCAGGACTCTTAGAGCAGCTAGATTAGATGTTATTCAGAATGGATAATATAAGAAATAATTACTAACCATATTTCACTTGTGGAATTAACCATATGGCCTCGAACTTTGCATCTATTGCAAATGAAAATAAAACCAATAAAGAGCAGTCTGTAGTATTTTTAGCCGGTGGCACACAAGACGATGATACTGTTGGTTATTTTAATCTGTGTATGAAGTATGATCTGCTGTTTGGAATGCAGCAGTTTTCTGGTACTGGTGCATTTGCCCATTTTGTTTGTGGAGTTTTGTGAAATTGTAGCATTTTGATTTGGGGAAGGGAGGCAGTGTATCATAATGATAACATTCACCGAAAATATCTCTACTCGATTGTATAAGGCAGCATTTGGAGCGCTGGACGCATGTTGAAAGGATTTTGGGAAGAAAATCACAAAGATCTCTTTAAAAAAACTGAGTGTGATTCCTGAACCTTACTGATTTTGGAAGACCAAAACATTGAGTTTTAATATTATCAGTGTAACAGCCGCCTTCTTGTTACAGGGATGTAAAGGGCATGGCATTATTTTTTTTACTCAAGAAGATAAAACTCATACAATTAATTATTTTTAAAGTATTTTGTTTGTTTATTCGAGAGAGAGAGAGAGAGAGAGAGAGCGAGAGCACGTGCGCTCTGGAGCATGAGTTGAGGAGGACAGGGGGGAGGGAGCAGACTCCCCCTGAGCAGGGGAGCTGGATCCCAGTGGCCCGAGCCGCAGACCCCTAGCCCACTGGGCCCCTCCAATCAAGAGTTACAAGTGTGTTGTCTGCCCTGCACAATAACAGTCTCACCATGGCATGTGGAGTGTTCAGAATTCCGGTTATAGACTAGAACACGCTGTCAACGTGAAAGTGCACCCTTGTATAAAGATTAAATATGACAGCCGGGCCGTTCACACGAGATCTGACCAGGAAGTGTATTAGCAAGTTTAAAAATCCTTTTGGTTTGTGTCATAAGACATCTGTTTTGAAGCTTTGTTTTTTCTGCCCTGTTTCAAAGCCCAGGAATTTGTGGCGGGGAAACCAGGGTGTCTGTTCAGAACCAAAAAGACTGAGTGCGTTGGGGGACCT
The DNA here is from genome assembly GCF_020171115.1 of Neogale vison. NCBI lineage: Eukaryota > Metazoa > Chordata > Mammalia > Carnivora > Mustelidae > Neogale > Neogale vison. Next base: position 137,987,693 of record NC_058091.1, read on the forward strand.
AGCTGTTTCATGACTTGTCAGCAGAAAACCCCTTTTCTGCCTCATTTCCTACCCCTGCCCCTTGTATCTGCAAACGACTACTGCCCTCTGGGTAAGTAGTTAACACAGATACGATAACAAAAAAGATTTCCCTTGAAGATAGGTAAAGTCGGTCACTAATAGAGCCCAAGTTAGAATAGCATTTTAATTTGATAACGGGATGGGTTCTCTACTATTGGAATGGGTGGGAGGGTGGGAAATCTTCATAGTCCTGATTGGTGGAATGAAAAGCTCATAAATGTAATTTCACACATACTAAGACGTACATGGAATGATGACTATTCGTTGGACCTTAGCATTCAAGGGACAGTAAGAACAGAGGGCCTGTGTCTGGGCCCCTGTGGCTCTGATTCTGTCCCTGGTTAAAGAACAGGGAGCTCAGGTCGTGAAAGCATGACTGTCCTCATTCTCTAGACTAATTTTATGTGGATTTGCGATGGGTTACAAAATGTTTTATCATTTAGAGAACTCCCTGGGCTCAAGAAGGTCTCGACAGATGCCTGGGTGTGTGTGTGTGTGTGTGTGTGCATGCGTGTGTGTTTATTAAAGATTTTATTTATTTATTTGACAGAGAGATCACAAGTAGGCAGAGAGGCAGGCAGAGAGAGAACGGAGGAGGAAACAGGCTCCCCACCAAGCAGAGAGCCCGATGCGGGACTCCATTCAGGACCCTGAGATGATGACCTGAGCCGAAGGCAGAGACTCAACCCACTGAGCCTCCCAGGGGCCCTGGGTGTGTGTTTTGAGCAGCATTCTCCCCAAGTCCTTTCCCTTCCTCCTGCAGAACAGGAGGATGCTCAGTAATAGTGCCTACCTTGTAGGGATTCAGGGAGTGGGAACCACATGAGCAAAGCCTAGAATAGTTCCGGGGGCATGTGAGTTTTCATGAACTGTTTCTGGGATTTGACTAAACACAGTCCCCGGGCAGTATCTTCAGCCAGCAGCCGGGGAATATCTGCATTAAGCCGCCCGGCAGAATCAAACCCGCTCTTCCTCAGTCTTTCAGCTAAAAAAAAAAGAGAGCTCGTCTTGCAGGGCGATCCATTGTAGGAGGGATCTGTAAGGTGGGGCTGGGTGTCGGCAGGGGGAGATTTCAGGATAGACAAGGAGAGACAGACGATTGTGTCTTCAAGCTTCCTGCCACCCTGAATCCAGAAGATCAGACATAACCATAATATAAACGTAACAGCATCCTCTTTAAACCAAAGCAAGAAAAAAATGCCAAGCTGTTCTGAATCACCTGGTTCATTTGAGATTGGGCCCCGAGCGATTGGGTCCTAGCGGTAAGGCTCGTTCTAGAACTGCAGTTGTGGGGAGTGCTGGGGGTAGCAAGCGACCAGGACTGGAGGTTACTTTTCTCTGCAGCATAGTGAGTGTAGGTTTCCCAACAGAATCATTCTGGCTTTTTCCTTTCTGCTCCCGGAGCCTTGGTAAGGAATCTCTTAGATCTGTGTGGGTGGTGGGCTTTTGCCTGCTGGGTAAGCAGGCACAGCCTGGTTTTCCAAATGCATTTCTCCTGCATTCCTTGCTGCCTCCATTAAAGCCTGTCTGAATCGCGTGGGAGTAGCTACCTCTTGTGTTTGGCTTTTTCCTTTCTTACAGTTGGAGGAATGGGCTGGGGGGGTGGGGGTGCGGGTGCTCGTGGGGAGAGACTCCCGCAGCCCAGCTTGGGTGTGCCACAGCACAGGAGAGATCCTGTACTCCTGGGTCTGGGGGTGACTATCGCCTACCCCCGAAGAGTAAAACCAGGGGAGAGTTCTGCAGCAAGCATCGTGCTGTTTTCCCCTTTGTGCTTTCTCCTCGAGATCCCGCCTTAAGTGCTCAGAGTTATTTCGGATGTGAAGGTAGCCCCTGGCCATGTGAATGTGTCTGGTCTCAGTTGTCATGTGCTATCCGTGGGACATACACGTGGCCTTTCTAGGTCTTTGTAATATGAAAATGGAGCTAAAGAACTTGGTTTTTATGTTGGTTGCATGTTTCAGTGATGCTGTTTTAGATACATTTGAATTGCAGTTGTCACCTGTTTTAGCAATTTTATTGGGGCCATTTGATAGTTCTAATACCTTTTTTAAAGATTTTATTTATTTGAGAGAGAGCGTGCGAGCGAGAGAGCCGAAGTAGAAGGAACAGCAGAGGCGGAGGGAGAAGCAGGCTTCCCGCCAAATAGGGAGCCTGATTTGGGGCTCGATTCCAGAATGCTGGGGTCAGGACCTAAGCTGAAGGCAGGCAGATGCTTAACCGACTGAGCCACCCAGGTGCCCCCTGTTCGATAGTTTTAAAAGGCGTTCTGTTTCTGTTGGACAGCACTGGTGTGTTCTGTGCCAGAATTTGGGGGCATATCTGTGGCCTTTGTCCTTCTAAAGTAGACTCATTTTGAGGTATGAGGTATTAGCATGCAATAATATTCATCTATTTTAGGTAAACAGTTCTAGGAAGTGTGAAAAATGCACATTGTCCTGTAAACCCATCAAGTCATAACCACTGATCTCTTATCTAGATTTTCTGACTTTTCTAGAATGTCCTAAGTAGAATCACACAGTATGTATCCTTTTGAGTGCAGTTTCTTAATCCGTTTGAGATTATCCACATTGTTCATGCTAGAAGTGCGTTTCTTTTCACTGCTGAGTGGCATTCTGGCGTCTGGACGGACCACAGTTGGTGTCTGTCGCTTCGTGAGCTCACAGACATGTGGTTGTTTCCAGTCTTTGGCAGTTACGGGCAGAGCTGCTGTGTATGGGTTTTTGTGAGGTTATGGTATTCATTCATTGCTAGGTATTCATTGCATGCACATGTTTACCTTTACAAGAAAATGCCGATCTTTTCCAGATTGTACGCTTTTGCATCCTGCAAGCAACGCATGAGGGTTCAGTTGGCTCGTGAGGGTTCCTTTGTACTCGGTGCGGTCCGTTTTTAAATTCTAGCCATTTTAAAAGGTGTGTAGTAGAATCTCACTATGGTTTTAATTTGCATTTCCCTAGTGACTGACAGATGTAGAGCATATTTCCATATGTTTATTTGCCCCTTTTAAAACTGGGTCATTTTTTGGGTGCCTGGTTGGCTCAGTCAGTAGAGTATGTGACTCTTGGTCTTAGGTTGTGAGTTTGAGCCCTGAGTTGGGTGGAGAGATTACTTAAAAATAAAATCTTTAAAAAAAAAAGAAAAAAGAAAAAAGAAAAAAAGGATACTCATTCAAGGGAAAAAACAAAAACTTTTGTAAACTCGGGTTTGTATCTGCACTAAGAAATTTTGAACTGAGACCCATTCTTTGTGCACACACGTGCGGAACTGAAGCCTGTTTCACGAAACTCGGCCATATTAATAAATGATTTCTATTTATCCGTGACATACTCTGACCTGTCCGGTTTTGTTCTGTTTTTAATTTAAAAGAAGAATGCTTGTCTGGAGACCGAGCATATTGATTTCCTGTGAGGAATGGTCACAGCTTGTCTTGGATTTATGGACTGCACGGGAGGGCCTTCCTCTTCGTGGTATGTGTACCTGGAGGGGGTGTTCTTTTTGCCAATGCTGGGTATTTAAATTTGGTGCCTCATTTTACTTCACAATTAAAAAGGAGGCTAGAGGGTCCTTGCTAGGCCTGGTGTCAAGGAAATTCTGCCTTTCCCCCCAGAGATTCCCTCCATCTTGGTGGTTCCCAAAGTGCCACCCAGGGAATCCTGGGGTTCTCAGAGTCTCTTTTCAGGCATTTGCACATGAAGAGGTATTCCTGCTTTTCCTGTCCTTCTCTCCTAAAAGTGCGGCAGGGAGCTCTAGATGCTGCATGATGTGTGAGATCACATCAGATTGAATTTGGGTAGGAGAATCCAGCTGACTGATTCAAGCCAGACATCAAGGAGATTTGCAGAAGCAGGAAACATTGCCTCATTTTTCACTAAATTTTTTTATTTTGGAAGAATGTTATTTATGTTAATGTTTGGTAGTTATTTTCTAAATGAATTAATATATATATTTTAAAATTTTCTTGGTTTTAGTTCGAAACTTGATTATTTTTATTATTTTTTTTAAAGATCATTGGTCAGAGAGCGAGTGAGCGCAAGCAGAGGGAGAAGCAAGCAGGCAGAGGGAGAGGCAGGCAGAGGGAGAGGCAGGCTCCCCACAAACCAAGGAAACCGGTGTAGGGCTTGATCCCAGGACCTCGGGATCATGACCTAAGCCGAAGGCAGACACTTAACGACTGAGCCACCCAGGCGTCCTGATACTTTAAAAAAAATGTATATATATTTTTATTTTTAAGTAATCTCCACACCCAGTGTGGGGCTCGAACTCACAACCCTGGGATCAAGAGTCGCACACTCTACCCACGGAGCCAGCTAGGCACACCAATTTTTTGAAACTTAACTTTCAAGTGAAGAAAGTTTCCCTCCACGTCTCTGTTTATCAATATCTGTATGTCTGTATCCCGCATAAACAGCAGTGCTTTTGGTCCTCAGTCATTTTTCAGAGTTCAGAGAGATCCTGAAACCCAGCAGTGTGAACATTGCTGCTCCAATTCCGTGTCCTCTGGCTTAAAACCTTTCCTGCCGGAGGAGTTAAACACCTTCCACCCTTTAAAAACCTTTTTGGGCAACCCTGTCGGGACTCCTCTCACTTTCTAGAGCTTTTCCTCTATCTTCACTCAATGAACTTTTATCGCTTTACTCCCCAGTTAATCAATAAAAAATTAAAAAAAAAATAAACCTGGGTGGCTCAGTTGGTTGTGCATCTGACTCTTGATTTCTGCTCAGGTCATGATCTCAGAGTCGTGAGGTCGAGCCCCTCATGGGGCTCCGTGCTGCTTAAGTCCCTCTTCCTCTGCTCCCTACCCATAAATAAATTAACTAAAAAATAAGAAAATTAAAACTTTGTATTATAGACAATTGAACATATCTGCAAAAGTGGTGAAAATAATATAATATGCCACCACGTACTCCTCTCTTAGCCCCCGCTGTGTCGAGCTTGTGGTCGACTTGGTTTCACTTGTGCTTCTGCTTCCACTGGGGTGTGTCGAATATGGTGTCATATACTTGGTAAACGTAGCATCATTAGGCTTTAAAAGATGAGGATTCTGGGGCACCTGGGTGCTCAGTCGGTTAAGTGACTGCCTTCGGCTCAGGTTATGATCCTCGAGTCTTGGGATCGAGTCCCCCCATCGGGCTCCCTGCTTGGTGGGGGTTCTGTTGCTCCCTCTTACCCTCCCCACTCGTGTGCGCGTGCTCTCTCTTTCTCTTTCAAATAAATAAATAAAATCCTTAAAAAAAAAAAAAAAGATGAGGGTACCGGTAATACATACGATAGGTTTTAGGGGCGCCTGGGTGACTCAGTGGGTTAAAGCCTCTGCCTTCGGCTCAGGTCATGATCTCAGGGTCCTGGGATTGAGCCCCTGCATCGGGCTCTCTGCTCAGCAGGGAGCCTGCTTCCTCCTCTCTCTCTGCCTGCTTCTCTGCCTACTTGGGATTTCTCTCTCTCTGTCAAATAAATAAAATCTTTAAAAGAAATACCTACGATAGGTTTTAATCCCAGATAATTAGCATTCAGAGGTTCTGTGTTATCTTTCCCTCATCTTGTTTCCGAAGGTTGGTTTAAAATGAGGTCCATACATTGAGATTGGTTGATTAAAAAACATGACTTTATTACTAATCTGACACCTCCACCATGACCCGTGGTCCTGCCTTTTGTTATTGGTTGAGGACACAGGGTTGGCTGTCCCAAGGGGCACAGGTTTTGGGTGTGCACGTGTGCGGGCTAATTTATCAGCAGCGTTCGGTGGGGAGGGTGGGGTGGATCTGAAACACTTGATTGTTGATAGAGTTTTGTTTTGAGGATATGCCATCTTTAGTGTTTTTCATAGAAGGAGGCCCTTCTGCCTGGCTTCCACAATATTCCCTTCTCATTCGTCATAGTTTATTCCCTCACCTGCACTTTCTGAGGGGCCCAAATGATGGTATGTGTCATGTTCAGTTGGTATCTGGAAACTTCTGGAAGGTTCTTGCCTCCTTGGGTCTGTGAGCACCATGGCACATGGGTAGGTGATGTGATGGAGAGGGTGGGAGTGTGGAGTCCTGTTGGCCTCGGGATGCACGATTAGCGAAGCCGAGGTGAGATCTGACCGTGGGGTCTTAGGGAGGTGGGAATGTGAGTGGGGCTGAACTCAGCTGGCCCCCCTTCCATTCTGGATGCTGGTGGAGGGTGGTGCATGGGGGTGTTTGCAGGTGGGGTCTGGCTGGGGAGGGGAGTAGGAAAGAGGACGAGGCGGGAGAGAGGATCAACACGCCTGAGACCAGTGGGAGGATCTTGTGTGAACAGGCCCCCACAGGACTGGACAGCCTTGGTTCAGAGGCAGTTTTGCAAAAATCAGATTTAATGTACCTGGAGATGAACAGAGCTTGACTGGAGGTCTGTCTCCTCTTTATATTCACATTTTCGTCCTTCAAGACTCAGTGTCCCTTCCTTTGAGCAGCCCCCCCCCCCCCCATTGGATGCTGTCACCACCTCTCTGTCCTGTCACAACGCCAGTCACACACAATGCGAACTGTTTGTTTTCAGAGGTGCCTTTGGCCCCCTTTGATCCGTCTTGTTAGCAGATTGATGGTGAATATTTACCGCATGCCGGCCTGGGGAGCTGTTCAGGGATGCAGGATGAATGAAAAGGATCCCCCTGAATGAGAGATCAGGGAGGGAAATACCAGGAGGTGAGGTACGGGTCATCCTTCTGCAACGCTCCAGGGAGGGCCTTTCCGCGAGATGTGGGCCCTTTTATAGGTCCTGACAGAAAGGTTGCAGCACGCTTACCTCTTAATGTTTTGAGTGCTCTGGAAGCAAAGCACACTCCCGCAGAGGACCCTGCGTGGAATTGAGAAGGAACTCCCCAGAAATCGGTGGCGGCGGTCAGGCCTCAGGAGCCACTGTTTGTTGAACACCTACTATGTACCCGCCCTCTGTGGAGTGGGGCGGGGTGGGGGGGAGGCTTCACATGTATTACCTCCGTTGCTCTGCTGGTTTCTGCTTCTTTGGCTGTGCTGTCTTCTAGCTGTAGGAACTGGGCATGCTCCTTGAAGACATGCCACAGACTGAGGATGTTGGTAACTGTCCTTAGAAGGATTAGATGATTGGGATGCCTGGGTGGCTCGGGTCCTGGGATCGAGTTCCACATCACGGGCTCTCTGCTCAGCTGGGAGCCTGTTTCCTCCTCTCTCTCTCTGCCGGCCTCTCTACTTGCCTCTCTGCCTACTTGTGATCTCTGTCAAATAAATAAATAAAATCTTAAAAAAAAGAAACAACTTTTTTTTTTTTTTTACAAGATTTTATTTATTTGACAGACAGAGATTATAAGTAGGCAAGAGAGGCAGGCAGGGAGAGAGAGGAGGAAGCAGGCTCCCTGCTTGATCCCAGGACCCTGGGATCATGACCTGAGCCGAAAGCAGAGGCTTTAACCCACTGAGCCACCCAGGTACCCCTAAAAATCTTTTTTTAAAAAAATGTTCATCCGGGTTGCCCAGTGTCATATTAATGCATAAGTGCTAAAGCCAAGCCTGAAGTCTGTCTCAGTCTGTTTTACTCCGGACTTCAGATCACACATCCAGTGATAACGAGACGTGTTTCCCCCTGTGACCTCAAACCGAGAGATTCTAGTTGTCCAGGAGCCCCTGCCCCCTTTAAAAACTGGTAGAGACTTCACTTACGGCACTGCGCTGTGTGGCTTACGGGATGTGGGCTGGTGCTGCGTAGGAAGGTTGCTTGCTGTGTGTTAGAGCTGTACCTTTCGGGGGCCTGTGCCGTGGAACGATGGGCTGGGGACACACCCCTTGTGCACACAGCTGGCGCACAGTGGCCCGCAGCGAAAGCCTAGGAAGTGACTGGCAGGCCTCCAAATATAATGCCCTTAAAATAGGCTTTTTGCTGGGTTCTCATGTTTCCCTTGGAGCCAGGAGAGTATCTCTCTGTACCCCCATTATAAATCCATTGTACTTAGGAAGCCGATTAGGTCAGAAAAAGAATTCAGGAGCCCAGAGAAACAGTCTGGGTACTGATGCTTGTATTGAGTGAGGTAGGGGAAAAAATGTCCTTTTCATAAGTTTGTTTGCATTATTTTGGCATTTCCTTAGCCCTGCGCTTCCCTCCTTAACCACCATCATCATCATCATCATCATCATCATTCATCATCATCTGTCCTGTCCCTGGGCTGCTTCTGCTCTGTGGTTGTGACTAGTCCTGGGGGGTGGGGGGGAGAGAGTGGAAAGGGGTGAGCTGGAGGAATATGCCCGTGAAATTCAGCTGCTGCCAGAGGTCCCCATGGTCCATGGGGAGGGAGCATAGGGCAAGGTGACAGCCTTCCAAGATCTAACAGATGTTTGAGCATGATTCTGGTGACAATGCGAATGATTCTGCCCCTTCACTCACGGCAGACTCCCCAGAAACACTCCCTGTATACACTTGTGAGTGTATGTACAAAGGCAAGACATTACACATGGCCTCTTCTGCTGCTCCCGCCCCCAACCCCCATTTAAGGGTGCACAGACGAGTTAGCATTTCCCCGACTTAAGCAGGAAGGTCCATCTTTAATATGCAGGTCAGACCGCTCACACTCTGTCCAGCCAGTGAAGGTCAGGCAGCCATTTGGATTTTCTTGTCATGTTTCCAGACTGCCCAAATTGTCACGCAGTGTTCGCATAGTCACTGGGCTTTGTCTTAATATGTCGTCTTCTGCCCACATGCGGAAATACCTCTATCCTTGGGGGAGGTCAACAAAGAACACAAGTTCCGTGCTAGGTTGAAAACGTTTATTTTTCTGGAAAAATTTGTCATAGAATATTGGTGGAGGTTTATGCTGTTCCATAGTCCTGATGGTTGGAAAACCTTACCTTGTGTGATCGCTTCCATACAACTCAGCACCGATCCATGAGATATGCCTATAGCAAATCTCACTTTCATTTAATTTTTACCGAGTTTTTGGGTTTTTACTGTAATCAAACTTGGCCTTCATTTAAGGAATGAGCTGTGGGTTCTTTGGTCACGACCTAGGGGAAAATGACATGTGTGTATTCTGGGAGTGAGTTCTGGTGAGAACCTTTTGTATCCACCCCCCCAAGCCTCCCCTTTTATTATTTCACAAGTCAGGCTGTAACTTTAAAAGAAACTGTAGGAGCTGTTCCCCAGGTTATTCACAAAACGAGTCTTTGTCTGCTTTTTCATTCACCATCTGGTTACAAAGCTAAATTGGAATCGTGCTTGTTTTAATTATTTTCTACTTGTGTGGCCAGGAGGTTATTTGGTCCGGGGAGGTTACGCTGTAAGCGCGTTCTCACCAACAGCACGCCGGCCGCATCGTCCGCCAGCGCCCGAATAGTTAAGTCGATCCACTTGTGTGGCCAGCGCCTGATACAACACAGTGGTCAAAATTACTGACTCAAAATTACCGGAGGAAATGTGGTGTCAGTGTGTGGGTTCCCCTCTCCTGCTCCCCCCCCCATTAAAAAAAAATCTCTAATAATGTTAATTAAGTGCATTTTATGGTTATAAATAGCTTAGGTTGACAGTCTTAGATCAGCACATTGTGTTGTGAAAGGGACAATGTGGATTTCAAAAATTGGTAAAATAAAGTATTCAGAACACTTAACATTTTGAACACCCTCCATGGCATGAATAATGGAAATAGCGTCGTCAGAAACTTCTCTGTTCAGTCATGATTTTTAGTGAATCAGCCAAAAGATGCGAGCCTTGCAAAGAGGTATTGTTTAATACTAGGAAAGTGACATCAAAAGATTTCTTAAAAAAATTTTTTTTTTTTAAAGTCCTCAGTTCTCCATTTTCTTGCTGAACACTCTAGAGCAGGCAGTTGTTTTTAGAAGGGGACTTGATTCAAGTTCTGTGAAATATTGTTCCGGGTGGTAATTAAGTAGTAAGTGCTCACATAGTCATTACATAGTCATTCCAATAGGCAGTGAAATGTACATATTCATTGTTTTGTGAAATCGGTGTCCTCCGCACCGCTGCTCCCCATTTAAAAAGCAAAACAAAACGTGGGGGCTGACATTTTGGGAAAGGAAAACAGAATGCCCGCACCCCGACCCCTACCCCAAAGGACTTTACTTAAAGCTGTCCGTGTGAGCAAGACTTTATGAACGTCCCAGAGATTTGGGAATACTCGCTAAGGTAATCCATTACAAATGTATGCTCTGGCAAAGGAGCCAGTCGGGTCATGACCAAAGAATTTGGAAAGCCTGGTAGAAAGTACTGCCAAACTAAAACCCAGTAGCGGTGACTTAGGCAGACATCAGCATGTAGTGGGAGGAAGACGGTGGGAGGATTAGAACGGGCGAGGGGAAAAATGCCTGCGAAGAATGATGAGCTATATTCATGTAGAAATGACTTCATCAATAACACACTGATCTGTTACGGGGGAGGAGGATCAAATGGTTCTTTTCAGAAAAACAAATTAGCAATTTGCCCAAGATCTATCTGAACAGTAATTTGCACTCAGACAGACCTCACGGTTCTTTTGTTAAGGGCGGTGTTGACATAGGAGACTTAACGGAGGTAAAGCCCGAAGATTTTATTTTCATTTCATTAAACGGGCTGGTGTTTGAAGGCAGGCCTGTGTAAAAACGGTTCTCTTCCAGGGAAGGTGCAGAATTTAAAATCCCCCTTCCAGTTGCCTGTCACTCGCCTGTCCTTCTTCTAAAGGACTGTGACCGTGGCCAAAGTCTGGAGACTGGGATGGCTGTTCCTTCATCTGGCTCCAGTCTGTTCGGGCCTCTCCATTGTAGCCAGACCGGAGGGGTTCAGTTGTCAAGACTTGGCCACGATGGGACACAGACCATTCTTTGAGCCGATTTCCCCTGAGAGACAAACAATTCCAAATTGAGGAACACACACAAGCACACACACACTTTTGTTTCTTAAGCTTCTTCCCACTGACTTTTAAAAATAGCTTTATTGAGGTATAATCCATGTACCATAAAATGCATCCTTATAAAGTATACAATTCAGTGGTTTTTAGCATACTCACAGAGTTGTGCAAGCCATCACCACTGTCTGATTTTAGAACACGTTTCCCACTCCTAAAAAAGAATTCCGTACCCATGATGAGCAGTATGGCCTATGCCCTCCCCACCCCGGTCCCGCTCCAGGCCCTGGCACTCTCTAATGGCCTTTCTGTTGGCTCTGGATTTGCCTTTTCTGGACATGTCATAAAATGGAATCATAAAACATGTGGTTTGTGTGTCTGGCCCTTTTCACCTATTATGTGTTCGAGGTTCATCCTTGTTATACCATGAATCAGAACTTTATTTCTTAGGAACACCCTCCCCCCTTTACATTTTTTAAAAAAGATTTTATTTATTTTAAAAGATTTTATATTTTAAGAAATTTATTTATTTATTTATTTAACAGAGATCGCGAGAGAGGGAACACAGGCAGGGGGAGTGGGAGAGGGAGAAGCAGGCTTCGTGCCAAACAGGGAGCCCGATGCGGGACTCTATCCCAGGACCCTGGGATCATGAACTGAGCTGAAGGCAGACGCTTAATGATTGAGCCACTCAGTTGTCCCCCCTGCCTTTATATTTAAAAAAATGGCAATAAAATGTACACAGCAAAATTCCCCATTTTATTTATTTATTTGACACACACACACACACACACACAGATCACAAGTAGGCAGAGAGGCAGGCGGGGGGGGGGGGGAAGCAGGCTTCCCGCTGAGCAGGGAGCCTGACACGGGACTCGATTCCAGAACCCTGAGATCATGACCTGAGCTGAAGGCAGTGGCTTCACTTCAACCCACTGAGCCACCCAGGCGCCCAAAATTCCCCATTTTAACCAGTTTTAGGAGTGCAGTTCAGTGGCATGGACTTTAACCCCAAGGTTGTACAACCACCGCTGCTCTCAGTTTTCAAGAATTTATTCAGTCTTTTTTTTTTTTTTTTTAAAGATTATTTATTTATGAGAGAGAGAGAGAGAAAATGAGTTGTGGGGGGAGTAGCAGAGGGAGAGGGAGAAGCAGATTCCCTGCTGAGTGGGGATCCCGATATGGGGCTCCATTCCAGGGCCCTGAGATCATGGCCGGAGTCCAATACAGACACTTAACCAGCTGAGCCACCCAAGTGCCCCAAGAATTCGTTCATTTTAATTGCTGATAATAGTCCACTGTGTGGATATACTGTATTTTATTTATCTATTCATCAGTTAATGAACATTTGTTTGTTTTCATTTGGTGGTTATTATAAATAATGCTGCCATAATGTGTCCAAGATTTTGTCTCGATGTAGGATTTTAATTTTCTTGGGTGTACCCCTAGGAGTGGAATTGATTGGTTGTATAGTTAACTACATAGGTCTCTTACATGTCTGTTCATATCACTTTGCCCATTTGTAAATTAGGTTCTTGGCCCTCCCCCCCCCCTCTTTTTTCTTTAAAGATTTGTTTATTTTATAGAGAGAGTGTGCATGCAGGTGGAGGGAGGGGGAGAGGGAGTGGGAGAGATCCCCACTGAGTGCGGAGTTGGACATGGGACTCCAGTCCCAGGACCTTGAGATCATGACTCGAGCTGAAATCAAGCATCGGACACCTAATCAACTAAACCACCATATTCTTTATATAGCCTGGATAGAACTCAGTAATATAAGTATTTTTTAAATGATTTCTTGGCCTGTTGTCGTAGAAATAAAGGTTTATGTTGACACCCCCCTCCCCCATTTTTTCCCCCTCAGATCATGTGAATGAGTTTTGGAATTGGAAAGGAAGATTATAGCTAGGTAAGCACCCAGATTTGTTCTGGAATGTGTAGGTAAAGGAGAAAGGAGATGGAGGCTGTGTTATGCGAGGTCTGTACTTTGTGCTTCATAACATAGGAATGATCAGGGAAATCCCAGGTCAAGGCAAGCACTTCACTCAGGTGTAGTGCCGAGTTCAGACGAGCACCGAAGGTCTCTGTCCACATGCACGGCATTCTGGAGAAGAGAGCAGTGGTTGTTGTGGTTTATGTTTTTGAAGTCTGTGGTTATTGGTACGGACGAATGGACAAAAGCCATTAAACGGGCAAACCTTTAAAATAAGAACATCTTACAGTCGGAGTCCACAGCCGGCTTGGTACACACAGACGTGTTCTCAGAGCATGTGTAAGTCTGTATGGATGTGCAAACAGCAATTGATCTGACAGCGTGAAGACACGGCAGCCTTCTCTAATTAAAGCCTCTTGATGACATTAAACTGTGTTGCTTAATTACAATAAATCATACATTAACAGATCATGTCTCTGAAGAGGCATTGTCAGCATGCTGCATAATGGAACAGAATTTGACCTTGTAATCGCGGGGGTGCCTGTGAGGGTCTTGTCACCAGGAGGAATGTGAGTCCCACTAGAGTGACTCCGGAATAACTCCGATCTTAGAGAACACATCCTGATAATTCCGTTTATATGAAGATGTGTTTTGTATGGACACGTTTTATATACATTGAAGGGACTAGAGCGTTTCATTCATTTGCTGCTTATTTTTACAGCCCTTGGTTCTCTGACCCCCTCTTAATTTTTAAGGTGGTCTGGGCTTGACCTCGCTTTTCCGGCATGTTTGCTCTCCTGGGGCAGAGCCCTCGCTCCATGTCCCCTCCGTCCGATGGCGTTCGGACCCCGCCGACTACCAGGTGGGTTACCAAAGAGCATCTGTACACTACATAATGTTCCGTACGTCCCTTTCTTCTAGATTCTTAATACTGTAATATTTGCGGCAGCGTATAACTATAAAAACAGAAGGTCGTTCTGAAACTCTTCGTGAAGTCGTAACACACGGGCTGATGTGGGACTGGGAAGATTCTAGTTGCTGTTCAAAACGGACTCCTAACTGCCTGCCAGAGGACTGGAATTTGATAGCGTAGACGCTACCCAGGCTCAGGAATGTTGCAATTAATTTATTCTCATTGGCTTAATTTTCAAAAATTAATGGTATTAAAACCAGTGGAGTCTATTTAATGCCTTCTTGATGCAGACTGTTGAACACTGACCAGCCTTTTTTCTCTTTTTGATTTTATAAATGGCCCTTGAAAGTCAGTATGTCTTAGCTCTGAAGAACTGAAGGGGGCCCCAGGGAATTAAGCCCTCCCAGCCCTCATTTTGTATGGGGCAGTGTTAGAGAGGTCTGGGTCACCTCGTTTAGAGCAGAGGTCTGACCCAGATGTCCAGGGCCAGGACATTTTCTGTTTTGGAGCGCTACCTGTAACGCCATGTTCGGCTGCTTTCTCCCCCTCCGTCCCCCACCCCCATCACATGTCCTCTCCCCTTTCTTTGGATCCTGGACACCATTATTCCCTTCCTTTGTTCTCTTCCTGTTTCTGACCGTTCTCTAGTTGTTTTTCCTCTTATGCTGCATATCCCTAGATGTTGACGTGTCCACGGTACTTGCTGGAGTGTGCAGAAGAGTCCCTGATTCCCTGTCTCCACTCCCCACCCCGGGGGGTTGTGGCTCACCCTTCCTGTATGACTGCTTTTTGTTGTTCCTGATCAGCAGTTACAATGGGCTGTGTCCTCCTCTGCCTTTTGGGAAATGTGGCTGTGCAGAGCCTGGCCCCGTCGTCACCCCGGAGGAAGAGACTGGTCTGTGAACACTGTGGTCGGGGTGTTGGGGCTTCTATGGCTGAAACTCCGCAAATTTGGCGGGGACCCCAGGGTGCGGGGGGTGCAGTGCTGTGGGTAGATTGCCTCTGGGAGGGAAGGAAAAGTATGTCAAGTCGAACTTCTTCACTTGTATGTTTTATGACACTATTTCTAAAATTTCAAGCGTGTTGTTAAAAATAGGAATCCAAGGATTAAATATTTTGGCTTGTCAAGTTTTGGATTGAACTACTTTTGTGAACCTCAAAAATGAATAATCACTAACATTTAGTTAGAACTGTAGTATACATTTTAAGCATATATTTCAAATAACATTTGTAAATCCCTGTGTATAATGGTAGATACTAAGACTTTTGGAAGGAAACCATTTTGCTTGGGAAAAGAATGTTGAACTAATTCCCAAATGTTGAAAACAGCTCTCTGGAGTTTGTTACAGACACACCTCCTTCGGTGTTCTGTTCCAGCATTGGCTCATGCATGAAGCACAGGGTCATGGTTGTTGTGGTTTAATTAAAAAGTAAAAACTTCTAAGCTCGTTAACTGCATTTTAACGCATAACCAGGGTTCTGCATTTTAACATGCTGTCCGGGTTGATTGTGATCCTGCCAGGATCCAGAACCAGTGCTGCAAGCGCTGGACTTCGAGCAAGTTCCTTTTGCCAGGCAACGGTTAACTTATTTTCAGTTTAGAGAGTGGTTCAGCAGGGCACACATACAAATCAATTTCTGAGACTTTTGATCACCCCTCTTCTCCGCGTTCCAGATTGTAGGGTTATCTCTGGGAATGCAGATGCTGGGCTCGGGTGTGTGGCATGCCCTTTCTTCTCTGTGTGTCCCTTCTTGCTTCTTCTCGAATGGAGAAGTCTTTATTCTGGTTCTTCGTAGTTCTTCCAGGTCAGAAATGTGCCTTGATTCCTCTTCAGTGGGAAAAGCATGAGTGTGAGATGGTTTTAGACAACACGCTTAGGTGAGCTTGTGACTGGTCTAGTCCTGAAGTCTCCTGTAGGGTATTTTTTTTTTTTTTTAAGATGTATTTTTTATTTATGTGAGAGCGAGCGAGCAGGAGGAGGGGCAGAGGGAGAGGGAGAGAATGTCTGGCAAGACTCCCTTGCTGAGTGTGGAGCCTGACTTAGGTCAGTCCTATAGCATCCTGAGATCATGATCTGAGCCTAGATCAAGAGCTAGGCTCGGGCGCCTGGGTGGCTCGGTGGGTTAAGCCACTGCCTTCGGCTCAGGTCATGATCTCAGGGTCCTGGGATCGAGGCCCGCATCGGGCTCTCTGCTCAGCAGGGAGCCTGCTTCCTCCTCTCTCTCTGCCTGCCTCTCTGCCTGCTTGTGGTCTCTCTCTGTCAAATAAATAAATAAAATCTTTAAAAAAAAAAAAAAAAGAGCTAGGCTCTGAACTGGCTGAGTAACCTAGGCATCCCCTGTAGGATAGTAATGGAATTTTCCTTCCAAGCCATGTGTTGGGACCTGTCTGTGTCTCCATGATAATGTAAACTTTGTTCAAGTCTTGGCCCCCTCGAGGCAGGCGGCAGGCTTGCAGCACTAATGAATAGCATAGAAACCCATTGGCCTTTATCTATCCCTTTGTTTTTTATTTTAAAAAAATTTTTAAAAAGATTTTATTCATTCTTTTGACAGGGGGAGAGAGTGTAAGCAGGGGGAGTGGCAGGCAGAGGGAGAGGTTGAAGCAGACTTCCTGCTGAGCAGGGAGCCACAGGCAGGGCTTGATCCCAGGACCCTGAGATCATGATCTGAGCCTAAGGCAGATGCTGGACAGACCGAGCCACTCCGGCACCCCGAACTTTATCTCTTGGGGTGGGGGGGAAAGAGAGAGAAAGAAAAAAGAGAGAGAGACTGTTTTCAAAAGGAAATACTTTCTTCTGTACCTACGCTATCCTTCCTGCCCGTGGTCATGTTAGAAAAAGTGTTATTTTCACTGTTACGTAAAAGTCCTTGATGATTTTTCTTCCGTGCGGTTTTGAGATGTTTCCTTGTCAATGGAAAAGTATGAACTGCTCTAGCAGAACTCGTATCTTCTCTGTGGCCCATTCTCTTGTGTTGTCTACACTTCATGTTTACGTGAACGTTCTTCAGTGAGCACCCTACGTTCTTTCCTGCTGTGCTTCATTTTGAGTGGAAAATCAAAAAAATTATTCCTAAAAGGAGTTATGATTTTTTTTTTCTTTGAAGCAGCAGATGTAAGATCTGCAGAGGCTTCGTTAAGCACGTGGGCTTCAGTTTCTCTGCAGCAGATAGGGAAGTGGTCAAGTCCTGGGCCCGTCCCAGCCTCAAACGTTCTAATTGCCAGAAACGCCGCCTTGCCTCCACGGTCCTGCCTGTCAACACCGAAGGTGCTCGGTAAACAAGACCAACCACACTGCATTGGCTGGACCTCCTATTTTGTCATCAGAGTTTATATTTACGTATAGAATCTCTTCTTTGGGTAAGAAAGTACTCTAGGAATTGCTGAAGGGAGACCCATTAATTTTGCCATTGATAGCTGGGTTAGCCATTATTCTGTAGTGAGTGGAGATGAGAAATCACATTGATGAAAGGCTGAGTTGGGAGTAGTGCCCAGTCTCCTCATAGTACCTTCATTGATGGATGCTCAGTAAATGTTGTAGCAGATGAAAGTACGTTAATTATATTACCAAGAGGGTGGGCAGTACTGGGAATGTCTAAAACATTAGGAACTCCTGAGAGAGGAAGAACAGAACGGGGTACAGTTTGCTACTTGATTTTGTGTATGGTTTATTTAAAGTAGCCTTTTATAGCACATGAGTAATTTGTTTTAATCTGGAACTAATTTAGACATTTAGAATCTGTGAATGCTTGGGAAAAAAAAAAGGGAAAAGAAAACCAGTGACATTTGTGCCACTCTGATAATTATTAACATTTTATGTTTATCAGTTTTCCTCTTTTTCTCGTCTAGTAGGCTGAAACATGAAGAAACAAACCAGAAACCGTTCCCAAAGCACATTGCCTGTGCCGCTGCTCTCATTTCAAGTCTTAAAATGCTTTTTTGCTTCTTTCTTTGTATTGGGCTGTCTAGTGTTTCATAGGGCAGTGACTTGAATCACTGCTAGCCCCCTGTCCTAGGGAATTGAGCAGTTCCCCCTTCCTTCGGGTCTGTGGAACCTCTCGAACAGCCCCAGAGGACGGGTACTGGTATGGGAACCTGGGGCAAAGCAGACCCACACCCAGCGTGGTCCGACTCCTAGATCTTCAGCTAGCCGCCCATCCACTGTGCTATGCTGCCTGCCTTAGAATTTATTAACACCTGGCTTTCTGGTAAAATACTGAATGTCCTCAGTGTGAGTGCATTTTCATAATTATTGCCTTAGGATTTTAAAAAAAAAAAAAAAGAGGGAATTACTCCTTTTTTACTCCAGGTATACAATTTTTGTTTTTTAAAGTCTTGGTAAGTCTTGGGGCGCCTGGGCGGCTCAGTTGGTTAAGCATCCAACTCTTCATTTTGGCTCAGGTTGTGATCTCAGGGTCCTGGGATCAAGCCCCGTGGTGGGGTGGGGGCCCTGCCCTTAGTGGGGAATCTGCTCAGGATTCTCTCCTTCCCCTCTCCCCTCACACACACATGCATGCTCACGCTCTCCCCCTATTTTAATTTTTATAAAATTAACATATGATGTATTTTTTGCCCCAGGGGTACAGGTCTGTGAATCATGAGGCTTACACACTGCGCAGTACTCACCATAGTGCATACCCTCCCCAATGTCCATCACCCAGCCACCCTCTCCATAACCACCTCCCCAGCAACCCTCAGGTTGTTTTGTGAGATTAAGAGTCTCTTATGGTTTGTCTCCCTCCCAATCCCATCTTGTTCCATTTTTTCCTTCCCTACCCCCTACAACCCCCCTCCCTGCCTCTCAAATTCCTCATCAGCCCTCTCTCCCCCTATTAAGAAAATACATAAAATCTTATTAAAAAAAGTCCTGGCAAGTCTTATGTGATGTAACTCTTAAAATTCATGGAGACGTTCTGTGAGGTTTCCTAGTTTCTTAAAATTACAGAAAAAGTTAGGAGATAGTTTTCCATAGGATTATTCAAATAATTCCCTGCTACTTCAAAGGGAACATGACTATATATTGTGACCTTTCTGCACCCCTATATTTCATTTGTTTCCTTGTTTATTTTTACTTCAGTCTTTTAGTACTAGTACTAAAGTATTCAACTGTTAGATGCTTTGATTTTTACAGTTTATTTATATCCACGCTCGAAGATAGGTGCCCTAAGTCCTAGGCAGGTAAAATAATGAGGGTTGTTGTGTGAAAAGCTGCTTTACTTTAAATTAAAGGAAAAAGCTGTTACGAATCCTTTTCGTAATTGGTTTTGTGATTTCTGGGATTTTTCCACTTCAAAGGAAGGGGGTCATTAAGTTCTCATATGTAACCAGATTGGTCTTGTAATTTTGGTGGGCATCATTATTGCTGGTGGAATTCAGAGACGGTGAATGTCGAATTTAAAAACTCCCCCAAAGCTGGGTTGAGGTCAGGTTAAAGGATTGGATGCGTCCTGAGAGTACGATCACCTCTTGGTGTAAAATTAGGCTATTGTACATCAAAGAGGCTGGTGCTTTATATGGTTTCATCAGTGTCTTTGGAGCGGGGGAAGGGCGGCTCGCCATCCTGTCCCCGTGCCCTCCAACAGTTAGCAGATGTTCTGTGAGTTAATGTTGCCCTTCAGTTATCTCTGACAGAAGTGGGGTCTGGTTAAGATCAGATTGCTCAGACTAATGCACGTTGATCTTGGCGTAGTAAGCAGAAGCCTGTAAGCCTCCTAGACAAGGAAGAGCGGGCGGTGGGTTGTTAAATTTGAAAACAAAGCAATTTATAATTGGAGAATGGCTTTGGTGTCCTTGACTCATTCATTCTGATGAATGCTGCTTTTAGATTGACCTGGGAGGACCTTTTAAATAGCTTTGGAGTATTACGCTACACGCTGCTGACCTTGCTGATCTGGGCATCAGCGTTAGTCCGGGTTATCCTTCCAGACCTCCAGGGAGAGAGACAGATCCAGGGGCCAGCTAGCCATTCCGTTGTTTTCCCCACGGTGTGACCCCCTCACTGTTTGATACTTGCCCTGGATCTTCAGTTTTTATTTAATGCTTACTTAATGTTACCTTAATGCGAATGTATTACAGGGTCCAATGCAGTGTCTGCTTGGGTTTTAGGGAAGTGTAGGATATTCCGTCACACTTGGGAGTAGGTGGTGATTTTATAGTTTCCAGTGGTGGCTGTTAAATTCACCTTCGTCGTTGACTGTAAAGTAGTGGTCAACCCTAAGGCAGTTTTGGAAAGTAGATGAAAGAGAGAGATGTTCACTGACTTTGTATTTTTGTTGTTATTGTTGTTGTTCTGTTTTTAGCATGGGTATATACCCTCCCTGGCATTCTTGCCTGTTTCATGTGGCTGAGATTGAATACACTGGCATAAAATTGGTATTGGGAATGAGCATGGAGTGTGGGTAGCTCTGACTGACTGAGCTGTTGTCATGAAAACAACTTTTTGAAAGATTTTGTTTGGAAAGATGGTTCACAGGGAAGTCTGATGTGCTCCCTGGTGTTTATCTTAAACAGCTTTATTGAGATGTAAGTTACCTACCCTACAAGCCACCCATTTAAAGAGTATTGTTTGGGTACCCCTGGGTGGTTAAGCCTCTGCCTTTAGCTCAGGCTCAGGTCATGATCTCCCTCATCGGCCTCTCTGCTCAGCGGGGAGCCTGCTTCCTCCTCTCTCTCTGCCTACTTGTGATTTCTCTCTCTCTGTGTCAAATAAATAAAAATCTTAAAAAAAAAAAAAAAAGAGTATTGTTTGGTGATTTTTAGTGAACTCTCCAGGTTGTAGAATGACCGTTGCAGTCTAATTTCAGAATCTTCCCAGACTACAGTTTCTCTGATTTTAGAAGTAAAACATCTGTTTCTTTCCACGAGTATAAATCATTCGGTGTTGGAGTTACTTTGATAGGTTCTATCCTACCTAGTTATGTGGATTTTTTTATTACTTTATACATGTTCTGCAGAAAATTTTTAATCCTAGCTTATCCGCCCTTTCCCTGGTCTCAAGTTTTCTGTAATAGTCAAGTCTTCATGAGCTAATATAGTTTTAATTCCCTATTGTAATGCTCAGGACATCCATAGATACATAATTTATTTAATAACTTAAGCTGTTAAATTGCTACTGATAACATCAGACATTTTTGAGGACTTGGATTATTTGCCATTTTAGATGATCATTAAAAATTTTTTTGGATTATCCTTTTAAACAAGGATAGTTGAAGATTTTATTTTTTTAAATACTTTTTCTTTTGGTCAAAGCCCAATTTAATTAGAAAACTAAATTGTAAATTGTGCACCAAAAGTGATTCTGTCTGTATTGCTACAGTTTGTAATCTCTCTCCCCCACCCTCGGGCTGCAAGAGGGCCAGAGTAGATTCAGGAATGTAGTGTGGTTTAATATTCTTAACCACGGATGAGCATCTGAATCCCTTGTGGAACCATAAAAATTGCCCACTGAGTGGTACTGCTCCCCGCGACTAGTTTAGAATAACTGGAGTGGAGGCCTTCTCTGATGGTTGGAGCTGCACCCCAATTTGAGAACATTAGAAATCGGTTTGTCTTTGGAGTGAAAGTCTGAAGGTCAAGGTTATCCATTTATCTTGATGTAGTTGCCCTCTTCCTGTCTTTGCCTGTGCAATGGAGAAAGAGCTTTTGATATGAATTTTAGTGTATTGGAAAGTAGTCCAAGTCCTGGGGTTGGGAGCATTATGATTCAATCAAAATTGCATTTATAATTAAACGTAGATGACAGTTTATTGTCCTGTTGGGAATGGAATAAAACCCCATCAGTGCTTTATATAAATTTTTTCGCTTTTATGAACTTACTTAAAAATTTTGACTTGACTTTATTCCCTTTAGATGGAAATTTTCTAAAGAGGATTTCCACTTGGTTATGTTGTTTTAGGGTAGCATGGATAAAGGTTCTGGTTTAATAGAGCCCCTAGCTTGCTTTGTTCTGTTGGGTTCATGGAGCTTTGGGTAGACCAGAAGTCTGAGCTGTGGCTCACTTTGGGAGGTTGTTTCAGAAGGGAACTTCTGGGATTGAGCCTCTCCTTTGCTCTTGACTAAACTCTGCAGTCTGGGTCAAGTTAGCCTTTCTCCTTCAGGGGGTTGTTCTTTTCTCTTCTTTTTTATAAGTTTAAGATTTATTTATTTGAAACAGAATGAGAGGGAAGGGGCAGAGGGAGGGAATGTCCAGCAGACTCTGTGCTGAGCGGGTTGCCTGCCTCGGGGCTGGATCTCAGGACCCTGGAGATTATGACCCAAGCCAAAAGCAAGAGTCAGAGGCTTAAGACTGAGCCACCCCGGCGCCCCTCACGGGGTGGTTCTGAGACCGACTTGTGATACATGCGGTGGTTCTGAGACCGACTTGTGATACATGCGCGGTGAACTCAGTAAATGTTTGTTGTCTTTGTTTTTGGTATGCTGTTTGTATTTGAAATAATGAATGTTTTATTAAATGAATTTCCTGTCTGGTAATATTCCATTCTGTGTTATGTTGTTGTATGTAGACTGGAAGCTTTGAAGAGGTTCAGACAATTTCCATCCCATTTTGAAGCCTCTATTTGGGGAAAGTGACTTTTGGTGGCTTAAAGGACTTTAAATGTGCTTTCTGAAGACCCTGGCTTACATTAATGGATTCATTTATTCACTAGGAAGAGTACTTCATTTTTTTATTACACAGTAGCTTATAGCAGGTGTTAGAAACTCCTGTTGTTAACGCTAATGGCAATCAACATTTAACTTTTTTTTTTCACTGTCTGCTGTCTTGTGGTTTTCCACCATTTATTCTTAATTGTCATGTATAGTTGAAGTAATTAAATCCATGAGTCTCCTCCTCTTGTTATGAATGCATCTCTTTTAAGTTTTCTTGGCTTTCCCAAATTCTGGATTCAATTAACGTGCTGATGGTTCTCTGGTTTGTAGGGCAGATTAGTCAGCTGTGGTATGGCTTTTTTCCTCCTTCCTTCCTGCTTTTCTGCATGTAGTTGGTGCACCTGTGTATATAACCAAGCAATGAATTTCTCGTCCTTTCTCTGGGAAGAGGGTATGTGAAGCCACCGTTGAAAGAAACTTGCATTGCTTGGTTTCATTTGTCCGGAATGTACCCAGTGGATGCAAACATTTGGATGTCGGTAATTCCAAATAGATTTTGAATACAGTGGTCAAAATTAGGGCATTGATTATTTTGTATCCGGAAAAAGCCAGGTGGGGTGATGTCCTGAAAGCATTGTTCCACTCTCCTCACCTGAGCCATTAGGTGATTAAGTAGTCTGAATCCGTGCATGGGGACACGTTATGCAGCTAAATATTCTGTAGCTACTAGATTTAAGGATTTGGGGCTGAGAGTTTTGGTCCAAATTATGTGTACAGTGAGGATGTGGGGAAAGAAGAATCTAGGGCAAGTAAGTTACCCTCAATCTTCTCAGGATAGAGAGAAAAGGAATTACGTTGATATAATCAAGTTTTTAAAAAAAGTTTTATTATTTTTATTTTTTTAAAGATTTTATTTATTTGAGAGAGAATGAGCGAGAGAGAGAGAGAGTGTGAGCGGGGCTAAGGGGCAGAGGAAAGGAGAGAAGCCATTTCTCCTCCATGAGCAGGAGCCCGGCACTGGGCTCAGTCCCAGGACCCCGGGATCAGGACCTGAGCTGCCCATCCAGTCTCCCCGATAATGCAAAGTTTTTAATGAAAATCAGGGAAGGGGTTTGTGGAAAGGGAGAAGAGCATGTGCTTGCTCACAAGAGAAATGGTGGTTTGTTTTAAGCTAGTCAGCATTCTTCTAAGTAGTTGCACCTTCTGAGCCTTCCGAATCCATTTTGCCTTCCCTGATCACTCACAGGACTGGTGAGCGTTTATGAGAAATGGTTCAGTTCCCATTATGTGTTGTAGGTCTCCAGGGAGTATTGCATAATGTTTTATGTTTGAAGATGTGGACAAAAATGAGACGAAGAATGGGATGTTTGTCACCAATGACACTGACTTTGTTTAAAAAAAAAAAAATATATATATATATATATATATAAATTCTGCTTGGGGCTTGAAAATTTACATGGTGTATGTTGGTGGTAGTGGCTTGAAATCCATTTCATAGGACAAGGAGATCTCACTGCTTCTCTTAACTATGACTTCTCCGAATCTTCATTATAGCAGATTGCTAGAGGGGAAGGGGCTATCGAAGTGTATTCTAAAATGTATTTTGGAAACTTGCATTGATGGCTTCCAACTTTTCCTAAGCTCACAGAAATGGCTTAACATTTTAATTTTTTTAATATTTTGTTCCAGATGTTAACTAGTGGATTTTCTTTGTTTTTAGTTATACTTGAAAGGGCAGAGAGAACTGCTCTTGCTTTCTTCTCAAGTATAAAAATGTCAGAGTCAAAGTTAACAGGTTTATTCTTCATTAAAACCATCAGAGGGTAGAAAGCAAGCCTTTGCAGACTGGAACAACATACAGCTAGATGTGAAGCAGCTGGACTGGGAGGCGGGTGTGGGAAGAGCTCACCAGAGTATGTTTTGCTGCTGAGGTTTTCTGCATTTACTTACTTACTGCTTCTTTGGGTGGGTATTTGGCGGGGGGGGGGGCGCGGGCAGGGAGTCAAGCCACTTAAATGGATAAAAATTATCCCGAGAAAGAGAGCAGTATACCATCTCAGGCACACAGGCTGGAAGTTGACAACTCCTTAATTAAGGCCATGAGAGGAATTCTAGGACACGGTTTGAAAAGGTGGTTATTTTATTTTTTTTTATTTTTTAAAAGGTTAACAGCATGTGCATTAGGGATGGAAAACATTTCCAGTGCGATTCCTTAGACCATACTGTAATGTGAACTCGCTTTTTGACTTACCACTTTTCTTTAAAGGAAAAGAAAACCTTACCCATGAGGTTGTAGCTCATCTGTGGGTGATGGGGTAGATTTGTATGGTTAGTTCTGAAGGACCTAATTGCTGTTGTTCTCTGATCCAAGATGGTTACTTCTTTTTGGTGATAGAAGATGCTGAACAAAGATGTTCCATCTGAGAATGGAATTTTTCGGGTGGGTGAATTTTTAATGTCTCCATGCACTGCCACAACCACATTATGTGCCCTAATTAGGCACGTGTGAGTGAAGTAGGCCCAACTGGGTTATTCCAAAGAGAATGGGTAGAGAGAAGGTTTCAGTCAGAACTATTTCCAGGTTGGAAAATTCCCACTTCTATTTCCAGGGTTGCTCAGTCTGGAGGTAGAGCACAAATTAAAGAGCACTGTTTTTAGAAGTGGGATTGGGTTTTGGCGCTGGGAGCTTGATAATTGCATTTTTGGCAGAAGATCCTTTGGTGGGTTTGGGCCTGCCAGTCAGGAGTTGCTCCTGAGGAAGCACTGAAGCAAAAGGGAAGGGATACTGTAAAGGGAGCTCAGAATGAGAGGAAACACTGACACATCCCCCCCCCCCCCCCCCCCCCGCCCGGTCTTCCCGCTCCTAGTTCCAGAACCTTCTGCAGGTTGCAGTATTGTCTCCATCAGTGACAGTGAGGGAAAGCCACCAAGATTCAGTGGATCCCAAAGTATAATTTCTCATTCTGCCCTTCATCTTAACACACAGGCATCTTTTCTAGTTAAAATGCTTGACTGTCATATTTTGGAGACAGGGCAAACACCACATAACTGCTTTTTGTTTTGTTTTGTTTTTGTTTTTAAAGATTTATTTCTCAGAGAGAGAGAGCGCAAGTACTCGAGACCACAAGCAGGTGTACGCACAGGCAGGGGTATCAGCAGGCCAGAGGGAGAAACAGGCTCCCCGCTGAGTAAGGAGCCCAATGCAGGACTCGATCCCAGGACCCTGAGCTGAAGTAGATGCTTGACTGAGCTACTCAGGCGCCCCTTAACTGTGTTTTTGATGATAAAGTTTCTTAAGACACTTTGACCCCTGATCTTGTCACAGACATCACACCTGGTCACTCCTTGTTTTAGTGACCTTCTGTCATCCACATGACACAATGAAAGTTGGAAATTGGTTTGCAGGGGGTTACTGGGCCCAGTATATCTGAGAGCTAAATGTTGGGTACACCTGCCAGCCTTCTTTATTCCAGTCTGCGGGCACACAGCGTCTGTCCTGACTCGGGACCAGGATTTAACGGAGTTGGAGCAAACTGTAGGCATGAGTCAAGGCAGATAGCCTGAAGAATGCAGAATGGGCTGGAGAGAACATTCGACATGATGACCTTGCTTGTATTGGTTTAGAATATGAGCCAGGCACCAGCCGTGCCCACTCTGTGTTTTGTTGTATTCATGATGAAGGCCGACCACAGGTCTTGGGGTCTAGTTCACTCTGTTTCTCATTATTTCTATCTGGAACTCTGTTATTTACTTAAATGTGTTAATTAATTACGTGTCTGCCTACCAGCTATCCCTGATTAATAACATGGAGACCGTATAGCCCATGGGGGAATGTGCTGCTGACCAGTGGTGCTCAGTAATTGTCGTATTGTGTTGACTCTAAGATGTACTTGGTTTTCCTACTTTTAAAACCTAAAATAAGAAAGAATCCGGGTGGCATCTGTGACATGGTTTCCATCGCCTGAGCGTGAGCGAATTTGGTCACGGTGGTTCGGATTGCCATTCCCTCTGTCAAGTTGGGCCTTCCCCCGATCCTAGTCTGAAGGTATGCAGAGCAGACAAAGGCCCAGAAATGAAAGCAGCAGGCTACAAATTTCATATTCACACAACAGGTATTTGTTGTGGCCAAAATTCTGCATTTTCATGCAAAACAGCCATCAGGTGTTTTACAGGACCTTGAAAAGAAAGGTGCCCTCCAGTGGACCTTCTGGTAGGTCCTCCAGGATGGCCTGTTCCAGCGCACCTGAAGGCAGGAGAAACTAAACCTAAAGAAAGGAAATGGAAAGCAAATAAACTGGTATCTTGTCCCACTTGACTGACAGGAGTGTGTTTAGTGTTAGGTATAAATATAATGCTTCCCTGTCCGTCGACACCATTACTTGAAGGTCAACCTTTGTGGCGAAGGAAGAGGTGGTCGTTCCACGTGAAGACCAAAGAGCTCGCCTCAGGGAGCTTCATGTCTCGTGGGGGAGCAGATCATGTTGGGGGCTCTCTGAGGAAGCATTTCGCTCTGAGAGGCGAACAGCATGTGGAGATGCTAACAGTTTGAGAAGAACTTTTCTGAGGCCAGGAGACATTTTCTGTCAACACTTGAAAGGTGGGTCCGAGTTAACTAGGGGAAAGGCCTGCTGAGTTTGGGCAGTGGCCCTGTTCTTCTCCCAAGACCAGCTGCCAAAGGGGAGGCTTGTGTGAGACCAGCCAGAGAAAACCTTGCTTTCAGCACAGGCCAGTGGAGCGTCAAGAAAAGACATTGTTGGTAATGAAGCAGGAGGTCTTGGTTTTCATCTATCATCTTCCCAATAGAGTGCAAACAAGCTTTCTGACCATTACTCAGCTTTCTAGGCCACACTGTCCTCTGTAAATGTTGGTGCAAGTGTGCTGAGTTCTGGCAATAGAAGGAGGGGCTTTTGTGTCCCACAGGCCTGGTGTATACTGGAGCCTCTGAGAAGCAGCTCTTTTCTAGAAGCCAGGCCTCTTCACCTATTCGTCACTTTTATATTTGCTGTTTTTTTTTTTTTTTTCTTAAAGAGTGACCACTTTATGGGTTAAACTTGGAAGTTATTCTAGGCTTCTGAAAAGTCGCTGTGTGGTCCCTCTGTGCACACGCTTTTGTGCAGCGTTATAAATGGGATATGTTGGCATCAGTAACTGCTGCGTTTGGCAGGGAGAGAGACAGCCTGAGTCACTTTCCCTGGTGCTTCTTCCAGGCTTTCCCACCTCCCTCACCGCCCCCCTCCCTCTGCTGATCACATCTCAGGAGATTTCTCTGTACAAGTTCATCTGGGGCTTGGCTGGAGAGTTGATCAGGAGGAGCCTAGACTCCTGGGTCTGTGCTCGTTTAAAGGAGAATTTCTGTGCCCAGTCTCAGGCCAGGAGGTATTTGCAGCCCGGGTTGATCCCCCCCCCCCCCCAATAAATAGTTTGTCTTGTGTCCCTCAGATACAGTGGAGGAACTCCTGCTCTGCCCACCGGCTCCTTGGAGGCCAGGCCAGGCGCCTGCCTTGTCCTCACTGCTGTCTTCCCCAGCATTCACTCCCCTGAAATCCTGTTTGTTTCTTACCCTCAGATTAATTTATTGACGTGTAATTCTTTATAACAGAACACATTAAAGGCTGCTGTGAATCTGAGCAACCATGCCTAGCTGAGATTCCTGTGAGGCTGTGGGTTTTAACAAGTACAGCTCTTTGAGTCGTTGACAAGAAACTCTCTGTAGATTCTTCCCCCCACCCCGTTCCCTCACATTCATGTCACAGTGTCCCCTGTCTGTGCGTGGTTTCCTAGTAATACGTGTGCTGTCACTGTAGGTGAGCCTTTTTTTTTTTCCCCCCTTCCCTTGGCTCAGATGTCGGCTCCCAAAGCAGCAGGCTCCGAGGAGTCAACGCACCTGCCTCTCTCTGGGCCAAATGGTGGGGGGCGGCCTGTGGGGGCCACATGGAGGGGACTGCTGGATCTCCTTCCCCTCCCCCGTCCTCAGCTCTCTGCTTCCTCTCCCTTAACCTGCTGTGAACACGAGGCTGTCGAATGTCTATTAAGTAGTTTCCTTGGCGGTCCTGTCATGTAGGGAACAGACCAGGGATGGCGCGTTTCCAGCTGGCAGGGCAGTGGAAAGGTGGCGTGCGGCTTCAGCGTTTTCCTTTCCAGATTTGCTACTGAGCCTAGATTCACAGCGGATGGAGGGAACGCTCCTTGGATGTGCAAAGTAGAGTAATGAGTTTTATGAGTTTTACGTAGTGGAGCAGAGCAGAGGCGATTTGCACAGGGCAACAGATCAGTCCTTCAGTTTCATTGTCCAGCAGTTGCATTCGTGGATGCACGTCCCGTTTTGTCCGTTCATCAGGGAATGGGTGTCTGAGCTGTCTCCACGTGTGGGCCACCGCGGATCATGCTGCTGTGAACATTTGAGGGCAGGCTTTATTGCAGCCATTTAGTTCAGCTGTCCTGGGTGTAGGTACTTGGAGTGGAACTGCTGGGTCCCGTGCTGACTCCCTTAAACCTTTTGAGGAAGGAGCCAAACGGCTCTCACAACCACCACACCAGTTTTCACTACCACCACAGCACAGGAGGAATCCAGTTCCTCCGCGTTCCTGCCAACACTTACTACTGTCTGTCTGATTGTAGCCATCCTGCTGGGTATGAAGTGGTATCGCATTGTGGTTTCCAGCTGGAATTCCCTTGTGACTAATGCTGTCGCAGCTTATTTTCACGTGTTTCTTCTCTATTTGTGTGTCTCAGAGTAGAAATCTTGAGATTAGGGCGCCTGGGTGGCTCAGTGGGTTAAGCCGCTGCCTTCGGCTCAGGTCATGATCTCAGGGTCCTGGGATCGAGTCCCGCATCGGGCTCTCTGCTCAGCAGGGAGCCTGCTTCCCTCTCTCTCTCTCTCTCTCTCTCTCTCTCTCTCCCTGCCTCTACTTGTGATTTCTCTCTGTCAAATAAATAAATAAAATCTTAAAAAAAAAAAAAAAGAAATCTTGAGATTAATTCCAGTCATTCTATCTGAGAAATTTGCAACACGTTCGTGTCTTCTTCATTAAAATTTCTGCTTTAGTGCTGCTTTGGAGAGAGCCGTTGGGCGGTGCCATGATTTCAGTGCCGGAAAAAAGAAAAAGTCTTTTCCGTTGAAACACTCAGTTACTTCGCTGTTTCTAGGGGAAACACAGAGTGTAAGCTTTGAGAAATGGCGGTTCTGGGTGAGCCCAAGAGCTGCACCCTTCTTCATTGTTGGCCCATGCAGGTGTTTTTGCTTTATGAGGAACTGATTGTATATCTAGACTTAAAAAGCAAAACAAATGGGGAAGACATTCTGCCAGGCGTGTTCCTGAAACGTCCTCCCAGAGCGCTGAAGGTGGCCTTCAGCTCTGTCCCGACACATCCCAGTGTGCGTGTGGCTGTGCTCAGCAGTGAGGAGTGTTGTGTCTGCAGCTATGGTCTGTTTTTCAGAAACGAAGATACCAACACGTACTTTCTGGTGGGCGGCAGGAAGGCTGATACCGCCACGTCCTAATGCCACGCACCTGTCCTCTCACATGGTCGAGGAGGCACTTTGTGCCAGTGTGATGGCGTTAAGGATCTTCAGATGGGATGTTACTCTGGATCACCCAGGTGGACCCAGTGTCATCACAGGGACCCTTATAAAAGTAGAGGGTGCAGGAGGGGGTGGGCAGAAGTGACGTGGGGAAGCTGAGAGGCAGGTGGTGCTTTCCGAGGGCGGGGGAAGGGGCCACAAGCCACAGAATACAGGCAGCCAGCAGAAGCTGCAACAAGGCAAGGACCTGGCTTCTCCCCTCAGAGCCGGCAGGAGAAGCCAGCCCCGCCAGCCCCACAGCTCTGTTACAACCCCGTGAAACTGATTTTGAGCTTCGGACTTCCAGAACCGGACGTTAAGTTGGTGTTTTCAGACACTAGTTTGTGGGAATTGAAAAGCTGCGGGAGAAAACCAGGCCAAGTGTTCTGTTTGTTCCTTCGTTCCTCACTAACTGTGGAGGCCTACCCTCTCCTCGAACCCCGTCTTCGTGCCAGCCCCGCCGTGTGACAGCACGCGGTTGGCATCCGTCCGGGCACAGACTGGTGAGGTCAGTCCGCATGATCACACGGCTTGTAAGCAGCTCCAGATTCTGATTTTTATAGGGAGGTGGGGATTCACGCTTGACTCTGAGCTACGTGCGTTAACTTTTACTCCTTTGACCCTTGCTTTTTTAGGTTAGAAAAAAAGAAACCGTTTCACCCTAGAGAATCAAGTTTTGAATACAGGTGACCCTTGAACAACTTGGAGGTTAGAGGCACTGGTCCCCTGGGCTGTTGAAAATCTGTGTATGGTGTTTTGTTTTTAAATTTTATTTATATATTTGACAGAGCACAAGTAGTCAGAGAGGCAGGCAGAGAGAGAGGAGGAAGCAGGCCTCCTGCTGAGCATAGAGCCCAATGCGGGTCTCTATCCCAGGACCCTGAGATATGACCTGAGCCTAAGGCAGAGGCTTTAACTCACTGAGCCACCCAGTTGCCCCCTGTGTATGATTCTTGACTCCCTTAGAACTTAAGTAACCCTTACTACCGACTGGAGGCTTCACTGATAACATGAAGTCGATAACACAGTATTTTGTGTGTTACTAAGCCAGAGCAAAGAAAATCCTAAGGAAAACACACGTACAGTCCTCTCCTGTGCTTGTTGCAAAAATATCTGTGTGTAAGTCTGACCTGCGCAGTTCCATCCCGTGTTGTCTGGGGGTCAGCTCTACACTGAATGCTACCAGATTCTGTTGCATTACAGGTGGAATTCAGCTGGTAATTTAGAAAACCATGTACCTTCTCCTCTGACAAATGAGCATTTTTGTGGGTGAGAAGTCCTGTGAAGCAAGCGGAAGCAGTTACTTGGATGATCTAGAAGCCTTTGTTCAAAAGGTGGTATTTGAGGGGCCCCTGGGTGGCTCTGTCTTTTAGGGGTTAGTTCTTGATTCCGGCTCAGGTCTTGACCTTGGGGGTCTTGGGATGGAGGCCACCTCTGGCTCCGTGCTCAGCAGCAGGGAGTCTGCTTCTCCCCCTCCCTCTGTGCACCCCCACCCCCAGGGGTGCACATGCTTGCTCGCTCGTGCACCCTCAAGGAAATAAAAATCTTAAGAAAATTAATTACAAAGGTGTTATTTGAGAAGTGTTGTGCTAAGAGAAGAGCCAGAGGATGACTGTTATGGGAGAAACAAGTGCTAAAGAGTATTTCGGAGATGGGTTCAAACCTCTGCAGACCACAGTGCGGATGCAAAGTCCGAAGTCCTGAAAGTCAAGAATGCTGGTCGAGACCCTTCTATCGGAATGACGAATCTTTCCTGCTCCTTCCCCTCCTAGCTTTGATCACTCCTGTTGGCCAGGCAATGGCTCTGGTTCTAGAAGGGAGCAAATCCCACACAGCCCTGTCCTGCCCTTTGTGAAGAGGAAGTTTGTGGGTTTCCAGAAGTAGTATGCATTATGAAGGAACTGCTTCCCTATATCTTCTATAGACCTTTTTTTTTTTTTTTAAATTTCGACAATACATTAGCAGAAGTTTCTAGTGAACATAAAACCACAATAAGCTCATGTTTTGGTTCACGTATGCTGCAATATTAATGGTTTAGTTTGTATTGAGAAATTGTTTTTACTTGGTAAAAAGTGATTGGTTTTGTTTTGAATATTGGTGGATGATTTTGCTTTTTGAACTCAAGCCCCGTTCGCCAGTAACCTTATTTCTAGAACTTCCGCATGGGATAAAGTACTAGTTACCTCAGTACTTGTACTCAGTATCTCAAAGTAATTTTAAGTAGAATTTGCTTTGAGATTAGCAAATTTAACATCTTTAGTTCTTTTTGTTGTTGTTGAGGTAAAGTTCACATGCTGAGGTAAAATTCACCATTTTAACCATTTTTTTTTTTTTTTTAAGAATTTTATTTATTTATTTGTCAGAGACAGAGGGAGCGAGTGAGCACAGGCAGACAGAGAGGCAGGCAGAGTCAGAGGGAGAAGCAGGCTCCCTGCCGGGCAAGGAGCCTGATGTGGGACTCGATCCCAGGACCCTGGGATCATGACCTGAGCCGAAGGCAGCTGCTTAACCAACTGAGCCACCCAGGCGTCCCATTTTAACCATTTTAAGGTGTACAGTTTTCAGGGTTTTCTTTCTAGAGGTTAAGATAAGAGAGAAGGCTCCAGACTCCTGTTCACACTGAGCAGAAAGGCTTTGAACAAAGTGAAAGATGATCACTAGGGAGAGCGCCTCAGAATGTCCTGAGGAAGGTCTGTTGGAGCCAGGCAGCAGACTGTGCCTTGGCGAACCTGCCTGTTACCTCAGTAATGCATTATTTCATGTAAATCTCCTAGAAGCCTTCCCAGAAGGGGCGCCTGAGTGGCTCAGTCGGTTAAACCACTGATTCTTGGTTTCAGCTCACATCACAGTCTGAGGGTCGTGAGATCGAGCCCCACTCGAGGTTCTGCGATTAGCGCAGTCTGCTTGGGACTCTCTCTCCCTCTGTATCTTCCCCCCTTCTCTCTCTCTCATCTTTAAAAAATAAATAAAAGAGGGTGCCCAGCATATATGGTAAGCAGAGAGAACACTGGATTTTGCAATGATGAAGATGTCTGTTTTCATAATAGAACAATTCTTGGTCAGATGAATACAATTTACAGGCCTAGTGAGGATTATGAGAGGCAAATGTGCAGACGTGCTTTCCTGCTCTTCACTCATTAGTATTTTCTATGCTGCTTCTCTTCAATCAGAGGTTCATTTTGGATATGATTTATACAGTACATGTCCATGAACTTAAATCATAATTTCAAACTGATAACCTCATAAGCACAGTGGGAGCTAGTGTGGTTGATCTGATGGGCAACTGCCTCATGTGCTCATTTGAGAGGTTCTTAGGCTCTTTTTTAAGGGAGGATCTCTAATTTTCTTTATTGATTTAAAAAAAAAAATCAGGAAATGGGAATTGATTGGGGGAAATTGTACCGAAGTTCGGGGAAATAATAAATGCCCAGAGTAATGAGAAATCTTTTCTCAACTATTAAGCTGTGGTTTACTTGTTGTTTTCCGAAACTTTTCTTTTTTTGTGCCGGAGAAAATGAATGGTCATTGCATTCTGCTTCTGTATTTAAGGAAGGTAGCAGCATGTTCAGCCCTCCCTGCAGGCTCATAGGCCTGTCCTCTTGTTGAAGGCTCTTCCAGATGTGTTTCTTTACATCTCACTGAGAAGCAATTCTGCCTTCCTCCCGATTTATTGTTGGACGTGTAATTTTGTTTATGATGTTTTTGTTGCTGGTGGTTTTTCTTGTACTCTGTACTCTTGACTCAGGAAGCCCGTCTCCTTTTCTATTTATGGTAATTACTAGAGAGCATTTTATTTTGGCCCTTGGGGAGTGCCTGCTGTGTTTCTTTGTGTGGGCATGCATGGTAGCGTTGCAGACTGTTTTCTTTGAGGTCAGGGCTTTTTTGTAAAATGGTCTGAGAAGTTTGGCCATTAAAAATTTTGTGTTTTATATAGGACCGTTCCCACTCCCCCAAACCTCCTACCCCCCACCCCTGAGTTTTATTTACATCCGTGTTAAGGATGAAATCCATCCATTACTGTCCTGTTGGAAGGACAAGATCTATTTTCTTGTGTGTGTGTGCACACGTGCTCTTTTTCCAGGAGTGGAGAAGATTTTCTTGAGAGCTACCCTGATAACTGAGGAATGTTAGGAACAAGAAGAGAGCCCGCAGGCCACGGAGACAAAAATGGAATTATAGATTAACAGACAGGAGATTTCCCAGAATGTAGAGCCTGACCCTCCCGCTCAGACTGTGCAGGTAGAGGAATATAAGCCTCACCTCTGGCCTCGGGTTATTTGGCAGTAGCTTGAGTTTTGGATAAATGAGGAAAAAATGTCAAAGAACTTGCGGAGGCTTTTTAAATTTTTACCCCCTCCTTCTAGGAAATTGATCTTGGTTTAGCTTCTGTTCCCGGTGATGGGATATAGGGTTAGAGATCATCCACATTTCAAATCTGTCCCTCCTTACAGAATTAAATCCACGAGCAGTCCTAACTTGGTTTCCTGCTACTTGTACTGAGATGTTATTTTTGTATTTATTATTGGCAAACTAGAACCCATCTCTGACTCAGACACGTAGGGCTTCCCTCATTCAGTGGGAACTCTGGAAACTTTGAGTAGTTTGTTTCCTTCAAGCTACTAGGTGCTCGGTTTATGTTTCAAGGAACGAAAGCTCGAGTATCTGCTAATAACTTTTTTTCCCCCCTTATTTCAGAGAATGCTGAAATCTTGATCTTTGAGAATTTCTGTAAAAACAATAAAGTGTATTAGGACATTCTGGGTATCTATTTAGTAATCTGGTTTCCTTATTATTTACATGAGTTTCTTACTGTGTTTGTAACTTCATTTGCTCCACAGTTACTGAGGCTGGAAATGCATAGAGGGGATGATGTTGGGCAGTTGTGAATGGAGCCTTTTACCCAGGGAGCATGTGTCTGTAAATGGGTCCCAGGACTGCGTTCTAGAGCAGTGAATCTGGGTTTATCAAAACCTCCGGGCACATGCCACAACCCTGACCTGGTTAAGTCAGAGAGGGGATGAGGTTTGTATTTTATTATAGCTCCACGGGGAGGCGGGGGGGTTGGTTTCCAAGGCAGCCAAGCTTGACACGTAGCATTCTAGAGAAGAGCTTCTGGGGTTGCTCAGACCCGGAGCACGAGTCCTCCGTGATGGAGGCAAGAAAGACTGACTTATTAGGAAGACAAGTATATGCGTTTTTTTTTGTTTTTTTTTTTTTTGGTAAACCCAGTAAAGGAGTATTTTTAAAAGGTGAGAATCTTGGCTTCAGGGGCTGGAGGTTTTGCTGAGATGAAGCACACAGCCCAGGGGTAGCAGCGGGGTGTGGCTTGTGGCAATGGGGAAAATAAAGATGTTCATCGCTTACCAGGCATGTTTTTCTATGTTCTTTCCCTGGGTCTGAGAGTTTATGCCTTTTGGATCTTGTAGTGTTCCGCTTTTCTGTCTGGGTTCAGCCGGTAGCTGGCATCCAGAAGGGGCCGCTCTGGATCCTTCACTTGAGGGGGAACAGGTTGTAGCTTGGATCTCCACACACAGCTTTATCTTGGGACCGTATTTTGACTACTTGTGAGCCCAGGCCTCAGGCCAGTGTCTCCTTGGTCGCCTATCTCTGCTTCGGGTGGATGTTCGTCCTTTTTCTTATTTGAATGTGAAGCTTAAATAGAAGAAGGGATGTTCTGGGGTGCGTAACAGATGGAGATTGATTTTATTTAGGGTTCACATGGCCGAGTAGGATTTTCTTACCAGCACCAGCTGATGAGCTCTAGTGTCGCCTGTGCTGATCACTGCCCCATTACTGACCTGCCATCACTGGTGAATCAGGGTTGTGGTGGCAAGTGGCTTTTTTGCAGAATGACTCTTGAGTATCTGAAACCTCCAGTTTCTTCCATGCTCACCCCTATGCCTTCACTCACTATTTTAAAGTCTCGTTTTTCCTAAGGCTCCAGAAACCTTCATAGCCATAAAGTAAGTGACTTGTCCAGGTCAGCCGGCCCTTCGTTTGACTTCATTCTTAACTTTCACGGGGACAGGTAAACTGTGCTTTCTGCCCATCAGCAAATGAGGGTACAAGAAATTTGATGTTCCAGCTGCTGGGAGATACTCCGATCTCTGGTTCTGACCCATGGCCTGAACTCCGACCTCTCGTCTCGGGCAGATTAGAGGTAACTCAGATTAAGAAGTCTAAAAATGAAACTCTGGTTCCTCCCTTCTGTCTCTTCCAGAGCCCTCTTCTCAGAAGTGCTTTTCTTCCCCGAGGTTTCCCCCCCTCCTCCCCCGCAAGAGGTGAGTCCATTTACAGGGATGAAACATTTTGGAGTTTATCTTTGACTCCCCCCTGCCCCATTCTAGACAAGCACCAAGTTGTTAGCAGAATGTGACCAGAAGCAGCAGCTGCCACTCTACCACACTTGCCCTTATGGCCTGGGCAGGTGGTTATTGAGACCTTCCTTCCCTGCTTCCCTGCGCACCCAGCCCACCCCGCCATGGTTTATTCTCAACCGAGCAGCCTGGGGACACTTTTCAAAACGTGCAGATCAGGGGCACCTGAGTGGCTCAGTGGGTTAAGCTGCAGCCTTTGGCTCAGGTCATGATCTCAGGGTCCTGGGATCGTCCCGCATAGGGGGCTCTGCTCAGCAGGGAGCCTGCTTCCCTCTCTCTCTCTCTCTCTCTGCCTGCCTCTCTGTCTACTTGTGATTCTCTCTCTCT
Organism: Neogale vison; assembly: GCF_020171115.1. Lineage (NCBI taxonomy): Eukaryota > Metazoa > Chordata > Mammalia > Carnivora > Mustelidae > Neogale > Neogale vison. Next base: position 138,024,267 of record NC_058091.1, read on the forward strand.
CTCTCTCTGTCAATTAAATAAATAAATAAAAATCTTAAAAAACAAAACAAAACAAAAACGTGTAAATCAAATTGTTCCTTCTTTGTTCAAAACTCTCCAGTGGTTTCCCATTGAGAGTGAAATTGTCCCGTGCCTGCTTCTGCTTAATTCTTTCACAGTTCCTGCCTGAAGTGTAAATGGTAAGCTTCCACTTAGATCCATGTTGCTTATAACACGGGTTTTCTCTTCTCACTGTGAAATGTCAGCAGAGGAAGAATCAGGACTTTGCTTCCAGATAGCCATATTTGCTTTCCCTAACAGCTTTGCTTTAAAATCAGATCGTATGCATGTAGTGTCCCCTGGGTGGGGATTAGCCCCGGGACTTTGCGTGTGTGTGTGTGAGCTTTGTTGAACCATAGGTGAACAGGAGTGCCTTTATTTTTTATCTTTATTATTTTTTAAAGATTTTATTTATTCGACAGAGATCATAAGTAGGCAGAGAGGCAGGCAGAGGGGTGGGGGGGAAGCAGGCTCCCCACGGAGCAGAGAGCCCAATGTGGGGCTTGATCCCAGGACCCTGGGATCATGACCTGAGCGGAAGGCAGAGGCTTTAACCCACTGAGCTACCCAGGCGCCCCACGAATCCCTTTATTGGTCCTTTACACTAGTACGTCAGGTTTTGTAGAGCTAAATAACGGCAAGGACTCTTGTCTTGCAAGAAAGGAGCAATGTTAGAACTGGCTCAGATGCGGGAACCAAAGAGGGTTTGCAGTTTTGTTTAGGTGACAGAAATAATGATGACTTGCACACCAGTGTGACATTTTGATGAGTTGAATCTTGTGACTGGCCTAGGACTAGATTAACTTGTAGGAAATCTCTCTGTTTGAAAACCACTGTTCACTTGTACGGAGGGTCCTGGTCAACATAGAATTCTGCGTTCTATATCCTGTAAACCCCAAGAGATGTGGGTGAATACTGAAACCACCATAGATGGTACATTGATTCTAAGTGGTCGGTGAGCCCCATTGACTGTGTTTCCTGGTACTGCAGTATTGATAAGAAAGCGAATTGAGAATGGACTCTTACTGGTGCATTTAGAAAGTCTGTCCTCCCATTTTCTGTGGAATTACTGAAGTCACGATGACCATTGAGTTACTAAACACCAGTACTCAGGTTTGCTGGAATTCCTTTTGAGATCTGGATGCAAGATGAGCTAGCTGTTCCCTCTTGTTGAGCTTGTCCTGGGTGGGGACAATTGAGAGTTGTGGGGGAATTACAGCCTACAAGGTAAGTTGGGTGGATTATAAAGGAATTTTTGTAGCCCACGCTAAGAAATTTGGAAATTTTCTCTGTAGGAGCCATGGATGGCTTTGGTGTAGGGGAAGGAGTGACATGGGTTAATAATTTGACAGAGTAACTCATGTCCTTCTTTTGTTGGTGTTTTTTTTTCTTTTTTCTTTTAAGAGAAAAACTGGGGGGGGGGCGGTGGGACTAGGGATTGGTTTGTTGCAGTCACTTTGGAAGGTTTCCTCTGTAAGAAGGGAGAGGAGAGTGTGTCTTAAGACTATCCGAGGCCTAGAAGGGCAAATACCATCCTACCCGGATTTAGGGAGTGGAGGGGAATGAGAATGTGCCAAGTCCTGCTTTAGGATTTCAGATCGTGGGTAGCCAGGAAGTGTGCAGGAGGGATAATTGAGGTAGAATCCCACAAGGAGGTGGGGGCAGGGGAGAGGAGAGAGGAGATTGTCAAGAAAATGCATTAGTCGTCATGGGTATTAAGATCATTACAGATTGGGAAGGGCAGAAAAATCCTGGTTAAAAGGGGTTGGGAACAGGAAATGGGAAAGCCGGGGGCGGGGGTGGGGGGAAGGGGTGGGCCTCAGGTTTCCAGTAGAAAAGCTTGCTTTAGATTTGGCAATGACCTTGCTTTCCATGGCAGTGAGAACCATTTTCCTCAGCAGGGCGGGAGTCTAACCCACCGCAAGGCTGATGTGCACCTGTGTTTCTCAGTGTGTGGTCCCCGGGCTGACAGTGTCTGCATTGCCTGGGAGTGACTTGGAGGTGGGGTCTACCATGGGGCCGGTTGTCCATCCTTGTGGAGGTTTCTCGTGGATGCTAGAGTTGGCTGTCACTCTTCTACAGGTGGGGAAACCGAGTTCTAGAATTGAGGTCCCTCTTCCTTCGAGGCTACTGTCTTGTTTTCCATCTGTTTCCGAGTAAGCGTTCACTCCTAGGAAGTGGTTTCAAGAATGTAGTGTGTGCTAGACTCCTTGCTCCGTGCTAGGAGCACAAAGAAATGGGGCACACGGCAGGTACTCTGCACTCAACACGGACTAATCAGGGTGGGATCTATCTTAACACCCCTGTGCCTAAGGTTGGTCATTTGCAGGTGTTTGTGGGATAATACTTCATAGGTGGGTTGTAAAATGGGGAGGGGAATGTGTGCAAGAAACATGTAGGATGTGGCCTGCCACATAGCGGTCTCCGCTTCCCAGTGGTGCGAAGTGCTTATGGACGGGGGAGCAGGCGTGGAAATGGCTTCTGGAGACCTGTCCCTGTAATGGCAGGGTGCACAGCAGTTCCAGGTCGTTCCCTCTACTGAGGGCTGGGGGGAATGACAAAGGTGGAGATAGACTTCCTGGATGGGGGCACTGCCGAACCAGAGCCGGCACTCCTCAGCTAGCTGTTGCTGGAATCCCTAAAGCGTTCCCAGCAGCGTCCTAGGGCCTCAGGGAAGACCACAGAAGTGTGGAAGTTGCCCTGCCTCCCTCACCATGGCTCAGAGGCTCATAACCTTGACTGGTCCTGGCAGAAGGTGGGGAAGCGCTCGATCTCCGTGGTTTTGGTTATTCTGTCGGTGCTTGGAAACTGGTTGATGGAGGACTGGCTTTTGTGTCTAGTCCTAATCCTGGATTTTGAAGATTTTATTTATTTATTTTAGAGCATGTGCATGCCACGAAGGTGTGGGGAGTGCGAGAGTGAGAATCCCCAAGCTGAGCTCAGAGCCTGATGTGGGGCTTGATCCCAGGACCCTGAGGTCATGGCGTGGGCCCAAATCAGGAGTTGGGCGCTCAACCAGTTGGGCCACCCAGGCGTCCCTCCTGGAGCTTTTATTTTGTGGGCGATAGCTTAGAAAATGATTTGAAGGCCTACACAAGTGGTGTGTCTTTACGGGCTTCCTTTTGTAGCCTGAAGAGTCTTGTACTCTATCCCCAGATTTCCTCTCCGTACGTCCCCTGCAAAACGTGGTGGAGAGGAGCGCAGCCATTTTCCTGAGCATGGTCTGGGTATCTGTAATTCAGATTTAGACTTGGATTCTTGTGCGAAATATCTAATATTCCGGAGTCTTCTTGCTACGTATTTCCTGTACATATTTGGAAGAATGTCCGGGGTATGATGAAAATGCAGCAGGAGGTAGCACACAGTCTTTGAAACGCAGTTGGATGCTCTAGAACTGTGTTAGACGTGGGAGCTTCTGGTGATGATGGACACTTTCTGTAGGGAGACCGGGGCTGTTGAGCACTTGAAATGCGTCTAGTACAACTCAGAACATAATTTTTAATTGTAATGAAGTTAATCGTAATTCGCCACATGTAGCTGGTGCTGGCTTTGTTGGTTAGTGCCATTTGGGGAGTTTTGGGGGGAGGGGTGGGGGTGTATTCTTCACATTAAAAAGGCTTTAATGATGAAAAGATCCAGATTGGTTAGAATGCCGTTGGAAACCTACTCGTTACTGATGTATTCCCAAATGAAGTCCTTGTCTACTTGCCCCGTCTGCAGTGCTTTTGCCGAGTCTTCCTTAATTCTGCTTGGGTTTTCAAGGATGCCGGTCAAGCATTTCTTTGTAACTTGATCTATCTTTATTGCGTTCCCCCTTTCCCTACACTTGAAGGGTAGATGATCCGTCCAGATTCCTGCTGGATTCTTGGAGGTGCTCCTGCTGTGATCTTGGGCCTTTCTGAGGAAAGCACAAACTGTCTGGCAGGAGGGTGGACGGTTCCCCAACTGCACCGCTTAGCCGTGAACCTGGGGAAGTCCCAGCCCATGCTGCCGCTGTCTTGACAACAGCAGTGTGACACGCTCAGACGCAAAAGAGCTGACTTGGCAGCTGCCCAGTAGATTTTTATAAAGGCTCAGTTGGTGGCCGGAGAATCAGGCTGTCAGAGTTGTGTGTTATGCAATAAATCGTTTTCAGCAGAAGTTCTTAATCCAATTTCAGCTGTGGCTTTTTTTTTTTTTTTTTAAATAGGCGGTAATCAAAGATAAGTACACATTATTTAATGGGAGTTTGGAAGAAGTAAAAGTCTCCTTGCATAAGCATTTTCAGGCCGTTTACTTTATCCCAGGAAGCATGTCTGTCTGAGGAAAATGTGCTGCTGGAAGTGCTTTTTAATTTAAAGTCAAGGCAGAAGCAACATCCTTCACAAGTTCAGTAAGTCAGTGGTTTCCTGTCTGCTTGTCATCTTTCTAGATGTGAATATCCCCCTTTGATAGTGTCAGCACTGACCGTTGATCCATTTCATGGAATTTAAAAAAAAAAATGGATTCGCATCAGGTTGATTTAAAAAATGGGGATTTGTAATGGAGAAGACATTATTTTGTGAAAAGGGAAGAAATACTACTTTTTTTTTTGTTTTGTTTTTTCTTTATTTCTTTTTTACAAACCCTTGTGTCGAGGGCTGACTTTCAATAGATCGCAGCGAGGGAGCTGCTCTGCTACCTACAAAACCCCGACCCAGAAGCAGGTCGTCTAGGAATGGTTTAGCACCAGGTTCCCCAGGAACGTGCGTTGCGTGTTGGGCGAGGGGGCAGCCCCCTTCCCGGCCACGCCCCGTTTCCCAGGACAAGGGGCTCTCCGCACCGGTCCTGACGCGGGGTGGGGCACGCCATGCCACGCGGGGCGCCCGCAGCGGCCCGCCGGTGGGGACGGCGGGGGACCGGCTATCCGAGGCCATCCGAGGCCAACCGAGGCTCCGCGGCGCTGCGTATCGTTCTGCCTGGGCGGGATTCTGACTTAGAGGCGTTCAGTCATAATCCCACAGATGGTAGCTTCGCCCCATTGGGAAATACTATGTTTTAACCTGAGTTACACCACTCACATTTTTCAGTATTTTCTCATTTATTTTTGGCTCTGTAAATCCTTGTTTACTTGGAATCCTTGTCAAGAATCCAGACAGCCTCCCCTCCCCCAGTCCCACCCTACCCCCTAGGTAGGGGGATGCTTTCATTGTTCTGTTCTCACACTTGATGGAAGAGGCTGGCATTTCAGACAGCACATATTGTATTAAGTAGGTTGACTTAACAGGTATAGGCAGAACTTGTTCTGAAGAGAAAAGGCATTCATGGAGAGGATTCCAGTCGTGCTCCCTGGAATGAGGAAAGCGCTAAGTTTTTCTCCCCCGTCTCCCTCACGAACCCAGTCTTTCAAATTTTGTCTCGTTACTAGTCGGCTCTGTGCACCTGCCAAACCCCCTCCCCCCTCCCATTCTCCTCCTCTCCATGAAATGTGCTTATTTCTTGTTAATCCAACTTAGGGTCAGGTTGAGCATTGGAATTGGGCCATGGCATTCCTTTTCATTTTAAGAGGAGTAGAAAGTCACAGATTCCTCCATTCCCAGAGCCTTGGCAAGGTACATAGATGAGAGGCTGTACTCACATGCTGGTGCTGTTGGTGAACTTCCCCAGTGGCTTCCGGGGATCCAAACACAAAGTCATTCGTCTCAGCACTTGTATAAGCTACAATACAGAGGTTTCATGGTAGGAGAAGGCCTTCCTCCCTCCGGATCTGAACATTGTCTTTCTGTGCAATGCCCCCCACCCTTCCGCATCTGCTTGTTGAACTTACAGGAGGCTACGAAGAACATTTGATTTCCTGTACCCCCTCCCTATGGAAGCATGAGTGTTTTCTGGGCAATGTAATGCTATCTTTTTTCTTTTTTTAAAGATTTTATTTGATAGAGATAACAAGTAGGCAGGTAGGCAGGCAAAGAGAGAGGGGGAAGCAGGCTCCCTGCTGAGCAGAGAGCCCGATGCAGGGCTTGATCCCAGGACCCTGAGATCATGACCTGAGCCGAAGGCAGATGCTTCAGCCCACTGAGCCACCCAGGTGCCGCTGTAATGCCATCTTTAATTGTGCCTGTCCCAAGGGATTTCCCCTCCTTCCCTCACAAGTGACCTTTAAAATCTCAGTGGGGAGGTTCTGGGTTTCATTTTAAAACAGAGGTGTGTATCACACTGCATTCCTGGTACGTCTTAGATGTTGGCTTTATTTTTCTTGGTTGATGTGGTTAAAATGATCTCAAGTGTATTAGACCTTTTTTTATTAATGGATTCCTATTTGCTGAAAAGAACACCTAGTATAATTGGTTGGTTGACCTGTGTCCCAGCTTCCAACAGTAGTTCTTATTAATAGTGCCCATGGTTGGTATGATACATTACTTGGTCATTCTGCCTGTGATGTAACGTTTGCTGACAAGTGATAGGAAATTAAGCATCTTCCATTGGGTGGACCCTATTCATTTGTAAGTGGTTGTAATGTTAGAAAAGTTTGTTTTGTTGTATTTTTAAAATCAGAAACCTTTTGAACCCATGCTTTTCCATCCTTCTTTTCCCTCTCCTCAATCAAGATGACCTGAATTTGAAATCCTAACAGACACCGACAGATTGCATGAGGATGTCTTGAGGGGTGACCTTAGAATCCGTGTTCTTCAAATTACATGAGGTAGCTGCAGAGACCAATAAGAGAAAATCCCTCTCCCTCCTGTTCTTACTAATCTCCAGCGAGTGCTGTTCATGAGTGGTTCTGGTGGGTTTCTTTTTTAATTTTTAATTTTTTTCCATATATTTTCCATTCACCTCTTGAAATGAGTAATTTTAATTTTGCTTTCATTTAGGAGTTCATGTGAGTTACAGGTTTGACATTTTCTCTTTAAGAATGAATTTCTAGGGCTGCCTGGGTGGCTCAGTAGGTTAAGGCCTCTGCCTTAGGCTCAGGTTGTAGTCCTGGGATCGAGCAGCCCCGTGTCAGGCTCTCTGTTCGGCGGGGAGCCTGCTTCCCTCTTTCTCTCTCTCTGTAGGCCTCTCTGTCAAATAAATAAAATCTTTGCGGTGTGGGGGGGGAGAGAATGAATTTCCGAGTTTTTGAAACTTTGCTTTGGGTACCTGCCTCGTCCTGTGGACCCATTGACCACGCTTGCCAGTTCCAGGTTCTCTGCAGCTGCGTGACTTTGGGAAAGACATTGAAACTTACCTCTTTTAAAAAAATGAGTTTCGTGATTACTTTTTTCACCCCATTTTAAGCCAAAAGACTGTGGTAGCAAGCTTTTTAGTCTTTAACTGGACCTAGGTTTTGGAGGATTGTTAGTAGGTTCCGTCTGCCACAGGGAGGGCTCAGTACAGTGTATCTTCCCGTGCTGGCCGCACAACTCCATTTTCTTGCATGTCTGTTGCAAAACTTGGAGCGGCTTAGGGTTATGCTGTGCTCTTTTACTCTTAATAAAAAAGATTATGACCATAAGCATTCAAGTTTAATTCCTGACCAGCTGCCATTTTTGATAAGAGATTCTCCCGTTATTTCAAAGAATGGCAAACGTTTTTCAAATGAAAAGAAAAACCCTGTCACTTTTACTTTTTTAAAGGCCTTAATACTCAATTTTCCATCTGCCGAAGAAAGTGATTATTTTTTTTAGCAGTCAGAATAGCAAAGTGAATCTAGATCTGTGTGATGATTTTCCTGTTTTTTTCTTTTTCTTTTTTTTTAAACCCCTTCAGTGGATAGTCTACACATGGCAGTATTTACAAAGCATTTATTTTGGAGTTGGGGAAATAGAGGTTAAGAAATAAGGGGATGGGAATGAGGGAGGGTCCTTGATTGCACTTCCCAGGATAATTTGATGAAAATGTAAAAACCCTGGAGGTCTTATTGATGCCCCAATGGCAGTAGCTTTAAAAAAAAAAAAAAAATCTTTAAGGAAATGCAAAGAAAGAAAGGACACACACTCTGGGTGACTGAATTTCCATCAGAATTAAGCTGTTGGGTTTCTCTGACTGTGGCTACAGCTCCTCCTGGGCCCTCCTTTATTAAACTGACCAGTAAACCAGAATGGACTGGGTACTTGGTTCTGGGGAAGCATCCTGGGAGAAGTCCAGAAAGGATCTTTCCCTGTTCAGTGCCTCACTGTCAAATCTGGCAGGATTCCTTCGGATGAGGAGAGGGAGTCCCATGGCCTGACGCGGTCTAGGGAAGATCAGAGGAGATCATTAGGAATTTTGAGCACTGAGGCACGAGTAGACTATCGGACGATTCTGAAAATGATGATTTGGGAATGCATAATTGAATACAGAGGGTGCTGGGAAAAGGACACGCCAGAATCCTGGAGGATTCTAGAGGAGGAGGAATCTGTGTGGACGCGATGGGAGAGGAAAAGCCAATGGTCCAGATGTTTTGTGAAGGAATCGGTCAGAATTGAGCTTACACACACGGTAAGGGGCTGTGACTGGGTTGTCAGGTTTGGGTTCTAGGAAACCATGTGGATTTCTAGATTGGGGCCGGTTTTCTTGTGGGCACTAGGTGGTTGCAGGATGAGCTTTCCAGGACGATGAGAAGCTTACAGCTGAGAATGAGAGGGGTAGACTGTCCTTTCGGATTATCACTGTGGGGTGTGTTTTATGGGGGGTAGCGGTGACTTGAGTCCAGAAAACTGTAGGATTTCCTGCACTGCACTCCACTTAAAACACCCTGGGTATTGTAAGGTTAGGGACCGGCAGACCAGGTGTGGGTTAAGGTAGTGGGAAGAAGGTGAGCTTGAACTTGAGTCTCTTTTGTTACCCTGAAATACCTTTTGAACTCCGTATTGTATCAGGGAGGCCCTGTGTCGCTGGGATGTCAGTGGTCAAGGGGATTTCCTGGCCCCGTGCAGATATTGTTTAAATGGTTGATTAAATGAGCCCATTATTAGGGGCACCTGGGTGGCTCTGTCAGTTAAGCGCCTGCCTTTGGCTCAGGTCAGGATCCTGGGATCAAGCCCCATGTCTGTCTCCCTGCCCGGCGAGGAGGCTGCTTCTCCCTCTTCCTCTCCCCTGCTTGTGTTCTCTCTTGCGTGCTCTCTCTCTCTCTCAAAAAAAAAATTTTTTTTTTTAAAGAAAAAGAAAAGGATGAGACCATGCTTGAAGAAGGGTGGGGGAAACAAAAGGTAGTAAACTCTCAGATGTTGGCATTTGAAGTTGCCTGACCTGTTGAGAGTTCTCTCTGGGCTTTTCTTGGAGTGCTCAGCCCTTGGCTGTTCCGAACGACAGCTGAGGCTAGAGCGGAGTGCGTGTTGGACTTGAGGTACCTTCTTGTAGACCTTCCATGACCCCCCATCTTGGCTAGCTCTGTGTTACCACCTCGGGGGGTGCAGGCACCCCTATGTGTTCTGCGTCAGGCCTTCCACCGGGGAGGAGGCCAGGCCTCCCAGCATAGCGTAGGATGGTCCGTCTTGGCCCTGCAGCTGGGAAAAGCAGCTTAAGTTTTAATTTCGGAGTTATTACCCACCTATGGAGCTTTCTTGTGTCTTGTGTCAGTGTCAAGGGACGGGACAAAGCTTGACCAGTATTGTATGTTATAGAAAAGAGCTCTTGTGTACCCCCCCAAATTTGTTTTTTAATGTCTACAATTTGAAAGCCCATAATCTGGGTCATGGATTTGGCTCCCCTGTATTTAAAGTACTTTATAGATTTCATGAAGGCTCTCATGTCAGTGAACCCGAAACGCATCTTCTTTTGTGGGCGGCTTCTGCCCCCATGGTTTATGGTTTAACGAGACCACAATTGTAGGGGCAGGGCTGTCTTGTGTGGAGGCCCGATGTCAGAATGAAGGCACCAGTCTGAACACGACTCAGTAAATCATGGCAGGAACTTTACTTTGAAACCTATTTTCAGGTCTTATAATTTATAAACTGTAGGTATGTACGGAATAATAGTTTATAATCCCAGCCTCGTTCGAGGATGAGAATAGGGATCAGGTCCCCGTGAAGAGTGTTCTCTCCTGGGTGCTGGGAAAAGCTGGGGTTTCAGCCTCACTGTCTTCAGTATTATTAGGAGGAGCCAGTACTCTTTTGTTGGGGGAGCTGGTGGGACAGCGAATTCACCTTCTTTGTGCCTTTTGTGTGTTGTGTGCCTACGTCCTCTGATTAATTATTCAAGCTCCTCAGGTGGAGTCTGGTCAGAGGGCCTCCTTTTTCTGTTTGTGAACCATGTGATCGGAAGGTAGAGAGAGACTTGTACATGGTAGTGGTTCAGAGACCCCGTGGGCTTGTCCTGCCAGTGGAGGCAGGTGTCTGGTTTCTTTCAGCCTTTGGGTCCGGACCTTGACCCGCTCACCATGGCCTCTAGATCCCTCTTGCCTCTCTGGGGAGCACCCCCAGGAAGACAGGAGGCGCCTTCCCCCTTGGAGCCAATGGAAATCTCCGCTTGGCCGGTCTGCAGGAGTGGGAGGATGGCGTGGGCAAGGTGGAAATCCTAGTTGTTCTTTCCCAGGGCTCTCTTCCCCCTTATTACGGAAGACGGAAGCACGCTCTCCTGGGGAAAATCCTGGCAGCTTAACCGGAGTGCAGTTTCAAGTTATTTAGGGCTTTAGAGTCTCTGTGGTCGGATTTCTAAGAGGTAGTTTGTGTTTATGCAGAATTTAGGAACGTGCACTCTGGAAAAGCCCTCAGGTCATCTGGCCCCCCTGACCAAGTCCTGGGGAGGTTTCCCGGGACTTGCGGGCGGCAGGGAGGGTGAAATAGCTCTGTCTGCACTGCGCTGGCTGTTGGGGTGTAAGGCCTGAGCAGAAGGAACCCGAATATCCCCCTTCCCTTCCTGCTTTTACCTATGGTATTAACGTTCTCCTTATTCTCTGAAGGTCCCAAGAATCTGAGAAGCGCCTATCCTTCTAAGGTGAAAGGCTCTAAAATGCTTAAGTCTTGACTTGAGTGTGAACTTAAGGACCTCTTGCGTTTGCAGACAGTAGGCAGGTGCGCACAGGCGAGAACCTAGGGCTGTCCTTGGCCTTGTGTGAAGCAACACTTCAGATCTTACACACACCTTCTCGCTGGTTCCCTACAGCAGTCACCTCTCTGCTCAGATCCGGGATCCAACATTTCTGATTCCAGAGTGGGCTCTGACCTCCCTCTCCAGCTGGGGGGGCTCCCTCTCTTCCTTCTCTTGCTGCTCCTCGCCCCTGCTCTGTCCTTCTGCCTTTACCGCTGGAGTGGCTGGGAGGGGCGCCGGCGGCACTGGTGGCAGGCTAGCTCCTTGGATTTGCCCAGCCTGGCCCTCACGTGTTCGTTCCCAGCCTCTCTCAGGAGCGTGCACCGCATCTGATACCACAGACATAAGGGAGCCTCGCAAATTAGACCTTCAAGACCTATTATTAACCTGTGTGTATTTTTCTTTCCTCCCCCCACCTTCCCCTTTAAGTCACCCCTTCCCTTCCCTCCCAGACCTCCTACCGCTGCCCACCAGGATTCATGCCCCGTCTCCCACGTGCTCTCTTTCCTAATTAGGGCTCCTTTCTGTGACTGAGGGGTCAGTGGAGATCCCATTTCATTTCTAATGATTTAACGGTAAATTCTTGGCAGGCAGCACCAACCCCTGCCCCCCAGCAGCCGTTTCTGAAGGAGCCCAGCTCAGGGTCGAAAGGCAGGGCACCTTCTGGCATTGCTCTGCGGAACTCTGGAGGCACACTGGTTCCTCAGGCCTCCGCTTGTGAGTGCACAAAACGCCTCTTTCTGAATTTTGCCCAGAATATGTTAGTGTTACTGGTTAATGAGGGTATTTGGGCGCAGGGCTTGTAAAGAAAGCGAGGTGCTTGGCTCCCTTCCAATACCCTTCGGCTTTTTGCTAGGAGCAGTGCTGGAACCATGACCGCAGGATGGAATTCTGGCCTCCAGAGCTGGGTCTTGGTCGCATGATCCTTGTTTAGATTTTTTTTTTAACTTTATTCAAACTCTTCGTATTTACTTGCCCACCTACTCCCCCCCCACCTTTTTTTTTTTTTTTTTTTTTTTTTTTTTTTTAGTGATTTCCCTTCTCCCTTTCTTCTGTTTCTCCAGGATGACAGTGATGGGATTCCATGGTCAGAAGAAAGGGTGGTACGTAAAGTCCTTTATTTGTCTCTGAAGGAGTTCAAGAATGCCCAGAAGAGGCAGCACGGGGAAGGCATTGCTGGGAGCCTGAAAACGGTGAATGGTGAGTTGCCTCTTTTGTTGGAATCGGATGGTATCTTTGGGCACGACCTTGTTTCTGAATCGGATGTGTTTCGGGCAGCTTGTGCTTCTCAGGTTAGGCCCCTAATGGCAGTTATTTCGGACATCCGACTGGGTTGATGGATTCATTTTTATGCTCTTTTATGTGTTGTGTAATATAATTGGCAAGATGCCTTAATTAGTCTGTTCCCTACAGATAAGATGGGGGCTGTGATCTGATTTCTGCTAGATCCTGGGTTGAAGGTAGAGTCTGCCTTACCGGTTTTTCTGTGGGTCTCTTGTCTTTCTCCTTGGATCTCGCCGCACCCTGGAGCTCCTGGTTCTTTTCCTGTTTGTGTAGGAAGTAGCTTGAGTCTGGTGGATGCACGCTGCCCTTCCTGCTCGCTGGCTCAGAGGCCTGCTGAGGACCTGCTTCCTTCCTTGCTTAGCAGGTCGGGCAGGTGGTTGCATGGCAGCAGGTAATAGATGGTGGCCTGGAATTCTGTGCGTCTGGGAGGGCAGCTGTGTTGCTACCCGAGGTCTTGCAGCCTGGAAGGAACCGTGCTCTTCTGAGTTTATAACACTGACTCTTTGTCATGGGCTTTTTAGGAGGACGGGCCAGAAACCAGCCACTGGAAACCATTTTAGAACATGCATTTGGTTACAGTCTGTGCTCGTTCAGGGGATGTGGCTGGGGTGCCTTCCGCAGTCTTCCTCGTTAGTCCTTTGGAATTCTAGATAAATGTGAATGAATGGACCATGTTCTGATTGGTACGTGGCTTGGAGCAAGGAGAGAGACACGGGAAAGGTGGTTGTTCTTTTTTTAATGTCTCTGCTCTGGTCCGTGGAGTGACAGCGTCGGGACACGTGGGCTACTTGAGAGCTGGCCAGGGTCCAGCAGCCACGTTCACCTCAGGTGTCCACTGTCCTTCCAGTTGGCTTCATTGTAAGGTGGGTTGTCTGGGGGAGCCTCTTTTTTAATGATTTTATTTATTTATTTGACATAGAGAGAGAGATGGCAAGAGAGGGAAGATAAGTGGGGGTGGGTGGGGTGGTAGAGGGAGAAGCAGGCTTCCTGCCAAGCAGGGAGCCTGATGCGGGGCTCGCTCCCAGGACCCTGGGATCATGACCTGAGCCCAAGGTAGATGCTTAATGACTGAGCCCCCCAGGCACCCCTTGAGGAGTCTCTTGTTGGGAGCAGTGCCCACACAGGTGGGACCCGTGTGAAGCCTTGGCTGGGTTTCCAGGGACACCCTCCCTGGACTAAACCTGGGCTTGCCCTGCCACCTACCCAGGGCCTGTCTCTTTCCTGTTTCTATGTGAATTAAAGCTTCTGGAAGTTGGAGTCCACATGTATATGGGAAGGCACCCACCCCTCATATATATATATATTTTTTTTTTCCCTTTTTTTGTTCATATATATATATATATATATATATATTTTTTTTTTCCTTTTTTTGTTCCCCCCACCTACGCAGAAGCACAATTAGTAGAATCTGTTGCCACCAGTCTAGAATCTGGCCCTTTGTGTGACGTGATTGTTCCTGGTGTCCTTGCTTCATGTTGAACGTATTCATGTTGAACGTAGTGTCTGGCTTTTTACGTGTTTGAGGGGAGTGTGGCCCAGGAGAGTCTCCTTCTACCCTGAAAGTTACAGCAGAGCAGGGACAGCTGGGGGTTAGAGGTCACTGTCGTGAAAAGGCATAATCTCATTCTGCTGTGTACATCATGTGGTACAGCCATAGTGGTTTTAGAATCTTAACAACAAACATCAACCCATTTGAGGGGGAAAAAAAAATCCACTTTTAGGACAAGTTTGACAGGTGTCCAGGATTAAGTAAAGGTGGGATTTAGGTAAAAGAACAAAAACTAAAGCCCTTCTAGAGGTCTTCCAGGCACTGCCAGCCTCATGGAGCAAAGGTAGCTCTCGTTTTTAACTGGCCTCGTTGAGGGCTTGACAGTGCCCAGGAAGGAGTTCTAAGAAAACTGGCAAAGACTGCCCTGCTGGGGGTCGTTAGAGACTTTAAAGAATTCTTGTATCAGTTTCATAAAGAAAAGGGGTTTTTGTTGTGGTAGTTTGTATTTCATGCTGATGAAGACCGGCTTGTCGTTTTCCTGCCTAGTGTTCCGTCCGGAGACACCAAGGCCTGCCTGCCTCTCTCTCTCTCGGCTGCGGGATGGCTGTGAAGATGCCCGTTTCTGTTTCCTGTTGGTGTCCACGCAGCCACCTGTCCAGAGTCCACGTTTGTCATTCTGTGTCGTGGATTTCCGTAGCACTTCTAAATAAGCCCCTCTGGTTGTAAGAAGAATGTTCTCAGAGGCCACAAACAGGTTGAAGTGTGCTTTCTCACTGGGGGCCTGCCGGAGAGATCGGGAACAGCATTGCTCACTCGCTGGAGAATAGCTCCTTCTCTGGAGGTCCCTGGACCTCAGCAGTGCACACTCAGGGCGCACGATCCAGAGACAGTGGAAGGCAGTGGAGCATCCCAGGCTGTTGGTGGCTGAGGTTGGGGGTAGGAAGGTTGCAAGCAGTGGTGTGTGTGTGTGTGTGTGTGTGTGCGCGTGCGCGCGTGTGCCTGTGAATGTGTCACTTGTTCAGCGGATACTTCATAAACCTCATTCCCATACTGCGCAGTGGAAGGACCTCATCCTGAGCTGGACATCACAGCACCCTATTTTGGGGTTTTTCACTGTCGGGCAAATGAAGGTAGGTTAGTGGGGGGAGAGCCGTTTTCACAGCCCTGCCAGGCGAAATGTTTCCTTTTTTGTTTTGTTTGTTTCAGTTCATCACAGAACCACCTGAGGTTCCCTTGTAAACGCTGAAATCCATTGGTCCTGTGTTAATGGTCACAGGAGGAATCTGTCTCGTGGTGGAGTTTTGAAGCTCTGCCCAGTACAGAGCTCTTGCTCTAGGACACAGGGAAGGAAGCTGACCAGACAGGGGTTGTAGGGGGTCCATGTGCCCAGAACCAGGGTGGGGTCACTACTGCCCTGTGCCATCATCCGTCTCATCCCCCCACCCCCCACCCCATGCTTTGCAGCTTGGGGACCTTGGGTGGTGACCTACCTCTGAGGCCCCTGGTGTGTTCAGCTGTAAGCTGAAGAGTGTCCTTGCAGGGCTTTGGGAGTGCTCTGTGTGGTAGTGACTTTCCCAAGGTCACACAGCTGTCAACTGTGCTGTAGCAGAACTGGAGTTAGAGCTCACGTCCTGGAACTCTGGATCTAGCACTCATTTAAGGAGGCAGAAGCGGTGAAAATGACCCCGTATCTTTGCAGCACTGGTATTGAAAACAAGGCGTAAGATCCCCCCACGCCCATGTCACTTTTCTGAGCTGTTTCTGGGTTATTCGTCCTCCCAGTGTTTCCTGGGGAAAATTCGGTCTTCAAATAATACGCTGTGTTGACCATAGGAGGAGCTTGATGGAACTTTTCCTCTAATTTGAGAATGAATTGACATCACTTCCTCTAAATACTTGGCCCACGAGGATGATGAAGCGTGTGAGGGATCGGGTGTCCGGGAACCTGGCGTAAAAGGCGGCAGTTTTTATCTGAGTGGCTGAACTCTGCTGTCCCATTTTCTCTGGGTCTCGGGTCGTCGTAATAACCCAGCCAGACAGGAGACTATGGGGGGAGCTCATAGTTTATATCATGAAATCCATGTTGGCCATCTGTCTTGCAGGGAATGAGGTTGTGGTTTGGTTGTTGTTGTTTTCTGTTTGTTTTTGATCCTAGTAGAGGTAGTGAATGTGAATCTTGAACAGCCTCACGGATCATCCGTGTGGAGGGACTGAAACCCTCTACTGGGTTGGTTGGTTAGAGCGGGGGGGGGAGGTGGGGTTCAGATTTTTGCTGATTGCGAGAGCCTTCTGTCTGCTTCCTGTTGTAGATAATGCCACTCTGGCTGTAACAAATTTGACAAAAGCTTCGGGAACGGCTGGCAGAGGCTGAGGCCTCGGCCACTCTTTGAGGGCCCTTGGCCCGCCGGGGCTGAAATTAGGGACATTTAAATAATAACATGCTACACAAATGAGTACACATAATTACACAGTAAGAGAGGGGGAGCTATTAGCTGTATTTGGAGTTTCATTTGCTTCCTATAAATGTCATCTGAGATCGAGCAAGGCCTCTGGCCAGCCGAAGAGCCTTGAGTGGATTTGAGGGACCCGGGCTCCTCTTCCTTGCAGCCTTGCGGTGGTCCTGGTGGCCCGTCGGTACTGAGCACCCACTACTGACTCCCCACCGATCCCGGCACTCGGTCCGCATCTCAGTCGTTGTAATCTCCTGAGCAGACCGTTCTGTGGATGAGGATGTGGTATAGTAGCAAGGATTCATTGTTGGCCTGCACCGGTGGTCCTGGCAGCCGTTGCTTTCTGCGCCACGCATCTGATAAGAAAGAAGTAAAGATAGGATTCCAAAAATAAGAATTTGGAGGACACTTTTTCTAAAAGGTGTTTCTTTTGAAAGAGATAATGTGTGATGCTGTGCTGGGGAAGGAGGCTTCCGGGGTGGGGTGGGTGTGTGAGTGTGAATGTGGGCCTCTGTCATGCATGTCATTGATCGAGGGAATCCAAAGATGGCGCCTGTCCTACTTGCTCACCCTCCTGGGGCCCGTCACTGGTACACAGACGCATCCATCTTCTTTCTTCACTGAGAGGTAGCGCTTTTTATTTTTTTTTAAATCTACTTATTAAAAAGATTCTTTATTTGATGGAGAAAGAGAGAATGAGCGCACAGTGGGCAGAGCAGCAGGAAGAGGGAGAGGGAGAAGCAGGCTCTCCGCTGAGCGGGGAGCCTGATACAGGGGCTCCGTCCAGAACTTTGAGATCATGACCCGAGCCGAAGATTGATGCTTAACCGACTGAACTACCCAGGTGCCCCAAACTTTGTATTTTTAATGCTGCTGCTGAACCACGGGGTTGGCAGTCCTTGAAGGGCCACTGGTCCTGGTGCCACACTGGAGGGGGATGGGCCTTTCTGGCAACCACTGCTGACTTGTAGTGAGGGGCCAAAGCTGGAGATGTGGATACAGGGGACAGCCCCCAAACCCCCTACATATAAACCTTCTTTGTTCTAAGGACTAGAATCTCCAGCTCCTTGAAAATCTTAAAGATTCCCGATGTGTTGATTGTGAAATGAAACTTGGTCCCAACTCTTGCAGGGTCATTGTTCTGCATAAAATAAAGATGTTTTGTGAGCCCAAATAAAAAGTCCGAGCACATCGTCCCACGGATGGCACTTGATGTACGCGGCTGTATTTGAAAAGATGGTCATGGGCCTATGGGTGCCTTCTGTCAGCTGACGGGGGACACCTCTCCTGTCGGCTCTGGGCCCGCGGTGTTCGCCTGCAGTGTTCACATCCAGCTTTTTCAATGGGAGAGACTGTTCTTTGGGTGTTTGCTTGTTTCCTCCTAGAGAAAGTGGCTTACCCCACCGCCCGTGTGTCTGCCTCCGTGTCCTCTGTAAGCTGTGGGCACTGCGGGCTCACGCTGCCCTCATGCAGCTGCTGCGGGTTGGGTTTCTGGAACTCTCCATCCTGAGACCCTTCTTCCTTCTGTTCCTACCCCCTTCACGAGTGAGACAGCATTCCATGGAAAAGCTGGGTGAGACGAAAGGTAAATACACTTCACTGAAAACAACTTAAATTTATTCTTTGTTTTTTTTAAAAAAAAAACAACAAAACTTTTTATCCTAGAAAATGATCGCATCAGAAAACTTGATGTCTTTCTCTGTGGCTTTGATGTGGTCCGTCCCGGACCTGAGTGGGACGCTCGGGGCATTTCTTGATCGTGCTTCTGTTTGGTTGACACTTGATCGTGTCTTTAGAACACAGACGGGTTTTGGGAGTCGTAAAACAGAACGCTGTTGCTCTTCTTTCCTGTCACTTTGTGCTGGAGGCCACCTTACCCCTCCAGCCTCCCAGCCCACTTCCTCTGTTAGCTCTGTCCTCATCCTTGCCAAATCTGGGCTGCTCTAAGAGGAGGGGCCTATGACAGGTAGGGGTGTTATGTGTGTGTGTGGGGTACAGCCTGGGGGTGGGGGTGGGCAGAGAAAGCATGTGTGCTCTCTCCTACCTGTCAGGGTTCTTAGACAAGCCCAGCTATGAGGGGTCCTGAGGGCAGGAGGATGGAGATCTGCTGTGATCTCCTTTTCTTATCTCTACGGGGACATCATTCTGGAACGTATCCCTCTTCATTATTTACTTCTCTCCTAGATGATTGCCATCAGTAAACAAAACATGTTATGGTTGCTCTCATGATAAAATAATCCCTCTACTGATCTTGCATATCGCTCCTGCTGTCATGTCTGTCTTTACGGCAAGTGCCTCAAAAGAAAATGTCTACCCAGGCTGTACCCTCTACTATCTATATTCATATTAATATCCTTTCCGCTTTCATTCTCCTTTGAATCCCAGGGATCAGTCCTCGATTAAGGCTTCATAATGACCTTGATTGCCAACTCAAAATTCCAGTCAATATAGCATTATTCGCCCCTTTGGCAGTATTTGACATGATCGAACCTGTCCTGAACTCCCCTTGCTTACTTGGCTTCTACACAGATTTCTTGGAAGGTCTCGTCAACACGAACTGTCCCAACATCAACTCTGTCTCCAACTGAGTCTGTCCTCTGCTCTGCCCATCTTCCCGTTGTCCATAAATGCCAGTTCCGTTTTTCTAGTTCCTTTGGCCTAAGCCTTGGAGTGATCTGTACTTCTGGTTTTTCTATACTTTGCATTCCTTCCTTTAGCAAAACCTGTTTGTTCTAAATTCACATCTTCCGAATCTGAGTTCACACTATTGCCACTAGCTGGAAACCTCTAGCTTGGGCTGGGATCCCTGATGCTCTTTGATCTCAGCTTCTGCCTTTTTGTCCCTCCAGGCAGCAGTCAGAATGTGGGCTTTCATAGTCCTTCATAAATGCAGATTAGCACATGCTCTGTTCCTGCAGTGTCTCCCTGTCTTGTAGTGTGATAGTTTAGCATCCTTACCCTGACCACAGGATGTGGGCCACAGTATCTGTCTAGTCTCACTGTCTCCCCTGGTTTGGCCTTTTTGCTGTTCGAAGTGCACCAGAATTTTTGTGTTTTATGTATTTTTTTTTTTTTTAAGGATTTTATTTATTAGAAAGTGGGAGAGAACACGAGTGGGGGAGGGGCAGGCGGTGAGGGGCAGAGAGAGGGAGGAGGGGAGGGAGGAAGGGAGGGAGGAGCCCAATGCTGGGCTCAATCCCGGGACCCTGGGATCATGACCTGAGCTTGAAGACAGAAGCCTAACCGACTGAGCCACCCAGGCACCCCAGTTTTTGTGCCCTTTTTTTTAAAAAAAAAAAAAAAAGAAAGCAGTTAATTTTTTGAGAGTGTGTGCAGGGGGAGAGGGAGAGAGAATCTGAAGCAGGCTCTGCTCAGTGCAGAGCCTGACTCGGGGCCCAGTTTCAGGATGAGATCATGACCAGACCCGAGATCAGGAGTCAGATGCTCGACTGTCTGAAGCACCCCAGCACCCAGAGCTTTTGTGCTTTCTCTGATCCTTCTGCTGACAGCTGTCTCCCTTTCTGATCCTTCTGCTGACAGCTGTCTCGCTTTAGAGAACCGCATGCTTCCTCCCTGCCCGTGTTTCAGGTGCCTGCTCAAACTCGGAGGTTGGAACTGGAGTGTCCCTCTTGAGCATCCTATCAAAAACGTTTTCTTGGTCTGTTACCCTTTCGCTCTTTACCTTGTAATACTTGTCTGCATAGAATTGACACTGCCTGACCTTGTATTCTTGTTGTTCACTAGTTCTGAGTTCTCTCCCTGCAGTAGATTGAAAGTCCATGCTGCGTGGACTCCTGGTGCTCTGTAGAGCATGTGCTGTGTGACACGGTGTGCAGACCGCTTTCTGCCCACCAGCTGCTCCCGCCTCCCCCTTCCAGCACCCTCTGCCTTGCTGGGGACCTGTTCCTGTCTGATCATTGGTTGAGTGTCCCACGTATGACTCCAGCTTTTAGTTTGGAAATACAGTCTGACAACTTCCCCTATGCTGTTTTCCCTGTCTCTGAAGCACATGTTTATTCATGGTTGTCATAAATTTATAAGTCTTAACCACCCTAAAGTTTCTTAGGATTGGATCACCCCGTACCTTACCTTTCCTTTCATTTTTCTTCCCTTTTTCCTTTCCTTTGCTTCTTCTTTCTTTCTTAAGATTAATTCATTTGGGAGAGAGCGAGTGAGAATGTGCACAGAGGAGGAAGGGGCAGAGGGGGAGAGTGTCCCAAGCAGATTTTGTACAAAGCGCGGAGCCTGACGTGGGGCTTGATCTCATGACCCGGAGTTCATGATCTGAGCTGAAACCAAGAGTTTGGTGCTTAGCAGAGTGAGCCACCCAGGCGCCCCCACCCCGCACCTTTTCTTAACGCTATTTCTAGTTTACCTATTCAGGTACAGGATACGTTGTTTAGTAGTTTAAGTTAAAATTGAGCTTATAAGAAATAAGTCATTCCTTCTAATCTCATAACATTTTCGTAATCTTTTGCTATCCTAATTTTGTGGGTTTGTGTCGTGGCTCTCAGATGTTAAGCGGCTTGCACAAGGCTACAGAACTAAGCGGTGTAATCAGGATTTGACCCCAGGACTCCTGACTCAGATCGTACCCCCTCACCCTTATTTTTATTTATTTTTTTTTAAAGATTTTATTTATTTATTTGACAGAGATCACAAGTAGGCAGAGAGAGAGGAGGAAGGAAGCAGGCTCCCTGCCGAGCCGGATGCGGGGCTTGATCCCATTACCCTGGGAACATGACCTGAGCCGAAGGCAGAGGCTTTAACCCACTGAGCCACCCAGGCACCCCCGCCACCCTTATTTTTGTAATTGAGGTAAACTGTAATGCTCTGCGAAATCATGCTTCTTACTTGTTTGATTTGATGGATTTCCAAATGCTCCTATACCCATGTGATAAGTGTTCTATTTTAGACTGAGGACTTTTCCATCAGCCCAGAAATGTTGGTCGTATACCTTTCCCTTTCCAAATGAGAGTATGGGTTCATTTTGGGGTTTGTCACCATAGCTGTCTTGATTATTTTTTTTTCTTTTTTTAACCTTTTATGATAACTGGGTTTGTGTTTTCCCAGAATGTACCAGAAGCCCTGGTTTTAGGTAAGCATGAATAAAAGACCTCCTACAGTTGGACATGGCCATGAATGACCTTTACCATCTCAAGGTGGCATTGGTGGAGCCAGATTCTTGGTCTTGAACTGGGCACGTTTTTGGTCCTGAGCTGTGTGCAAGTCTGGATCTAATGAGCGTTTGAACAGCTCTGCCTCTCCTCCTGCTTGGTGTTTCCCCCTCTGTGAGTGTTGAGAAATCACAGCCTTGGTTCAAGAATTCAGGAGGTTCTTGACACTGGGGTTCCAGACATGGCTTTTCCCCAAAGACAAGCTGAAGAGGCATCCCTAGGGCATATCCCTTCTCTGCTGATGTGTTTTCAGTTCCAGTGATTATTGTCTGGAGTCTGTGCGCTGCCCCATGGCCCTGAGGATGCAGATGTGGGGGGCAGCGTGGTCAAACGGCTGATTGCTGTTCATTTTTTTTTACAGCTGTGGCGAACGTCTGTGTATTAGTCAGCTCCTGCTGCCCTAAGAAAGTACCATAGTCTGGGTGGGGTGGTTTAGACAGAAATACATTTCTCCTTGTTCTGGAGGCTGGAGGTCCCGGATCTGGGGTGCCAGCCAGTCCTTCCTGATGAAGAATGGCTTCCTGGCCATATCCTCACTAGACTGAGAGTGGGGGACAGAGTGCGTAGGTGTCTCTTCCTCTCCTTATGAGAACACTGGTCCTAGTAGATTATTGTGTGTCGCGCCTTGCCCCCCTGGCGCCCCCCCCCTCCCCCCATTATGATGACCTCATTTACTTTTCTCACCTCCTTGCAGGCTCTGTCCAAATACGGTCACAGTGGGTTTTGGGGCTTCAACATAGGCATTTGGGGTGGGGCAGTCTTACTACCAATACTGGCACACGGGTAGGGCTCTGAGATACTTACAGTTTTATTTCATTTTAATTTTCGGTTAAGTTAATTTCCGTGTTCATCCGCAGCGTGTTTCCTTTTGTGCTTATGTGGGTACTGGAAGGGTTTCCTGGTATGCTGGGAACCCCTAAGAACTTGTTTGACCTTGGAGAAGTTACTGTTCCTCTCAGTTGGACGGAATTAAGCTTGGGTTTTTATTTATTACATGCCTGCCTTTTTGAGACCTCTTGCGTTTATCTAAATCCCATACTTCAGTGGGGATTGAAACAAGACTCCTGAGCTGCTGGAGGCCAAGAGCCCAAAGGAAGGGGCGGGTTATTTCAAAGGCTCCAGGGATCAGGGAGGGAGCAGGAATCGAGATGGCCCCAGAGGGATGTTTCTGTTTTCAGTGTGGGAAAAATCATGGCCTTACTGGAGGTTGATGTGTCTTGTTTGTTATACACAAATTCATTTTATTTGTATTTTATACACGGATTCAATTTACTTTTATATGCTGTGAGTGTAATTTAGGGCAAGGCTTTCCAATTGGTTTTACTTCTCAACTTGTATAGGAAGGGGAAGAGCCTGGGGGGGTCCCCAGACAGGGCTGCCCTCCGCCCAAGTGGAGGATTGTTCCGGCATGGAGTTTATCTGTGTGCAGGCCGGCAAATGCTCATGTCCCTGACCTCTTCCTTACCTGGAGATAGTGGGGATAGGTGCTTTGGGCCACGCTGTGATTTGGGTTCTGGTGTGGATTGACGGAGCATTAAGGACGATCTGATCTACAGTGGCCTTAGTGCAGATTTGCTTTGCTCGTGAACTTCTTTGATCCCATTTCCCCCAACTTTAGAGGGCCTCTTACCTTGCTTTTGGAAATAACCCGTTATTACTTGAGCCACGTCAAATGTTCAGTATCCCGTATGGCATATCCTTAAAGCCAGAAGGGTGATAACTGGGTATGCTTTTGGGAAATTACCCTACAACCCATAAATTCCTTAATTTATAGTTTGTTACTCAAGCTCTCCTGCGGTCAGATCTCCTCTGTCCTTCCAGCTTTCTCTGTAGTCTTTAGGGGGACTTCTGCAGAGCCCCAAAACTAGCTTCCTCATGATTTCTTCTGGAAGACTCTAAAACTGTACATGTGTCTCTTGTGTGGAGCTTTCGGGTCCGTGAGGGAACTCAGAGCTGTTTTATAACCTTAGACCTGCCCGTCAAGGACCAGAGTGTCCAGTATCAATATCTGTCCAGTCTGTCCGCCAGGCTGTCTCCGTGTTCCTGGAGCTTTGGGGCTCCTCAGGCCCAGTGCCCCCGTTCCTCCTTTCTCCTGTTCCTGATCTTTCACTAGTGCTCTTTGTTCATTCATGCTTTGGAGCTGCTGATTTCAGTTCTGCGCACAGGGGCCTCTTCCTATGTCACCTGCCCCTCCAGTGGCTTTTGGGTCCATCCCTTCACTGCCTTCCTGTTAACCTTTGGTGGGTAGGTGGGCCTCCTGATGGGGTATGTGACACCTGGTCTTGGTGACTGGGAAAGACCTCTGTACCTGAGGGACTCCCCCCCCCCCCCCCGCATCAGCTCTTGGTGCTGCCTCAAATGGCAGTTTCCTTCCAGTTTTCCAACAGCTTTGAATGATTTCCGTTGCATTTCAACGCATGAAGGCAGCTCAGAGTCTCCCTTTGGAAACATGTTTTAAAAAGTTCTGATACCTTCGCCCTACTGGGCTTGCAGTATTTATGAAGGAGTGTGAATCTAGAAGGTCAGCGACTCCTCTCCAGACAGGAGTAGGGCAGGTGACACCACCCCCCTCCCCCACCGCCCAGTGGAAATGGTACACATACACTTACCGCCTTGGCATGCAGGAGGCCTGGTGATTTCTGGAGGGATCTGCATTGCAAATTGCTTAGCCTGGACCAGAGCTGCTTTACCCTGTCCTCACTCAGCAGTTTACCCAACTTCAGACCAGTGTTATTTGAAAAGGGCCTTTCCAGTTTACTC
The DNA here is from genome assembly GCF_020171115.1 of Neogale vison. Classification (NCBI taxonomy): domain Eukaryota; kingdom Metazoa; phylum Chordata; class Mammalia; order Carnivora; family Mustelidae; genus Neogale; species Neogale vison. The sequence continues at coordinate 138,048,416 of NC_058091.1, forward strand.
AGTTGGAAAGTGTTACAGAGTTTTAAAGGGTGAGCTGGAAGGCTCTCAGCTGGCAGTTTCTGACTCCCTCAGAGGAAAATATTGGCAAACTCTCCACTCTGTGCCTGAACTCTTCTTATGAATTGAGAAGCCAAGAGTTAGGAAGCCATCACAAAGGGCCGGTTTGAACCACGGTGGGGGATATGAATCCTTAACCACGCTAATACGTGGGCAGTTTTCTGTCCCCCCCATCTTGTGATGTTAATATTCCTGCCACTGAAAATAGAATATCCAGTGACTGTATTCCTTCCCCGCCCCCTCCCCCCGGCCTCCCTTCTCTCTAGAAGATAGGTGCACATGGCTTTTATCTCCTCCCCTCCTTTATAATTTCAGACAAGTGTTGGGCTGATTGATTCAACAGGTGTAACTCCCACCATGAAAGAAAGTTGCCTTTTTCAATTTTTCCCCCCATTTTTGGGCTTTTCCCCCCATGGTTTGAGGCGACAAGGTGCTGAGATCAGAAGCAGGAGCTTGCCATTGATTGATGACCCTGTTTGTTACCATCTGTCTGCCTCGCACTTCAAGCTGTAGATGGAGAGCGGATGGGAGTGTGGCTCGGGGCCGGAGAAATCTTGGTCTTCCCGACTTGTCTGACTGCAGAAGCTGTACCCTGACTTCCACCCAGTCCCCGGGAGAGGTCTGTGGACGTGAGAATCACCCACGGGAGAATGTCGGCATCGTTTCCTTTTCCTTCCTTCCATGCCTCTGCGTGCTCCTGCCGCCTCGGGCCACGGGAAGGAGCCTTTCTCTAGCACCATCCACCTTCTGCAGCCCATTCTTGTTGCTCCCACCCTGCTGGGGTCGCTCTTGATGGAAGAATTCCAAGGGAATAGGTTAAGATTGCCATCAAGTGGCTGCTCTTGGTAGTGGATGGGAGGAACCTGGCCCTCCGCGCTGGCTGACTCCTAGACCTCCTCCAATTTCTTAGGCCCCTTTGTGACAAAGCCAGCTCCAGCAGCTCAGTCCGAAGAGTGGGCCGCTGGGGCAGGGGCCGGGCACAGGGAGCTCAGGGCGTCTGTGTACTGTACGCCCTCAAGGAAGGGCTCTTCTGTGAGCCCAAGGTGCACCTCCCCAGTGGACTCCCAACACTGCAGTGGCCTGAGCTCAGGGCCCTGGAGTGGTGAGCGCAGATGATCTAGACGCTTACTGGGGAAAACTGCGTGTGCCTTTAGCCTCCTGCCAGCTCCAGCCCCGGTAGGATGCTGCCCTCCAACTCCATGCCTGGAAATTGGCAGGGAGGATCATGCTGTCATCCCCGAAAGAATGGCCTCGCGGTCCCACCGAGGGAGAAGAACACTAACACACATGACTTGGCCATTTCGTTTGGCTCTTGTTCCCCATTTCCCGGCTCTGTAAATGGAGTAATAATTTCTTTCTCAGAGGCGATTTTCTTAGGATTAATGAGATGATTTATTTAAAGTCCTTAGTGTCTGGCAGGAAGCAGGCATTCAAAGGGTAATTGTGATTGAGGTTCTAGATACACATTACCTAAGTACTTCCCATCAAAGCTGTAGCTGGCTGTGTATAAAACAGCCTACTTCAGGGACTGGATTAAAATCTGTTTGCCGCATTCCCTGGGTCTGGATGCCATCCCCCTATAACTAGACCTCACCCCTGCGACTTGGGGAGCAGAAACTCTGACCAAGGGAGAAGGAGGTGAAGCCCTCTTTGTTTTCCCCAGTAGGTAATTCCTTAATGGTGTTGGGAAAACCTGTCCTATAGCAGTGGCAGGAGGTAGGTTTGTATATGTGGGGTGCCCCTGCAGGGGCACAGAGCTCTTGATTGGGGTGTCTCAGAGGTCTCTGAGCGGGCACATGGTATGTGGGAGAAGGTGGATCTGTCGCAGCCGGTTGCAGGGGAGAGGTGGAGCGGGGAGGCAGGCAGAGAGAGAGAGAGAGAGGGACTGTGGGAGTACATCAGCACACTAGTGCAACTTGAGGTTAGGGTCAAGGAAAGACAATTCCAGGGCTTCTATATTTGCAGCAGCTTTTTTAGAAGTGATGGAGGCTATGTTATGTAACCATTGACATTGCAATCTGTCAGATCATTAAACCGCAGTTCCTGGATTCTAGCCACTTAAAGTAATATTGGATGCATCGAGAAAATTGGTATGTTGTAATAGGCTGTCACGAGCACTGACGTCATTGGAGGTCTAGTTGTACAAGGAACTGGGGACCATCGCAAGCGGGTTTCTTACGTCAAGTGAAACACTTGAGACGTCCCTTTGTCCCATTTCGTTTTGTTTCAGAGACGACTGATTGACTCTTTATGGACTGTTCAGGGTCTTCCTGATTGCTAGATTCTACCACTGGCCGTCAGGGTAGGATATATTCAGGTGCTGCGGCAGAATTTGGGGGGTGGGGAGTAGAATGCAGATAAAGTAAAGGACAGGCATCCTCTGTGACCTCTGATTCTCTCCTGTGGTGTGCGAAGCTTTCCCTGTCCCTCCACTCCCACTGCATTGATGGTGTCTTTTTGGAGGGTGTGTGTGTGTGTGTGTGTGCGCGCGCGTGCGTGTGCGTGTGTGTGTGTGTGTGCGCGCGCGCGTGTGAGCCAAGAAGCGAGCCGAGAGTTCTCTGTATGTGGATTTACACCCTTCTTTGTGCCTGTAGCCTCAAGGATAGCAAAATACGCCTCTAACTCTGAACAATTTCATGCAGCACTTTGTTCATGAGTATTAACTGATAATTCCTGGCCTTTGCCCTGAAGCTCCATCAGAATTGCCTACAGTCCTCCATGATAAAAACCACCTTTTGGGGGTAATGGCTTTGCAAAGAGTTTGCCTGTAGTGTCTGGTTTACTGAAGAAGCGCGTGGCTTTTTATAAAGGTTCTAACCTGCATTTTCCCCTCCTCCCTACATCTCAAAGCTAGAGGGATGCTACCAGGAGCCATCTGCTGCTGAACGGAAGGGTGTCAGCTTGCCACTCCGTCGGCTCCCCTCTGCTTTTCACCCTGCCGCCTGGACAGCTGTCCCCGTGTGTCAGACTTTCCCTGTTTACTGGGTCTGAGCTCTCGCGGGGGACGGCAGAGAGGCAGAGGGACCGCTGCTGCCCACAGATGTGGCCATAGGGTCTTGAGACGACGCCCATCCCAAATCTGTAGATGGAGAACTTTCCAGAACGTGGGGAAGGCTGTGTATCTGCTTTGTCCTGTACGGGAGCCACTAGCCACTTCAGAGTCCACGAGTCCTTGATCACTGGCTGGTCTGATCAGTTCTAATAAAAAATACATACCTGTATGATGACAAGCTACCACATGAACAAGCATAGCTGTAGAGACAGGATGGGCATAGCGGTCACATTCTGAGCTTTTGTTCTCGAGCTCGGTCTGGTGGTGGTGGTGGTGGTGTTGGCGGCGGGAGGTCTTTCTAAATCACTGGTGTAGTTCAATGTAGGAACACTCTTTTAGCTGCCTTATGGTATGCTGTGTATGTAGGCAGTGCTGACCCCGTGAAAACAGGGCCTGTTTATTCACACACAGTGTGTTTTTAGTGTGTTGGCCAGTTGGAGAGTACTTCTGCCTGTGGTATTCGTGTCGCGGTATTCCTGTTACCCGGACTTCGGTACAGCAGTACGGTACTGGCTTCAGAGTTGGCATGTCTGCTGTTCTTCACTTGATTCGTTTTTTATTAGCTCCGTGTGAGTCCACATTTCATATAACTTGGTGGTGTTTTGTTTGTTTTTGTTTTTTTTAAGTAGGCTCCACGCTGAGGGTGGAGCCCACGGTGGGACTTGAACTCATGACCCAGAGATCTCCATACAAGAGTTGGACGCTTAACTGAATGATCGACCTGTGTGCCATGTATAACTTGTTTGATCGAGTACTTCTTTCTGTGATCAGTACTAGTTCTGTCTTGGCAACACCCCTGCTTTCCTAGTGATACCATTTGAAGAATCCTTAAAATCCCCTTTTCTCTGTGTTATTAAAGTAATTCGTTGTAGAAAATGTGGACATTTCAGAAAGTTGGAAAGATTGCTGCTGGACAGAATACTACTTTTTTTAAAAAATCACTAATTTGTTTTATTTCCTCGGATCTACTTTCTGTTATGTGTTTCATGCAGTAAAATCTCTGCAATTCAAAACATTGTCAGTCTTTCCCTCATGTTCCTAAGTATTGGAAAATGTGATTTTTGGTTTTCCTTATTAAAATGGGTATTGTCTTCTGTCCTATTCCGTATTCAGAAGTTGTCGGAATGGCACGTGAAACCTTTAAGGAAAATACCACAAAGAATACACAGAATTGTCAAAAGACCAATGTAGTTCCGCATCGTGAAAACGGTGGAAGAATTGTAGTTACTTTTGGCTTTTATTTGAACATAGGAGTAACAAAATGAATTCATCTAGCTTAGCAGGGTATAAAAGGCAGATCTTTGAGTAAGACCCAGAACAGTTTTATTACAGAAAGGAAGAAATCATTGACTCTAATAAAGCAAAGGACTTTAGCATTGAAATTACTAAAGGAATTGAATGTTAAGAAAACATGAAATGAAGGTTATCGAGTATTAAATAGTGTTCATAAGGTTTTTTTTCACCTGAAAATCTGAAGGTTAAATCTTTTTCCTAGGCTAAGCATTCTTGGGGCACCTGGGTGGCATAGTTGGTTAAGCGTCTGACTCTTGATTTTGTCTTAGGTCGTGATCTCAGGATCATGGGGTTGAGCCCCATGTTGAGGCTCTTTGGGTAGGCTTAGAGATTCTCTTTTGCCCTCTGCTTTCCCCGCCCCTAGGTTAGTTGCTCTCTTTAAAATCTTCAAAATTAGGAGCTGTTTTTTTTTTAATCTGTAAATGCTGAAAAAGCAGCGTATTACAAATTATAAGATGTGTTGATAGCCAGGTAACTTCCAAACACAAAGAGCTAAGGAATTCTTCCCTCTTCGGGAAGAGAGGGGTGCCTTTGAATGCTTGGAAGTTGCAAAAGGGGGCCTCCAAGGGAAGAGCGGGTCGGGCTTTGGAGACATTGAAATGGCCTCAAGGAACACGCAATTCTTTGAACAGTGTTTATTGGGTCTCAGCTATTTTCTCTAGGCGCATGCTAGGTTTTGAGGATTAAGATAGATGAGCAAGATTAAATCTTCTTTTAAAAAGCTAAAAAATTTATGTAATCTCCACATCACGACCCTGAGAACGAGCGTCCTTCCCATGCTCCCCGAACTGAGCCAGCCAGGTGCCCTGAGACTAAATCCTCTTGTTCCTAGAACCTGACAGTTCCGTAGACAGTTGCTTGTCACGGTGGGTATTACCTGGAACAGGGTGCTTGCAGAGCAGGTGGTGGGGATCCCTGAAGGCTTACCAGGAGGAGGAGCGGGAGCTTTACAGACAGAGAGGAGAGAATATTCCGTAAGTGGGAACAGCCTGTGTGAAGTCAGAGGCTTGAGGGATCAAGTTAAGGGAATGTGTCCGTTGCCATACACGCAGGATCCGGCTCTGCCTGTGCCTTCGTGTTCCATCATGGGTGCCCATCAGGTTGGAAACCAAACCACTGTTGGTCTTTCACATGGCTTAGGAAGCTGATGCCAAAATAAATAAATATTTTTTTAAAAAAAGATTTTATTTATTTTACAGACAGAGATCACAAGTAGGCAGAGAGGCAGGCAGAGAGAGAGAGGGAGGGAAGCAGGTTCCCTGCTGAGCAGAGAGCCGGATGTGGGGCTCGATCCCAGGGTCCCGAGATCATGACCTGAGCTGAAGGCAGAGGCTTAACCCACTGAGCCACCCAGGCACCGCTATTTATTTTTTTAAAGATTTTATTTTTAATTAGTCTCTACCCTAATGTGGGGCTTGCTTCCTAACCCTGAGATTAAGAGTCACACATGCTGTCTAACGGCCATACCACCCTGAACACGCCCGATCTCGTCTGATCTCGGAAGCTAAGCAGGGTCGGGCCTGGTTAGTACTTGGATGGAAGAGTCACACATGCTCTAGTGACTGAGCCAGCCAGGCACCACTTTTTTTTTTTTTAAACTGGATGCTGATAGAATTTGAACCAGTTAAAGGACCAACAGAATTGTTGCACGTAAATTATCCTTGCACATCTTTGTTTCTCTGATTTGTATCCTAGTATGCCTTTTTAGAAGCGAACTTGCTGAATTACAGACTTTTAAAAATTGGCATCTATCACCGAGTTGCTCTCCAGAAATACTTTTTTTCCCCCCAGTTTGTTCCCATCCTAGCAGAGTAAGGGAGTATGGGTTTTGTCAGAATCAGATTTGAGATCGACATTCTTTCGTGATGACCTGAGTCAGCTGTTTTAGTTCTTCTCAGATACAGTTTTCCATTATTCAGTCTTCTGAAGTAGGTCAAATAGCCATGTTGCAGTTCTGTTGAGTTTTACTGGATACGTCTGTGGGGCATGTTTTCAAAATAATCTCAAAGCTGCTAATCTCCTCTAACTTGGCATCATTTCTGTGTTTACCTTTGTATAAATCCATTACCCAAATCATTTAAAAAAATATATTGAAGCACAGGGCTTATTTTATCTTGTGTCTTTTTATAACCAGATAATTAAAAGTCTATATTTGACAAAAAATTCTGTAACTGATTACCACCAAAGTTTATTAAGGCATCAAGGTAGCCCTTATAAAGTGATTAGGTACCATTAACCCTCTTACGTATATAATTAATTTACTGCCTTGATTTAACCAATTGTCCTTACGTGTATTTAACAGAGGAAATAGGTTCTCTGTTTCTCTCCTGATTCTCTCTTGAAGTTCACACACTTGATGAAGAGTTAGACTTAGAACCAGGCAGCCTTGTCCAAATTGTGCTGTGTGTACTGTGAACCATCAAGGTTCTTAGGACTAGATGTTTACTAGATCGTAAAGTCTGATGGCACATTGTCCTTTCCAGTAGCTTCTTAACCTGAATTTCCTGGTTTAGTTGTAGTACCATCTCAGTGGTACTATCCATAGCAACCAAGTTTCACTTGTTAATATACAGCCCCCCAGCCTCGATCTCCCTACTGTGTTCTTGTAATTACTGGTATTATATTATAATTGTACAGCATGGCCTTGAAGGCAAGTTGGCTATAGGGCCAACCACACGCATTACAGAGTTGAATGCTGTTGTTTCTTCAGGAATTACCAAGCCCTCTTGGAAGGAGTCCAAGCCAGACTCCCTGTGTACCCAGTTCTGCTTGGTATATTGCCAGTGTATTAACCTTTTTTTAAAAAAAGATTTTATTTATTTATTTATTTATTTATGAATGATCTCATGCACAAGTCGGTAGAGCTGCAGGGAGAGGGAGAAGCAGGCTTCCCGCTGAGCTCAGAGCCCGACATGGGGCTCAATCCCAGGACTCTGGGATCGTGACCGGAGCCAAAGGCAGCCACTTAACCCACTGAGACACCCAGGCGCCCCGCCAGTGTATTAACTTTTATTTAAGCAGAAGACTAACAAAGTACCGTTTATTATTATGTTGGCTGCTGTAAAGGGCCCACGCTTAGTACTTTTGAGAGTCAAATATTAGCCCCATGGATCACTTTTTTCTTGCACTGGCTTTTTATCATAACGTAGGTGATGTGATCAATACTGTGTAATTTAGCCGAGATCACATCTGTCTTTATGAGGACATGGCTAATGTAGTGTGATCATTAAAACCCTCTGTTCTTACATGAACACACGGCAGCCCACTCCACTCTAATCCTTTGTAGTGATGTTCTAGGGGGGCGGGCGTGTTGGCTTGGTAAGGTGCCACCCTTTGTATGCAGTAACAGAGGGCAGGAAATTGGAGAGCTTTTGGAAGCAGATCACAGATGAGAAGGAGTATTTGGCGACCTGCTCTTACTTCTCAAGGCTTGTCTTTCCTTTTCTGAGTTCGGTCCCTGCTCTCCAGATAAGCCGACTTCCTTGATTGGATACATGAATAAAACAAGTCTAAATGCTTATGAAGCAGCTTCTGTAATTAATCAGCACAGCACTATTAGATACCAAATTTGATGAAGACATGCAAGTGATTGCTCTCTCACATTTCATCCACAGCCTCGATTGGGGTTTGCCCCAGTCCTAGATCTTTAAATGCCAAGTGCAGCTGGTGGGGCTGCTGGAGTTGGCCCAACTCAGAAGTAATGAGACGGTTGTATATGCCGCCAGGGCCGTCCATTCTGAAGCTCTCGGCAGCAAAGTATGTTCTCCTATGTCCCGGTGTTTGGGTGATCGTTAGGTAGATGGTGGCCGTGTAGCTGGCTGGCTGCATAGCATTTCTTAGGATGGGAGATCCTTCTGGATCATGCTCATCTCTTTAGAAGTAGCTGGTGAAAGTACCATGTTCTCTAGAGTCCTAGGTGAATAGGTCTCTCTGTTTTAGCACTGAGAGATTACAGTGGTGCTGGTGGACTGGCCAACATTGATGCCTCCTTTGGAAACCAGTTTGCCATTAACCAGCAAACTTGTTTTTGCATATTCAAGAATTTCCAACAGTTGCACTTCTAGGTGTGTATCCTAGAGAAACTCCAGTGCATGTTTTCCAGGGGACGAGCAGAAGGAAGTTTGCAGCCTGGTTGGTGATAGCAGCAAACTGGCAGTGCTTAGATGCCCTTGGATGAGATAATCCAAGTGTGGAATATTCATACAGTGGAGTGTGATGAACAACAGTGAAAAGGAGCAAAGACTAAGCAAGATCGTGGATAGATGATCTTCGTAACCTCATGTTGAGTCGGGGGAAAAGCAAATCCCCTGAGACTTAACACAGAGCATTATTTTTTTTTTTTTTGAAATACTTATCTATTTGAGAGAGACGTGCACAGAGAGAGCACGCGGTGGAGCATGTGCCCACATGAGCCAGGAAAGGGAAAGACCAGAGAATCTGAAGCAGGCTCTGCGCTGAGCACTGAGTCCAATGTGGGGCCATATCCCACGACCTTGAGATCATGACCTGAGCCAATGCCAAGAGTTGGATGCCTAACGCACTGAGCCATCCAGGGTACACCCCCACCCCCACCCCCACTCTGCGCAGTATCCTCTTTGTGCAGTTCATAATCAAGCACAGTGAAAGAACATAGCACAGTTATATATACTTAAATAAAGAAGTGGGATAGGCGGAAGCATATAGATATATAGATAATCTATATGTATATTTATAGATAAGGCATATAGATAATGCTTTAGTAACTGGGTTTGGCCATGGGATTATAGATCTTCTTTATATTAAACTAAAACAGGAGGACTGAGGTGGGTGACATTTGGGGATCTTCACTCAAAACTTGGAACTTGAATGTGGAAACTGAGCTGCTGGTGTTGTCAATCATACCACCTTGGAACAGAGCCGCAGCCCTTGCGGGCCTCATCCTGCCTCTCTGCCTTCTGTAGCTCAGATTTTCAGTATTGAAAGTTGTATTTTTGTTGAAAAACAGGACACGGTTTTCGGTTCTGTTGCGTGTCCCCGAGAGGCTGCTGTTAGTCCATCTCTTTCGATGTGTTTTCTCTTTGGTGAACCAGAGTTTCATCCAAACAGTCCCAAAACCTGCTGAGGTTTACAGGCCAGAGGTTTTCAGCTTTCTTCCCGACCAGAGCACAGGTCAGAGTGGACACACAGGGGTCTGACTTAGCATATATTTTAGGGAGTGTGGAGCGCACGATCTGATCCTGAGAGATGGTCTTGGAAGTAAACACAGTCAGGACCAACACTTGGTGAGGTCTCACCTTTTTACATTTAAGCACCCAGTTACTTTCCAGGCAGTGGGAAGGGGAAGAAGCCGCGAAGTCAGGGAGAACAGAGATAAAAAATAAAACAGACACTGCTTCCCTCGGACGGGCTGAGGACTCTGTACCCTCTCCCATTGGGGGCTGCAGAGCTGGGACGTAGAGGAGGACCAGTGCCATACATGACCATCAGACTGGGCTTCTGACCCGTCATTTTAGGTCTTGTGGTTCTTTCCGTCTTCCTTACCTTTCTCAGAATTACCATCCCGTATTTCCAGTTCTGGGTTGGGTGCTTTTGATTATATCGAGGGTGCCGAAAGACCAGTCCCAGTAGAAAGAAGAGGAAAAAAGCCAGACAGTCATCCCTTAAACATTCTTTAATTGACCGTGTATGACTTATGCTGCGGTGGGATGCGGGCCAAACAGTTGTTCGACATTACAGGACGATCCTGCACTGGAGAAAACTGGATGAGGTTTTGCTCTGCAGGCTTCCACACAGGGCAGGATAGGACTCGTGAGGGATTTTTTAACCCTGTGATTTCTCCGGGGAAATTATATCTTGAGGTTGTTCCGATCCCTGGGTACCCTGGAATTCTTGGATGACCTTCAGTTGAGAGCCCTAAAAGGAGTTAGCTGTGATCTTGGTTATGAACCCGAACCTGCCTAAGCCTCCCTGTGCCCATCAGTAAAGTGGGGGGTTGTACTAGATGCTCCCTAAGGCCCTGCCTGTAATTCTGATTTTAAAGTGAATGGATAGCAGGTAGAAATCAGGAAAGACCCCCACCAACCTCCTGATGTTTTTTTCGTTTCTTTGTTTAAAAGTGAGGCAGGTAGCCATGCCCTGGTGATTTAGGAGACTGCCCTCATGGAAAGAATAATCACCAGCCCTGGGTAGCTGTGGGCTTGATGCCATAAGCGAATGTGGTAACTGCTTTGAGGGATTTGATGAGGTCTCAACGTGTGTAAAGCCCAGGAGGGGTTCATTCGGTGGTTAAACAGCAATGAACTAGAAGTAATAATGAGAGCCAGTCTTCTCCCAGCTCCCTTGGATGAATCTGAGGTAAAATTCAGTTTAGCATATGGGATCTTTGATGGCGTGCCCCCCCACCCATGGAAAGGCATAAAGAGGGTGTGGATTGGTGTTCAGAGCATGTGTTTTGGACATCACAATTGCCATCTGAAGTTCTAAAGCTTTGAAAGAATCGATTTTTAAAATCAAATAGCTTTATGACAAATGAAGGGAGATAACATGCTCTAGTTATCGGGACCAGGAGCTGGCCAGCCTTGTTGGAGTCTTGAGCGGCACCCTTCCACCCCCCCCCCCCACCTCCCCAGCTGCCAGGCCACAGAGCCTGTTCTGTGACAGACCCTCTAGAAACAATGAGGAGAAACAGCTTCTGTGTTATTAGATGAGATGAATTTAGGTGCGTCGGGGTGGCCATCCTGTGCTGGGGGGTGACGGCTGGGGGGAGGGGGATGATGTTCATCCCAAAAGTAATAAAGCACCCTGGTTGCCCAGATGAGGGGGGGAGGGGGGGCGGCTGGAGGAGGAGGAGGAGCCCGTGGAACGAGATTTCTGCAGTCTGTCTGGATCTCTGCCCAGGTCTCCCAGCCAAAAAAACAAATACAAATAAATAAAAGGCAAGTGCTGAATGACACAGATTATGATATTAAAAAGGGATGCCATTGAAAATGTGCCACGGACCCCCCACTTCCGAGCGGGGGCTGTGCGCAGGGTGGAATGTGTGCATGGAGGGGGCGCTCTGGCACACCATTAAGCTGACCGCCCCCCCTTCCGTCAGAGGTGTCCTGTCTCTCCCCTCCTCATCCCCCCCCCCCCCCAGTCAGAAATTCTCCAATAAGGATTTGTCTGCATTGCAGATTGGGAGAATTGCTTTGCCTAGATAGAGAAAAGCCAGTGGCTCTTTTCCTTCCCTCCCCCCCCCTTCCTCTCAATTTATCAGGAAGGGGGGAAGGCGCCCCAGACCCCTCCTCTGCGGGGTTGGGTTCCCTCCCCTGCCCATAAATAACCTTCCCTCCCTGGCGCCTCCCCTCCCCCTCCCGGGCCCAGGGCTGCTCGGCGGCCGTCCTATTGCCGCGCGGAATGTGCTCGCCGCCTGCTTATTACGTACAGGGGAGGATTGTTGACAAGTGCTCTGGAGCCTGCCTCGCCGCGCTCGCCCTCCCTCCTCCCTCCCGCCCTCCCTCTGTCCTCCTTCCTCTCTGTCTCTCTGCAATGATCCGGCTCTGAGGATGGCTGCTCCACGGGTCTGTCAGGTGCAGTTTTTGGTGGCTTATCTTGAGGAACCTGGGATAGAAGGTCTGTTCCTATAAATAAAATAAAAACCAAATAGCTCTAGGTTTGTTTCAGGCTGCTGTGGCTTTTGTTGGAGAAATAGGCCTTTTGTGGTTTTTTTTCCCCCTACTGGGGTCCTGATTAAATCCATTATGGATGGCAAGGTGCTAGATAGATCTGTCTATCCGTGTATATGTAGGACTATGTGAAAAGTGTTGCGATTGCTTGATATTAATATTCTTTGAGCTTTGATATCCTCCCTGGGGGCAGTGGTGGCTCCTGGAAAGGCACTGTGGAAATTTACAAGAGAGAATTAATGTCGTTCTTAAAGCATTCAGCTCTGTTGACCATTTTGGCCAAATCTGCAGTTTTAGCTAGGCTTGTATGAATTGAGACGTTTCTCTGGGGACTGAACGCCATCCGGCTATGGTTGGTCCCTTTATTTTATTGCCAGTTTATGTGATCATTTCCCAGCATTTAAAAATAGATGTTTGATTAAAGTTAATTAGTTCATCCTCACCGCAGCTCTGGTTTCTTTTATCAGCAGCGTGCATGGTTTCCTTTCCCTTAATACTTTGTATCTCTTGTCTTCCTTCCTCGATAGATGGAGGAAACTGAGGCACGAACATGGATGCTGGGTGCTTCTAGGTCAGCCCTGAAAGCTTGAAAACTCAAGAGTGCTCTCAGTTCCCCTCCCCCACTCCCACCTTTCCTGAATGAATCCGGATTTGCATTACTCGCTGTAAACACAAATGAATTTTAGGAACTGTCAGTTTGAGGTGCCTCTGGTCTCTGCAGGTTCTGTGGCCGCATGCCTCGAGTTCTTTTTGTGTTGCTTCCCTTAGATTTCAGTATGAGAAAGAATGTTGCTCTGGGAGGTAGTAGGCCTCTCTGAACTTCCTTGCTGTCAGCACCTTAAAAATTACTCTTTATTGTTATTGTGATGATGATTTTTTGCTTCGAATAGCCTGCTTAATTCTTTCTTAGTGTGTTCATCTGAAAAGTGGGTGTGCAGTTTGATTTGTGAGTGAGGTCATGAGGGCCCTCAGAACCGTCCATCCCTCCCCGACGTCCGTCCCTCCCCGTGCTCCAGTGCTGCAAACACGAGGGAATGGAGGACTTCTCTGGGGTTCATTTGTATTGTATTAGGGGAGTCAAAGCAGCCAGAGAGGTTTTAGGGCTAAGGGTGTGGCTCTTCTCTACAAACTGGGATGTTAGGACATAGTATTTGGAGTGGTGCCTGTTTATCAGCACAGACTAGTACACGGACTAGTAACTTTATGGGGTTTGTTGATCTGAGTGGAAGCCAGCTTTGCCTAACTTTGTAGAGACTTGTTAATATTTGACAGCCTGTGTCTTTTGGTAACGCATCTGTGGGGTAAATGTAAGTGCTGATATTAAGCTTTAAATAAAGATAAATATACAGGCATATGGCAGTTATTTAAAGGTTCCCCAGCTCTCTGAGAATTTGTTGCATAGGTATATGGAAATCTGCCTTTGACAAGTGCAAATTGCACGATTTGGGGGAAAAAAATTCTGGGTTTTGGCATGTCCAGTTACCTGAACGTAAAACTTTGCATGTGTTGGGTCTCCTTGATCTAGCTAAAAGAATTTCTCTAGAAATGTCCCGTGTTTACCTCTGCTGTGTGTGACTCCCAAGTTCATGCTCTGCAGTGATGCCATTGTTCTCCAGCTCGGTCTCCACACCGACCTAAATCCAGCATCTGTCTTTAATCCCTCTTCTTTGGAATGTGGAAGGTGGTGTTTGACCTCTGGGGTGTTCAGTCCTGGGCCATTTGCACAGTTGACAGAAGCTTGAGTTGTGTGTCCTAGGGGATTCCAAGGATTCGTGCTTTGGATGGACAGTTCTAACTAGGTGGCCTGGTGGGCATGCTTTCGCCTGGTTTGCCAGCGTAAAATCAGTACGGTATTGGGATGGGGTTAAGGCCTGGGGTGGGGATTTATGGATGCTTGCATGCCAAAGTTGAGAGAGGAGCTCCTTGTGGGGCAGTGTAGATGTTTCTATTTCAGTTGTTGTCATTGCGATGATTATTCAAGCTATTCTTCCTGTTATGTTGTAAAATTCATGGTAAGGACGAGGAATGAGGGAAAAGAGGGACAATGTAAGGAGGAAGAGCCCTTTACCCTGAAGAAGTAAAGGAGTTGTTGCAAAATTCACGGCACAGTTTTCTTGCCATTGTGATCATCATAGTTCCAGTAGCTCCCACGGCTGGTCCAGAAACTAGAGATCCTGGATCTTTCCCGCTGAGGGAGTGATTGATTGATTGATTGCTTTCTGTACCAGTTGAAGTCCAACTGTGGCTCTGCGGTGGGGGGGGTTGGAGCCCCTCCACGAGGCTTGTTTTCTTTCTTCTTGCGCCTCCTGGTCAGGATGTGGGAAGGAGAGGTCTTTTGTCTGGTGGTGCTCGCTCCTTTGGGGTTTAGACCGCTAGAGCAGGGCCCATTTTAGTGTTCACAGCAATGTGGTCGCCCTTCCTGTGTGTAAGTGTCTCATGGCTCGCTCCTTTGTGCCTCAAGGTGAGGAAATCCCTACTGGGCTCAAGGGTCCTCTCTTACCACTCGACTGTCTCAGAGGTAGCTAGCCATGTGCTTGATTCTGAAATAAGAAAAATGGGGTAGAATCTGACATTGGCCTTCCTTACCTAGTGGCCCAACTTTTCTATGTTAATTAATTAGTACTGGGTCAGGTTTGGTTTTTGTTTGTTTGTTTGTTTTCAAATGGAACACCCTTTTTCAAAAACCTGAGTGTGCAAGGTACCTTCAGATTGCCCAAGAAGGTTTCTTTCATGGGGAAAGATTGGTGCTGGGAAAGGGTTCTTGGGGCCTTATCAGTCTGTTTACCCAATAGTGTAAACTAACAAAAAACCCTCGTCGTCTCTATCTTTGGGCTCTTCTGAGAGTCATTGGCATTATTTTTGGGTTCCATTTTGTGGGTTGGAATGGGAAATCTCTGTAGCCGATTGCGAGCAGACAAAGGGGAGCCCTGTCTGCTTGGGGGCCGTGCTCCTGAGGGGAGGGATTATTACGTCCCATATGCGGAGGTATTCAACCCACTTTGATTTGTGCTCTGTTGACCACAAGTATGGCAGTGACATCGCGCCTCGAGACTCATTTGTTCTTGTCCACCTCTGTCTTCTGATGGGGGGAGAATGTCCATGGACCAGCCTGGGCTTAGCTTCGCAGACCTTTCTGCCCCGCTCACCCCCTTCCCTGGAACCCGAGCATTCTTCTGAAAGCTTAGCTGCTGACCCAAGCGTGTCCTGTTGGGTTCAGACTCTGTATTCCTGTTGAACCCTTGAGGCTGGCCTGAGCCCACATTTTCCCCCTGGCATCCCAAAGCAAAAAAAAAAAACCAAACAGTCCACAAATTTTCCTTTAAATATTTAAGTGAAAAACAGACTTTATTTTCACTAGCAGGCTCTGCATTCTGAGTATCTGAGAGGGTCCTGCCTCAACCAAGGGGGCTGTTGTGATCATTTTTCTCTGAAGTCAAAGTGCTGCAGCCATCCCCCATCCCCCAACACACACACACACACACACACACACACACACAGCAGCTGAAAATGAAAGCTCTCTTTGGATGCTTGACTGTTTAATATGTAATGTGATACCTTGTCTCCCAGTGACGGGGTGACAGACGGGCATTGGCTGTATAATACAGAATTACCTTTTGTGTATCTCTTCTACAACAAAGCCAAATCCATTGGCTCTCCCTAATATGCTAATACGTTCGGTGGGCTCCAGATGTTTTGGAAGCTAGGGAATCGCTTCAGAGGTCTCCTTATTTATTTATTTATTTATTTATTTATTTATTTATTTATTCCCCCTTTGCTCGAACCCATCTTGAGGTACTGCTTTTTGTGAAACAGAGGGGTTCAATTTCTTTTTTCCCCCCCGCTTTTAGTTTTGTATTCTGTCACGTACGTGGAGCTAATGGGAAGGCTGATGAAACTTCTTTGTGTCTAAAACATGGAATTACAAGGGCTGCACATTCTAAGTGTGTGTGTGTTTGTGTGTGTGTGTGTTCCAGTGTTAGAAAAAGATTCCCTTCTCTCTCGATGTCAGTATTCTGAAACTGTAGCCCCTGTCAGTTGCTTAAGCTGGAGTTCTGGAGCTAACGGGGTCCTTGGCCTCGTTAATAAACTAGCCCCCCTCCTTCGAATGTGAAGGCAAGAGGGAGCTGAGGCTCCTGCATCTCCAGTCTTCCAGGGACAGGAAATCTTCTTACCCGCTTGCTGCTGCTGCTCCAGGCTTAGAAAAGAAGCCAGTCTGGTGTGTTGCCTTGAATGGAGAGCCTTTTCATTTTTTGCTAATTTTGGAGATGGGCTGAAGGGCTCCGGAATGTGATGGCCCGGTTCTGTTGTACTGGATTCTTTTGGGCGTTCTCAGCCTGTGAGGACGGGCACCGCTGCCTGCGGTGGCCAGGTGGTCTCGGGCCTGGGACACGCTATCCCTGGGACACGCTCCTCTGTCCACCCCTGGTGGCTAGCCAAGGTTGCAGGCAGTCCCCAAGCTGCCTTCCCCCACAGTGGTTTGGGATTTTCAGCTCTTATTTATTGCTTTTGTGAAAGACAATAGACGTGGCTTAATTTAAGTTCAACCTACTGAATATT
This sequence comes from Neogale vison, assembly GCF_020171115.1. Lineage (NCBI taxonomy): Eukaryota > Metazoa > Chordata > Mammalia > Carnivora > Mustelidae > Neogale > Neogale vison. The sequence continues at coordinate 138,065,021 of NC_058091.1, forward strand.
AATAGAGGGGAACAATTGCTCATGTGGGGAAAACGGGATCTTTGGGCCATTCAATTTTCTCCGTGTAACCTCCTCTCCCAGCGAAGGTTCGTGGTGATCGGGGTGGGGGGGGTTGGGAAAAGAAAATGAGCTCGTGTGTTTGAAGGAGGGGACGCTGTTCCGTTATTTCTCATCGACTAAAAAGAATAATTGAAAAAATTGATGGCAGGGCTTTGTTAGCGAGAAGAAAAGGCAACACGCATTAGCTTGTCTCCTTTTCTGGTAATGGCTCTTCTGCCCTGTGGCACCCTAGTCCGTCTTGCCGACCTGGCTCTTCCGGATTGAGCAGGTAGTAGGAGTTGGACTAAAACATTCAGGATGAAATAAGGTAGCTAGTACAGGGGATGTGTGAGAGTGGGCTGGGTGGGGAGAGCCAGGTGGAAGCGGGCATGCCTTTGTCCAACCCTGTAGACTGCCTCACTAAAGACGAATGTAAGTATTCTCTCTACAGGGCGGGGGTCTTCAAACTGCAGAAGCACACCGCATGCAGAACAGATGGGTCTTGCCCCTTAGGCCACGAAAAGCTGAGTTCCTTCAGTTTGCATTGACAGGCACTGAGGGCCTCTGTGTGGGCCCCAGTTTTCCTAATCTGGAAAGCAGACCGTCCTTGCTAATCTTCGGAAGAGAGGAAACCTTGGAGTTCTCTGGAGATCCCATTAGTCGGGTGGAGGGCTTGGGGCAGTGGACCCAGCACTGCTTTCCGTGGTTTTCATGTAGCTCAAGCACGCCTGAAGGTGGGTTCGTGGAGCATCCTGCCTGCTTCTGTCTCCCCCGCGAGCCTCAGTGAGCTCACATACAATCAGTTCAGGTTCCCGGTTTCCTTGTAAAATTGCACAGTCCAGTTTCCCTGAATTTGCACACTGGACAGTCGAGTTCTGGAGGGGAGAACCATCCTGTGCCTTTTTACTTTTTACATTGACGCCTCTTAGAGACGAATGCTTTATCTCCCCCCAGTGTGTTGCCTTTCTTCCCCTGAGTTTGTCATTAACCGACTCCTTAGAGCTTTGCAATAAGCTGTGTACGGCAATCTTCTTTGCCTTCCCAAAATCCCTGGTAAAAAGTAGAAGAATGTCCCAAGAGAACTTTGCGGTTCGGGTGCCTGCCTTTCATTGAGGTCATAAATGGCGCCATCAGAATTGGTTTCCTCCCCTCTGCTTCACACTTGGCCCTGAGCATCCTGGTGTCTTCAGGTCTCCCCCGCCTTGAACCTGGCTTTGCCCTCGGGTGATGGTTCTCAAGATGTTCTCCGGTCCAGTCCACGCGGCGCCGGCAGCACGTGCAAACCCGTTAGACTAGGACACGCTGGGGATGACGGGGTCTCGGGGACTGTGTTTGGACCAGGGATTGTGATTCAAGCTTCAGTTTGAGAATCTGCGGAGATCATTCTTGACAGAAGGGCAGGCAGGCCCATGTAGCTCGTCACTGAAGAGCTTTACTCTTCTTTGCTAACTCGCTCGCTCACGCGGGCTGCTTATTCCTGCAGCAGATACACCCAGAAGATCGTGGCATGTACGGAACGGCACGGCAGTGTGTCTGCCCCAGCTTCACCTGACGGCACGTGGTCCTTGCTTGTTTCCTCCTCGATCCAAGCTCCGCTTCAAAACCAGCCCCTCCCCCTTCACTAGCACCATCCCCCTGTTTTTGGCTTTGGTTTTCTAGGTTTCTCATTTTTATTGCAAGTGTGTTGGCGTCGCTGATTCACGTTCACTGGGTCTCTCTCTCTGTCATTTTCTCCCTGCCCTCCCAAGTGCAAGGCTGCTGCTTTGCACATACTAACCGATTCACCCTGTGTGCTCATCGAGCTCCCTCCTCACTGGAATTTAGGTTTTGTTTGATTGTGCCTGTATCCCCAGGGCCCTGGCATATGGTAGGTGTTAAGAAAATGAACAGATGATAAAAGCTTAAAAATTTAAGAAAAAAGCATGGATGAACTCCCATTCTTTCCCTCCTCTCTTGCTTTATTCTCCTTTGTGTGCTTACGGACTGTTGGAAAACGTGATCTCAGCCAAGAGTAAACCTCTCCTTCTCTGCCTCATGAGTTTTACATGTGGTTCTAGAATCCACATGTTTTTATTTCGGACTGCCCATGCTTTTCGAGCGTGGCCCTCACTCGTCTCTTCTCACTTGTGCGACTTCTCTCCTGGCCCAGTTCCTTCATCTCTAGGGCCGCCTGCACCCACCCCGCTCTTTTCCATAGGCTTCCTTCCCACCCTGCGACCTTACTGAAGCGTTCTAGGTCATTTTATGTAGTTAATAACTATCTATTACGTAGGTTTAGTTTTCTAGAGCTCCACGAAATAACCTAAAGGCAGGGAAGATGAATTTTCATAGAACTGACTCAACCCCAAGGATCTGTCCAAAAATGTTTCAAAAATCAATCAGTACAAAATTACTGGTCCGTTCTCAGTTGATTAAAATAAAAGAAATAATTCATTTCCTCTGTGCACCAGCTGGATTTCAGATGCTCAAGAGCTGCGCGGAATGGGGGCGCCTGGGTGGCTCAGGTGGTTAAGCGTGCGACTCCTGGTTTCAGTTCAGGTCATGATCTTGTGGTCATGAGATCAAGCCCTGCGTTGGGCTCTGTGCTGAGCATGGAGCTTGCTTAAGATTTCTCTCTCTCCCTCTGTCCCGTTCCCCCACCTCAAAAAAAAAAAAAAACCCACGCATTAAAAAGAATAGCTACATGGGACTTGTGGCTGTAGTAGTGGGTGACATGGACTGTGCCTCTACCCGTAGACTCTGGCTTCCATGCAGTTCGTGTTTCCTTTTGACCTCATGGTGTCAATTGCCCACATTTTTTCTATCTCGGGGAAGATGTGTATGTTTTCCACTTCCGTTTTTGCAGCCCTGCCCCCCAGAAGCTGCACGTCTTGGTGATAGCCACGGGCCTTACTGCACCACAGTGGCTTCCCAGCGTTCTGGTATTACTCATCCTCAGAAAGGAGCTGAAAACGCACAGGCAGGCCAGGGCACGCAAGAGCAGGTTGAGTGTCAGGGCTCAGTTGCCTGATAATCACGTTCTTTCAGGTGACTTTACCGAATACATAGACTCCTGTTACCTCTACAGTGTTAGTGCAACAGTCCGAACCAGTCTTAAGTGTCTGAACCGAAAGGAATTTAATACAGGGGATTCACTGCTCACAGAGTTGGTGGAAATGTTGCAAGGATGGAAATCAAGGGGCCACACTATGCTTTGTGTGGCTGTGAAAATGGAGATCCTGTGTAGGCATTCCTGCAGATTCCCAGCTTCTGATGCCCACGCGACTGGGAAATTGGGGGCCAGTCGCTGCGGACACTTGTGTTGGGGCAGGCTTCCTGTCGGTAGCACTTGAGTTCGATCCAGAATCCTAGATGTGAGCATGTCTCTGCTGGAGGACCAGCCGGCCAGGCTTCTATTCCTCTGTCACCCTTTGGTGAGGCCTCAGTGCTTGTTAAAACACTAACCATATTCTTTGGCATAGGCTCTACCCTGGGACTTTTATCCAGTTCCCTTACTTAGCAGGACATCCTGGGGCCCCAGAACTCCCTCTTCTGCGTGGTGACCTCATACATGCAGGTCCTAGAGAGGCCTTGTCCTTTGAGACCATCAGAGGCAAACGGGACTTGTCTAATATAACGGGTTACTATGAAGAGGAAGTTGTGTAGTAGGATTTCTAGTTAACGACGTAAACTATGGCTCTAAAATGATGCTTTCTGCTTTCTCTTGTCTGGTTCCTGAAGCCAGTTTCTAAAAGGATTTCAGCTTCTTTCTTTTTTTTTTTTAAAGATTTATTTTAACATCCCCCCCCAACGTGGGGTTCAAACTCAAAACCCCAAGAACAAGAGTTGTACGCTTCACCTACTGAGCCAGCCAGGCGCCCCAGGATTTCAGTGTTTCTCGTGTACATCTGTTAGCCTTTGAAGGTTGACTAGTTCGAATTGGTAATACACGAGGTGCCTTTCTTCCTAGCCCAAGCCCTGAGAGATGTTTGTGTATGTCAATAAGAACCTGTAAAGTCTGTTAACGGTTATAGAATCCTGCCGGCATTTCATACTGTCGAAATGATTTCCTGGGGCTCGCGTAGGATGAGGTGTCCCACCCAGAAGGGGGAGGGCACCTGTGCACCTTCTAATCCTCTTCTTTGCAAATTCTGGTCCGGCCTCATCAGCCGTGGTGTAGGGGTAACTGTGGTAAAGTACTACTTCCTGTGTCATGTGTTTTAAGTCTTTGTCCCCTTTTCTCACCTGTAGGGCTCCTTGGTAATGGCCAGTCTAAGGGATTAGGACCAGCGTCAGAACAGTCAGAGAATGAGAAGGACGATGCATCCCAAGTGTCCTCTGCTAGCAACGATGTTAGTTCTTCAGATTTTGAAGAAGGGCCGTCGAGGAAAAGGTTAGTACCCAAGGCTGAAAATGCTGGTGCCTTAAACCAGGGACACCAGTGTTTGCCCCAGGGGAGCCGGCTCGGGCCCACCTCCCCAGGCTCCTGGTTTTCAGAGAGGAGCCTGCGTTCTGGAGGTTCCCTATCTCAGGTCCTGGTCTCGAAACGTGGTCCGCTCACTGACCTTAAAAACAAACACACCCGAACATGCCCTGGGCCAGACAGAGCCAGCTTCTGCCCTCAGCTCTGGCCACGGTGTTGCCAGCTTGTAACTCCTGTCCGCTGCGATCATTTTAAGTGACTCTCCTCAGATTGTGGAGTCCATTTGGTGGTATTTCGGTGTCTGAAGACCGCTGTTCCTAAAAATGTTGAATTAAAATGCAGTGTTTCTGAACAGTGTTCCTCCTCAGGAAAACAGATCGGTGTGGGGTTTTCACCCCGGCGCCGGTGGAGGAATCGTTCATAAAACGTAATTTATCAGTTTTTTTTTTTTTTCCTCTGGTTTAAAATGACTTTCCTAAATAAGCTTGAGTGTTTGATAGGGAAGTTGGCCATGGGAGTTGGATAAAGTTTGTGGCTTCACGGTCAAACAGCAGTGACCTTGTATCATGCTGCTTGTAAATGGGGTGTTTTAAAACCAAAAATACAAAAACAAAAAAACCCTTGCTGGTCGTCTGCCTGATTTTGTACCTCACGTGTTGTGCTCCCCACCTCCCACCCCTTTCTAGAAATTACATTCAGTTTCCGCAGCCCCCCCCCGCTCCCCATACTCGAGGTGTTCCTGGATGACTAGATGAATGACTTTTTCTTAGAACCTGGTAGTTCGAGAGGTTGGGGAAAAGAAAAAAGAAAAATCCCTTGGCCTGGCTGCTGCTGTGTACTTTCTCCAGAATTCTAGTTACCCTCTGGAAATTGTCTAGATGCATATATCTGCTGAACTACTGAGTCTAGTGGAAATTAAGAGGAAAGGATCGGATTAGCCATGCGTTAGGTGTTTTAAGATCCTTAACAAAGCTCGACTTTGGTCTGGAACTGGAGACAATAGCTCAGTCTTAGTTTATTTTCTTCCATCATGCCGTGTCTTCATTTAGAAAACCCAGAATACAATTTCCTCTTAATTTTTCAGTGCTGTGTCTCAGAAGAGGTCTCAGATTCGTGGATAGTCAGCAAGCCTACGGATATAGGGTCTGCAAGTGTCCTGGGCCTTGTAGGTTAGTCTCTTTAAACGGCCCTCGGGTGAGTGTCTCAATGACAAGTCTGTCAGGTTTCTGATACTTGCTTGCCATGAACATTCGCTTGTCCGCAGTTGGAAAAATGCATCCTCGCAAGAGAGGGAGGTCAAGGGTGTGTGTTAGAAATCCCATCAGTAAATAGGTTGGTAACTGTAATGATACTGTCCGTGCTTCCAAACATGGGTGGGTGGTCCTACCTCTGGCATCGTCTTTCATCTCCATTTAGGGCGCAAAATTCTGAGTGTGGTTGGGCATGTTAGCACCTGGTCCTTAAGCTGCATGGCCGTCAGTTCCTCCCAAGGGGCGTGCCCCCCACCCCAATCCTGCCAGCGAGGGGGTGCCATGACCGACATCTGTATGGCTTCATTCTCTCAGGGTGTGTGTGGGGGTGCTGGCCCTTCACCCCTGACTCCCGAGTGCCTTTCTTTGTTGACCGTGCGAATGGCTTCCTCTTCGCACGCTGCTGTGTCGGTGAGTGGCAGCTGGGTGCACATCGGTCCTTTAACTTCTGTCTCCAGGATAGTGGAAAAGAGAAATTTTGTTCAGGATGACTCTAAGAAAAATGTAATTGTTTCTAATCTGTTTTAATTAGTTTGTCAAGTACCTTGTTTTACTGAATCAGGGATTCACAGCAGCATTTTATGTGTTTATATTCACTCTCCACCAGGGAAACCATCAGGGACATAATGTAGGTTACGGTCGGACAGGTTGGGCTAGATTGAGGGCTGGTCTGAGGTGGCCTGGATGTTACAGGAGGAGGTTTTGGAGTTTACAAGTAACTAGGGAAGTTAGGGCTAAGATTTCTTGCAGTGTTGTAGGGTATGTAGCAAATAGAAAATAATAAACTTTTTATATTTTTTTAAACTTTTTTTTGAAAGGGAGGGCGGGGGAGAGGGAGAGAGACCAACTTAAGCAGGCTCCACGTCCATCGCAGAGCCTGATGGGGACTCGATCTCACGACCTATGGTCATGACCTGAGCCGGGATTAAGAGTCGACACTTGACTGACTGAGCCACTCAGCTGCCTCCCAAGTAATCAGTTTTAATAATTTGGCTCTTAAAAGAGCTCACTGTTTTGATCCTTTTTAGTATTGAGTAGAAATTAGTATGAACCCTGCCTTCTAATGCATGTTGTTAGAACTGAGATCTGAATTCCTGGGGCTTTGTCAGTGCCTTACCAGAAGGAGTGGTCAGCCTTCCTTCTTCTTAGTTGTATTAGACCTTTTGTAATCTGTTGGGGGGGGTGTCTCGGCCCTGTGGATGATGATGTCAGACCCAGAGTATCTACCTAAAGTGGTCAGTTCAAAATGTCGCTTAGAGCATTGTTGAGACTTTGCTTTTAACCTTGTGCTTGCAGTTCCCTGAGCATCACGTGTGTACACCTGAGAGGACTGTATCTTCTGATTGACCCCCTGCGTTCTTGGTAGGCATTTAGACTGGGGGACAGAACCCTGGATCCTAAAATTCCAGGGCTGTGATTTATGTCTTTGCTCTGGGCTGAGCATTCTTTATTCTCTAGGAATTGCTAGCCATTCTTGCACAATTCATTGCTGTTCCTAAATGTATGGTTTTTAGGATCACCAGTTAATAGGCGTTTTCTCTTGGGAGTGGTAGAAAGAGGGAATTTGCGTTCGACAAAATATTAAAATACGAGTTGTAGACTGTGCAAACCTTTGCCTTGGGTTTCCAACCTAGAAATCAAAGCAGTTCCATTTTCTGATGCTGGTCTTGTGTTTTGTGAGTCTTCAGCCCAAACATCTCGTGTGTTTGCAAAGTGTTACTTTTCTATGGGAAACCCCCTAAGCTATGTTTGGGGCCGCTGTACTTGGTGCTGTTGGTGTACTGGATGTCGGGGATTTTTTTTTTTTTTTTTTTTTTTTTAATGCAGAAAGCAGTAGAATCCAGAGTTCTGTAGCATTTATTTTTCTTTATTGAGGCAAAAGTGAAAGTTATCTTTTTACCTAGCCATGAAAAGGACATCCTCTGAAATTGTCGTTCACTCTTGGTGAAAGGAAAAGCTGCTCTCTCTACAAGCTCTTGTCCTGTGTGGTGGACACTGTATCCCAGCCCCTGGAGACTGGGAAGAACTCTGTGCTGGTGGGAGTTCCTAAGTGTTGATTTTCCTTTTCTTTTGATCATTGGGGTAAATGATATCAGAAACCAGTTGTACATTAACGTAATATTACTGTTCAAATGGAAATGTCCTAAAGACTTTGACCCTGGAATCAGCTCCTTCTGAATTTGGTGGTGGCCATGCCTAGCTAGCTGCTTACCCTCATCCTCCTGCTACACTCACATGGCCTCTCCTGTCACACTTGGCTCTTACAAAACTCGGGTTTCCCGCAGGAAATACTGACGTGTTTTCAGAAGCCAAATGGACAGATTCTGTCAGTCAAGTGTGGATAGACTGAGCAACTCCAGAATGATGGTTTTGGGCATAGGGATTACCTGTTGGGCTGGTGGAAAGGAAGAAGGTGGTGTAGAAAGTTGGCATGGTGGTGACTGACTGACTGACTGATTGATTGATTGCATTATTTGGAGCAACTGTGGGTGAGCAGGAGGGGAGGAGCAGAGGCAGAGGGAGAAAGAGAACCTTAAGCAGGTGCCATGCCCAGCGCAGACCCCATAGCAGGCCTTGATCTCAGGACCCTGAATTTGTGACCTGAGCTGAAATAAAGAGTCAGGCACTTAACGACTGAGCCACCCAGGTGCCGTGCCCCCCCCCCTCCCCGTATGCTTTTAAATGCAAGTAAATGGAAGATCTGAAATGCATGGGTTGAAAGGGGGCTTGACCAGATATATAGAAAGATTAACTGTGTCTATATATTTTACTTTGTCTTTGGCTGAAGGGAATAAGCAGGAAAAATAAAATGACAGTTTTTAGGGATGTGTCAAGGGGATCTGGTCTTTGGCGTAATGGTTAACGGTATGCGCAGGAGCTGGACAGTGTGACATCTTACTGTGGCTCACCATCTGCCTATCCTGTGCGCTTGCGCAGGTTCTGTAGCATCACTGGGCCTCGTTTCCTGATGTGTTACGGTGTCTGCAAAGTCGTAACCGCCTCGTGGTGGTCTTGTGCACTGAATGAGCTAGGTGAGTTACGAAGGGCCAGCAGGTGTATGGGGGGGGACTACCCATTAGATATTATTATTATTAGCTGTGCTCACAGAGTGTGAACCTGAATTTCCTGTGTCTGAGCATGCACATTTATTGGGGACTTCTCAAGTGTGTTTTAGAGGAGTTTTGATTTATACAAATTGTGATTTGTGTCTTTGTCCACACCCTCTGCGGGCAGATGGAAAAGTGTAGTTGTGTGTCCCTCCTCTGAAGTCACTGAGTCACAGGAAGGACCTTTGTGGCACACAGCGTGAGTCCTCATGTCCTCTTCTCCCCCCCCCCCCAGGTGGGTGTAACCAGGTTAATTACTTGCATGGAGCAGTCAGGAGTGAGAGGAGGTTCAAGTTCGTGACGGTGGGCTGTCTGCGAGCAGATTCTGTTTCAGCTGTGTGCTCATTAGTCATCATTTTACCTTGCGGGGGAGAGGGGGCTATTTTGCTAGTACTTACTGCTAAAATCCCTGCCTTACTTTGGAAGGAAAAAAAACCTTCAAGAGAATCTAGTGAAAAAGTACAGACACCGTTTTTGCAGGGGCCTACTTGCTTTCTTGTTTACGAGTGGCGGTGTCTTTGACCATGGAAAGAGCACTGCGTTTTTTTGTTTTTTTAAAATTAATTTTTTTTGAGGACTGTGTTTAAAAAGATGGTCCCATTCCAGTGGATTTGGGTTTTGAATTTGAAGAATCAACTTTTTTTTTTTTTTAAGATTTTAAAATTTATTTCAGAGCGAGAGAGAAGCACAGGTGTGTGAGAGCGCAAGCCAAGGGGCAGAGGCAGAGGGAGAAGCAGACTCCCCGCTGAGCAGGGTCCCTCCCCTTGTGGGGCTCCATCCCAGGACCCCACGATCATGAGCTGAGCTGAAGGCAGACGCCCAACCAACTGAGCCACCCAGGTGCCCCTCACTGTGAACATTCGTAAAAACAGAATTTTAAAAGTCTAAATGTTTGTTCCCCTTAACAAAATGCATTAATAGTCTAGTGCAATGTTAAACGTACTTGTTTGTTTTGCTTTGAATCCTGGCAGCAATAGCCACAAACTACTTTAGATCTATTTCTCTTAAGTTTTGGTTAAGATTTAGACCTCTTCACAGACCAGAGTGTTATGGGTTGTTTTGCTGGTAACACCTTGAAGACAATTTTACAAATTAGAGTTTAGTACTGTTCTGCAGCTGTCTTGACCGAAACAGTCTCTCCAAGGAGTGAAGAAGGGGCAGAATGGCGGAGCGGGATATTCTGTGGGACCCTTAGTGTAACCACAGAAGAGGATTGTGGAATTACTATTATTATTTTTTAAAGATTTTATTTATTTATTTGACAGACAGAGATCACAAGTAGGCAGAGAGGCAGGCAGAGAGAGGAGGAAGCAGGCTCTCTGCTTAGCAGAGAGCCTGATGTGGGACCTGATCCCAGGACCTTGAGATGATGACCTGAGCTGAAGACAGAGGCTTAACACACTGAGCCACTCAGGTGCCCAGGATTATGGAATTAAAGACAAAGTAAATGTAGATGTGGCAGCCTATCTGCTCCTCTCCCCACCTCCCCACCCCAATTTACCTAAATGGTTATCCTCACTGGTGCTTTTCTATTCCTTCTTCTAGATCTTTCTTTCCAGGATCTTTCTTTTGCCTGAAAGGACTTCGATACAGTTTTGTTTTTGTTTTTAGATACTTCCAATTACAGGTTTGCAAGGGTGGATGAATCTCTTGGCTTTATGTGTCTGCAGAAGTCTTTATTTCACCCTCATTTAAAATACGTTTATATTTATGAGAATTGTAGTCCTAGGACCACATGTACTCGTAAGAAATTTACTTTGATCTTGGGGCGCCTGGGTGGCTCAGTGGGTTGGGGCCTCTGCCTTCGGCTCGGGTCATGATGCCAGGGTCCCTGCATCGGGCTCTCTGCTTGGTGGGGAGCCTGCTTCCCCTCTCTCTCGGCCTGCCTCTCTGCCTACTTGTGATCTCTCTGTCAAATACATAAAAAATATTAAAAAAAAAAAAAGAAATTTACCTTGATCTTTAAAAGATCTTTTGCTCATTACAGAATTTGAGGGTGTTATCTTAAAATGCTGTGGTAGGCACAGGCACATCACTCAGCTGTCCCTGCTTTGCACTGTTTCCAATAAGAAGTCTGCTGTCACTCTTAACTTTAAGAACGTATCCTTTTCCTTAGTCTTTTTTCTTTCTTTCTTTTCTTTTTTCTTTTTTTTAAGATTTATTTATTTCAGAGGGAGAGAAAGAAGGGAGGGAGGGAGGGAAGTGGACTTTCTGCTGACCTTGGAGCCCGATGCTGGGCCCCTGAGCCAAAGCAAGAGTCAAGGGCTCAACTGACTGAGCCACCCAGTTGCCCCTTTCCTGATCTACCGATTTTTTCGTCACTGTTACCATGTCCATTGGTGTCACTTATTTTTCTCATGTTGCCAGTTCATCGAGCTGCTGCTTAGTTCTGTTGATTTCACCATTTCGGGAAAAATTGGAGGCAGCATCTCTGCAGATACTTTTTTAGTGTGTGTGCTTCCTTTCCCCTTGAGGGATTTCAGTTGGATATATATTTGGCTTCTTGACATTGAGCTGCAGCACCTCGGTGCTGCTTATTTTATCCTACTCTCTCTCCCCCCATCCCATTCTGTTTTAGGTAGTGGCTCTCTCAGATCTGCAGAGGTATATTTTTCTTTAACTTCAGAGATTGCTGTTTTTACCCACAGAAATTAGAGTTTGGTCTGTGTGATCCTCAGTGCTTGTCCTGACGTGGTTTTTGCTCTGCCTTCTTGAACACACGGAATCCAGTTACAGTAGAGGATTTAGTCTACTCGTCTGCTAATTCTTTTACCTGTGCTATTTATGGATCTGTTTTGGATTGACTCCCATCCCTCCTCGCTAGTGGCCCCATTTTCCTGCTCTTGTGCTCTCGCCCTGAGAACTTTGCATTGGATGCCAGGCCTTGTTCATTTCCCTTTGGGTACTGGATATGTTTGTATTTCTCTGTCTAGAGCATTGCTCTGAGGTGTGATTGAGTTTGGAGGAAGCATTTGGGTCCTTCTGGATCGTGGCTTTTCAGCTTTGTTGAGTAGAGCCAGAGAAGTGTTTGGTGTAGGGTTAAGTTTTCCCCAGTGCTCAGGCGAAACCTGGAAGAGTCCTTGCTGGCCTGTGAATCAGGAGGTTTACCATTTTGGCCAGTAGGTACAGGCATAGTTCCTGGCCATGTGTGGGATTCGGGGATGGTTCCCTCCAGTCCTTCCTGCATATCTCCTTGGGTAGATTTCCTCACTAGTGGCTGTGAGTACCCCATGAAGATGTGAGGAGGTTCTAGAGTTTTTTGTGTGGCCCTTGCCGATACCCTGCCTTAATTACTCTGAACCCTGTCTGAATTTCCCCTCCTTGGGCTGTGGCCTGGAAATTCTCCTGGGGCTGTGAACTCACCAAACCCTCCCCATCTCTCAGGGATTAAGTGCTTTGTGGTCTGATGTCCGTTGTCTCATGTCGACTTTTGGTTTCATTCAAGCTAGAAGTCTGTTTTGGCTCTACTGCTACTCTGTTCTTTGAATGTTGAATGAGAGGGAGAAGGAGACCACCAGGAATCCTAGCTAACTAGCACGTTTGTACTTTATCTTAGCCTGGACCCTAACCTTTCCATTTAGTTTTGTTACGCAGTTCGCTTTCTTCTTCTCATGACTAAGGAAGCCTTGACGCAATGTAAGAACATCTGAAAATAAAGAAGCAATTGGCCTATAAATAGAAAGTCCCCACTCTACAAGAAAGCGTGTGACTCTTAGAAATACTTCAGTCTCTTTGAAGTTCCAGAACCTCTGTTTCTAAAAGAGGAAGAACTGCTTAGTGAATAGAACATACTGTGCTAATAAATCTTACCTTAACCCTAAGGAAACACTTGGAAGGGTTTTTGTTTGTTTGTTTGTTTTAAATTATTTTCGAATTTATTTTTTTAGAGAGGAGAGGGAGCAGGTGGGGAGTGGCGGAGAGGGCGGGAGGGTCAGAAGCAAGTTGCAGGCTCAGCATGGACCCCGACATGGGCTCGATCTCGGGAGCCTGAGATCATGACCTGACCCGAAACCAAGAGCTGGATCTCAGCTGACTGAGCCACCCAGGCGCCCCACCTCTGAGGGTTTCCTTACCCCTGCTTTATAGCCAAAGCCACCAATGTTGAAAATACTTGACTAGTGACCCATTTCTTATAAGTAGCAAGGGCATGAATACAAGTCTTCATATCTGTAATGCCTGGATTTTTCCACTACACCACGTCCCCTTCTTTTGGGGACATAAACTGTAGCTCTGATTCTTTCAGGCACCTCTGGGACAGACAAATTCCAGAAACACCCTTTGGGCCCATGGCACCTGGCTTGGTGAGCCCAACCATGGCTGGGTCACAGCCTCACTTTCTTCCTCGGCCGAGCACCTTTGTGCAGTGCACTCTCCTTGGGGCCCCCCAGATCGTAGGACTCTAGTATATGTTCTCTCCTTGGCCACGTGTTTGCCTTCCTTCTTGAATAAAATAAATTTTTTTCTGCATTGCAAACCAAGCAGTAAATAGAAAGGTAGGGAGAAGGGGAAGCTTCAGCTTCTCTTGAGTAAAACACATTTTGCTCTTGAAGTCCTCTCTGGTGTCCTCCAGTATTAGAGGTTAGAGGTCATTCCCAAGGGCACCGGGGAGAGGTCAGTCCTGGATGGGACACCATTTAGGACCAAGCTGACTGTTCCTTTCAGGTAGCTGTTCCAGACAGATCTGTGATTACTTTGTGGCTTCAGTGGCTTGTGCCTGTGTTCCTCTGGGAGAATAATACTTTTTTATGTGACTTTTCATTAGTTTGGCTGGAGTAGGTGGGATCCGAGGGGGCAAGACTTAAAACACTGCCTCACCTCATGGTGTCTACTTAGGGATGAACTTCCCCTTTCTTACAGTTCAGGTTTGGAAGGGGGGTTTGTATCTGTTCTCTCTTCCTACCTTAACCTCGATCTTAAGGTTTTCCCAGATGAAAGGATCACCACGGCAAAGCCAAGAGTCAGAGGTCTTAACGTGGAGTTGTGGAGAGCTACGAGACCATTTCTGACAGTGCCTGAGATTCTCGCTGGCGGAAGCTCACACATGATCTGTTCACTGCAGGAGAGCGTGGGCCACTCACCCACGTTCTCGCGGTTTGGTTCTTCCCCTGCAGTCACATCCCTGGACTCCCGTTGAGATCTCTAATGACTCTCGTGAGGTCTCTTGCCTGCCCTCCCTCTAACGCATGGGGCTGGTTGTCTCTATTAAAGAGGGACACCACCCACCACCCCCGGCCTGGCTGCATGCTATCATCTGCAGAACAAAGGAAGCCGTTGTAATGAACCTGCCATCTGACTGGTTTTGTGCATGAAACTATTTATGGGCGCTTTATAGGGTTCCCCATTCCCCCTTCCGATCCTAGAATATTTATGACTTGTCGGAGTACTATTTAGGTGGCAGGACGGAGGCTTACAAGACCATCTTCCAAATCCTGCTCTCACTGCGGAAGCATCTTGGGTCTGTCCTTGTGTGTACATACACGCACATACGCACACACACACAGCCTGCTTGACTCTGTACGTCAATAACGTCTTTTACCCAGTACCTCCTTTACGGGGGCCCAGAGGTGCAGCCGAGTCATCTGTTGGGAGGCAAAGACAGCAGAGGTCTGGGTGGATTTGGGGGTGTGGAGGAAATCCAGAGGGTTTAAGTTGGGGTGGAGTTTGGCCTCGTGGAAGAGCATGGGACAAGATGGCACAGGAGGCTCCCAGGAGGCTGGTGTTTGGGGGTTTCCTTGATGGAAGATATGCAGGTCGATGAGTTTGGTTTAAATGGCAGAATGGACTACAGGTTCCCTTTGGAATCTTCTTCTGTCCTTCCAGCCCAGGTGTCTAGCTGAAGAAGAGGCACCGTGTTAGTCCCCAGCCGGGACATGGGAGCTGAGAGTGTCTACTTGACTTCATCTTGCGTTACGCGCCTGTGTCTCATCCTGGGCCGGATACCTGGGATGCGGAGTGGGGGCATGGTTGCGCTGGACTCCTGCTGGCTCCAGCGGCTTGCAAGTCCCAAGGAGTGGTAGAGAGGGGTGGGGAATAAATGGTAGAGGGCACTGTTCACTTTGGGCGTGTCTATCCCTTTCGGGGTTCCTTGTCTTCGGGTGTGTCTCCTTATCTGTGTACTCAGGGCACTTCCTATCCATGGAGCATCTTTCTGCTGCTTCATGCTCCTTCCTTTCCTCGTGCCTCCACCTGCTTCCCCTCCTTCTGGGCCATGTGGCTGGGACATGTCACTGAGCCTTCTGAGCCCATGTACCTGACCTCCCTTCTTTCCCTGGCACCAGGACTCAGGTGCCTCTGAGCATGGCTGGGTCCCCCACATTCCATGAGGCCTCCCTTCCTGGGACCACCTTCCACGGCCTTGGTGTCCTTGTGGTGTTGCAGACCCACGGATGGCAGTCCCCAGGCGTGGGAAGTCTGTTGGCATCCGTGCCTGACAGCCTCCCGAGGGCAAGGCAGGTGGTACCGGGGTTGAGGCCCTTCTCCCTGAACAATCTCAGATTTTGGTGATTTAAAGTAGAACATGTTTTCCTGGCACAGTCTTCTAATGAGGCCCTTGACTAGAAATTGGAGGAGAGAAATTGGAGATTCTAGAATCCTATAGAGGGGGTGCGAATCCCAATTTTTCCTCTTAGCTCTCTATGTGAGAGTCAGTCCCCCAGCAGAGTACCCCCTTTGCGAGGGGCTATGATGAACCCTTAATCTAACACGTAACACGCTTACAGTGTTTGTGTAGGTACCAGTGGAGTGCTGGCCACCACTTTCTGTCCTTGACATACATGAGCTCATTTAATTCTCCATAGCAGACTCTGCGGGATAGGTCTTTTATCATCTGCCCATTTTACCAATGGGGCACAGAGGAGTACATCGGGCACGAGAGACACAGAGCTCCTGGCACGTGGTCGGGGCTCTGTAAATGGTCTCTGTCCACCTTGAGTAAATTCGTGAAGAGCCCCCCACGGAGGACCGCTGGAGGAGAGAAAAGGAAGAATTGTGTTTTTGAAGGGTTTTGAGCGACCTGAGAAATCTGCCTTCTGGGCAAAGCGATCCCGTTTTCACTCTCCGAGGAGTGTGACCCTTGAGGAAGGCGTGTCCTGAGGTGCCAATTCTTTAGCGTTCAAGGTGTTTGCTGGGTCCTGCTACGGATCTAAAAGAGGGTTCATGAAGCCCAGTGTGGTGGTCCAGGAGAGCTCCACTCTAGGGACAGGAAACAGCAGCAGATCATCTCAGATGCAATGTGGAGAGTGCCATAGAAGATGTGACCTCCGGGGACACAGGCTGAAGAGTCGATCAGGGCGTGTCTAGGGACATTGGGGCATCCTTAGGAAGGGGACCTGTGCACCGAGCTTTTCTTTCCATGGAGAGTATGTTTTTGGTATGTTCTAGGCCCCATGGTAGCTTCCTGATAGCACATTATAGACCTGTATGGGTGTCTTCAGCCAAATCATATAATGCAGGGGGAGAGAGGGAGAGACCAAGAGACTGGCCCAGTCCCAGGGCTCGAGTGACCGGCTGCTGTGTGGAGTTGGAGGCACATTAATAACCTGATGGATGCAGAGTCCCAGGCTGCTGGGCCGCAGCAGGAGACCCGCAGAGCAGCAGGAGCCAGCACTCTGAGCCTTGAACCTCTCACTTGCCCTTGGGTGGGGCTGAGCCTTGACACAGGAAGTGGTCCTTAAGGCTTCGTAGCAGGCTGCTTCTGGAAGGCCTGTGTACTTCTGTGCTTGATCTCCCTGGCTTCACAAGAGGGACTAGGGGAGGGAGGGTTTATTTACTAATTCTTCTTTGAGCTTGAGACCAGAGGGTTTCTTGAAATTTTGAAAAGGCACATGGAATGGTTTAGAGGTGGGGCAGTGGGGAGTGGCTTGGCTATCAGGTCCCAGTCTAGTTATTGCTACCTTGTAGAAGCCCTAGAATTGATCTAGTATTCTTATAGTTGATGTAAGAAGTTGCCTGTTGTAAGAGCAGGGCACATCCCACACCTCGTGGTCTTACACCCCCCCCCCCCGCCCCCGGCGCAGAAATATTCCACCAGCAAGAGGCCTGCAGAGACCGTGCTGTGGGCTTCAAGGTGGCTGGGCCACCAGGCAGGCTAGCAATGACCAGCAACCCCGGTGGCTCTTAGAATTAAATGAAGTCACCTAGCCCAGCCCTAGGTAGGAGCTTGGTAAGTTTTTAGCATTTGGCTTTTAGCTTTACCGTTGTAGTCCCCAAGTCAGTCTCAGCCAAGATGTGCTTATAGGCACTGAATCTGTGGAATGACTCGCATTTGTTAGTTTCCTTCGCTTCTAGGAGGGGCCGCACTCCCTGTGTTCACCTTAGTAAATGAAATATCCTCAACTCGATCTCTTGTCTTGTCTTCTCTTCTCTTTGTTATACCAGAGGAAGAGTTGAGTTAAACATAAGAGGTCCTTGGTTAAGTAAAAGGGAGTGTTGTGTATGTGGAGTTGGAGTGGAAGGGGGACTCCGTCCTAGTCGAAAGCTGTACTGTTTTCTGTTTTTTATTTTTTTATTTTTTTATTTTTTTTTTAAAGTTTTTACGTCTTCTTTTTTTATTTTTTATTTTTTTTTATATTTTTAAAGATTTTATTTTATTTATTTGAGAGAGAGAGACAGTGAGAGAGAGAATGAGCGAGGAGAAGGTCAGAGAGCGAAGCAGACTCCCCATGGAGCTGGGAGCCTGATGTGGGACTCGATTCCGGGACTCCAGGATCACGCCCTGAGCCAGAGGCAGTCGTCCAACCAACTGCGCCACCCAGGCGTCCCTGTTTTTTATTTTTTTAAGATTTTATTTATTTGACAGAGAGAGAGAGATCACAAGTAGGCAGAGCAGCAGGCAGAGAGAGAGGAGGAAGCAGTCTCCCCGTTGAGCAGAGAGCCCGATGCGATTTGGGCTTGGTCCCAGGATCCTGAGATCATGACCTGAGCCGAAGGCAGAGGCTTAATCCACTGAGCCACCCAGGCGCCCCTGTTTTCTGGTTTTGATCATAGAGCTTTTAGCATACATTTATTTCAGCTCCATTGGGTCTTGAGTTTCGAAGTCAGCGTGGAATTTCCATTTTTAATTTTGTGTTAAAGCAGCACGGATCTGGCCTGGGAAGTTTGGGGTAGGAGTGGTACTTGGAGGTCTGTCCTCTGTAGGAGTCTAAAGCAGGGAGAGCCCTGTCTTTCTGTTCTCGTCCAGCTTACAGTTTCTCTTCATGGTTATTTTTCTGGAATTGCGCATTCAGCTTTTCCTTGGTGAACCTGGGCTCCTCTTTAGGTATTGTTTCCGCCAGGTGTGGGATTCTGTCTGGAGAGGTCTTTGTAGATGGCCGGTTCTTCTGCACAGACAGTACCCCCCCTCCCCCCCACTCCTCCCCGAGGCAGGTGGGAAGCGTGGGGCCCTCCCTGGGTTTAGGTGTGTCCTCTTCAGGGGGACGGGTTGGCTAGCCGGCTTGCTGAAGGCAAATGTTTAGACCCTTGTGGGAGTGGGCAGCTGTCCTTGAAATTTGCTTACAGTTCCCGGCCTCTCGCCATGTTTACTTGTTTCAGGAAAATGGCTTTTGTGAACTTCACCTGAGGCAGTGTCCCGACTGCCGTGACCATTTCCTGTTTCCTTTACCCTGGAGAACTGATTGCAGGGATATCACTTCCACCGCCCGTGCAAATTCTGGTCTAGGAGGCTTGTGGTTGCCATGGAAACCAGGGATGGGGCTCTGCCTTCTTCCCGCATCCCTGCTCTTCATAGTCTCTTAAATATGAGCGCGAACATCCATGCATCGAGCTTCTGCCCACTTCCCTTCCGCACCCCAAAGGACAAGTGTAAGCCGCCCCTGATCGTCGAAGCAGTATCTGACCCTCCTGGAGACATTTTTATCAGTCTGGGAGTCCTCCTTGATGAAACTCAGAGAGGGAAGGAACACACAATCTGGGGTTTTGGTGGGGGGCTCCCCTGCAGGACACTGGCCTCGGGTTTGTGGGATTTGAAGGCACCTCTGCTGCAAAGGGGGGTGATGGCCATTAATGTCCCTTGTGGTGCACATGTGAGTGCTTATGCGCAGGTGGTTAGATCTGGCTTTTGATGCAGAATGTTCCCGATGTCTCTACCTCCCTTGGCTGCTTTTGAGCTTGGATGGGAGGAGAGTGTTCTTGAGTACCAAGCACTTCTGCTCCCTCCCTCCCACCGCCCCCCCCACCCCCCTCATTCTTAGAGCTGGGCATACGCGTGGAGGGTTGGCGTGGAGGGTTGGCGGGAGAGATTCTCATGTAGGGTAAGGAGGCAGATAGCAGTCTGAATGACTTGTTAGGGAGAGATTTTGGTCCGCTTCTGCTATTAGAAATGTAAAGAAGAGCTCTTAATCAGAAGTGGGTCTCTCCCCTCTACCGCTTTCCCCCCTTTGTTGGAATAAGGTAAACACTGGACAAGAATATTTTCTCTTTTCTTTAGGCTCCATTGCTTTGATTTGCATTTAAAGGGTGTAATCCTCCTATAAAACACCTTGATAGATCTGTGCCCTTAGCTTGGACTATTCAGAGAATGGGTATGTAGAGTCTGTGTCCTCAGCGTGGGCAAGGAAGCAGGCGATCTTGCTGCCCAGTCCTGCTCACTTGTCCTTCAAGCTTTAAAAGGGGTTTGACCCTCAGCTCCCTCAGACGGGATTGTCCTTGTTTATCTTTGTGTCCCCGATGACCAGCAGAGTGTCTTGTATGCAACAGATAGATGAGTGTTTTTGTCGGTGTAAATAAACCACTGCTACCGGTAGCCATGTAAACTGTCAGGAGAGGAAGTCTTCCTGGAGGAGTCGTTAAACTGGAGAAGCACGTTTCCCTTTTTAGAATTGTCCAGACCTCTCCCCTCCACTCTGTCATACTGGGGGTAGGTGCCTGTGTGTGTCTGTGCGGCCTGTGCTTTGGAAGTATTACCCATCGTTATTTGTTCATCTTTAAAGGGTTAGGAAAGAAAAAACTGGTTTTTTTTTTTTTTTTTTTTTGTTTTTTTCTGGTAGCGATATAATTTTCTTGTCTCTCTCCCCACTCCCCATTTCTCCACCCTTCTTAGTGCTCTTCGGTTCTGTAAATGCTCCCTGGGACCAAAAAAATGGGTTTAGGATATAAGAAAGTTTTTCATTTCACAGCAGGTTCCAGCAGCCTCAGACTAATAGAGTATAAGGTCAGTGAATTTCCATCCACCATGATTAATGTGGGATGCCAAGAGAGGGGAGAAATGCCTTCTTGCCTGAAAGCCCTGTGGTTCTTCCTGGGGAGCCAGCTTGAGGTTGGCTGCAGTTTTCTAGTCTCTTTAAATATTTTAAAATATTCAACCTGATCCTCTAATTCCGTGACAATAAATATTCTCTGATGATGATAGTGATAAGCTTGATCTGGCATTCTCTCCTCTTATCTCCTACTCACAGATTTTGCTTTTCCCCAGAGGTAGAACACCCAGCTTTTTGTGTTCTCCGAGTTCAGTTTTTGAAGAAAATTTAAAGTTTAAATAGCACACAGGACGACTTGACAGAAAGCGTCCGTTATGTAGAATTAACACGAATATTAGTTGCTGTTGTCTGCCACATATACGGAGGGAGAACGAAAACGTTGAAAAGGAAAACAAAAGCCAGGTCTTATTAAAATGAGTTTTTTGTCAGCGTTCTGCTTGGTTTCAGACCGATTCCGAAATGAATGGAGGCCGTGTGAGATGTTGCTTCTTTCGTATGAAGTCTGTTCTATTGAGAATGTAGTCCTGTAGTAGGCCAGGTGCTTTAGTGAATCAAGGAAATGGTTCTCTGAAACTATAATTAAAAAACACACAGAGCTCGCGTTGGCTCTGATGGAGTAGGATGTAAATCTGTGTAGTGCTTACTGGTTATTAGCTGGAGGGAAGGCCAGCTGCTCTAGCCAGGCTGATTATCTGGGGATCGCTGGACGAGGAGACCTCTCTCTACAGGCCTGAGCCTGCCTTCACTCCTTGCACACTTGGAGGGAGTGTGGGAGAATGAAGGACAGTGTTTCCAAGTAACCAAGAACATGAATCAGCCCGAAGTTTCTTTGGGGGAGGGAAGCGTGGTTACTTTGTGATTAGCCTTTGATACGTTCATTAACTTAAACTCTTTAAGAAAAAATTTCAGGTTCTGTCCATTCAGGACTCCTACAGGATGGGGTTCTCGCCATTTTTAAATACATATATTTCTCCTTTTCCTGGAACATAAGTTACACATTTGTTCAGCCTGTTATTCTGCCCCCAGGAAATATGTTTGCCTTTGCTGTGACAGCCTTCAAGATCTTGGTACAGTGTGGGGCCGTAACGGGCTTCTTGTTTCTGCAAATGCTGGTGTGGGCTATGGACTGTGGGCTGGCGCGTGGGCTTTCTGGAGCTTGTTGTTGGTTCTTCTGCTTTGTGGGGATTTGAGCCGCCTGTGCCGTCCTTTCTCGTGTCTTCTATGCTCCTCTCGCCCCTGTACTCTGGTCTGCTTGAGCGAGACTGGAATTAACAGAGCCCTTCTAGATCATCCGGGAGGGAGATCCCCTGTTCCAAAGATGAGAAATCGAAGGGTAAGAGAGGACAGGCATGCTGTGAGTCCTCACGAGAACAATGGCATTTGTGGTCTTAAGGGATTTAGGAAGCAAAATGAAAATATTGATCTTTCCCATTATAGCCTAACTGGTGTGACTCCTGAAAGATGCCTTCAGCCTGTGGGTTTGGGGCTGTTGTGGGGGGTGGGGGTCAGGTACAGCCTTCCCTTTCCTGCCTGAGACCTGCTTGTTGGGACTTCCAGAAGGGCAAGGTTTACGCACCCCACTTTTTGGGTTGCTCCCCCTACTGCCAAGGGCCTTGGGTATAAACAAGTGCGTTTCCATGTTCTTCAGATTTTTTTTGGCTTAAGCCTCAGCCGAGCAGGACAGACTTTCCTATTTGAGGACAGACATCAGCCGTCTCTGGTTTTTAGTTACAAAGGTTCATCTTTTACCAGTCTCCTACATTTGCCCAGATAGGTTCTTTAATTTTATATTTTGTATTAAAGATTTTATTTATTTATTTGGCAGAGAGAGATGGTGAGAGAGGGAACACAAGCAGGGGGAGTGGGAGAGGGAGAAGCAGACTTCCCACTGAGCAGGGAGCCTGATACTGGGCTCGATCCCAGGACCCTGGGATCATGACCTGAGCTGAAGGCAGACACTTAACGGACTGAGCCACCCAGGCATCCCAGATAGGTATTTTAAATTCATACTTTAAAAAAAAAAAAAAAAAAGAATCAGTGTATAAGGAAAGATCGAAGACCGCCTGTATCCTTTCCTCTTTCAAAGAAGCAGCTTTATGAAATGACTCCGTTTGGATGGTCACACAGTGGATTTTTCTAGAGAGGGTGTTTCTCCAGTGTTCCCTGGGAACATTGAAACTGCTTTTGTTGAAATACCGGTAAAGTAGTAGCCACCAAAGGTATGCCAATGGGAAGGGTCCCATTTCTCTTACTGGATACAGCCGATAGGGAGTCCGTTCCCAGGGATGCTTGGCTTAGGTAAACAGGCAGGCCCTGCCGAGCAGCGCCCATATATTTTTGCTAAGCGAGCTAGAGCTACAGTACATACGGTGCTAATAATACAGCCCCTTTTGTGGTGCCTTTTTTTTTTTTTTTAAATAAGTTTTATTTATTTATTTGACAGAGACAAACAGGCAGAGTAGCAGGGAGAGGGAGAAGCAGGCCCCTGCCAAACAAGGAACCTGATGGGAGGCTCTGTCTCAGGACTCTGGGATCATGACCTGGGCTGAAAGCAGTTGCTCAACCAACTGAGCCGCCCGGGTGCCCCTCTGGGGCTTCTTTTGGAAGTGGATCTTATCCACAAAAAAGGGGACAGACCCAGAATTAAAATCACTTTGGACTGAGTTTGTTCTAATTAATGTAAAATGTAAAGGAGATCCTGAGAGTGCCTCCCCAGTTAAACCAGCCTTTTTGGCAGGTGCTCGGAGTGGAGGGCCCCAGGGATGTGGTGTATACAGCGCCGCGAGCACAGGCTTTGGCGTGAGGTAGATTGTTTTGCTTCACATGTATGCACTTGAAAAGCTACTTCAAGTCTGAGCCTCCTTTCCGTTGCCAGATAGAGGCAGCTGCAGGCGGGTGGTTCTGGAACGTCGGCTCCCGTGAGAACCGCCCGGTGTGCTTGCTGAAATGCAGCCACCTGGGTCCCACCCCAGGGGTCCATTCAGTAGTTCTGAAGTGAAGCCTGAGGATCTGCATGTCTACTAGATTTCCAGTTGATTCTGATACTTTGGGTTGGAGGGTCGCACGGGTAACCACTGCTCTAAGGACTAAATTCGTGTGTGATTGAAAGCAGCTGGCGTGTTACTCTGATCTCCATCCTGTGTAGAGGAATGGACAGTGACTATCCATCCCTGTGGTTAAGGATTCTTAGGACCAGCTCGCCTGGATCAAGTAGATCAAGGAGCTGTAGCTTCGCTCCCCAAGAGCTCACTCTCACCAGAATATTCTCATCTTGATGGTTTCTGGGACTCCTCTAGGTAATAATGTAAATGAATTCAGTGAATCCCCTCCCCCACCTTTGGTGCATGCTCTGTGATTTTTTTTTTTTTAAAGATTTTATTTATTTATTTGATAGAGACCATGAGCAGGCAGAGAGCCTGATGCAGGGCTCGATCCCAGTACCCTGGGATCATGACCTGAGCTGAAGGCAGAGGCTTTAATCGCTGAGCCACCCAGGTGTCCTTCTCTGATGATTTTTTTAATTTAGTTTTGAAGTAGGCTCTGTGCACACCATGGGGTTTGAACTCATGACCCCGAGATGAGGAGTTACATGTGCTGCTGAGGCAGCCGGGTGCCCCTCTGTGATCATTTTGTCTTCTGTTTCGGGTTCTTTGTACAAACCTTTGCTCAAACCAGTGAGTGAAGGGTGGTATGAATTCAACTATTTCTGCCCTCCTCCTTCCCTCCCTCCCTCCCTCCCTCTCTCTCTCTCTCTCTCTCTCTCTCTCTCTCCCTCCCTCCCTCCTTCCTTCTCCCCTTCCCTTCCTAGATGTCAGAGTTTTTAGCTCTTGGTAGATCTTCTCCTGCCTACTAGAGACCATGCCTTATTGAGACTTTTTTCTTTATATGTCCCCAAATGTTTCCTTCCTGCTTGTTCATCTGCCTTGTGCAAAAACACAAGAGTAATAATGTCTTTCCTTCCCTTGCGGTTTATTTGAAATTATTTATAGACCCGTCACTGGCTGGCTGCCTGCCTCCTCTCCCCCCCTACCCCCACCCCACCATCCCCCGCCTTTCTCTGGTGTAATTTCACTTTAGATCATAGCTTGTGTACTGTACTGCCGACCTAAACACTTGCCATCTGAGCGAAAGGATTTTCCTGCCGCAAACAGCTCCCCCAAGCAGACAATGCGATTTAACCTTAGATTACCTTGGCAAGGGAATGTCATCATCTGGCTTGAATTTCCTAACTCTGAGATGATTCCCAGCTCACTGTGGGTTACAGTGGGTGATGCTCTCTCTGGCCAGATAGATGCACTCAACACACTCATACCCTTGGCACAGTACGTCTAGGTCTGGGATGGCTTCCACCATTTCTGGGCCATAGGGAAGAAAACGTGCAAACAATGCTACGTGAAGTTATTTCTTCGCTTTACACTCCATATTCTCAGATGGCATTTGAACTGACAGCCAGACAGTGTGGTATCCATCACATCCCTGGTGTCAGGGTTCTTGCAGGCCTGAGAGCGTTTCCCATAGTCCTTCGCAGAGTGTGCCTGTGTTTGCATGTGGGGGGGTAGCGGTGGAAAGGAGGTGAAGAAACACATGTGTGCTAATGCACCTCTCATTCCTTCCCTGGTTTCTCCCAATTCACCTTGTACCAGATTTAATTTTAATTTATACCCAGCGGCAGAATTACCCATAAAACAAACACCTCCGAAAGTCTGTCTCCACTTTTCTCTGTGTGCCTAACAGCTTCTGGGTTTTACAAATCACGTTGCGTTTTAGAACAGGAGAAGGACACTAAATAACACTCTAGCGGTCCGTGGGCATCTAGAATTCCTGCTTCTAGTCTTGCTTGCTATGAAGGGCAGTTCTGTCTACTGTTCAACATTTTCTCAGGGGCTTATCTTTTAAAAAGGAATTTGTTGGGTTTTTAGCCTGTGGGGTTTTTAAAGGGGTCGTGGTATCTCCCAGAGAGAGTTGTATAGAGATTGGGATGGAGCCTGTTCCCATAAAGAGATGCTGGGGAGAGAGAGATTTTCACCAAATTCTTGCAAGGGCAAATAGGGTCAGCTCTCATCTGTTTATTTGAGCCACTGTCAGGAGTGGATGGGAATGTGTTGGTTTACCATTGCCATGCCAACCGTCGCTAACCCCTCCCCCGGCAGGGTGTCCCATGACCGGAAACCAACCCATTCATTTATCCAAGCGACTCAGAATTCCATTGTGTGAATTCCATGGACTGCTAATGGTGTATTTTGATAGAATATCATTGTGTATTCTCGAATAGTATTCAGTAGTAGCTTAATGCTGCTCTAGTCACCAAATAACTTTTTTGAGCTATTGTTTCCCCTCCTGTCTGGTGAGGGAGGGGAGTGATAAGGGCGCCTGGGTGGCTCAGTTGGTTGAGCAGCTGCCTTCGGCTCGGGTCATGATCCCAGCGTCCTGGGATCGAGTCCCACATCAGGCTCCTTGCTCAGCAGGGAGCCTGCTTCTCCCTCTGCCTCTGCCTGCCATTCTGTCTGCCTGTGTTCGCTCGCTCTCCCTCTCTCGCTCTCTCTGATAAATAAATAAAATCTTTAAAAAAAAAAAAAAAAAAAAAAGAAGATGGCCAACAATAGAATAGGATTTTTCAGTTCTCTTTCTGTTCCAGGACCCTAGGAGTCTTCCTGTGCTGGGACATTTCACCCCCGCCCCCCAACTTTTTAAAAAAGATTTTATTTATTTGTTTGAGAGGGGGGAGGGGGTGGGAGAGAGTATGCACACACCACGAGCAGGGGGCAGAGGCAGAGGGAGAAGCAGACTCCCTGTTGAGCAGGAAGCCTGATGAGGTACTTGATCCCAGGACCTGGAGGTCACAACCTGAGCCAAAGGCAGATAGATCCTCAACTGACTGAGTCACCCAGGTGCCCCATTTCTTTGAATTCTTGTGGTTAGTCTTAATGACATTTTTACTTCTTACTTTATAAAGAGATCTGGATTTGTTTGTTGTTTATTTTTAAAGATTACTTTCTTTAGAGAGTGGGGAGGGGGTGTTGCAGAGGGAGAGGGAGAGAGACTTCCAGGCTGACTCCATGCCCAGCACAAAGGCCAACCTGGGGCTCGATCTCATGACCCTGCGATCGTGACCCGTGCTAAAGTCGAGTCCAACACTTAACTGACTGAGCCACCCAGGCAACCCCTGCAGTTGTCTTAATAGCAAATGCTTTTAGTTACTACCAAGTGGGGTCTTTAATTCTGGCTGCTTTGAGATTTCCTGAATGTTGGGTTACATTCGAGTGTAGGCGCACACGCTTGCGTGTGTGTGTCTCCCTTCACAGCTTTAGCTTTATTGACCTATAACATTGGCTTAAGTTTAAGGTGTGTGACCTGATGGTTTGGTGTACATACATATGGTGAAATGATTGCCAAATAAGGCTAGGTAACACACGCATCAGCTCACATAGTTTCCTGTGTGTGGGGGTTGTGTGTGTGTGTTAATGGTTTTAAGATTCGCATTCTGTCTTTTAAGTATGCAGTACAGTATTAGCTCTAGTCTCCATGCTGTGCGTTCTACCCCCAGAACTTACTCATCACCTGCAAGTTTATACCATGTCCACACTCCCTCTCTCGCTCATACCCCCATACATGTATGTGCGTGCGCATGCGCGCGCACACCCCCCCCTCCATTCTACCCTGTTTCTAGAACTTAGGTTTTCTAAGATCTCCACGTATAAATGAGGTCACTCTTAATCTGTGACTTACATAATGCCCTCAAGGATTATCCACATCCCACGTGATGCGCCAGGATTTCTTCCCTTTTTATGGCTGAATAATACTCCATTTTGTATTCTGTGTACCATGTATTCTTGATGCACCCCCCCCACCCCCCCCATGGCCTTGGAGCTTATTTCCGTGGCTCGGGTCTCGTTGTAGATATTGCACGTGTGCGTTTGCGAGAGTGTTTCCATTTCCTTCGGCTATCTGGCTGAGCTGGAATTGCTCCATGGTCCCGTGGTTCTCATTTTAATTTTTTTTTTTTTTAAAGATTTTATTTATTTATTTGACAGAGAGAGATCACAAGTAGGCAGAGAGAGGAGGAAGCAGGCTCCCTGCTGAGCAGAGAGCCTGATGCGGGACTCGATCTCAGGACCCTGAGATCATGACCTGAACCGAAGGCAGCGGCTCAACCCACTGAGCCACCCAGGAAGCTCACCAGTCTGTGATTCCACTGCCAGTGCGCGGGGTTCTTATCTCCATGGCCTGGCCTGCACTTAGCTCTTTTTCTCTACGTCGGTTTTTTGTCTGGTGTTGATACTCTGTTTTCACATTTACTTGAAATGAATTCAGAAGATGAGAGAGCCAGACTCTGGAGATGAGTCCTCCCCTGATGTGTGGTGTTTTCTTCCTCAGGCCTGGCTTTTTAGGGTTGGGGTCTCTGGAGCTCTAGGTGGACCTGTCTGGCCCAGCAGCTCCAGACCACCCCCACCCCCACCCCACCCCTGGGAGCCACACCCGTTTTCTCCTGCCCAGTGGTTTTCTGATTTTATTGTTGAGCTAATCAGCGTGGAAGCCCAGGGGTGTGAGATTGTCTTTGTTGTTTGCTTGAGAAGTGGAGGCCAGGAAGGAATAAATTGCACCTTTCTTCCTGGAAAGTTCTTTTGCGGTGAGTGATTGCATTTCCAAACCTATTTCTGTCTCAGAGGGAAGCTGTTGCAGGGGCTGGCGGGAGTGGCAAAGTGCGGGGTCCGAGCCGACTCCCTGCTGGTGCGCAGGCCATGTTTTATATTGTCCTGCTGTGGGTTGAGGAGCCCACACTTCCCGGAACCGTAGCCTTCGTGTTCAGACCCAGAAGACAGCGTTTGTCTCCTTCGTGTGTCTGTTCGGTGCTCCAGCACACCGCGGCATCTCCCTCTGCCTCTGTACCCCTTTCAGATGCACGCATATTTGTGCTTACACTGCGTGGCGGGTGGTGTCCTCCGTGGGCCCCTTACTTACCGGGCTTGCCCTTTTCCTCTCCTTTCTCCAAGAAGAAACCAGACACACAGAGCGGGGATAATCTGAGCTCATTTACTGTTTCACTGCGTGTCTGTTCGGCCACCGAGTCCAGTTTTGTTTTGCGATCCCTTGTCAAGTTTGTTGCTGTCTCTGTAATCCTGGAACTGAGTGACCGTGGCAGCCGAGAGCAAGGACGTCTGACTTGACCGGTGGCATCGGCAGCCTCTGTCATGCCCTGTGTGTTTGCAGTTCAGATTTGTGTCACGGTTTCTGTTTTTAAAATGGTAGGCCAAAAAAGAAATTAGTTACTTAAAACCAAAACAAAAACCCTGTGAAGTTAGACTACTGTACCCCACAACTCCGTCAAAGTGTCCACTTCCGAAAGTACTAGGTGACCTCTGGGATGCCAGGAGCTGTGTAAAATATGCCAAACAGAGGTAACCCTGGACAGGAATGGTTGAAAGAATAAGCTGAGAAAATGCATGCCTGCTCTCTTGTGAACCAGTTAGGGCCAGGGTCCAGGACCCTTTCTGGGTGGGGGCTAGCACTGCTCTCCAAGGGGACTTTGGTTGGGTGGGAGTCGGGCGGAGGAGGAGGGGCAGGAAGCCGTAAGTGTCCAGCTGGAAATGTGCTCCGACCAGGCTTGGTGACAAGTTGCTGGAGGTGGAGGCCCGGCCACCCTTCCCAGGACAGATGGATGGCCAGGAGCGTGGTGTCTGGTGGCGTATTGACACAGTTGGAGATGGATGGGTCTGCGATAAAGGGAGACCGTTAGGGCGTGTTCAGGCTGGTGGAATTGAGGAGACTCCTAATGGGAGTGGTTCTGCACCCACGTCTCCACGAGCCCCCTTCTGATTGGCCCAGTTTGCTGGCGGATCATTCTGCTGAACCAGCTGAACTCAGCTTCTGCCTCTTGGGGTTCATCCGTGGATTGCAGGGGCAAGGAAGATGTCGCTGATTTCCAGGGTTCCGAGCCTGTACCATTGTTTTTGAACATCTGGGGTGTTGTGACCGGTTCCCCCCACTTTCCCAACCCCTCCTGCGTAGTGCGGCCCCTGCCTGCCCTCTCCCTTCCTGACTGTGCCCCTTGGGCTCTCCCCTTTCCCTTCTCGGGGAACTTGCTTGTGGGGGAGGAGCAGCATCGCCTGCAAAGAACCCTGAAGACAGTCCCTTTGACAGAGAGCTTCGCCCACTCAGCGGAGCTAGGTAGCTTGTTCTGGTTTTGGTGGGGCGGTGGACTGGGGGGAGCACCCCGGGGGCCATGGGCAAGCATGGGCTTATAGGGACCCATCACAGTCGTTAATTACTCTTAACGTGGGGAAGCTGGGTTTGAAGTGGGTTGAAAAAAAACCAAGATTTTGGAGGTGAGTCACTTTTATTTAATTGTCTGGCTCATGAATGTTGAGAACGTCCCTTGTTGATGGACCTTTGTTTCAGTTGTGGGATCGCCGCCCTTCTCCCCCATGCATCTGCCCTCCCCCGTTGCTTTCATGTTCTATTAGGATCACTTAGAGCTTTGGGATTCTCACCCAGTTCTTCTGTTCTTTGCTCTTGGTCGTCCTGCCCTCTCTTTGGTCCTGCCCTTCTGGGAACATGAGTGGAACCAGGCTGTACTGAAGCGGACCACCAGCTCCGTGGCCGTGGCCCTCTTTGTGGGAAGGACGCAGATCTCGTGGCTTGATCACTTCCCGTTTGTAGACCAGGAGAAGAGG
Organism: Neogale vison; assembly: GCF_020171115.1. NCBI lineage: Eukaryota > Metazoa > Chordata > Mammalia > Carnivora > Mustelidae > Neogale > Neogale vison. The sequence continues at coordinate 138,094,682 of NC_058091.1, forward strand.
CTCCATGCAGCCCTGGGGATTCATGAAGGGCTTAACTGAACAGGAAGTCTTTCAGCCCTTTGGGGCTGCTGAAGTGGTCCATGGGGCTGGGGTGTTTATCTTGAGTCTTCTCTAACAGATTAGACTTCCGTTTGTTTCCTGGAGCTAAGTGGGGGTCGGAAATTGTCAGGGAGTCTGTGCAGAGGGAAGCCGACTAGTCTGTGGGCTACAGCATGGCAGGTTGGGGGGTGGGGTGGTTTGGATTTCTGCACACTCCCGGTCCCTCTGCCAGGAGTTTCTCCTGCAGGCTTTGCTCAGATCCTGTGAAAGTCCACCGAGCTATTTCTGTAGTATCCTGGCAGAGACAAATATGTGATCTCGGGAAAAGGAGCGATAAGTCACTCATCTTAGTAACAGCAGGGGTTTGTTGGTTAAATGGCTGGAAGAGAGATAAACATATTCAACAAGCTCCCCTGTGGTCAGAATGACATTCCTCTCTTGGAGAAGCTTCTATTTTGTGCTGTAAATGAGGTCTAGCCTGAGGACCTCCTCACCAGCCCCTCCCGGAGGATTCATTTCAGGCACCCACAGTTACAGTGGGCGTGTACGTGCCACAGATGTTCACTGTCTGCTCTCAATGGCTTCTGTGCACAGAGGTGGACTCCCTCCATGTAGTGCGTTCAGGTGAAGGCCCCTGGGTTCACACCTGCCCTGCCAGGTGGCTGGTGGGAGCGACTGGGAGGACTTTCATGCCAGAGAGTGGGACCTTACCTGAGGTCATGGACGGCTCTTGAGATCAAATGTCACGAGTTGTTGTTAGTAAGATGTGATGCGTGCGCCTCTCCTTCCCTCATTCCTCTTTACTGTTCTGGCTGAAGAGGTCACGGGGTTTGGTTCGAGTCTGCAGGTGGCACTTGGAAAGATGTTTCTGCTTCCCAGCCTGACGAGTGGTGGCGCCGTGCGGCCTGGATTACGGGTGGACGCTCAGCATTGCGTGGGGGACAGTCTAGGCGTTGTTAGGAGGGTGATTTTCCCGATTTTCCTGCCTTTGACTTCCTTTTGCCTTCTGTGTGTGTGTGTGTGTGTGTGTGTGTTTAATTTTTGAAAATGCCGGTATAGTTCACGTACAGTACGTACTAGTTTCAGGTGTACGACGTGGTGACTCAGCACTTGCTGCATCGCAACGGAGGATAATCCTCGTTCCCTGTTATGCCCATTCCCCCACCTCAGGAACCACGAGTTTGTTCTCTGTGGTTAAGAGTCTGTTGCTTGGGTGCCCAGGAGGCTTAGTTGGTTGAGTGGGTGGTTAGCTCTTGATTTGGGCTCGTGTGACACCAGGCTTGGGCTCTGTGCCCCGTGGGGCGTCTGCTTGAGATTCTCTCTGCCTCTCTCGGCCCTGCTGCACGGGCTGTTTCTCTCTCTTTCAAATAAATCTTTAATAAAAAAAGAGTGTCCCTTGGTTTGCCTCTCTTTTTTTCCTCTTACTTAAATTCCACATGTGCGTGAAGTCATACGGTCTTTTGTCTTTCTCTGATTGACTTCCCTTAGCCTTATGCTTTCTAGCTCCATCCATGATGCTGCAAATGGCAAGATTTCATTCGTTCTTAGAGCTGAATAATAATCCAGTTTATGTATACACCAGATCTTCTTGATGCATTCATCTGTTGACCGTCTTTTGCCTTCTTTGGATTGACATGGTTTCCTTGTTTTTCATGTAAATTCCCGTACCACTGACACGTCTCCAAGATTCATCATGGCAGCTGGCGGAAGCGCCGTGAAGCCTGAGAGGAGGGGCTGCGTCTGGGATGGCGTCTGCGTCCGGATTGAGCCCCCCGTTTCCTGGTGCAAGAATTTAGTGCCATTAATCCAGGATTACAAAGTACAAATAATAAGAAAGAGGGTACTTACTTGCCGTTTATATTCATTAGCCATTATCAGATTCTTTAATTATGATCGTGGTTCCTCATCTTTAGGCAATTGTCGTAAGAGCCTAGACCTCTTTCATGAATGTTCAAGAAAACGCTCTTTTTCTTTTGTTAAGAAATGGAGGGGAGGGGCACCTGGGTGGCTCAGGTCGGTTAAGCCTCTGCCTTTAGCTCAGGTCATGATCCCAGGGTCCTGGGATCGAGTCCCCCATTGGGTTCCCTACTCAGTGGGGACCCTGCTTCTTCTGCCTGCCCCTCTGACAAAGCTTTAAATGTTCAAGAAGAGAGAATGTGTGAGGCGTAGTGACTCCTTTTATTACAGAGCAGATTTCACTCAATATTTCAGGTGTGGAGAGCTTCAGTAACCCCCCACACAGGGGTTGCGCAGGATTGTGTTTCGGCCTACTACATGAATTTCTGTCAGAGCCCGAAGAGGACTATTTGGGGCTCTGTCGTGAAGGAAACACTCAGACTGTGGTACATTACTTAAGTTTTGCTGTATCTTTTCTTGGTGGTAAGAATCGCTTTGGGGGGAGGCATGTGTTTCTGAAGCCAGTCCTGCGGATTTTAGCCCTGGCGTACCTTTAGGACCTAGACAAGTGTTCATCCTGCTGCTTTCTTTACCCAGCGGCTGGTTTCTTAGCCAGCATCGTTAGTGTGGGTCTTAAAATTTGGTGAATGCCAGGGCTTATCCTAAATCTACCCAAATCAGAAGCCCTTCTCTGCCCAGGTGATCCCAGCAGGGGCATCTGAGGACTCTCTGTTGCCATCTCTTGGTGCTTGTCGGCTACTTCATGGGATTTCCAGTGGGCGAAGAAATGGTGCAGGGTCCCTTTCTGTGCAGTAAGGCAGGTCTCAGTTATTAGCTGACATAACGACCTGAGAAGCCGAGGAACGTGGGAAGCCGAAGCCTCTTCTGGATCATTCCGGGACTAGTTCTGAGCACTGCCTTTGTGCTCTGCTGTGTCTCGTGCTGGCAGAGTCAAGAGTCTCCCCCACCACGCGACCCCATCGTGAGTGTTACTGGTGGGGAGTTCCTACAGGATTGACTGTGGTTGTACCCTTTGAAGGTTCCCACCGGGTGTTTTTTTTTTTTTTTTTTTTTAAAGATTTTATTTATTTATTTGTCAGAGAGAGAGGGAGAGAGAGCAAGCACAGGCAGAGGCAGAGGGAGAAGCAGGCTCCCCGCCGAGCAAGGAGCCTGATGTGGGACTCGATCCCAGGACGCTGGGATCATGACCTGAGCCGAAGGCAGCTGCCTAACCAACTGAGCCACCCAGGCGTCCCCCACCGGGTGTTGTTTTTTAAGGAATGAGTCGTGAAGCATTCTAAGAGGTCATTTTTTCATAGAATTTTCCTTATTTCCGTGAAGGAAGAGAGGAAGTAAGACCTGATTCTTCCCTCACCGGGTGATGCACTCACTGTCCCTCCCGCAACCATCTCCTTTGCCAGAATTCAGGGAGATTTTCTGGCCATTTGCAACTGGGTGTTGAGTAACCTCACATTGAGAAAACGCATAGGTTTTTGTTGAAATGTTTTAAAAACAAAATTGGCAGTGCTACTTCCAGACAGAGTGGAAAGGCAGATTAACATTTTAACTGGCTCTTTGAGTCATTTAAAACTGAATGGACTTTAGATAATTTGTTTGCACCTTGTAACTACAATATGTATCAGGAATTTCTTTGCCCAGGTCCTGGCTGGATTCCTAACTTCCATGTGGTATCCCAGGACTCCAAACCTTGTTTGCTCCTGCTCTAAAATAGGATTTTTGCTCAGGATTGCTGTGAAACTTGTCTCCATAGAGAAAGAGCATTCGCAGCTCTTGGATCCTGGGGTTGGGGTTGAGGTTGGGTCCCCGATAAAAAGAAGGTTCTGGTGCCTGGCCTGGCAAAAGCAGGCAGTTTTCCATAGGTGGTAAACCATAACACGTGGGACGTTTGTGACTGACAGAACAAAAGGGCTTTGTTGCCGCTTTAATTGTTGATTAATGATGATCCCTCTCAAATTTGACATGGTTGCTTTCTAGCGCACAAAAGAAGTCAGTGTCAAATATTTCCTTGATCACGACAGAGTCATGATCTCCAGGCTGTCCTTGGTTCTTTGACATTTCAGGGTGCCGTGGAAGATTTTTTTTTTTTTAAAGCATAATTGCATAATTTCTAATTAATTGAATCAGAAGCTTCACTGCATGTTACTCTGTATACTGTTTGTGGGGGCTGTCCCCACCCGCCTGACATTTATGTGCCTGAGTACTCTTTTTCTCAGGAAGATGCTGTTCTGCATTGGCTTACTGGTAGTTAGTGCTGTTACTAAATTTTGATATTATCCTTTCTGTTCCCTAGTCCTTTCATCTGAGCAAACGCAAAGGCTCACTTTTTTTTAAAGTAGGGTCCATGCCCAGCATGGATCCCAGTGCAGGGCTTGGAAATCAAGATCTAAATGAGTCAAGGGTTGGACACTTCACCTGACTAAGCTATCAGGCGCCCCCACACTTTCCTTCCTTCTCTCTGCTTTCCAGTGCCTGCATTCTGAGGGAGTGTGGTACTTGGGAGCAATTGTGTGACACTTGGGTTTACGGGCTTGCCTTCTCCTTGGGCACCCGGTGTTGTGATGAGTAGAGCGGATGAATGTGCGCATATTTGCATCATGTTGTATTCCTCAGGATGTTTTTGGGTTCTGAAGGAAGTTGGGGTGTCACCCTACATGAGGGATTTGATTTATGATTGGAAAGGTGAAATCTTTTTTTTTTTTTTTTTAAGATTTTATTATTTATTTGACAGACGGAGATCACAAGTAGGCAGAGAGAGAGGAGGAAGCAGGCTCCCCGCTGAGCGGAGATTCCCGATGCGGGACTTGATCCCAGAACCCTGGGATCATGACCTGAGCTGAAGGCAGAGGCTTTAACCCACTGAGCCACCCAGGCGCCCCGGAAAGGTGAAATCTTAAGCAGGGTGTAGGATCATCTAACGGAATTGTGGAATGGTTTCTGGAATTGTACCATATAAAAAATGTATATATATTTTAACTTTCCTGCTCCCGCCTTCTGAAGTGCTAGGCAGGCTGTTTTATCTCAGAATCGAGATGTTATCCCCTAATGAGCTGTAGTTAGAAACTCGGTGCTCCGAGTCGTGAGTGGAGCCCTGCGGACGTCGGGGAGATTGAGAGAACGTTCTGACTTCCCACTGGGCATGGCAGAAAGTTGGGTATTTCTCATGTGGAGTTGTGAAGTCGCAGCCCCAAGGGGAATTTATTAAAGGAATTACTGTGTTCAAGTTTTATAGATGAGGTCCAATGAGAGGGAGCTAGAAGGGGCTTCCATATTCTCCTTTCCACATGTGCCGCCGCGCCCCGCTCCACCCGGCTTTAATGAAGGACTAGGAGGCCAGCCTGCCCTAGAGGGCGTCTCAGTAGAACGAAAGCTGGGGTTCTCAAACCCCCGTGCTTTCCTTTCTACCCCTCTGGCCGAGCCAGACTCAGTGCATATTCCTTCTCAGGGGTTTGGGGACCTCGACTCTGAATCGCTGCCTGTGTAACGTCACAGAGACAAATGCTGTAGGTATTTCCCGTCCTGTGGTTTTGAGCATCTCCGTCTTCTTGCATTAGTTGAGGAGTTAAAGCAAGGAACGAGGCCTGTGAAAACCAGTATGGTAGGAGCTCCAGAAACCCCATAAGGCGAGCATTCTCTGCAGTGTGCCTCTCCTCCCGGAGCCCGCTGACCTCCCTTTCTTGTCCCGAGCCATCCTCACACCCTGGGGAAGCAAACACTGCTGGGCAGCTCAGAGCAGAGTGTGAGGCAAGCGTAGAAGGGGGTCATCTTTTGGCAAGGCTTCTCGTTCCAGTTGGGGGGGATGAGTCGGTCTGTGCTGGCCTCTTGGTTCACTTGAGGATGTGTTTATTTTCTCTCTCCTCTCCAGGATGTTTACAGCCATCCTGTGTGGTTTGCCCACAACTGCACTTGCATTTGAATTTGGTGGGCAGCTTGCCCTGGGCAGGGGCTATTCCCCCCCGCTCAACCCCCACAGTCCCCGTCACGCACACACGCACACACATACACTCCTGATCTCTTTGAGTTGCTGCCAGGTTTGTAGTGTGTGTGTCTGGGGTAGAATAGAGTGGGTAATTATTTTGGGGATGGAAACACAGGAAATTTTTTTTTTTTTTTTTTGAATAGGCCTTTCAGCAAGTTGGCAAAGCGTCAGGTCCCACTCCCACCCCGGCACAAAGAGCACAGCCCTGTCGGTCATTTTGCGTTTGCCAGACACGATGTGTCTTTTTTTTTTTTTTGAATGAACAGACCTGACCCTCCCACCCATTCCTTGCTCTTTGTTTAGAATTGAGATGTAATCTAAGTAATTGGATTTTGCCAGCTTCTGGTTTTCATATTGGAAAATTGAGTTAATAAAACAGTGTTTTGGCAGACACGCCCCTCCACAAGGGGCCAGCTGGGCATTTCTTTAAATCGCCCGATGCCCCATACTCCTGCCTTCTCCAGCAGCCGAGTCCTGCCCATACGCTGTGTCCTCCTTGGGTTAAACAATCAGAAATTCTGGACAGAAATGGAATGTAATTAACCTAGAAATTGCTGTTGCTGTCGCTCTGTATTTAGGGCTGTCCTAGAGATGGAGCATGCAGATAGCACTAAGCTGGTTAACCGGTTAACTCCATCCTGTAGATAAGGCCAGGGAACCCCGACTGTCACCGCTGCCCCCTCATGAGCCTCCGACAGCTCTGCCTGCAGAGCTGCCATCAGTCGGCAGAAGGAGCCCCAGGAAGGCTTCTAACAAAGCAGAAAATATTTTGCATGAAACTTAGTTGGCTCGTCAGTGGCTTTTCTTTGTAGGTGGTATGTTGCTGCTTGTTAACTTCCGAAGAGTGCCAGTGTTTCTCTTGATCTGTTAATTCCCATAAAGTTACTTCAACTTTTTTTTTTTTAACCTAAATATGAAATATACTTGAAGATTTATTTGGGTAAAATTTTAAGTAATCAAGCAAAACATTCTTTTGGCTGTTGGCCATGCCAATTGAACCCCAAATGAGAGAAGGTTCGGGAGAAAAATAATGCCAGCTTTTGTGTGTAGCTCAGGGAGTTGTTGAAGGGAGGAGGGGGGAAGATGGGGGCCCCCACCGGAGCTCAGGCAGTGTGATCCCGCAGTAGGCACGGCCTCCATGTGCCTGTCCCACAGGCATGGGGCTGCGGCTGGACCCTCATCCTGGGTCCGGTGGATGCTAGCCCACGACGTTTGATGCATGGACCCACAGGGGCATCGCACCTTGTGGTGGGATGGCCTCTTGTGCAGCACGGTGGTCGAGGTCCAGAACCAGACCTCACTTGGCTTCTTTTGGACGCCGCTGATGGTGAGCACATGGCAGGATTAACTAAGTGATGACCGTGGAAATGGCACAAATGGTGACCATGTGGGCAGATGCCTTGTGGATTCCTGTGAAATAGATCCGTAATGACACCAAATCCTGGCTGACCTTTGGGTAGACTTACAGAAGGATGGCTGGTCATTTTCCCTGGGGCAGAAGCACACACCTCTTCCTTTCCCCTTCTGTTTGGGTCTCATTGAGGTCCACCCATCTCTCTCTGGCCCCTCTGGATAGCATTCAGTGTGCCCCTCTGCTCCAAAAACGTGGGTGTAACTGTGTGATTCCTCAGGAATGGATGGTACAGCAGCTCAGGGTTCCTGCTGTGCCCTCCCTTCATGGTGGAGGGTGTCTTGGAGGGCGTATCTTCTGTACCTGGTGACACCGGTTTGCAGGGGACATAGCAGTATTGTCCTCTGCAGACCCTCCTTTGACCCCAGAGGGCAGGGGGTGGAATTGGGCTTGAGGGGTTAGTCATGGGCAGTGTACTTACATTAGGATGGTTTGGTCCTTCCCTCCACATTGAAGACTTGTGAGCAGAGATGGTGAAAAGGTGACCTCCTTAAAAAGGAAAAGGTCTGGAGTGTTCTCGTCACTGGATGATGAGAAACCAGCCATGGCAAGGTGAAGGGGAAGAGTGTTCCAGATGGAGAGAGCAGTCTCAAGTAAGCATGATCTTTTGGGATATTTGCCTCTCTGTCTTAGGGCATTTATCTATCTCTCCATAGAATGACACTCAGAGATCAGATTAGTGGGTTGACGTTCCTCTCAGCACATTTTCTTTCCTCCTTTTTGGGACACTTGAGCTTAAATGGGATTCACCCCAGCAGGGCTGAGGTTTTGTTTTTGTTTTTGTCTCATGAGTGAATTGACGGTGGGGCTCCCGGACCCAGGAGCTTCTAGAGAAAAGGCACCCCAGATGGCCTTGTCAGTGACGAGGCTGTCCCCCCCCCGACACTTGGACACAGCATGATGGGACCGAGAAAACTCCGACCCAAGCACCAAGCATTTGCCTTTTAGTCTTGCGTGTTGCCCTGCACCCAAGCTGCGTGTGGCCCCAGACAGGTCTCCCCCATTCGGTTGATCGGTGTAGTGAGGATGATCTTGGCAAGAGACTTCCAAAAAACTCTAAGGACTTTAGCTTTTAACATTTGTCTCAAACGCCAAACAAGTAGCAGACTGTATCTCTATTCTCTGAGCTTGCTGTTTGAATTTTTTAGTCTTTTACTTGGTGGACACCTACACATTCACACTGTGGACGGGCAGTGGTGTCGTGGTTTGACCCCGGACCACCTCTCCTCCGTCACCCCCACCCCAACCCTTGATCTTAATACACAGTAAATAAAATGGAAGCCTCTGTATATTTATTCTTCTGTAAATCCATTTATTCATGTCTTCCTCCGCTGGTTTCAATCGGTTTGATCTGTTTAACTTGGCTCGCGGGAGAGTTTGCTTTAACTGGGTTTTCTTGACCTAAGGATGTACCTAGGTTTCTAGAAGGAAGCCTTCTGTAAGGGGAAACGCCTTCCTTGATCAGTTAATAAAACAAACAAGGGACTGCACCATGGTTTCGTCGACCCGTCTGGTTTGGGTGAGGAACACACACGCCTTCGGTGCGTTCCGAACGCTGGCGTCGCTGTGGGTCCCCAGCGGGCAGTGGACGGCCATTTGGCCAACCCTGAAGGCCCCACATAGTGTTTTCCACTTGACCCCGGGGCCCCATACTCTGTCCACCCTCTCGATGATTGGGAACGGTCTTTGTCCAAACAGTGTTGGCCTTTTCAGACATCTTCAGGCTGAGTAATGGAAAGGACTGTGCACGTGGTTGTGGCTTGCGTGTCAGCCGCTGGAAGGGGGTGGGCGAAGTAAATGCCCCCGGCAGTGGGTATGCCTGCTTGCTGCTGCCAGAGACTGCCCCTCCACCTCCTCCTCCAGCCTTCGGTGGGTGGCCTGTGTGGCCTGTGCCTCTGCTCCACAGAGATCCTTTCTCCCCGGCCTCTCCAGGTGGAGACACTCTGTATGTGCTTCATGTCTGGGAACCCGCCACCTCCCCCTTCTTTACTGACTGAAAATAACATGCACTTAATTTCCTCGTATCTGGCATTCTAGAATAAATCGCCTCAAACGTGCCCTGCACAGTGGAGTGGGCCGAGTGTGCTTACCCCCGTGGGTGTGGCCTCCACGCCAGGTCATCCAGACTCTCCTGCTGTGTGGGACTAGCAGGGCCCCACCAGCACCTCTGTAATTCTCCCAGGACTCTGCAGGATGAGAAGCCAAACCACAGACCTGCACTTTGTGCAAAAGAGAGAGTCTTCTGATACTGGTTTGTCTTGCCGCTCAGTCCCTGCTTTCATCTGGGTCTTGCAAATACTTTATCACTTGGGAGCTTGGCTTATTCTTTTAAGGGGTAATTTGTTTGCCTGCCGTTTTTAAATCTGTTAACGGCTTTATTTTTCATGCTCTCACCGAGCAAGTAAGTCATCAGGCAAAAAGTGCCTTTTATTCGAAGCCGGAGTGGTGGGAGCAGTTTATCCTCTGGGTCCCGGATTTGCGGAATATTTTCCCGCCTCGTGCGTGTGTGTGTGTCGGACTTCCGTGCGGGCTCATGACGGGTGGCGTTTGTTGTCGGTGACGTTTTAAAAAGCCGTGAGCGGCAGCCCACACATTGCAGGCAGTACTTCGGTCCGGTTTCTTTAATGCTCAGTGTGAGAATTGGGTCTGATTAGTCGGAGATGGGCGTGTTCCTGCAGTTGCCAGTTTAAAAGGATAAACTTGTCAGGTGGAATCCGAGGGTGAGGGGGCTTCTTCTTTTCATAGGGAGGGGACGTTGCTGGAGGGGCGGGGCAGTTCTGTGGGGTCCCTCCACCCCGATGCTGGCCTTGTGTCATGGGTTTCTGGCTGGTGGGGATGCGGTAGTTGCCTCCTGCCTGCCCCTTCCTTCTCCGGACACCCTTGCCGCCTGCACCGGGGAGTTGAACACAGAACTTGAGAAGGAGCAGCTAGAAAGGTCCAGTCACTCTGTCAAACTGTATGATGTCTGTAGAGTCTAATAATAAGTTTGAGCTTAGCTTGCCCCCTCTTTTTTCATATCCCCCCCTCCCCCATTTAGTCCTATTATAAAAATACCTGTTTGCAACTGATAGGAAGTGCAGAGGGAGAAACATAACCAGACTCACCAACTCAACCAGACTCAACAACCGTGATCCCTGCAGTCTGAGAAGCACCCTTGTGCTGTCTCAGTCTCTCTACCGCCCCCTGCTCCCCGCCCGCCCTCCCCATCTCCATCTGGTCCTTCAGCATCTCCCTTTAGCATCTCCCCCTAAGGGCCCTCCTCTGGGCTCAGTGGCTTGTCCTGTGTCGTGTGTGTGGGGTATGCAGGGCAGTCCGTTGGTTACAAAAAACTCTTTGTTCTCCATAACAGGGGGACAGTGGTGGTGCCCCATTCTCTTACCCTTTTAATATCTGGGAGTTTCCCTTAAAGTTGTTTAACTCTTTGCTGATAGCTTGCGAATGTGGCTGCTTCACTGTGGTTCGTCCTGGGTTCGCAGGAGCTTGTGATTAGCCGTGATGTTTGTGGGTGTCAAGGACCGCAGGCTGCCCGGTAGATAAGGAGTGGGGGTCTTGTCTCCCTTTTGAGCAAACGTTAGTTGGTACTGGGCTTGTCGTCTGTATGGCGGTGTTTCTTGTTGTTTTGGGAAGGGAGGCAAGAGTAGAGCCTGGTCAGGACAAGGGGCGGTGAAAGTTTTTTTTAGTTTCTTAGTAGAAAATAGAGGGGGAGAGGGTGTGTGTGTGTGTCTGTGTGTGTGTTTTGCTGTACTAGTTTGTTAAATACCAGAATGTTGATTTAAGGTATTGAGTCATCAACCATTTCAGGTACAACGATTACTGTTTTATGTAATTCTGACAATAGTTAAAAGATTTGTTTGTGTTTTACTAATCTCTGTGGTGTTCTTTTAACATTCATTACTCAAAGCTGTTTGTTGGGGGGCAGTTACCAATTGCACACAGGGATTGATTCGGATTTGGATTCTGACCCATCCCTGTGCCATGGGGCTGCTTGTGGGTTCTTCTCTCTTGGTTTTTTTCCCCCTCCCCTGGCCCTCAAATCCTGTTTGTTGAGCGTCTTTATGAGCAGGGCTGGCCAGAAGGTCTAACCTGCGGGTTCTTGCCCTCAGAAATACCTGCCACTCCCCTTGTGAATCGATCTTTGCAGTGAAGAAAGAGCTGATCGAGGTCTTCCGTGATAAATGTCAGGTTGGTTACTCATAAACTAAAAATGAGGTAGTATTCTTACGTGGAAGCAGGGAAATTAGTAACTGGCGGCTTCAGTGCTAGGAAGGAAGTGAAGGCGGCTTTCCAGGACTCATCAGGATTCATGATAGAAAGGATCAACTTCGTTGAGGGAGAGAAGAGAAGGAGAGAAGTGTTGTGATTTGTAGACACCGTGGTTAAACGAGGGGTTGGTATCTGTGTGGGATTGTGTCAGGGAGGAAGCCCAACAGGGGAGATTCAGGGCCTGGTTTTGGAAACCCTGACTGGATGAAGTTTGGATTTAAGCTGTAAGCAGAGGGTACCCAGAATTTGTATTTCGGGTGGACTAGAGAAATCGATTTTTCCTGCATGGTAAGCTTTCAGAAGAGATTGGAGGTGGGGAGGCTGCTTCCTCAGGGGGCTGCAGACAGGGTCAGTGGTGTCCAGGCAGTTGGGGGCAGGGGCCTGGTGTAAGGGCACAGATGAAGGGAATCGTGTGTGTGTTGGTGACAGGACCCTGTTGAAGTGGATGCTGCTGGATACATGAGGCAGGATGATTTGAGTGTTTGTCATAACTCCAGACTTAATTTAAAACTAAAAAAGCCATTCATTAATCCCCTGTCCTCAAAGGCCACACGTGGTGTTGGAAATGCCCGGCCCACATGTGGCTCGTGCAGGCACGCTCAGGGCGCCCATTTTATATCCGTGTGTAAAACATAGCCTTTTAACCAAATTTATGGTCCTCTGCAGCAGGCCTGGGGTTCATGAGAGTGTGAGAGATAGAGAACCTTAATTAGAAAGAGTTTGCTTGAATCAGGGTCTTTTTTTTTTTTCCCCCGTCTCTCGTGTCCTGACTTAATGGCCACACGTAGATCTATACCCTCCAATCTCTGCCTAATTCATTTTTAATTCTCCTTTGCTTTTCCAGGCCCAGGCTGCAAGCACAAAGGAAGTTTGCTCAGTCTCAGCCGAACAGCCCCAGCACAACTCCGGTCAAGGTAGTGGAGCCATTGCTGCCCCCTCCAGCTACTCAGATTTCTGACCTCTCTAAAAGGAAGCCCAAGACAGAAGACTTTCTTACCTTTCTCTGCCTTCGAGGTGAGATGGTGTCCCCTGTCCGCTGGGGAGGAGGAACCTAGTTGCAAGAAAAGGGAAGACGGTTCGCAGGAGTTACATGTTCTCTGTGGGACGTGACCAGTATGGTGGAGGGAAAGGGGCTATTGGAGCCTTCTTCTTTCTCCTTTTATTATTATTTGACACTTAAGTCCCCTTTCTTGGCTTCTCCACAGTGTCTCGGATCGTAGTTTCTTTCTTTCTTTTTTTATTTTTTAAAGATTTTATTAATTTATTTGACAGAGATCACAAGTAGGCAGAGAGGCAGGCGGGGGGTGGGGGAGTAGGTTCCCTGCCGAGCAGAGAGCCCGATGCGGGGCTCGATCCCAGGACCCTGAGAGCATGACCTGAGCCGAAGGCAGAGCCTTTAACCCACTGAACCACCCAGGCACCCCAGTTTCTTTCTTTCTTTAAAGATTTTATTTGTTTATTTGACAGAGAGAGAGAGATCACAAGTAGGCAGAGAAGCAGGCAGAGAGAGGGAGGGGGGAAGCAGGCTCCCTGCTAAATAGCCTGATGCGGGGCAGGACCCTGAGATCATGATCTGAGCTGAAGGCAGAGGCTTTAACCCGCTGAGCCACCCAGGCACCCCCAGATTGTTGTTTCTATAGCTTTACTGTTACAACCTGACTTGTCCCCATTCCCCTTCCAGAACTCCACTGCCACCACCACACCCGTGCTTTGCCAACACAGGGTTTGTCCTGTGACCTACACCCCCCCCCCCCGCCCCGCCCCGCCCCTAGGGCATGTGAGTGGAGATTGTCTCCTTTGCTCAAGTTTTGTAAAGCCTGTCATAAGTCACATCAGATGAGGTTCACAATTTCCCTGTACTACTCTGGGAAGAATTCAGGCAATAACTTCCAAGTATAGCTGACCCTTGGATGACGTGGGTTTGAAAAGCCCCAGGCTCCCTTCCGTGTGCGTGGTTTTGTTTTGTTTTGTTTTGTTTTACATTAAATATAGCAGGGTGTGTATTTTCTCCTCCTTAAGATTTTCTCTATAGCGTTTTCATTTCTCCAGCTTATTTTATTATAAGAACACAATATATAATCCACGTGGCCTACAAAATATGTGTTAAACCTGTTAATATTATGGGAAAGTCTTGTGGTCAATAGTAGTTTGTAAAACTAGTTAAGTTTTGGGGGAGTCATAAGTTACACAGGGATTCCAACACCCCTACCTAACCTCTATATTGTTTGAGGTTCAACTATATATAAATGGTGAAAATAGTCGTCCCTATATGTGAACAGACAGGACTGAGGAACAGAGTGCAAGGTTGAGGCTCATGTTTTTCAATAAAGGTTGAGTTTGGATTTGCACGGTCTGACTCGGGAAACTGGCTGCTACAGGCACTAACTTCATCACAGTTGTTGAAGAAGGTGCGAGATTGTCAGAGAGCCTCTTACGGCCATGGGAGGTGCGGAGAAGTGTTGGAGTAGAGAAAGCTGTGGACATGGAGGTTTCCTCTGGTGAGGTTCGTTGACAGAAAGGGAGCGGGAGGTCAAGGTCTTTGCTGTGGGTCATTTTGCGGGGAGGACGGGGCTTGAGGGTTAGAGTTCTGTACTTGAAAAAAAATTAGTTTTATGAAATAACTGACAGCAAGATTTCAGTAGGATAGAATTTTTTCTTTAGACTACTGGAGAATTTCCACCCTGCACCCCATCACTCTTTATTAACACATTACCGTGTATTTTCTTAAAATAAGGACATTCTTCCAGAATGATCCAAATCAAAAGATTGTCAGTGATCTGTCCCTACTGTTTACAAGCTCTCTTCTCAGGTTGGCCTCCGATGCCCCAGAGAGAGGCTCCAGTTTAGAGCGGGAAGATCCAGGTCCCAGCTGGGCGTTTTGTTTTTTCTTTTTCTCTTTTCCTTTTCTTCCTTTTTCTCTTTCTTTCGTTCTTTCCTTTCTTTCTCAGTTGGGCACTTTTTTTTTTTTTTTTAAATATTTTATTTATTTATTTGACAGAGAGAGAGATCACAAGTAGGCAGAGAGGCAGGCAGAGAGAGAGGGGGAGGCAGGCTCCCCGCTGAGCAGAGAGCCCGATGCGGGACTCGATCCCAGGACCCTGAGATCATGACCTGAGCCGAAAGCAGCGGCTTAACCCACTGAGCCACCCAGGCGCCCCTCAGTTGGGCATTTTTAATGGTCTTCCTCTGGAGCAGGTGTGTGCGGTCTTCTTTCCCCCCACCAGTCTTTGTCTTTCATGACTCGGACTCTGGGAGATTATAGGCCACTTGTTTTGTCCAGTGGCCCTCCATTCAGGTTATCGAGTGTTTCCTCATCATTAGATTCAACGTTTTGTGTTTTTGGCAGTGTTTCGTGGGAGGTTCTTTGAAACCCCTATTCCATTTCTCATCAAACCCTATTTAGTTTTTGAAAATCTGTATGGGCTCAATTCTTATTTCATTCAAAGGGTCATAATCCATTTTTTTAAAAGTACATTTTGGGATGCCTGGGTGGCTCAGTCAAGGGTCTGCATCTTGATCCTGGCTCAGGTCTTGATCTCGTGGTTGTGGGTTCGAGCCCCACCTTGGGCTTCACAGTGGGTGTGGAGCCAATGACAAAATATCCACACGTGTGTGTGTGTGTGTGTGTGTGTGTCTTCATTGAGATATATATAGATATATATATATATTTTTTCAACTTTAGTTGAAAAAAAAAATAGATTTTTTTCAGTCTGCCTACCTCCAGCATGGGGCTCACAACTCCAAGACTGAGTCATGTGTCCTACTACCTGAGCAGCCAGACACGCCTCTCTTGCTCTGTTTTGATGTTCAGATTGTCCCATATCTCCTCAGTGCGGCTGCACTGAGCTGGCACAATCTGAGCTGGCTTCTTTGTCCTTTTTGCCCTGTCCCTGTCTTCCTTCCAGCCTTGATTCTGGGCCCAACCCTGCTCCGGGCTCCTCCTCCTTTCGCTTCCTGAGCTCTGGGACCAGCCATTTCTCCAAGGAGCTACGGTCTGGGCCTGCAATGTGCTCTTCGCTCGAGTGCCCTTTATTGTAGGTGCTCTGTGAATGCATGCTGTGTGTGTGTGTGTGTGTGTGTGTGTGCGCACGCGCGCCTGCGTGCACAGGAACATGTGTGTGTGCAGATGTACACATGTGCTCAGTTAGCATATCTACATGTAGGTCTACTTTTGAGAATTTGCACTGATACCTCTGATTTCAGTTCAGCATCTGTGGGTGCATTCTGGTTTTCTTCCTTTCCACATTAAAGACCGAGAAATCTGGCTCTAGTCATCCCTAGTGGATTTGTTCATTTGATCAGTTTTTTCCAGCATACCCCCCCCCCCACACACACAACACCCGTCTCTGTTGCTGCCCTTTCCTCTGCCACATGGACCCCTTGTGACCTTGCTTGGCTCTGCCACTCTTGATTGGGCTGCCTATCTCCTCCCTCTGCTTTGGCTCTGACACCCTAACTGAGGCCACCATCGTTACTCCCCCTCCCTCCCTCCCTGGTCTCCTTCCCACCGCTTTGCTTTAGGAATGACACCTTAAAGAAGGGAAAGTGAGGAGTTCACATTCATGTTGGACATAATGGGCTATTGAAAGTTCTCTTGGCCGGGACCAAGGGGGGGTGAGGCAGGTGGCTCATCTCCGTGGTTTTGCAGAGCTCCCTGCTGAGATTCTAGGGAGCCCAGGGGTCTAGCGTGAAGATGGAACGGAATGTGTGGGGCCCAGAGGAGAAGCTTGCATGCTGTGGTGTCTGTGAAGGAAAAAGTGGGGACCATGACCAGCGAGCCACGCCGGGCTCTCACCCGTTCATGGAGAGACTGTGGGACGAGGTGCCCGGAGGAAGGGCTTTGAGTTAAAGCAGTCTCTGAAAGGGTTAACTGGGTCACCAGCAGCACGTTCAGGTTAATAATTAAAGTGCAGGGGTGGTGGAACCCTGCTTCTGTGCCCTTGGTCACACGCTATTGGAGCTGGATTTTACTTGGAGCCTTGACTCCTGTTTGCTTTTCTTTAGGGAAAGCCTCACTGATCCTGTTTCATTAGGATTCCAGAAAGTTGGGTCCTGAGAGCTGAAGTTAGGAAGGGCTTTGCTGTGGAGCGGGTGCGACTTAGTTTTTAGAGAGGAATTTGTGCTGTGTGCACCTGTCTAGACATTATTTTTAAAAAAATGCCTCTGTAGAGAGGCACGCTGATTGCTTCTGTAAATGGCATCCAGCTTTGACGTTTCATGGCTCTAGATAAAAGAGAACCAGGCCAGAAGATCACCACAGTGTACTTTGCATTGTGGGATGGAACAAAGGCTTGAGTAAGCGAAGTCCAGGAGGTGTGTTTAAAACAATTGTGTCAAAATGCTCTGAGCTTTGGAAATTTCTGAGTTTATGAGCTGGGCAATAAAATAGGTTTTGTTGTTTGGCTTTTGCTGTTAAACTGGATTGGTCTGACACACAATACTATACTCTTTCTCCTATAATTTCTTGACTACAGGTGTTTTAAAAAAAAAATCCGAGTCATCTTTAGCTTTATTTATTTTTATTTATTTTTTTTAAATCATGTTTTTGTGAAGTCAGAAATGCTTAACCTGATTTGTCTTCAAAAGCCCCCAAATGATAGGTGGGTGATTCCTCTATGGTGCCTTGCCAGTCCTGGGAATGGGGTGGGTCTGGGGGTATAGGTATGGCACAGTTGAGAATGTGATTGTTTGAGCCAATTAAAATCCCTTGTCTGATGTGGACAAGGGTTAAACAGATCCCTGATGTAGTGGTACGTCAGTGGTTTTCTTAGTATTTGAAGTTAAGAAAAATACGGTGTTGAACTTTTGTTTTTGGTCAGGGAACTATTCCATATTTCTCCAGGGAACGTCAGCAGAAAAGAAGGGGGTAGTAGGCAGAATAATAATCCAAAATACCTTCCCTCTGGTCTCTCAGAGACAGCCACTGGTAACCATCTCTGTGATGAAAATATTCCTGAGCCTTCCCCTGGATCGTCTGTGTGTGTGTGTGTGTGTGTGTGTGTGTGTGTGTGTGTGAGAGAGAGAGAGAGAGAGAGAGAGAGAGTGAGAGAGAGAGAGAGACACAGAGACATGTGTCCCCTTCCCTCTGCAAACCCCACCTCTCTCCCAGTCACTGTGTATTCTGGTTTTCCTGCCGAACAGCATCCCATAAATACTGGGTCCATTTTGTGGGTGTCTCGTCACTTAGCAGGTTCCTTGTTTGTGCTCAGACGTATTTGGGACTTTCTGCTATCAGTTGCTGCCGACACACGTCCTTAGGCCTCTGCCCTGACTTTGCCTCCTGTTCTCTGAAGTTGGCAGCCAGGAATGCGACCTGTGTTCTAGTGCTTTCTTCTTGGGTTGCGGATTCCAGACCACAGAGAGCTTGTCAGAGTCCCCCAAACTCCAGGTTCCTCAGAGCCCCGTTTGCTCCCTCAGTTTGGGTGACGGCCGGCGCTGTTGGGGGTAAAAATCAGCCCTTAATAAGCAGCTTATTTACACGGGAGGAGAGTCTGGCTGCAGAAGTAATGAGTCAGATCAGGTGGACTGTCCATTCCCAGCCTCCCGAGATCCCAAGACCATGCCTTCTCCCCACACTTCCATCAGATATCTTGGTGGTGGGTGGGGACTCTTTGGGCCATTACTGACCCCGGGAGTAGAGTGTATATGGAAACACGCCAGCCAGCCAGTCAGGTTCAGAAGCCTCAGTGATTAAAAAAAAATCTGCTTTCAGGCCCTCAGAGACCTCTCAGCTCAGCTCGGCAAGGCGCTCTCTCTCCTTTCCCATTTAAGATCATGACCTAAAATTTCTAGAGGAAGTGAACGTGGATTCCAGCAGGGCTGGAAGTGTTTGCCTGCGGTGTATTGCGGTGTATTCATCTTTAAGGAGCGGCTTCGAAGGGGGGGTCGGCGTGTCTCCTGCCAGAGGCACAGTTAGTATCTTCGCCTGGTTCTTTCCAAGAAGGGGCCGTGCGTCGTGTGCCGTGCCCAGTGATGGGTGCCATCCCCGTTCCTCTGCTTTCCCTAATGAGTTGGATCGTCTTCCCTTTGTTCTTACTATGATTATTAACAGATTAAAAAGCTTAGCACAGTAGAGCAGTGGTAGGTTAAATGCTTCTCTTATTTACATTTTTCTCTTTACAGGGCGCTGCACAGAAGGGGGATTCCCAAAGGGGATTCTTGAGAGAGAGAGAGAGAAAGAGAGACACATACACACACACACACACACACACACACTCACTCACTCACTCACTCACTCACTGGGGAGGGTGTCACATAGAGCATCACAGACCTGCCTGGTGCAGAGAGGTCTCTTGCGTGGGGTGGGCAGTGTTCTTGGTCAAGGAGCAGGACGGTCAGCCGTTGTGCGAAGCAGCACTTTCTGTCTGGGGACTTGCCTGCCTTTTGTTTCTAGAGTCTTACAGACTCTTCAGTGATCAGCTGTCATTCAGTTGCTAATTAATTCAGCGGGCCCTCTGTGGAACCCTTTTTATATGCTAGACACTGAGAAAACAGATTAGGAACTCGAAAGCGGAGAGGCTCACAGTGAACCTGTGGAAGATGCCAGGGTAGATGGGTGCGGAGGGCGCACCAGGAGGAGGGAAATGCCATCTGGCAAAGGAAGGAGCACTGGAGCCGGCTTTGTGGGCGTGTGGGGTGCAGTGGGGGTGGCCCCTGTCGAGGCACGGAAGGGCCCCAGGTGCATGCCGGGAAGTGTGCGCTGTGTTGTCCACTCCTGGGGGCCTTGGGCTACATATTTGGGTCCCAGTGGGGTTCTGCAGCTGACAGGGTGCTGTACAAGGCCAGGACCTTCCAGAAGGTGATCCTGGCTGGCAGCTGGGGGAAAATGGCTTGAGGCTGCAGAGGGGCCCACTGTCCCTCCATGGTCCTGGGTTGGGGGCAGTTATCCAAGCATCCAGCCGTAGGCCTAGAATCTCCTGTCACTGGCAGGCCCCTCCACCTGCAGTAAGCCTATTTCAGGTGGTTTCTGTGTGTCCAGTCCTTTCAGGTTCCCCAAGGGGAAGAGGCAGGATTTGAGATTTAGGAAGGAACCTTCTGAAAGACCAGCAGAGCAGGGGACCTTGTAGTTAGCCCTCCCCCCCCACCAGCCTTCAGGGGGCTTTCTCTGAGGACAGTAGCCTGCTTTGTTTACGGGGAGCACACAGGTAGATAGAGCAGTGACCTTGGGTATTGAGAACGATAGATAAATCGTAAGTAGGGCAAATGCAGAAAGCCTGGGGTGGTTTAGAGGTCATAGAATGAAAGGGGATTAACCTGCTAAAAAGCAATTAAGCAGTCCTCCAATTGCCAGGAACACTTCAGCACTAATAATGAACTTCGTGGAGCAAAATGGGAATGTGGTTACATTATACGAGATCTTTGGGGAGGAAGGCACACTGCCACAGTGGTACACAACTTTTTTTGATGGCTCCTTCGGAGAGGCGTTGCATCTTAATTTTTGAGGACTATAGCAGAGGGGAGGAAGCAGGGTCCAGGATGGTATTCACAGCTGTCTTGAGGGCTAAAGGGGCTACCTACCTTCTCTTTTCTCCAGGTCAGACCAGCCTTTCTATCCTTGGTTTTCCAGTGGAGTCCATGTAAACGTGGCTGAGTTCTGCTGAGCAAGCGATTTGTTTGCCAAGATTGTTGATCAGGCTAGTTGGGAAGAAATATGAAACCATGGCATTCTTCCGCACCGAGGAGGGGAAGGATGGATTCCTTTTAATCGCTCTGTGACCTTCATCAGTTTTTCAGATTCCAAGACATTTTGCTCAGAGGGCTGGCCCGGCGCGAGGCTTTGCCCTCCCTGACAATAAAGCAGGCTCCCTCTTCCCCGCCGCTGGCTGCTGGCCCTGAGTCAGTGGTATTCCGCACAATCGTCTCTGGCCTTCTCCTTAATTTCTAGAGATTCTGAAATCCATTTAGTGAAGGTAGATGGGGTGGTGGAGACTGTTAGTCGGGACCGTCCTGTTTTGTTTGCTGGTGAGCAACCTTTGCTGGCTGCCGAGGCATCAGTGTTCTGAGATCACTCAAGTCCTAAAGAGGAACATTGTGTGGCGGAGGAAGTCGGGAAGGGGTTATTTCCATGAACAGTAAAGAGTTCAGGGTGCTGACCATTTCTCAGGGGCTGAGTAGCAGGGGTGGTGGATTTCTTACCGGAGACGCCGTGTCTTCTGTTGGGGCCTGGAAATTGACACTTCTTCCTGTAATTTACATGGATGGTGTCCCGGCTCCCCTCTCCAGCCTCCCACCTCTCACGAAGTCCCCCTTTATTAATTTTCACAGTGTGCGTGTCCCCCAGGCAAGATGACTCTGCCTTCAGCATTCGGTGTCTGTTAGGATTTGTGGATGTTTCGCATGATGAGGAGAGCACAGACTTCTGTGTTCAGAGGGTGGCGTGTGACCTTCTTAAAGCCACTTTTTAACTTGTTTCCACTTCTGAACTTGATGGGTAGAAGTCAGGAACTTTTAAAGTCATCCTAGCTGTTTGTTCGTTGGAGCTAGAGTCCCAAAGCCCTCACTGCGTTCCATTTGGGTATTTGTGTTCTGTTTTAAGCCTGGGTGTAGATAAGAATCCTGGGCAAAATTTTAAGGGGAGAGTTCCAGCTGTTGATTGAAAGCTAGTTTCTTCTGTTGCTACAGGCGGATCAGCAATTGTTGGAAGCAAACGTGGTTGTCACTGCTGAGTCTGTTGTGTTAGGGCTGGTGGCCAGAACACGTGCCCTCACTTTGGGGAGTTTCCCAGATGTGGGGTCAGATAGGCACAGACTGCACCTGCCCCTAGGCCCATGCCAGGGAGCTGCGATGGGGGAGGGATGCTGTGCGAAAGATCGGCCAGTGAGGGGGGTCATCCTCCCTCCCTCCCTGTTCTTAGAAGACCTTCACAGGCCTGAAGGTTTCCAGCTCTTGGCATCACTCACTCGCTCCCAGTTCCAGAAATCCTAACTGTTGAGTTCACTTTGCATTGACCCCCTGCCCCAAGATTCTTGTTCTCCACCCGCTTGCCTTCTCCGTGTAGGAAAGCAGATGGGAAATCAGTTGCTTTCATGCTTCAACCTTGTGGAGTTTACCCAACGGCCTGATGTTCGGGGTCTAAGTTTTTGTCACTGAAGCCGAGTCGTAACCTAATAGCGGTTCGGCGAGACCGACTTAACGGTGCTTCTGCGTACATGATCTTAGACCCTTCAGGGCCATCACGGTTGTTGTGGCGGGAGACTTCATCCTGCCTGTACAGATAGGCAGACGGTCTCAGAGCAAAAAAGCACGTGCCAGCTGAGCTGACACCTCAGTCTAGACTTTCAGATTCCGTGGAGGGTCTTTTTCCAGTGATTCAGATTTGCACGTGTAAAAAGGAGTAACAGGCCCAGGATGGGGCACCGTCCCATGGAGACAGCTCCTTACTCCATAAGGAGTTAGGGACTGCCTTTGAATTTGGCCTCCAGCTTGGCGGGCTGTTCCCCATGCCCTCTTGTACCCCTGGTAGTGCCAGAGATGGCTTTCGCTCAACGTCTTAAAATTTTACCGTGATTTTAATTACCTTTCCTTTAGAACAAGTGATACTCATTTTCTGCCATATTCTACAGATAAGCCATTGACGGCATGAATGTGGATTACTGTAAAGAATATAGCACACGGAAAGGCTGGCTATGGCCAGTAATCTTAGGGCACGCGGCAGACGAAGTTGGGGAACTCCTGTTGTCAGCGCTTTGCTGGTAAATTACAAAGGCCAACCCTGAAAAGACCAAGAAAGAGATCCCTCCTTTTGGTGTGTCCTCGCTGTCCCACAGCCTTTCAGGGCACTTTGTGTTTACCTGCGGGGGTAACACGAGCTTGTGGATGAGTTCAGAGCTCTGTTCTGTTTGGGTCAGGAGCATTGGTGCCTGGTACATCCAGGGGTACGCGAACGACGCGGGGCCTTTGCAGCTGCATTTTTCTGCGACTCTCCCGTGTCAGCGGTTGGAGCTTTCCCTTAACTCAGGATATCCGCAAACAACTATTCCCTACCCCCCGCCCCCAGCCCCTACCACTTTGCTCTGAAGTTTTGTTTTAAAATGTCTTTGTATGGTCGTAGGAGCCGACTGCTTTTCATTCTGTTTGCGTAACCTGAAGGATCAATCGTGAAAATGCCAAGGCGGTGGGCCAGCCGGGTTTATTAGGTCAGGCTACAGGATTGGACTCCCCAGCTAAATGACAGCGTGCAGGGAATCCCCGTAGGGTCTTTCCAAAATAGAACGGAGCTATGTTTAGCTTGTTAAGATAAAGAACTGGTCGGGGGAGGGAAGATAATGGGAAGAAGGGCTTGTATGTGTACATGATTATGATTCATGGAGAAGAATCCAATTTTATGGAAACCACAGCCCAAATTAGAGAAAGCAAGCTTTTGGATTAAAATGATTTCTGTTGTGGTTGTAACATACCACAGTTTGATTTTTGTCCAGATGAAAACATTTGGTTTTCACTTCAGTAAATATTGTGGAGACATTGCCAGCTAATTCTGAAAAGTAATGAAATACGGCTTTGGCAAAGCACGCATGCATTCTGTACTCCCGATTCCACTTATCTGATCCAAGTTCAGATTTTTTTCCCGCATTTGCTAATGTACTTGAATAATCAGAAGAGAAAAATCTGCCTGTGATTTTAGGAGAAAACTGTATACGCTAAATACACTTTTATAATTTAATGGGTATAGAAACTCCCTTGCTCCTCCCCAGATACCCCACACATTCCTTAAGTCTTTCCAAACCTTGGCCTTTTCATTGATTACATTGCTAGAGTTACAGTTTGCAAGGGAGACGGGATGTAATTCTGCTTGGTGAGTCAGCCTCACTGTGTTGTTAATTAACATCGCCATGGCGCTTGAGGGGGGGGTGGCGCAGGGACCACCCTGAAAACACCAGGGAAGACCTCCGAATGGGGAGCAGCTGAGCCCCCTGGGAGACCCCTTGTTTTCCCTGTCTTTTCTGGTGTGCAGCAGGTGGGTCTTGCTATGGAAAGGGAAGAGCTCTCTGGGGAAGCTTTTTCATGCTGTGAAACCAAACCGCCCCCTGTCCCTCTTCTCCTTGCTCCATTCCAGTTTTCCTCAGCACTAGACCCCCAGCAAGCTTTTCCTGAAGTCTGCCTCCTCGGATGTTTGTAGTAAAGAATTCTCCCTAATAAATTGTCTAGAGATGATGCTTGCTTATGTACCAGGATCTGTAAGTTGCATAGTGTTTTTGATGAAAACTTTAAAAGCATACGTGCCCTTCTCTTTTCAAATACTAAACACTGATTGAGCTTTCTGGGGACTGTGCATCCGTAATGACTGTGTAACACACCCATTCACCCCTTTTTAAAATCCTGAGGAATGTGGGGTCGTTTTCACTAGCGAGAAATAACCCAGATTGCCTTAGGGTTTATAAAATGCCTTTCCTTTACCTTTTCTTATGTCTAGCAGATTCCTCTTGCTCTCTGCTAATCTGTAAATTAGATAATCAAGCTTGAATCTAGGCTAAGAAGAAATGAATGTGCTCTGCATGAATGCCTTTAACTAGTTGTGGTTCCTTATAGGCTCTATGCTTACTTTCATCTATTTGAAGTTGTTCCCTCATTATTCTCCAGGTATTAGTATATAACAGTGCTCCTCTGTCACTGATTATTTTTAGTGTGGCCTGAAATAATGGGATGATTTTACTGGTTTTATCTCCATGAGAATGAAAGCTCCTTCCACTCTTGGCCAGCTCTTGGTTTGTCTTTTTTTTTTTTTTTTTTTTAAATATTATTTATTTATTTGACAGAGAGAGAGAGAGAGATCACAAGTAGGCAGAGAGGCAGGCAGAGGGGGAGGGGGAAGCAGGCTTCCCGCTAAGCAGAAAGCCTGATGTGGAGTTTGATCCCAGGACCGTGAGATCATGACCTGAACCGAAGGTGGAGGCTTAACCCACTGAGCCACCCAGGCGCCGTTGGTTTGTCTTGATCTGAATGCCGGCTTTGCAAATGAGACAGGCCAGCAACAGGGGCTTCACGGATCACATACAGTAGACACTGGTGATAGGGTACCAGGCTCTGTGGGATTTAACGTTTCCTGCTGGCTTCAGATGGACTCTAAAGTTAGTGAAATGGGAGGGCATGAGAAAATTCTGGAGGTCTGTTCTTCCGAGGCAGAAGCTCACAGTTCACAAGGTTGGTGGTGGCTTCCTGAACACAGGCTAAAGGACATACCCAGGAGGAGCTGGGTTGTTTGTCACGAGTGGCACCTGCCAGAGGGGAGAACTGGTATGAAAAAGGTGAGGATGCTTTGATGATGATTTTACCTTTGGGTCCAGCAGGGTCCTGATGAGAAGCATAGGCACCTGTTAGTGTGAGGGTGCTCTGTGCTTATGCCCTGCCCCCTAAACTGAGGGCACAGCACCTCCCCCCACCCCCTCTGCAGAGCCAACTCCCCCAGGACTTGGTGGCAGAGTTTCATGTTGAGAATGCCTCTCGGGAACACCCCGTCTCCTGCTCTTCACATCTTACCTGTTCCTTGCGTTAGCCTCTGACTTTCTCTAGAGGTTAGAGCAGTTTGTTTGTATTTGCGGAGAAGCTGCTAGAACGGATACATACAAAAGATTGGTTATTTGCTGCTATTGTGGAAGAAATTACCCTGTGTGCTTTCTTTAAGGGATATTAATGCTTGGATGCATCTAGACATCTCCATTTTATCGTTCTCTGGAACATAACGTTTACCCTGTTCTCAGAATCCTCAGTATAAGATACAGGATAGTTGCTTCATGCTGCTTAGCCAACCTTTGAGTCCTAAAAAAAATCCTCAACAGATGCTGTTAAATGGAAATAAACTCTTTGTTTTCCATATGTTGCACCTGGATCTTTTAGCAGATCCTCTTTGAAACCTTGACCATTTTTACAGTCTGACTCCCTCTCCCCCACCTTAAAAAAAAAAAAAAAAGACTCCCCAATGGTCCTTGGTTGCAGAATTTGTTCCATTGGGTGCTGAGAGGAATCCCGGGAAGGCTGGAAGGTTGGAGGGGCTGGGCTGAACCCCCTACCGGCACATCCCTTCCCCTGCTGCC
Organism: Neogale vison; assembly: GCF_020171115.1. Taxonomy (NCBI): domain Eukaryota; kingdom Metazoa; phylum Chordata; class Mammalia; order Carnivora; family Mustelidae; genus Neogale; species Neogale vison. The sequence continues at coordinate 138,120,315 of NC_058091.1, forward strand.
CCCTGGTGGGCGGCGGCGTCCATGGGCTGCTGCGGACTCCACGCATGCGCATAATCATGCACACACGCATGCGCACACTCACGCACACGCACCTGGTCTGTGCTCGTGCGCGTATCCAAGATGGAGCCTGGGGAGGCTCTTTGGAAGAAATCCCGCTTGGCTCATTTCCTCTGGGAGGCACTTGAGATGCCTCCCTCATTCCTGGTTATTTCATAGAAGAGAGAAATCGAATGACCGAGCCCCCCCAGTTCCAAGCTTGGAGGTTCCTTGCTCGGTCTGTCCGACAGCACATGACATGTCTTCTGCGCTGTTCTGTGAGGGGATGAGTGGGACCTCGTGGTGAGATAAAGGTCTGTGTCTGTCCGTCTGTCTCATGAGTGCAAAATACAGTTTGTCTTGCTTTTTGTAAAGTACTTCTGCGGTAAGATTCGGGAAGGAAAGGTCCAGCAGGACTGGTCACTGGACTGCGGACAGCGGCACCCGTAGCCACCTGTGAACGGAGAATCCTAACTGCGCGCTCCGGGTTGGAACCGGGACGGGTGCCGTCCCCTCCTCCTAGTCACTCTCGCGCTAATTCTTCTCTTTTTTTTTTTTTTTTTAAAGATTTTATTTATTTATTTGACAGACAGAGATCACAAGTAGGCAGAGAGAGAGAGGAGCAGAGAGCCCGATGCGGGGCTCGATCCCAGGACCCTGGAACCATGACCTGAGCCGAAGGCAGAGGCTTTAACCCACTGAGCCACCCAGGCGCCCCTCGCGCTAATTCTGAAACCACTTCAGAACAGATCTATAGATAAGTCGTTCCAGGGGAAGTTCGGCTAGCTGTTTCCTCTTTTCCTTTTTTTCTTCATCGGTAGCTCCTGGTTTATAAGAACCTTCCTTCCATCGGAAACCTGCTTCTACCTGGCAATGATCAAAGGGGCGGAAACAAGCAAGCTTAATGGCTTTTCGGACCATGGCCCAGTCTGTTCTGCCGTGTACATCCTTTGGAGTTTCATTTCTACCCAGTGGTGTGACCCACATAACTTTTGGGGTTTTTAAAATGTAATGGAAGGAAGAAAGAACAGAATAGGAGAAGAAGGGGCCTTGGAGGTGTCTGTGGTCCTTCCATTTCTGCAAGATTGGTATTGGGCTTAATACCACTTCCCCCAGTGTTGCCCATTCATTCCGTGTCCTTGTTGGATCATGTGGCTGGCAGCCGGACAGGGATGGTTTTAACCTTTCGTGGCTGAAGTTCAAAATCTCCATCAGGAGGGAGAGTGGATTGGTCACTTGTGTCAATGCTGATACACTGAAGCGTTAAGCTCATTCTCGGGAAAGGCAAGAGAAGGAATGAATTTCACATTTAATAGTTCTTCTGCTACTTGGTAGTAGTTCTCTCCCCAAATACTTCATGGTTAAGAGGATTGAAGTTAGGGTGCCTGTGTGGCTCAGTCGGTTGGGCGCCTGCCTTTGGCTCAGGTCGTGGTCCCAGGGTCCTGGGTTTGAGCTCTGCGTCAGGCTCTCTGCTTGGCGGTGAGCCTGCTTCTCCCTCTCACCCCACTTGTGTTCTTTCTCTCACTCTCTCTGTCAAATAAATATTTAAAAAGGAAAAAGAAACAAAGATTGACTTTGTTGCTGGAAATTAATTTGGGAGATTTTCTTTGGATGTTAAGCAGCCTCTGGTCTTAATCAGTGAGTTGAGGGATCTCTAAATTGTCATTGTGTGATAAAGAACTGAGTTGTGCTTCTTTGTAAATGGAGCTTATCTTCTGGTGTTAGTTTTATCTTCAGTTCAGAAATGAGAACATTGAGGGGCACAAGCAGAAGGTTAAAGCATAAAAGGAGTGAGGGATACAGGGTTTGCTCTTGGGAGGTTTTTGTTCTGTTTCTTTAAATCCAGCTCCAGCACTTGTAGCTTCGTGTTGTGCCGGGATTTATTTCAGTAATTTTTACCTGCTACTAACCTGGTCATAATATCAGAGCCGCTTCCAAATACATTGTGATTCGGGGGAATCCTTGTCTGTTATTCCCCTCGTAGTGAATACAAGACCATTACCTTATATGGGAATACGTCAAAGCGTTTTTATCGCTTGGTTTGTCTTTTGTTTTATTTTTATTGTTTAACTTTTTAAAAAAGATTGATTTATTTATTTGACAGAGAGAGAGAGTGCGTGTACGTGTGTGAGAGAGATTACAAGTAGGTAGAGAGGCAGGCAGAGAGGGGGGGAAGCAGGCTTCCTGCCGAGCAGAGAGCCGGATGCAGGATTCGCTCCCAGGACTCTGAGATCATGACCTGAGCTGTGTCTTTCTTTTTAAAATTCATTTGTTTAAATTCGTGTTAGTAAGTTAAATGCATAACCCAGAATAGTCTCTTCTCTTCCTTGACATTGTAAGTAGGTGTTTCAATTTTACTGCCCGCCCCAGCTCAGTTCAGTTCTTTGTGGTCGTCATGTCCCTCCTTCCCCAGACCATTCATATGAGATTTAAAATTTTTGATTTGTTGTGTTTGGTGAATGGCATCATCCCTCTACTGGGGGAATTTGCTTGAAATCCATTGAAAGGGCACAGATGGAGTTTTATGTCCTGGGGGATATTTGAAAAATAAAAATGGCAGGGAGATGAACAGCTTTGTTTTATCTGCTCAGGCACCGGGATTTCCCTTCGTCCCTTAATAAGTGTCCCCATTTGTAGTGCCCCTTAAAGGAGGGGCGAGGACCCAGGCCTGTGTTGACGAGCCCTCTTCTTTCAACCCCGCCAGGTTCTCCTGCACTGCCCAACAGCATGGTGTATTTCGGAAGCTCTCAGGATGAGGAGGACGTCGAGGAGGAAGACGATGAGACGGAAGACGTCAAAGCAGCCGCCAACAATGCTTCATCTTCATGCCAGTCAACCCCCAGGAAAGGAAAAACCCACAAGCATGTTCACAATGGGCATGGTAGGTCCACTCTCGATTTGGGGCAGAAAATGCTAGAATGCACAGCTCTGGCTGAGAGAGCTGCAGTAGGTCATCTGTTGAGGTAGAAGAGGACGATGAAGGCTGCAGAGCTGGTTCTGGGCCCTTGTCTAGGTGCTAGGAGCTTGCAGGGCAAAGAGGTGAGTACCGCCCAGTACAGTCAACGTATGTTCTAGAAGAGATTTTGTTAAGACACGGGTGTGGATATTCATTGTGGAGGCGATGGTCAGTCCTGTAAGCACTGTAGATAATGGGATCCGCAAGAGGAAGAGATCCCCTCTACATAGGGATGGCCAAAAAGATCTCGTGAAAAATCTTTTGTGATCAACTTAAAATTACTGTGATTTTAGCAGTCAGAGGTCATGTCGAAAGTAAACTATTGTCGAACATGTGGAATCAAGGAAATGCACCTGTGTTATGAACCAGACGGATTGTTTTTCTCCTCCTTGAAGGTTGTGGTTTGGGAGGAGGACAAGAGTGGTCATCAGTGAGGAATCGACCGAAGTGAGTCAGCCGTGGCTAGAGCAGGGTAGTGACGTAATCGGAGTTGCGCCCTGAAAAGATGAAGCTGGCATCGATGGTGAGGGTTGCTGAAAGGGAAGGGGACCTGAGGAAGGGGACACCTCAGAAGGCTGGGATTGTGGCTGGCTCCTGGCCAGAGGTAACAAAGGCTGGGGAATTCCTCGCTGCACTGCCTCAGGGAGGATGGGGGTTGGGGAGAGAAAGGAGGCAAGAAAAACAGGCAAGGTGAGGTGGGGAGAATCCCTCCGGGAGCTATTATGGCACATTTCCTGTTGTGTCCCTACTGGGACACTAGGCATCCTGTTTCATTCGGGGCTCAGAGACCCTGTGAGGTGGCCAGCCCCTGTCTATTATGGCTTCAGCCAGCACAAAACCTGTGTTGTCAATAAGTGACTGAGGCAAAAGCAGATTTCCCCCTTTCCTCCCGCGTTTGTGTACTGAGCTCCTGTTGTCTTTCTGGACCCTGTGGGCAGTAGAGGCTCAGGTCCAGCGTGGGATGCGTGTGATGGGGCCATGCCTGGCTTTCACCATTGTTGAGCCTTTCTGCCTTGTCACTATCATGGTTATTTGTCCTGCTTCTTGACTAGGACTGTGTTTAGGAGGCATGCAGACACAGTGGAGGCGGAGACCCTCTTTTTAAGAACTTAGAGTTGGGGAGAGGGGCTTAATACTCCCAGTGCAGACTACGGAGTGCTGACTTAATTTTAACCTCAGAGGAACAAGGGCCCCCCCTGCAGCTGTGGTCCTTGGGAAGTCTTGACAGTTGGAAGAGAGCTCCGTGTAGGAGTCGGGATACGGGTGCAGGGATGGAGCTGAACTTGCCATGGACGTTCGTGAACCGTGGCACGTGGCCTGGTGGTGGGATGGTTGTCGCACCTGAGTGTGTGTGGAGGGGGTGGTGTTCTTCGGGGTGACTGGGAGGGACCAAACGGAGGTAGTAACATGGTCTGCTGGGAGGAGGAAGGGTTCCAGTGTGGGGAATAGGAAATAGCTGATGATTTTAGATGTGGAAATGAGATAAAATAGCTCAAGTTCATAAGGATCCCTCTAGCCGCTGAGCTGTCTGAAATGAAAAGACAGATGACGAGCGTCCAAGGAGCCCGGCCAGGAAATTGCTGCCGGGGGGGCCGGACGTGGGAACAGAGCGTGGTCCAGGGGAGCGCTAGGGCGATTTGCTGCAAAGGTGAGGAGCTTTTCACTGCTGCCTGGAGAGCCAGGGCTGGAGGTAATAGAACAGGCATTAGGAAGGGAGGTGATTTGGGGGTAGTTAGGAACTTTATTATCTGCTGAGTTTGCAGGGATGGTGAGAGACACAGCTCCAGAGAACAGACTAGGAATTTATCATCCCGGAGCTGCTGGCTGCAGCAGTCAGAAGGGGTGAGCTTTCTGAGGTAGAATGAAGCCGGGAAGAAGACAGTGGAGATTTGTTTGTTTGTTCCAGTTCTTGAGGAGGTATTTTCTAGTTTTTCTTTTGGTGTAATAGGAGTCGAGAGTAAACGAACGAAACGTGAAGTTAAGCCCCTCTCGGTTGGTCTCTGCATCCATGGGATGGAAATCTGTTTCATTAGGCTAGCGTCACAATGGTTCCTTGATGCCATTTCTCACGGTCCCACTGTGTTGGGTGTGTGAATTCATTAGTCTTTTAGAGTTTCTGGACCCAATTCCAGCCCGGGGGTGAGGGCCCCCTTCCCCCACAGTACCCAGCAATTCTGGGTCACCAGCAGGGCTCCGAGAATTTAACTCCATGCCAGCACTGCCTGCGTGGAGATTGCATTGGATTCCACAGGCTGAGGGCTCCGTCCTGTGAGGCGGCCCCTCATCCCCCCCACCCTCACCTGTTAACATGCGCTTCTGGCCCACCAGCTACACACTAGAGGTTCCAGTACCTTCTCCCTCCGCTTCGATTAATGTGTTAGAGTGGCTCTCCGCACTCAGAGAGACCCTTACCTTCTCTAGTTTGTTAAAGGATACGATAAAGGATAGAGATCCACCATATGGAGAGATATGGAGGGTGAGGTATGGGGAAAGGGTATTGGAGCTCCTGTGCCCCCTCCATGCCTGCCACTCTGCTTCTCCACAGGTCTCCCAGCCCACAAACTCTTAGAACCCTGTCCTGTTGGGTTTTTATGCACGTGTAATTACATAGGCATGACTGACCAAGTCTTTGGCCATTTTATTCCTCCCCAACCCCTCTCACCTTCCCTGGGGCCAGGGGGCGGGGCTGAAAGTTTGAGTCCACTGCTGACATGGTTGGTTCTCCTGGCAACCAGCCCCCATCTTTAGGTACTTTCCAAAGTTCCCCTCACGAAAATAATAAAAAGATCTCTGTATCCCTTTCAGTGCTTTGGAAATTCCAGGGCTTGGGGAGCTGGGAGCCAGGAATCATGAGTGAGGACCAAATACGAATTTTTTGGTTTTTGTTTAAGATTTTATTTATTTATTTGAGAGAGAAGACAGCACGAGTAGGGGAAGGGGGGCCGTGGGAGAGAGTATTCAGGTAGACTCTGATTGGGGAACCCGATGCAGGGCTCCATCTCACAACCTTGAGATCACGACCTGAGCTGAAATCAAGAGTCGGATGCTCAACTGACTGAGCCACCCAGGGGCCCCTCAGATCTGTATCTTAATGACCAAATTGTACTTCTTATAGGTAAGACTATCACGGTCCCATCATGTGGATCTGGTAGATAATCCCATGACTGCTTTTGCATATGTGGTTGGGTCCTGACCTCCTCCCTTGCAGCTTGTTTGAACTTGCTGGTTCACTGTCTCGCTGATGCACCCTCCAGTGTTGAGTTCCCTTCCTTGGTTGTGCATGGGCTTACTCTCTCTCTAATTCTCTGTCCACGCGAGCTGAACAGACAGCTGCTGCCACACTAGAAAGTTCCATGCGGGGTGGGGGTCAGGGTGAGGGAATTGACTGACGTCTCCCCTGTCTGAGGGAAGAGGGTAAGAGTTTTGCATTGACCACGGTCATTGCCATTAGCAGTCACAGAAAATGTGTTTGTGTCTACAGACGCACATACCTGCCCTTCGCATACAGGGAGACTTTTATTTCTTAAAATGTCAGGAGATTTTGCTCTTAAGTAGTTAATGTGTGAGTGAGAATGATACTGCACCAACTGTAAAAGGGTTTTATTTTTATTTTTTAAGTTTTAAAAATTATTTATTTACTTACTTGGCAGAGAGAGAGAGAGAACACACAGCGAGGAGGAGCAGAGAGCCCGACCTGGGGCTCGATCCCAGGACTCTAGGATCATGACCTGATCCAAAGGCAGACCCCCAACCGACTGAGCCACTCAGGCATCCCATAAAAGGGTTTTAAATGCTCACTTTGGGGATTCACTTGTTGAAATATTCTGGGGCTCTTTTTGTGTCATGAATTTTAGGGCTCTTGGATGGGTTGGGGGGGACAGTGTGTGTCATTGGATGTAGCATGGGGTGCCTGACCTGAGAACCCACACTCGCCTCTCAGTGTCCTTGGTTTTTGTGCTCCTGTACACTCCCCTCTCTTCCCCCACAACTGCACTGGCTTCTCGGGGGGAACCCGTGCAAGACAAAGTGGAACACGGAGCATGCCCAAACCCGCTGGGTTTATCAGAGCCCTGACTCTGCCCATACTCAGAAAGACACTTCCCGAGATGAGACTTGTAGAAACCAAAAGTTGCAAGGCCCTGAATTTCCGTGTGCTAATTCTAATAATGCTGGTTCCATTGGGTCTACTTCTGTTTTCTTCTTTATGGGTCCTACATACATCTCCTCTGTCTAAAAATTCTGTTTCCTGTATTGTGTAAGACCGTGTGCTATGATCTACAGTGTATATATTTGCTAACCAGGGAATGAAGTTTCTTTGGGTGGGGGTGCAAGTAAGACAAAGGGTCCCCTACTCTACTCTGATTTCTCCCAAGGTTGTTGACTTAGAGCTTTAGTTAGAGGGAGTTCATCTGTGATTCAGTGTGGCTCCCCAGCCCTTGTCTTTTTGATGATGTCAGTTTTTGAGCTGGGAAGGGATTGGCTGCCGTTTCAAAGGTCTGCCTTTGGGTTCAACCCAGTTGGGTCCCAGAACCCCTATCCTGGTGAGAAGCCATGGGGCTAGGTACCTACCTAAACTCGGGGGAGGGATGAAGCTCAGGTGGTCTATCCTTGTGTGTGGGTGTTGGCCAAACTGCAGTCCCCTCCTGCAGTGCCATGTTGTCTGAGATCCTGGCTGGCTTTATGCTATCGCTCGGTGTATGCTGTTGCCCAACCCTGTCCCAGGCACTGATCTCCCGTGGGCATTTCCTCTGGAATTCCGTTCACCTGCTCTTTATTACTCCTTTAGAAAAGTAGGAATCCAGGGGCACCTGGGTGGCTCAGTGGGTTAAAGCCTCTGCCTTCAGCTCAGGTCATGATCCCAGGGTCCTGGGATCTAGCCCCTCATCGGGCTCTCTGCTCATCAGGGAGCCTGCTTCCCTCTCTCTCTTCTGCCTCTCTGCCTACTTGTGATCCGTCTGTCAAATAAATAAATAAAATCTTTAAAAAAAAGAAAAAAAAAGGAAAAGTAGGAATCCGTTTTATGTCTGAGTTGGTAACGGTGTTGCCATGGGCATGGAGACCTTCCGCGTCCTTCTATATACTAAACAAACACCGTTGTTAGTAAAGTTACTCTACTGTGACGTGTTCAAAAGACCAAACACCTCACCTTAAGGTACCAAATCAACTGCACTAGATTATCGCCTGGAAAATTAGTTTGAGAGTTCTTGGCAAATGTTAGCGCCCATGAGTGTTGGGCAAAGATTTTGTTTGCTTATTCCTGAAAATGTATTATCTGTGGAGGATTTGGAAGGAGGTTCTGGAAATGATTTTGTGGGGGAAGTGCCGAAACCCAGTCTGAGCCTTACAGAGGGCAGGATCTTGCTGTTAACCAGTTACACAATTTTATGGAGTTAATTTCTGTGTCCTACATACAATAAGTTTAACTTGTGAGCAGATGAAAAACGTGTGTGAAACCTTGCGCTCATTGTGGTGGTTTTGGAAGGTAACCCAGATGAATAAGGGATACGGACCTTCCCCCAGGGGCTGATGGTATGGGTCCCTCCCGGAGAAGCGATCAGAAACGGACTTCCAGGCTCTCTCCGCGTGTTTTCATGACACAGGCTTAATGTCTGGTTCAGGTACACCCTTCCCCCATCACTGTGTTTCTCACTCTCCTGTCGTTTGTGGCCCTCTGTCCTGTTACTTCAATAAGCTTTCATCAGACCCAGGTTCAAACATACTTGATAGGAAGTGGGGGCCGCTTGGTACAAGGAGCGAAGGTACTCGAGTGTTCGGACTCTGTGAAAAGTAGTGTTCCGGAGTTTCGTGTGGATGTTCTTTGTGAATTTGTTTTCCCTTTCTGGGCGTCTGGGTACCAAAGCTTTTGTAAGGTCACATAGAAAGAGAATGTGAGCCGAGATGTAGTGTCCAGGAGTCCTGTGATGTAGGGAGCGGGGTGTTCCTTCTCTCCCTGCCCCTCTCCCTTCCTTCCTGAAGCAAAGCACTTAACCTTGACAAGGGTGTTCCGGGGTCACATGTGCATTTTGGGAAGACGACCTAGGATAGCATTCTGAGGGACAGAGTGTGCACAGCTTAGAGGCAAAAATAAAAAGAGACCCTTTAAGAGACCATTGCCCTAGTGGTTACAGAGACTGAGGTTTTCACCGAGGTGCCATCGCACTGAAATGGAAAGGTCACTTGAGGCAGGCCGTTGACCCACGGGGATGGCCTGGGTCAGTGGGAGTGTAGGTGCCATGGGAAATGGGTGCCGGTGTGGTGCTCGGGGCGGTGGGGGGTGGGGGAACCTCCTAGCAAGGGCAGTGAGCCAGTTAGCCCCAGTTCCCACTCTGGAATCAGCCTGCCTTACACTCGCTGCATTTCCTCCACCTTTGACCTTTCATGTTGGTGAAACCAGGCGATGCGGTGTGGGGAGAGCGGAGTGCAGGGGTTCCACCCAGGCTTGGGACTCTGACCCACTGGGCTCTCACGTGTCTGCGCTGGCCACACGGTTGATGGCTGCCTCCTTGGAGCAAGTGTCTTACTTTCTTAGCCTCAGGCTCCTTGCCTGGAAGGTGGGCATTAAGCAAAAGTTCTGGAGGCTCTGTGTTTGCTGAGTATGTAGACATGGTGGTAGAAATCCCTGGGAGAGAGGGTGATTCCTCTAACTTGTCTTGGTAGGTGGTCTCACTCGCCTGCTTTTCTGTGTGAAGGTGTGATTTGAACGCTGTTTCCCACGCGTGCCAGAGTTTTCAGGATGTGTTCGCCTACGTTCTCTCCTGTACGAGAGTCACTGTCAAGGGGTCGGGGTGGATGGTGGTCTTGCTCACAGTGGGGGACATGGCAGATCTGAGCTCTTAATGCCCGTCACGAAGCAGGCAGGTGGCTGCTGAGAGTCGAGGTTTTGGAAATGTTGCCGGCCCTGCGCAGGGTTCTGTGACGGGGAGGGGGTGAACACTTGTGTGCTGCGATGGCGGGGTTCACTCCTGTCCGGATGGCAGCGTCCGCTTGGGTCTGCGCTCGTGCGTGGCCCGCCTGGCCTTCATGTACTTGGTTGCCAAATAACTAAAATGTATAGGACGGCAGTGCTCCTCTGCGAGGCCCGTGGAAGGGAAGGATCTGGAGGCCAGCTCAGAAACCTCCACACTGCTGGCAGCGCTCGTCCGCCTTCAGATGACCCAGAGACAGAGTGCTTTTGTTGAAAGCAGAGAAGTCAGTAGGGCTCGTAATGTAAAAAGAAAAGAAAAACGGGGACGGGGGATCCTCTTTGACAAAGGCCAGTTTTGAACGAGTTGTAGAGGAAGGAGGGACACTTGCGTTACTGGGGTAGGTGACCTGCCTCACGCTGTCCCTTCTGCAGCCTTTCTTCTAGAAAGGAGGCGGTGATAAGGAGAGAGATCACCACCAGCGGTTTATTAAAGCCCGTTCCAGGGATGACTGGGACTTGGGCCCCAGGCAGGAGACCGTGAGGATAGTCCTGCAGGCATGGTTTTCCACGGAGCCCTCGATCCAAGAACGTCATCACCCAGGAGTGGTACAAGTAAAATGTGGTCTTCAAAAATGGAGTAATCAGCGTTGCACAGCTTACCCAGCCATTTCTAGTTAATTGGAATTGTAATACCAGGTTGCCCATCACGTGTTTGTTCTGTGTTTGTTTTTGTTGCGTTTTGTTTTTGTTTTGATTTGGTTTTGGCCCAGTTCCTACAGAGGTCTTTATCAGCATCATAGTCATCAGGAGCTCCGTACCCTGCCTTTTGTAAAGCTGCAGATGAGCTGTGTGTCCTTGGGGAAGGTGTGTAACCTCTCTGATTCTTAATTTCCTCTTCTGCAAAAGGAGCCAGATACAGTAGCTTCGCAGTCGTTGGTTCATTTCTGACCCAGCACAAAGAACAGGTCTCCACACGTGTCTCACGGACAGGAACAGCCACCGCTGGGATTTCTTACGGCGGCAGATAGGCACTGCGGTGTGTGCCAGCCGCAGGACTTTTCCAGGCTCCCCTGTTGAGCCGGGTGAAGATCCCTGACTAAAATTCGGACCTGGATGAGGGCATCCTTATCGTGTGGTCAGGCAGGTCCTGTGAACCACTAATCATTTTCACAGCAGGATGTGGAATGTAGGCTGCTTTCCTGTGGTTCCTAGTGTCAGAGTGGTGCTTCTCCCTGCTTTGTGTGCTGGGGATGTGCAGGTGTGTGGGGCGTCCAGGAACATCTGTATCCTGCCCCAGGACGGTAACCCTCCCTGAAATGCGGGGAAGTTAACGTGCAGAAAACAAAATGTGAAACGTGACCACTTCAGGTATTAGTGTAGCTTGGCCAGTGGCTCAGGGTGTATAGGTAAGGCGTGGCACCTGACCCCATGGAAGGTGGCACCAGGGGAAACATGCCCCCCCGGGCTCGCCCGGCGACACTGGGCTTCCACCAGTGTCCAGGTGGGCCTGTCTGTGACCACACTCCTCTGTGGCCACGCAGTGCTGCCCCCAGCTGTCTCCTGCGAGGGCTTGCTATCCCCAGGCAGGTGTTCCGTTTTGCAGCCATGCCCCTGGACTCTGATGTTCTCATTTCCATTCTGTGGAGCATCCTCATGGAAAGGCATTTGTTTATGAAAATGCAAGGCATTTGTTTATGAAAATGCATCATCTCCGTGACGTGGGCTGTGTCACGTGCATCTGCAGCCCTGGGTCCATGCTTCAGGGTCCCGGTATTGACACCTCCGGCAGCTCCTACCCCACCAGCTCTGCAGATTCCCAGAACACTCATCCATCTCCAGGACCTCCCAGATCCGAACAAGAGGGCCCTTACATAATCCCTGTCTGGAAACAAACCCACACCGTCAGATCCCTGCTCTGGGATACTGATGTTACGTGTTGGTACTTGAAATGGCTTCGTTTTTGAAACGTTCTCATGGTTATTTTTCTTCCAGTGGGATGAGCGTGGCTAGAGGCACGAATTTTTCCTCACTGTTGTTGCTGTGGCCGGGCGTTCCTCCTCCTTTGCAGAGAGGAACGTGGGGTGAGTCCACTGTTTGCATCAGCCCCCATGGTAGCGTTTTCACAGGCTTTTCTGCACTTTAGAGAAACGGGAGGAGCCACATAGAGTGTCCTACCTCTCCGCGCTCATCCTTCCGAAGAGGGACATTTCTCAGAAGACTTTTTAAACAATGTGCCATTGGACTCCCAGCTGGCATGATGTAATTGCTTTTGGAGTCACACTGAGGGCCTGTTGTGCCAGGGCCCACACGCAGTCATTTGGATGAGTTTACCCCAGTCCTTCCGTGGAGGTGCGTCCCGTGTCTGTGCAGGGCGGGAGGGGGGTCTCACTGCGGTGGGGGCAGCCCTGGATGGCCAGGAGAGTCTTCTTTCTTCCTGGGGTGTCCTCTTCACCTTCTTCTCACCTCTGACAGCTTCATATTTTTGTGGGGTTCCCCCCCACCTCTGTTGAGGCAAGTGAGTTTTCCCAATAGTTGGACTCTGGGCTGGGAGCGTGGTTCTGAAGAGCAGTAGTGTGTGCAGTGTTGGGGCCGAGGGTCTATTGGCTCGTTGTCTTCTGCGTCTGTATTTGGGGCCTTCAGTGCTATGGTTTGCAAGCACCACGCTCAAGCCCCTGTCTTCCCCCAGATGGCTGCAGCCTTTTCTTTGTTCTTCTTTTCTTTCTAAAGAAGGAAAGGAATGCTGGGCATCTGGGTGGCTTAGTCCATGAAGTGTCTGCCTTTGGCTCAGGGTGCTGGGATCAAGCCCCATGTCAGGCTCCCTGCTTAGCGGGGAGTGTGCTTTTCCCTCTCTGTGCTCTCTCACGCACTGCTGCTCTCTCTGTGTCAAATAAATAAGTAAAATTAAAAAAAAAAAAAAAAAGAATAGGATGCCCTTTTCAATGATTTTTTTAATGCTTATGTGTGTGTGTGTGAGTGTGAGTGAGAGAGAGAGAGAAAGATACAGAATGCAGTATTCCAGGCAGAACCTTTGGGATCCCCACACATGCTAGGACAGTGGGCTGGGCCATGCTATTTTAGTGTGGGGGGGTTCCTTTTCCTGGTCACGGTAGAGCAGCTCCGCTCCAGGCAGAGGGGCTTACACAGCCGTCAGTAACAGCTGATGGAGACCAGCTTCCGGCTCGGATGCCTTCCTAACCAACGGTCAGTGAGCCAGTTACTTAAACCCCTGGAACCTCCCTGTCTCCATTCATAAACAGCTGATAGCAATAAAACTGTTGTTTTGGGGTCGGAAAGGGGAGATTGTGAAGTGGTCGCTGATGGGTACAGCATTTCATCTTGGGGCGATGCAAACATTTTGAACTTGGCATCGCAGTCATGGGTTGCACAGCTCTGAGTATGCAGAAATCCATGGGATTGGTAGGTCCGCTTCAGATGGGGAAATTACACGATCTGTGAATTGTAGCTTATTAAAGATAAACAAAAATCTGTTAGGACCGAATGAATGACAGATGCCCTTAGCGCAGTGCCTGATGCTTGGTGAGCTCTTAAAACAGTGGGAGCTGGCTGCCGTCCTCTAACTGGCGTCTCACCCAATGGCGCTTATAAAGAATTAGCACACCCTGCAGTTCTGAAAAAAATGAACGTATTCTATTAGATTTTCGGAGTCTTTAATCAGTTTTGTTGTCCAAAATTGGCTGGGATTTGTTTATGTGCTACGCATTGTAAATTGAATTCCTGAGCTCCTCGCCAGACTGCTTGGTATTTAATATTTTCAGTTAATTTCATCTGGCCTGTCTTAAGGGGAACCTTCAGCCCGGAAGAGGGCTGTTCCCAGAGACTGTAAAACGTGCACGTAGGATTTTTGACAGCCCTTTGTTTCCTGGCTGGAGGGTGGGCAGAGAGGTGTTTGTGATACAGGAGCGGTCCACAGGATTTGGAGAATGCTGACAGCGATCCTTCTCAAAATAAAAACATTCCTGTATTTTTATTCTGAAAGTGAGCAGTTCTGGAACTCGTGGGGGAGCCTTCCACGGGCACTTCTGCACATTTCCCACGGGTGTTTCTCCCAGTATGCCGCGAGCACGTGCAGATGCCTTGTGCAGATCCAGAGGTGGGCCGGAAATCTTATTACTTCAGATGGGGCCGGCCTTTTAGAAGTCATCCCCTTGCATATAGAATTTTTTCCGAAACCCCAGACTGCAAAAACATCCTTTGTTCTTCAGTAGTTAATGCACACCCCTTCTGAATATAACCCATCGTTCTGTGCCCTTTGTCTTGTTTCCTTAGAGTGATAAAGCATGAAATCCCTCTCAGCCCACTGCCTACCGTCCCAAGAGGCTGTTTGCCAGATATCCCTCCCCAGGTCCTGCTCTGGCGCATCCGAGAATGCAAATGTCTTAGAGCCCACTGATGTGGGTACCGTCCCGGGTAGCTGGTCACCATCCTACTCTGTCTCGTCCTGTCCTCTGCTCCTTTGGGGGCCGGTGGGCCAAGAAACCATTTTTCAATGATAGAAACCACTCATCCTGATTTATGGTCTTTTTGTTGCCCTGACCTTTATATTCTCGTAAAGGTCTTATGCCCTTTTAAACTTGGGTTTCAGAAGTTACTAGGAACATATGCAAGAAACATGTTTAAATGGCAGATCCGTCCAGCCCCATTACTATACGTCATTGCACGTGGCGTGTTTACTTTCTTAGATCCTGGGGCAGTGGCAGCCAGATTCCGATGGTAGAAAAATGTTCTAGGACTTAAATTCTTTAAGTTCATACTTAGAAAATTGAATTTGCTTTAAAAATCCTGATACATATTTTACTTACTTGAGAGAGCGCTATGGGGTGTGTGGAGCCCGATGTGGGGCTCAATCCCAGGACCCTGAGATCATGACCCCAGCCAGGAAGGCAGAGGCGTAACCAACTGAGCCACCCAGGTGCCCTCCTTCCTGTTTTTTATGTAAGTCAAAGTGGTAGGATTTCAGTATGTAGAATCCCATACAGAGGGGTTTTGCAGACACCTCGTAAACCCGTGGAGCTTGCTTGCCATGCTGGAGGTCGGGGTGCCAGGAGATTTCCCGTCTCGCTTTGTGGCCTGGCCCTGGCCCTCAGTGTGCGTGAGCTGTGCTCGAGGTTGTAACGGGACCTGTGCTGACCCAAGCACGGCCTCTCTGCCTTCCGTCGCGGCCCACGTGAGTGCCACCGCCAGCCCGGGAGCGGCTTCTGCCCGGGCAGCCCGGGTTACGGCACTCACACTGCTGTGTGAAAATCCCTTTGAATAGCGGGCACAAGGTTGGCAGACATTCCATTGTTTTCAGACAATAGTGACTCAAAGTTGAACTGACTCCAGGGAGTGAGTGCAGCTTTTGTACAGTAACAAGGATTTAATGCCAGCCGATTGATGGAGTCTGTCTCCCCCAAGTCAGGACGCCTTGTAATGATGGGACGCTTCCATTTAAATATCTGGCTTGGGATCAGAAACTTGGCCTGCTTCTCTTTGCCCCTCTGTCACATGCTCTTCTCTATTTGTGGCGGTTCCGTTTCTGTCCCTTCGGTTTGTTTTGGGGGTGGGACAGGAAGCCGGTCTGATTTTATGGAATTTGGTGTTTGGTCCAGCCTTGGGTCTTGGGTTCATTCCTTCCTCCTTGTTTCCATGCCTCAGCTAGCGGACCTGGCAGCCCGGTTTCCCACGGTGGCTCCTGCTCTTACTTCTGTCTTTCAAGGAGGCGAAGGCTTCAGAACCCCCTTAGCTCAGGTCTGGCACGGAGGCATCTCAGTGTGTCCTGTAACTTTTGTCAGATGCCCGGAGGGGATTTCTCTCTCCTAGTCTCTTACAGAAACAAAACACATAGGGAAATCAGGATAATGTTCTGGGGTTCTGATGAGGTGCCTTCATTCGCACAAATAATCAGCAAGGTTGGGGCATCTGTTCTGGGACGGGCACGGACACTGGCCCACGTGGACGCGCGTCCTTTGTCTGCTCTGTTCAAGGGGAATCACTGCTTTCACACGTGGCCCTTGCTTTGCCATGACGGCAGGACCTTGGAAGAAGCCAAGCCTCTTTCTCCTTGCCCCACTTCATCTGTCTGAAGAACGCATGGCATTTTATATACTTTATTTTAAATACTTGAGCGATTCCTGGAGGACAGATAAGAGGAGGCAGCTGGTTTTGTGGTTCAGGGAATGGAGACACAGATGTGTTTGGTGATCTGGGAACAAAAAAATCAAAACGAGCTAATCACATCCCTATGAGAGCCCGTGGGCATGCGGAGGTTTTAAAGACCCTGTGGTTGGCTTTCGACAGGCTGCCTCCTGGACCTCCCCCCCCTCCCCCGAACCTGCTGGCGACCCTCTGTGGGCACTGAGCTTCTGTGGGGCACGGCGTTGCGTTCCAGCTCCCTGGAGCTGGAAAGGGGAGTCGCTTTCTCGGGACGTGTAGCTTTTTCCAGCTTCCCTGCGACTGTGGGATTGCTGGAGGGAGGCTTCTAGAGTAACTTGTGTTGCCTGATTTCTTTTTCATCCCTGATTGGGTGTAGCTCTGAGCTGCTCGGGCACGGAGTGACCCTAAATCAAAATATGGTCTTTGCTTGCCATGGTGTGAAAACACTGTCTGTAGGCCATTTAACCTTCAGCGTATGTGTATACAAATCAATATATTTGTCTCTGTTCATTAATGTAAAGCTATTTGTATCTGAGCACAATACAGTTTCCTAATACAGTTCACCGTGATAAATGCTTTTTTTCTCCCCTTGAAGAAACGAGTCCAATTATTCCTTTTAATTGGGGGAGAGCGTGCGTAGTTCTCCATCCACCTCTCTCTCTGTCTCTTATGTTCACAGGGTTTAGTCTTTCCCTGTGAGAGTGAGCTTTTTTTTTTCCTTTCTCCTTCTCGAGAATCTTACAAATTAAGACAAAAGATAATTACTTGGAGGGGTGAAACTGGCAGGTTCCCACGACACTTAAAATTAATGAGCTGTTGAGGACAAAATATACCTTGTCTCTGGCTCCATCGTCCCCCCACTCCCCGCCCCTTCTCCCCCTTTCTTCCCATTTAACACATGATTTGACTTTTTGGCTGTGTTTGCCATTTGGGTATATGGCTGCTGTAAAAAAAAAAATAGCAAAGTGGTTACAGAAAGTGGATTCATTGGAAAGCTGTCTCTTTGTTTGCAATTCAACGTTAATTTCATCCAGTTTTTAATTTTTGTCTTTCTGAATGCTTCCTCTTCTTCCGACGATCTGATCAAAACCGTCTGCAGTGCTGTGTTTCAGTCTGGTTTATGAGGTTCGTGGCATTTGCTCGGCTGCCCAGACTTCCCGGACCCCATGGCTCCCAGGCTCCCCTCGCCCTTCTCCCTGAGGCACCGCTTCCCTGCTGGGGTTGAGGGGGAGCCCTTCTTCCGTGTCAGGGTCACACCCTAGCTCTGCAGGGAAGGCTGATGCAGGATCTGGATTTTTCTGGATCTCAGAAAGCTCTCACTGGCTGTAACCACAGTGCCACACTTCACGGATTTCCTTGAGGTCCCTGTGGAGCAAATGGCCTTGTCCTGTGGTTCGTTTGGAAAGGAGTGGGACGACAGTGCGCATGGCGGTGTCCTGCGACATCTCTGGCATGGGCGCCGTCAGAAAGAGTGTGGGGGTCCCAACCGGCCAAACGAATATTCTCTCCAGTTTCTCCAAGCAACCCCGTGAGGTGGTAAATGGGAAATTGAGGTCAAATTGCTAATGAATCCTGGGCTCAAATTTAGGTCGATTCCTCTCAGAGCCTGAGATCTTGGGGGAGAGGTTCCGAGATCTAGATCCAAGTCCAGGGGCCACCAGATATATGGAAACCTTGGTGCTGGAGCTAACCTTGGAGAAGCTGCTCCAGCCTGGCAATGTCTGGGGTCTTGGTTTTGACCCCGGGGTTTAGACCCCTCTCTAGTCAGGGACACCCCCACCCCCACCCCCCACCCCACTGAAGGATTGTATGTATGGGTATTTGCCATATTAAAATTGAAAGTGAGGGAGTTTTAAAATATTTTTAAAAATTCTATTTATTTGTAAAGCTTATTTTTCGTAATCTTCCCACTCAACGTGGGGCTTGAAATCCCAATCCTGAGATCAAGAGTCGTACGCTCTTGTGACTGAGCCAGCCAGAAGCCCCTAAAATGTTTTTTTTAAAAAATGACACAAACACATTACACATCAACACAAGTAACATTTTTCTGGAAAGTAACTATTCCCAACGCCAAAAGTTATACCTGGGAAGAGTTGCATTGTTTTGCATTTTTGGAAAGCTCTTTAATATCAGGCTTAGGAGAAGATGGCGAGGTTCTTCTGTTTTGTCTCAGACGAAAGTACACTCCGGAAAGGCAGGAATATGGGAGGGTGATTTTATCCTTTGGTCTCACACCCAGACTCAGCCAGTGGTAGTTTCCTGAAGGTCGGTTGGTGCAACAGTCTGATCTGGTGAAAGGTGAACCTTTCATGCTCCGTTACATTAAAATCCATCGGTTTGCCTTGGGCCTTGGATGGATCTCTTACCCTTGCACAATTTTGTCACGTTTTGTGTTGATCACTTGAAACTAATGCTTCACCAAGTACCTCTCCCAGTCGTCGGCACCTTTCATGAAACACAGGCGAGCGGTCCTGCATGTCCCCTGGCCTCACTGGAGAAGGCTTTCCGTGTGGGGAGGCTCTGGAACTCGGTGGCAGAGAAAGCTTTTCCACGACTGTGACTTTTGCCCAAAGTCGTAAATTCTATTCCTGGCAGCCATAGTTTTTTGTTACTTTCCACAACAAAACGGTGGACAAATCACTACGTCAGCCCTTCTTCCCAGGGAAAATAGTGTTCCGTGCACACGGCTAGCTTTGCACACTCAACCATCGCAACGGGTTGGCCTTTTCCTGGAAACGAGCTCCTTTGATGCGCAGAGGAGTGCTTCATGGGCATGTGCCATTTTGTCACACAAAGTACGGACACCCAAGGGTCGGGGTTTCATACCTGTAACAATTTGTGCTGCTCATCACTCGCGGAGGTGAGAGCCGCCTCCTCTTGCCTGCCTGCCTTCTTGCTGACTGCTAGGAACTGGTGATGATGTAGTCAATCCGTAGGAGTGTTTAATTTGTGTTTTGCCCGCTGGTTTCGGTTCTAATTTGTTTTCAGGAGAGAGCATGTGCCCGCATGAGGTTGGGGGGGCAGAGGGAGAGGGAGAACATTAAGCAGGCTCCACGGCCCAGCCTGGAGCCCAGCGCGAGCGTGCTGCTGGGGGCGGCTCAATCTCCCCACCCTGGGATCATGACCTGAGCCATAATCAAGAGTTAGATGCTTAACAGCTGAGGCCCCCGGACCCCCCTTTTAAAAAACAGTAGTTGTGTTGAGATACAACTGTCCATGAGTCCCAAATCCTAGGATACATCTCAGCATGCCGTTCAGTAGTTTGTTTGTGCATTGAATTGTGCATCCATCCCCACACTCCGCTTCGGTGGCAGTTCGTGTCCTGTCCCCCTTGTTCCCATCAGCAGTCACTCCCAGTTTCCTGAAACGTCCCAACCTGCTGACAACCATTCATGGGCACCCCAGCTCCCAGTATCAGCCTGTTCTGGTCATTCCATGGGAATGAGCTCCTACCAGATGTGACCTTTTGTCGTTCACTCCTTTCACTTACTGTAGTCGCCTTCTAGACCCTTCACGCCGGTGCACATGCGAGCGCTTGATTCCTTGTTTGGGATGGACAGTATCCTGTTCTGTTTCTCTAAATACCAGTTGATGAAACCTTTGTTTCCCCCCAGTTTTTAGTTATTATTTATTCTGCCTTGAACATTTACACACAAGTTTTTACGTGGAGATGTAGATTTAAAGATGTATTTGTTTTAAAGAGTATGGGTGCACGAGTGGGGGAGGGGCAGACAGAATCTTTTTAAAGATTTTATTTATTTGAGAGAGAGTGAGTAAGAGAGAGTGAGAGAGCACAAGCTGGAGGAAGGGACGAGGGAGAGGGGGAAGCAGGCTCCCTGCTGAGCAGAGAGCAGGACACAGGACACGGGGCTTCATCCCATGACCCTGGGATCTTGACCTGAGCCAAAGGCAGACGCTTAATCAACTGAGCCACCCAGGTACCCCCGGAGAGAGAATTTTGAGCTAATTCCCCACTCAACAGAGAGCCCGAGGCAGGGCTCCATCTCAGGATACTGCAGTCATGACGTGAGTCACAGCCGAGAGTGGGGCACCTCAGTGTGGACATTTTATTTCTCTTGTGTCCATACCAGGGAGTAGAATTGCTGGGTCATACAGTAACTCTTCCACTTTTAGAGGAACTTCTGGCCCATTTTCCAATGTGGCTGCGACATCCCACATCCCCACCAGCAGGGAATGAGGGGTAGAATTTCTGAGTCCTCACCAACACTCCCCGTTATCTGTCCTTGGAGGAGGCCATTCTAGTGGATGTGAAGTTGTTGGTGTCTTATGGTGGTTTTGATCAGCATTTCCCCGATGCTAATCTACCTTCTTTTTTACCATTCCTGAGCTCAACACAGTGAGAAGGGCAGATGAGGGTCTTGGTATAATTACAAAAATAATTTTGTCCTGTGGAATCCCCTGAAAGGGTCTCCGAGTCCCCTGAGGGTCAAGTTGCTCATTAAGCCAGTAGAAAAATAATCGGGTCTGTGGTCAGCATTTATTTCTTCTTGCTCGGGCTGGACACCAGCCCCATGTCTTTCTTCCATGAAACCGAGGTCTGCCCAGGGCAGCCACTTGTCCGTATGGAAGCCCTTCTTCACACTGCTCTGGGCAGGGAGGACAGAAAGCCAAAGGAGGGTTTGCCACATGGTCTGACTCCTTCCTTAGTCACCTGAGCTGGTCCTTCTGAACAGGCACTGATGAGGCTTCCCAAAGCTCCATGCGGGGGACATGCGTCCTCCCCATTCTACAGAGAGCACCGTGGGGCAGATAGACTTGCTGGGCTGCAGAGGGCCATGCTGGGAATTGAGCTGCTGTCCAGCACAGTGTTACCAACAAGGACAGAGCCTTCGAAGCACATCTTTTTAACCGAACGAAGGGAAGTAATTGCAGAACTGCGACTTTCTTAGCAGTCGTGACAAAGCACAGAGGGGTATAGAATATTTGAGATTTAAAAAACAAAAGAAAAAAACAGAACCCCTAAACAAGCCAGCTTCCCATGCTGTTCCAGGAAAGAAGCTGTGTTCATGGCTCTAGGAAATGGGCGAGCGGTCAAGAATTGCCCAGATTCATGTTCCTTAGCTTAATCACACTGAAGTAGGGCTTCTTACAGATGCTGCTTTTAATTTGTCTTGAAAGTAAGTACAGACACTCCCAGCTTGGGTGAGACTGACGGGCTCTGTGCTTACACCGCTCACAGCCCTGCACTTTCCCTGTGACTGAGTTTCCTGTAGAACCTCCCGCAGTGTGGGAGCACATACCGGATTGGTGATGCTGGGAGTCTTCAGCTGCGGGATTGAAACTCTGTGTAGAAGAGGTAGTCACTGGTGCAGGGAGGAACTTTTGAGACGGAAGTTCACAGCCAGTCTGGGCATGGGCGACGGTCATTCTCTGTTCTGTGGTTTGCCGGGTCGTGACAAGGGACCTCAAGACCGTCTGTGTTAGCACTGGGATCAGGAAGCAATCAGGAGGAGACGTGGAGGGCTCTCTTAGCATTTGGAAATACAGGCGGGCTTTCTAAGCATAAACGTGAAGACGAACGTCAAAAAAAAAGGTTAGCAGATTTAGCCTCACAACAGATGGGAAAGCGCATGATAGAGAAGAGGAAAATATTTGCAACCTCTCAGGCATCGCAGGCCTTTAAAGGACACAGCAGAGGTGAAAGAGAAAGTTTAGGGAGCTCTGGGCACGCAGTGTGCAGGCAGCCGTCCTCAGAAGAGACAGGCTTCGTTGGTTTTGAGCTCTCGGAATGGGGGCCGGGGGTGGCAAGGCGTGTGGCTTCTTCATGCCAGCAGGAAGTGACTTCTGCATAGCCCCTTCGGGGTAGGTGTGGCCTGGAGAAGAGGTACCCGAGGGCAGTGGACGCCGTGATCTGTATGGCTCCCCCTCATCAGGAAATGCACTGGGACCCTTTCTGAAGGGACAGGTGCCAGGGCTCGCTGTAGCTTCCTTGTCTGTCCTGCCTTTGTCTTTCCCCCAAAGAAGGCAGCCACCCCCCCCCCCCCCCCGGATGGTGTGAGGGGAACAGATGGGAAAGGCTCGGGGGTTCCGTGCAGAGGGCCCGTACCCACAGTCTGTGATCGTCAGCTCCAGTGGTAACGCAGAGAGGGAACTCCGAACAGGAACCAAATTGGAGTTTCCTATAAAAAGCCAAGCACCGTGCCATCCTCTTCTAAATTGGCTCGGTGGGTGGCATCGGGGGTCGGGGAGGGGTTGGGCCTCTGCCAGGCATACCCCTTCTCTGCCCCGTTCTGTTGGCTTCATCTGTAACATGGGCCCGATGCTCATGTCCTCGTGGGCCCTTTGGGTTCTGTGGGGAGCAACGTGACCTGTCGGCTGTGACCCTGGTTTGTGGAGAGCAACGTGACCTGTTGATTGTGACCCAGGTTTGTGGGGAGCATCGTGACCTGTCGGCTGTGACCGCTGTGCGGGCTTCTGGAACAGAAACAGGTCCAGCTCCAGCTCCGACACACTCTTCCCTCTGGTCACCCATGGGGCAGTGCAGCAGCTGCGTCCCTGACCCGCATGTGTGGGCAGACCGTCCGTCTCCCGGCCTGTGTGTCTGAGGATACACGGTCTTCCTCCAGCTCCCGTCTCTCCATGTGCGGGGCTGTCCTGTTCTCAGGACTCAGGATAGGACCGTTGGTGTTCGTCTCTTCATTTGAGTTTCTTTTTGTTTAAGGAGTGATGTTGATACTCCGAGGGCGGCTGGGTTTTGTTTTACTTCAGTAGGGATTTTTAAAAATAGATTTTCTAGCATTTCAACCCCAGCAAGTAATTCTTCGGCTGTGCCTTGAATGGTTTTTGTCTCGGAGCCTTGGGATTATTCCTGGCTGTTGTGTTGTGGGGACAGGTGGGGGGTGTTTTGACTTGGGGTCGCTCTCGAGCGTGGATGGGATTCATAGGCCGTCCAGAATGTTCTCTTTCCCTTTGGCATCGGGGCCTTGGCGCTTGGTAGTTACAGTCTCTGCTGTAGTGACCTCGTTCTCTCTCCTTCCTTTCTAGTTTTCAATGGTTCCAGCAGGTCAACACGGGAGAAAGAACCTGTTCAAAAACACAAAAGCAAAGAGGCCACTCCCGGGAAGGAGAAGCACAGCGATCACCGGGCTGACAGCCGGAGGGAACAGGCCTCAGCGGCCCACCCCCCAGCGGCCCCGTCCACGGGCTCCTCGGCCAAGGGGCTCGCTGCTAACCACCACCACCCCCCTCTGCATCGGTCGGCTCAGGACTTACGGAAACAGGTAAAGCCCGGCCCCGCTGCACGGGTGACCCCCACCACACCGGTGACTCCCACCACACCGGTGACTGTCTGCCAGGTACCACTTCCCCATGTCACCAGCTAACCAAAGGGGGCCTGTGAGTCAGAGCCTCAGGAGATCTGTAATGAGAGGGCTCCGGCCGCAGAAGGGTGGTGGTCAGAGGTAGGATGGGGACGGAAACCTCACCTTTGCATGGAGGGGTTTGTGCACATCCGTGAGCTGGTCTGGGGTGTGTTCACATCAGCCATGGAGCACGCCCGGGTCCTGTGTGTTGGCGATGGTTGGGGGAGCCTCTCCTCTGCATTACCTCTCTCCCACCCCGTGTCTCGGGCACCAGATGAGTCAGAGTCCTGTCAGGGTGAGCCTAGAGAAGCTACACCTGGACAGCAGGCCTGCCGGCTGGAGTGCACCCAGGGACAGCCTTGGACGACTGCTCTGTTCTTCGTCTGAAAAGTTAGTGTCTCTTCTGGGACTGAGGCGCAGAGGACGTGCCTGGGCATGCGCTGCTGAGCTGCTCCCCTGTGCTGGGGAGCAGTGGGGGACACATGGTCTGCCCCTCAGGGTCCACAGAGCACGGCTGCACCCAGCTCTCTAGTCTGCCTCCCGCTGTCCCCACTGCAGAGTCGTAACAGACGACACAGATCCTATTGGGAACCTCCCAAGAATAGCCTCGGGCTCTGCCACTGCTGGTGTTCCCGGCCTTGGACGGGGATTTCTCAGGGCCTCAGGAGGCTGGCTTGGGAGACAGGCAGGTGTCTGAAGACCCGCAGTGGAACGGCTGTGTCCCCTGGGTCGGTGGCATTTCTTCTGTCCCCGCTGCTCCTTCCTCACTGCAGTTTGAAGTCAGGAAGCGGTGGGGAGCGCAGATGAGCTCTCCTCACAGGGCATTTATGAGCCAGAGTTAACCTTTTCTCCAGAATGGACCAGAGACTGTAATCTAAAAGATGGAGTCAGGGCGAGGACGGAGGAGAGGTCCTGCGTGGCAGTATTCTAGAATGACGAAGGGATGGCGGGGACACAGGTCTTTGCTTTTGTGGATCTTTCCTTTCCATCTGGCCTTTCTTGTTCCTGACGATACGTGGGGTGATCTCTCCTGGACACGTGTATTCTTGCCGTGTATTCGTGTGCGTGTACGTGGGAGTGTGCGTGTGTCTCCATGTTCGTTATTAGTGTTAATCTTCACCTTCACGGGTGATTCAGCTCGGGGGTTGGTGATTCCTGTTTTTGTTCCCAGGCTCCTCACGTACCACCGTTTCAGCCTTTGTGCTGGTATCTTGAGATTGAGCAAGTACGTGTGGCATCTTTTAAACCTTGCCCCCTCTCGGCTGTCAGCATAGGCCCCTCGGCTCAGGATGTCCCTGTGTAACTGACCGTGAGGCATCGCATAGCTGGAGGGAAGAGGTGGGGGGGTGGGGGCACCCTTCTGCCCTGTGCTCCCTGGCACGCAGGTGCGGCCCGTTGCACATACGCTGCAGCTGGAGTCAGAGGAGAGACCCGGGGTTACCCCTCGAAGGGCACCTGCAGGAGCCTGGCTCATGGGCTTTTGTTCAGGGAGCCATCTTCACAGGCCGGCTGTCACCATGCCCTGCGCAGGGCTTTCCTCCTTCCTCCCCTCCTCCCCTGTCTCCTCACCCCAGAAGGGCCTGCCCAGGGCTCCCCTCTCACGTGGTGGCTGACCACGACCTTCACTGATACCTGAACCTCTTGGCTGCTGTTGTTCACTTGGAGGCAGTCACGCCCACTCCCCTCGGCGTGATTGGGGAAACGGAAGGACAATTTGGAAACCACTGAATCCCGTTATTTAAAGACAGAGAAAATGAGGTCCATAAAGCTACATTGCAGATTCCTTGGTAACCTCCTGATGGAGATGACTGGGATCCAGTCTTTCCTCCTTCACCGCATAAAAGATGCGCCAGAGGACATGCTGATTTTTAACTTCAGATCATAGGATTAACTTACTCGGGTCTGCCTGAGACAGAAGGATGAACGTGGACGGTATTCAGGGTGGTGGGCAGCAGGGGGTACAGTGTCAAGGGGGTGCTGCCCAGAAGGGGCTTCACCCTGTTGGCACTGATGTGCTCGGGCGCACTGATCACTTGCTGTCTTTACTGTAAGAGCCCTTTGCCCGTTACCTTGTGTGACGCCACGTGCCCCGGCCGCCCTTGCTTCCCGAGAGCCCAAGCTTCTGAGCCTCGCGCCCTTACGAGAGCGGCGATGCTGTGCCCGTCACACGTGTGGGCCACCCTGGGGCTGTCAGGGGCCAGCGGCAGGAGAATGTGGACATGGGCTTGGTGTCAGAGGAGTCCATGATGCCTCCGTCTTTATTGCCTTAACCTGCCCCTTCAGTGTTAATGCACTAAATGACCATAACACACTCTGGATGGTAAGACAATGGCCTTCGGGCCCGGGAGCAGATTCTGAAACGTTGGTTTCTAAGAGCATCCCGAGGAGGTCGTCCTTCCTGGTGCAGAGGTTTGTGTGTCCGGTGAGCCCAGAAGTGGGTTGTCAGGCTGCAACAGACGCAGTCACCTTACTGTGCTTCCATGTGCTTCCATGTGGCGCTGAGGCCGAGCCACACGGTGAGAGCCAGCGACGCGCTTGGCGGGAAGGTCTTCCGAGCTCCGGCCTCACATAATAAGCTGTGTACGGGTTGCCGAAACTGTTTTGGCCTCAAGGATTCGAGGTTTAAACTCTGATCCAAGAATTGGGAGTAGTCTTTGTTGTTGTTGTTCTTTAAGTTGTGGAAAATGAAATAGCAACGTTCAGAGAGAAAAAAGGTCAGGAGATCAGCTGCAGTGTCCGGACTCTGGGGTTTTCACCGGGCTGCTTGCCAGGTCGGGCCTGTACCTGGTCTCGTGTGTGTTGGTGGCGTGGTGTCTGTGACTCCGTCGCTTGGAGTGGGAGCAGGTGCTGTCCAAGGGTTAGGGGCTCCTGCCCAAATCCAGCCTCTCCTATCTGTCCTGTGCTCCTGAGTTTGGGTCTTACTGGTTCTCTCATCCAGAGGGTCTGCTGTACCAGCAGGCCTGCCCTCCCAGAACTCACTGCCTGTCTGGTGCAGTTCTGTTTGCCTCAGGTTCTTTGGTTTTCAGTCCAGGCTTTGAAGTTCAAGTGGGCTCTGCCCAGTCAGCAGATGTTTCTCCTGAGCATCCCTCCCTCTGGCCCCCTCCCCAGTTCTTTTGGGCCAGAATGGGCCCAGGCTCCCGACTCAGCAGCTCCCTCTGGTGGGAGACCAGAGCCTGCCTGTGGGATTTCTGCTTGGGAAGCAAGGACAGCCTCTCAGCCTGGAGCTGCCTCTTGGCCGCGTGCCTGGGGGAACCCGGGCTACAGGTGACCAGTGGGTGGTGGTGGGCGAAGAGGCTGCAGATGTCATCGTCGTCCCCCCACCCCACCCCCCTGTCCCCACCCGGCCTCCTGCAGAGCTGGGCGGGTTGTGGGGCAGTGGGAGGCAAAGACCGAAAACCCAGCCAGAGCTGAGAGGAGGAGAGACTTGGGAGGGTTTTTCAGGTGAATGCTTGCAGAGGGTTCTGTCACACGCACACCGTCATTAGTCCTCAGTGGATTAGGTGACCTCTCACGTGCTCTGGGCAAGGACTTCCCAGGGCCTGCGCCAGTGACGTCAGACCCACTGCACTGTGTCGCGTCTGAGTGAGCTGGGCGTGTTGTTAAGCTGAAACTCAGTGCTCGCTGGCTCGCTGCTTCTTGATAGAGGGGTGGGTGGGGGAGAAACCCTCAGTGGCCAGGTGGCACCCTCTGCCTTCCCTTTGTTTTCTTTGGTAACAGTTGAGTGCTGGACCCCTGAAGACCAGGACAGGCCAAGGAGGAGGCACGTGTGTGTGCAGACAGGTGGGTCCTAGGTCGCTGGTTCCGTATGGTCCCTATCTTAAGACATGTGGCCCTGTGCGTGGGACGGACAGATGGCTTCCTGGGTTGGGCCAACTTGTGAGCTGGATCGTGGCCTCTGCTGGCAGGCCTAGCACACTGGGTGGGCCGTGGGGTGTGGGAAGAAGGAATAGATTTCACGAAGTGTGCTCTTTCCCGGCTCCCTAACTTATTTCTCAACATCAAGTTCATTGTTCTGATGAGTCCCGAGGGAGATGCCGTTAGCCTCTGAGCTTGTGATGTGGACGCGCACGTATAGGATTTGGATAGCCAGCTGCTCTTGGGGAGGACTGTAAGGACAGAGCGGAAGGAAAGGAATGGAGTAACTCCTCCTTCTGGTAGAGCTGGGCAGTTGGCTGCACATCCTGGGAGTGACCACTGGTACTCAGGTTGACAGAAATAGGTAACGAAGGGGATTCTTTTTCCCACTGAAGGCGGCACGATACTTGTGTAGATTCTGCTGTGCAGGAAATGCAGGGAATGGACCTTCCCCTAATGTGCCAGGAGAGGTCATCAGGTGCCCACAGGACAGAGGGATGGCCTGAGGGCCACTGCACTCTTCTTTGAGGTGGAGTCAGAGAGCTCCCCTCTCTGTCTCTGGAGTCTCCCGCACGGGCTCTGGGAGGCGGGGCAGGGCAGGGCAGGGCGGGGCGGGGCTGGGGCCAGAAGCATTAGGGGAACTCTGAGCCCGCTGGGGCTCCCACCCTTGCTGAGCAGATCAGCATCCGCAGTGGGGGGTTAGGCTGTGGGAGCCGCACTGTTGGGGCTGCGTGAAGACTTGGAAGGGGCTGTCCTCTCCGTGGTTAAGCAAAGACCAAAGGCCGAAAGGGCACGTCTTCTACTTTGAAGATTCTGGGTCCCTGAGGCCTGTGTCTTGATGGAAAAGTCTCTCTGAGCCACAGCAGGATTTCACTGTTTTTGTTTTTCTAAACGGTATGTGTTTAGTTAATGGAAGCATTTGGGGGAAAAAAATAGAGGTCTTTGTGTTCGGCTTTTTCCCTCCTGTTCCAGATCAGTGGTACTCACCGTGGGAAATTGGTCCTCAAATTTCCTTACCCCCAGGTTGTATCAATGTATTTCTCACTTATTATTGCCAGGCAGTTAGTTTTGTTTGTTTTAATTTCCTGTTCTTTATTCCAGATCTCTGCACCCCAGCTGATCTGGTCGGTCCTGCTTCTCTGTAGGGGGGGTGAGCAGTGGTGGCTGTGGCTGTAACCCCCCGGGGTCTGCCCTTTGCTGTCCCCAGTGGGGCCCAGCCCCTCATGGTGTCCAGATTGGCTCACTGGAAACCTGACTCCCTAGACGCCCTGCGGCTGGCTTATGGAACACAGCCTCATACCAAGGAGGGCTTTGATCGATTGGACTGTGTGTGATCTGTGGCATTAAAAGAAATACGCTTCCTTCTCTGTCTCCAAAGTCTCCTACTACTGGTAGTTCACTTCCTTGTTCTCCAAGTATGTCCAAGTATGTCCCTGAATCAGCCTCCGCATTACCCAGGACCTCATTAGAAATTCAAGTTCTGGGGCGCCTGGGTGGCTCAGTGGGTTAAGGCCGTCTGCCTTCCACTCTGGTCATGGTCCCGGGGTCCTGGGATTGAGCCCTGTATCGGGGTCTCTGCTCTGCAGGGAGCCTGCTTCCTTCTGTCTCTCTCTGCCTGCTGCTCTGCCTACTTGTGATCTCTGTCTGTCAAGTAAATAATAAAATCTTAAAAAAAATTTAAAAAAAAAAGAAAAAAGAAAAAAGAAATTCGAGTTCTCGGGCCCCATCACAGACCTAGTGGATGAGAATCCCTGGGTGTGGGGCCCTGTGGTCTGTTTTCGGGACAAACGCTCCAGCGGGTTCTGACAGCACTGGTTTGGGTCCCGACGGGAAACTTGTGGTTTTGGTTTTGTTTTGTTCCGTGTGGGCGAAGTGTGTTTCTTGGGCTGGGACGGGGCCCAGGGCAGAGGTCCCTGGCACTCAGGCCGCGTCCTGGGGAACCTGGCTCCTCTGCTAGGGCAGCTGCGGGGCCCGTGGGAGCCGCACATCTCAGCTTGGCAGGACTTATCTAGTGTGTGACTACGGCTGGTTGGTCCACTTCCTCTTGCGCCCCTCCTCGTAGGGGTTATTAGTATGAGAGGAGATGGCTGTGGTAGTTCTGTCTTCTGGGTATTGGGTAATTTTTAGTCGGCCTTTTGGAGATGGTGGTACCTATGGTACGCTGGAGTCTGTGTTTGGAACTCCTGCTGTTGATGAGAACTTGAAGCCCAAGATGCAAATGAGTATCAGAGGCCACTGGCAGGCAGAGCTGGGACGGGATGTCCACCCCAAACCGCCTCCCCCACAGCAGCCCCGGGCTGGGCCCTTCCTCATCTTTCAGAAGGGATGTGTTTCCGGTGTCCACCCGTCCCTCTCTGGTTTTGCTTTATATAAACAAGGGTGATTTTTATGGGTCCCAGGATTACTGCTGCATCCAGGCTGCACACAGAGGCTGCTGGCTCCTGCGGTTCCCATAGAACTGAATATGGAGCTTGTCGGGGGTCAGAACCCAGGACTGTCCGTGCAGGAGAGGGCAGGCAGGCGTCCTCTGCTTGGCTGGAGAGATGGGGCACATTCCTGCTCCACGGGGCCCTGTCTGCACGACCACGGCCTGCCTGTGACCCTCATGGGAGCCGGGCCACATGAGTGCGCTGGTTCTTTTCTCTGTATGGTATTTTGGTTTCCTTCCCTTTTTTAGCACCTAGATTTAAAAATTCTGTGGGCAGAGCATGCTGTTCTGTAGAGCACACAGAATGGCAGGCACGTCTTTTCTTGGAACAGGGTGTGTGTGTGTGTGTGTGTGTGTGAGAGAGAGAGAGAGAGAGAGAGAGAGAGAGAGAGAACGCATGTGTCCCTACACGGGCTCAGCAACTTGCTGCTCTCCACGTCCTTAACCTGTGACAGGTGATGGCTGGCAAATGGACAGGTCGTCATCGTGAAACGTGGGTTTTCTGGAAGAGCACTTAGTGGGATTGTTAAATCCCTCAGGAAGCCATGCTGCGGGCGTGCGGGTGGGCACCGTGTTTTTGTGTGGGAGGATGGGCACGTTGGTCTAAAGACTTCGAAAGCGTGAGGCCATCAGCCTCACATTCCCGGCTGTGTCCATGGTGTGCCTCTGTCGAGAGCCCCGGATTGCCTCTGTGGCCGGCTCTGTTGGGTTCCCCGCAGGGAGCGGTCGCCCTCTCGGAAGGTACTAATTCACCATCTCCTGTTCCTCCCTCTGCTTCTCCTGCTGCCTCCAGGTTTCGAAGGTAAATGGAGTCACTCGAATGTCATCTCTGGGTACAAGTGCAACCAGTGCCAAAAAGATGCGCGAAGTCAGACCTTCACCGTCCAAAACTGTGAAGTACACTGCAACGGTGACGAAGGGGACTGTCACATACACCAAAGCCAAGAGAGAACTGGTCAAGGAAACCAAACCCAATCACCACAAGCCCAGTTCCGCTGTCAACCACACAATCTCAGGGAAAACTGAAAGTAGCAATGCAAAAACCCGCAAACAGGTGCTATCCCTCGGGGGGGCGTCCAAGTCCACCGGGCACGCCGTCAATGGCCTCAAGGTCAGTGGCAGGTTGAACCCAAAGTCATGCACTAAGGAGGTGGGGGGGCGGCAGCTGAGGGAGGGGCTGCGGAACTCCAAGAGGAGACTGGAAGAGGCACAGCAGGCCGAGAAGCCGCAGTCCCCGCCCAAGAAGATGAAAGGGACAGTGGGCGCTGTCGAAGCCCCTGGCAGAAAGGCGGCAGCGGCCCCCACGGCGCCGGCCCCGGTGGAGAAGGCTCTGCTGCACGGGCATGTGAAGAAGGAGGTGCCCGAGCGGAGTCTGGAAAGGAACCGGCCGAAGCGGGCCACGGCTGGCAAGAGCGCGCCAGGCAGACAAGCACACGGCAAGACGGATGGCGCCTCCTGTGAAAATCGTTCTACCTCGCAAACGGAGCCCTTGCACAAGCCGCATGAGGCGGCGGCCAAGCCTGACAAGGGGGGCGGCCGGGCCGGCTGGGCGGCCATGGACGAGATCCCCGTGCTCAGGCCGTCCGCCAAGGAGTTCCACGACCCGCTCGTCTACATCGAGTCGGTCCGCGCTCAGGTGGAGAAGTACGGCATGTGCAGGGTGATCCCCCCTCCGGACTGGCGGCCCGAGTGCAAGCTCAACGATGAGATGCGGTTCGTGACGCAGATTCAGCACATCCACAAGCTGGGCCGGCGCTGGGGCCCCAACGTGCAGCGGCTGGCCTGCATCAAGAAGCACCTCAGATCTCAGGGCATCACCATGGACGAGCTCCCGCTCATAGGTGAGCTCCCTGGGGGCTGGGATGGGGTGGGGGGTGGCAGGGAGGGGAGCTCGCCCCGGGGCCCCAGTGCTGGGGGCAGGGGCCTCTTCCTCCACAGGGGAAGTTGGGTGGTAGAACCCAGCCCTGGGCAACGTGGATCCTCTGGAGCCCGGCTGGCCTTGGCCTGTGCTTGCTGGCGTCTGCCCCGTGTCCTCACGTGGGCTTCGCTCGTAGGCTTATCCTGGGCTTCACTTGCTCAGGTCCTCGGTGGGTTAGGTGCTCTCCCTGGGGGGTGGGGGGGCCGCATCCAAGATACTTCATTTTACCCTCTTCCCCTCTTCCAAGGCCCTGTTTCCAAATACAGTCCCCTCCTGGGGCGCCAGGAGGTAGGGCCTGAACGCCCGAAGGTGCGGGTGACACAGGCCAGCCCACTTTCTCTCTGTGTCCTCCTTGGGAGGGTTTTCCTTGCCCATCACTTTCTCTGGTGACCAGCGGGGCCCTTTCAGAGACCACAGATCAGGGGATGGTTTAAGTTTTTCTTGAGAGTGGGGCTCACTGCAGAGCTCATTTCGGGGACCCCTGTGTGCGTGAGCGTCCCGGCAGATGTGGGGGCTTTGGCCGCAGGCAGAGCCCCTATACAGGCCCTCCTAGGCTCCCGTGTCTCTCTCCCACCCCCACCCCCTCTGCCCTGCCCGCCCTGCCCCTGCTGCTGTTCGCTCCTCCAGGATTCATTCGCTCTGTGTGGGAGGAGCTGGGTCTGCTGGGTGGGGGCCCCCTCTGGAGACAGCCGGGGAGGGGCCTGCACAACCTCTGTTTCCACTCCAGGCCTGTGGAACAGGGCGCGTGGCTGCCTCCATTTTGGAGGTCCCGAGTTTGTAGAGGCAGCGAGAAGAGCCAGTTTCAGCCATCCACGTGTCAGGAGTTGGCAGGAAGCTCGGGCACCCTGCGAGGTGGGGTCTGATTGTTGTCTCAGCAGGTGTCTGAGCAGAAATCACTTAATTTGGAGAAATCCTTGGTTTGGGGTCTGTGCTCCGGGATGGCACACCGTCAGTGGACGGCTCAGGCTGTGGGGACAGGCTGAGCAGGTGTGAGCCTTTGGTGTGGGCTATGCCTTGGGCATGCTCAGAGGACCCCCCTCCTGCCCCCCGCTGTGGTGGGAGTCCCCCCACTCACCGTGTTGAGGACTGAGGGACAGGTGATGTCACAATGATGGCCAGTAACCTCAGAGTAGGTTTCTCTTAAGCCCGATTCCTTCCCGTAGCCCAAGGCCAAGCAGACGTGTCCCCATGGTGTGTGCGTTTGCACGCTTTGCTACTGCCCGCAAGTGTGGAGCCTTGTCACCATCTGTGGAAGGGGTCAGCCTGTCCAGGCCAGGCCAGCCTGTCACTGTAGAGTCCTTGGGCCCTGGGTCTGAGCTTGGCCTCCCCACAGAGCAAGGGACTCCATGGTGTGCAGCAACTTTGCAGAATCTGCTCCTCCTGCATCAGCCCCTAGGGGAGCAGGGGGTGCGGAAGCCACTTTGCACGGGATGGTGGCCCTGCAAATGGGCCAGTCAGAACAGGTGAGGAGTCCACAAAACGATGCCTTTCCATATGGTGTGTGCATTTTCAGGTGCTCTGGGGTTCTGATGATCTCCAAAGAGGAAAATAGAGAAGTTCTAGGGTGCCTCCTTTCTGATTTGTGATGTGAGTCTCCGTGGCCGGCTGCAGTGGCTCACTTCCCGCTCCACTGCTGCGAGTCCACAGGGTGCTGCTGGCCTCCACTCTGCCCGGCTTGAGCTGTACACCTGGAGCAGGGAGGGGAGCTTGGCCTTTGGCCACTCCTGGCCACGGGCAGGGCAGGCTTTCTCTGTGTCCAGCCTCTCACCAGGCAGAGCTCCTTGGCATCCAGGCTGCTGCACTCCCATCTCCTGGTCTTCTGTGGGGTTGGGAGACCTGTTCCCCAGGGACGCTGCGATGCCCGGCCCGCCCTGCACTGGGCTGCTGTTCTACAAGAGTTCGGGCTTCTTTCACTTTGGGTAGAAATCCGTTCCTGCCTTGCAATGACCTAAAACTCAAGCTTTACTTTTCTCACCTAGCATTTTGTTAGGGATTTATCTTCTAATAGCTAGGGGCTGCTTATTCTGGAAGATTTCGTTTCTCCTCTTTTGTCTGGTGGGAGGTTGCTTTCCTAGGCCCTGTGTAGACGGTTCCTCTGTGAACACTCAAGTATATTTGGGTTGGACGTGCATCTAGACGGTTCTGTGATTTGATCCAGGGGGTGGTGGACGCTAGCTTTTGAAATGGGCGCTGTCTCGGAGCACGGGGTGACCAGAGTGGAGGGACAGACAGACAGCTCTATGCCCTCTCAGGGACTGCCTCTGGCCCTGGAAATCCACTGGGATTGAAAACCAGTTAGTGTGTGTGTGTGTGTGCATGCGCATGTGTGCAAAGGGATGGGTACAGGCAGTGCCTGCTACCCGAGTCTGCTTTCTGACCTCACAGCTGGTGTGGGTGACATTGGGACGCAGGTCCCTCAAGGTGTCACAGCCTAGGCCCTGCCCTTGGGTGATGAGCCCCTGCTCCGAAACTGGTTGCCCTGCCTCCTGGTGTGCGTGTGGGGCGGAGGGCATGCAGGGTACATGCTGCCCCTGCTGAGGGGGCCCTGGAAAGCTCCTCGCCACAGGTCCGCAGGGCCCGCTCTCCTCTCCTTCCGTTCAGGCCTCTACTTACACATCAGCCCCCTGGGCACACCTTGCCCGAGTGTCCCATCTGAGCCTGCAGACCCCGCAGCGCCGAGCCCCTCTGCCAGCAGTGTGACCTCCATGGCGCCCCAGACTGTTCTCGTCTGTCCCTGTAGACTCGTCTCCCTGAGGGCCAGGGATTCCGTTCACTGCTCTGACCCCAGTGCCTAGTGGTGTCTGTGGCACAGAGTGGGCGTTCCCGGACTTACCAGATGGAAGGAGAAGGGCTTGTGCTCGTGCTTTTCCCTGACTGTCCCCGTGATTTGTCCCCTCACCATCCCAGGAGGCTGCGAGCTCGACCTGGCCTGCTTTTTCCGGCTGATTAACGAGATGGGCGGCATGCAGCAAGTGACTGACCTCAAAAAATGGAACAAACTAGCAGACATGCTGCGTATCCCCAAAACTGCCCAGGACCGGCTGGCCAAGCTCCAGGAAGCCTACTGCCAGTACCTGCTCTCCTATGACTCCCTGTCCCCCGAGGAGCACCGGCGGCTGGAGAAGGAGGTGCTGATGGAGAAGGAGATCCTGGAGAAGCGGAAGGGGCCCCTCGAGGGCCACACGGAGCACGACTACAACAAGTTCCACCCCCTGCCCCGCTTCGAGCCCAAGAATGGGCTTATCAACGGCGTGGCCCACAGGAACGGCTTCCGCAGCAAGCTCAAAGAGGTGGGCCAGGCCCAGCTCAAGACGGGCCGGCGGCGACTCTTTGCTCAGGAAAAGGAAGTGGCGCGAGAGGAGGAGGAGGACAAGGGCGTCCTAAGTGACTTCCACAAGTGCATATACAAGGTGGGCCCCCAGCAGGGCTGGCGGGGGCAGGGTGCGGGGCTCTGGTGGCTGCCTGTAGCTGAGAGCAGCGTGCACCGACTGTGGGGGTCTGGGGGCGGGCAGGATGCAGGCCCGAGGCGTCTGGCGACGGCTCGGCTTCCCACCAGCCGTGACTGCAGGTGAGCCACTTGCCGGCTCCCAGCCTCTAATTTCCTTTGCACGAGATGAGGTATGTGTGCCCGGGGACACACATGTGTGTCACACACATGTGAGCTGGGGACTCGGTAGCTTGGGGGCGGACGCCCATGGCATGACCTGCCCCTTCTGAGCACCGAGCCTGGCCTGGTGTGGGAGCTGTCCAGGGGAGCCAGACCCTCCGGGCTTGGAGCACTTGCTTCCTTTGCATCCTTGCCTGCATTCTGAGCAGCTTGCCAGTTCTTGGCTCTGCCTGGTCCTTCCTGATGAAGCGATGAGGACAGGCCTCCCGGCTGAGTCTCGGGGCGGGGGGGCGGGGGCGCGGCAGGTCCCTGGCAGACAGGGGTTTCCAGATCACAGTGCAGCATGTGCTGTCCTGAGAGGCTCCCTCTTCCCAGAGGTAGGCAGAGTCCCTGTGACCCTCCCCATGGCCACCTGTCTGCCAGGGTGAGCGGGACACCTGGTCCAGCTGTGACCTTCACCAGAGATCTCTGCTGAATTGCCCCAGGGACCCCGGCGTGGACTTCCTGGGAGGGAATCGTCCTTAGAGAAGACCCTCGCCCAGCAGCCGCATACAGAGTGATGGTTTTCTGCTGAGCTGACAAACCTGCCTTGGGTTAGCCTCCGTCATTCTCCTGTCACTGCTCAGGTCCTTGTCATGGCCTGAAAGCGGGCCCTGGCCTGTCCCTCCCTGGGGGTGCCATCGAGGGGGGCTTCCAGTGCCTGGTTCCCATATGGAAGCCTGGGAAGGCTGACTCACCTGTGGGTTCAGAGTGCACGCAAAGTCATGGCTCTGGCAGCCTTCGGCCATTTCTTTCTCAGCTTTCGTCCTCCGCTCCTCTGGAGGGACAGACCATGCTGGACTCCACCGAACTTCTCCCCCTAGACCCAGCAGGACTCCGTCTCCTTTGCTCTGGTTCCGAGTTGCCAGTCCCTGGTGCTTCCCCTCAGGGACCCTGGGGGTGGGGAGAGGCTGCCAGCAGCCTCTGTGACAGTTAAATATTTCATGATGAGGGAGAAGAGGGTGCTGGAACAAACTCAGGAGCACTTTCTGGATGTTTCCTGGCTGTGTGCATGAGAAGCTCTTTTCATTTAATACGGCTAAGCCCAGGAACGGAATGGCCAGTCTGAGAAATTGAAAAGTTTTTTATTTGTTACTTGTTATTTAAGAAGGACAGTTCAGTGAGAATGAGGCGAACCTGATAGTTTTTTTGGAAACGTGCCCTGTCATTGACAATATTGGGGTTCATCACCAATGTCCAGTGGTGGCCTGGCCGTGGTGACGTTACTGGCAGCCATGGGCGCGCCCGCATGAGCTGGAGGGGAGCCCCTGGTTCTGGAGCCCTTCACGCCCTGCGGGTGTTGACCTTGTGTGCAGGTGTGATCGCAAACACAGGCACTCTGCTTTTCAGTTGATGTAAAATCATGCCCCACTTGGTAGTTAGGATCTTACCTTGTTGGGAACAGCTGTCTGGACGAGTTTGGGATTGTAGGGAAGGACTTTCTTTGGGCAGAACCCCGATGCTGGAAAGCAGAAGCAGATGCCGGAACTTCAGTGCTGACGGCTTTGATTGTCCCTCTGAAGGCAGGAAGGATCTGCCACCCATTCTAAACTGTCCCTCTGTATGGGGTGCTCCCGTGCCCAATCGTGCGGGGAGCCTTCCCTGCCCACCTCAGGTAGAAGCCGCCCTCTCCTGCCACTCTGTCGGTTGGCTTCCGGCCCCCTGACTCCTCACAGCCCTCGCCAGCCTCCCCAGAGCTGTGCCCCAGAGGCTGGAGACCTTGTCCATGTGAGCACTGCTCTGTCTCTGGCCCCCACAACCAGGCCTGGTATACAGTCGGTGCTCCAAAGAGCACCCCTGCGGTCAAGCGGCAAGCAGTGCACGACTGACAGGGTGGGCCTCTGTGAGGTGACGCCTCTGCTCTGCGGTCAGCGGGCGCGGGGTCTGGGGTGGGACTCGCAGACTGAGACGGCAGCTAGCACTTCTCGTGCCCGTTCTGGGTGGAGGGCAGGGGGCCAGGTGTCCGGCGGTACTGGCTGCTTTTCCACTCGGTGGCTTCCGTGGCAGAGAACCACCAGAGTGATTCTGCTGTCTCACCTCCCTGACGGGGGCCGGGGGATGCCCCACAGTTCTCCCAGGCCCAGCCCATCTGGGATGCCGCCAGTCACCTCTCTGCCCCCTCAGGTGGGGTAAACTGAGGCCTTCTGGCCCCTTCCCATGTCTGCTTCCCCATCAAGCGAACTGTGCTCCTGTGCGTCACGTGGGCGCCTGTCTGAGGCCGCCTGGTGCGCAGCCCGTTTCTGCTGGCTCAGGGGTCTGCCCGCTGCTGGCGTGGTGAGGGCGCCAGGTCCTTCGTCCTCTTCAGTCGCCACAGGTTTTTCTGCCCTCTCTGCTCACATCAGCTTGGGATGGAAGGCGGCGCATGGACACGGGGAGGCCCTGGGATGCGGTGCGGCCTCGTTCAGGGTGGGGGTTTGGCCAAGTTTCTTTTTTCTTTTTCTTGTTTTTTAAAAGGTTCTATGTATTTATTTGACAGAGAGACAGAGATCACAAGTAGGCAGAGAGGCAGGCAGAGCTGGGGGGGCGGGGGGGAAGCAGGCTCCTAGCTGAGAAGAGAGCCTAATGCAGGGCTCGATCCCAGAACCTTGAGATCATGACCTGATTAGCTAAGTTTCTTATGTTTTACTCTCGTTTTTGTTTTCTTTTCAGGGAAGATCCGTTTCTTTAACGACTTTTTATCGAACAGCAAGAAATATCATGAACATGTGCTTCAGCAAGGAGCCTGCCCCTGCTGAAATCGAGGTGAGTTGGTGGGGGGGCACACCTGGTCCCCAGGCCTCCCGCTGCCTGACGGATGGAGGGGCCCCAAGGGCTGTCATCAGGGTCTGCTGCCGGGGTCTAGGCAAGCTGTACCTGAGTCTCTCCCCTCGCTCTGAGACAGAGGACGTGTAGGGAAGGGGCACACCTGCCGGGCTTCTCCCTGACTCAGCCCTGCCCGGGACCATGAGACTCCCAGTCGGGGCGAGCTCCAGGCGCGTCCCGTCCCCTGCTGGGTGGCCGCTCCTCACCCTGTCCTCTGTGTGTCTGTTATGCAAGAGAATGTTTGGAATCCCTGGAAACCACAGTTGTGCGTTTTCTCCTCTATTTTTTGTCTAATGGGATTGGCAGATTGCCATTTTTGTGCTTCTGCCAACTCCGGTCTTTGAGTTCGTGTGAGGTTGGAAAGACAGGGAGCACTTCTGTGCCCAGACCAATTAGGGGGAGTTTCTGGGTGAGCCGCCACGGCAGGACAGGGACCAGATCTGTTTGTTTATGTCCCCCAGCTGGGGCCCCGCTGCTCGGTGCGCACAGCCGGCTGCCGGTGGAGGCGGGCCCTGCCTAGCGGTCGGGCCTGTTGGGGGAGGACGCCAGGCTCCTGTGGCTGGGCCGGGGCTGCCGCGGGTGGACCAGGTTCAGACCGTGTCCTCCTCTGTCATCGAGCCCAGTGTATGTCCGCTCTCTGGGTATGCCTGTGCTGGCCACAAGGGGCCCCGCTTCCTGAACTGGGGCTGGAGGACAGTCCTTCACAGGCTAGGTTGGAGCAGGATGGCCAGTCCCCATGCTGTGGGCTTCCCAGTTAGGGAACTCGGTGTTGTTCTTCCCTTCCCTTAGGTGTTAGGTCCTTGCCACTGGGCACCGGCTGTCCCAGCTCTGTAACGTGGGTGATGCCTTTGAATGCCACACTGGCTTGACGCCCTGCCCGTCCCTCAGCTCTGGCTCCACTGAAGCCACCTCCTGTCACCCATGACGTCCTCTGGGCCCTGATTCTGGGACACGTGGGGCTGTGTCACCGCTGCTTCCGGAGCACTTGTGGCATCTTTGGGAGAGATGTGCAAAGACTGGGGTTGGGAGCCTCTGGGCTGAATGGTTGAGCTGGAGAGAGAGGCCTCTGCTGTCTGGCACAGGTCCCCGTGGGAGCTGCAAGGGCGCAGGGTTTGCTGCTGCGCGTGGCACGAAGGACACACAGCTCCTCTGGTCTCCTGCGCAGGGTTATGCCTGCTTTCTGAACATCCCGCATTGTACTCGGTGTTCAGCACTTAACATGGTATCTCAGTGGGAGGGGAAGGTCTGCGAAAATCCAGACCTCCGGCCTGAGCCTATGTGGCTTCTGGATCCTACAGAGAGGGCCGGGCCTTCTTGGCTGGTGGTCAACTCCGTGGTGGGTCCCCTTCCTCCTGCAGGGCAGCAGGGCCCATCCCCCCAACACAGGCTGCGGCTGCAGTCCTCTCCTTCAAGGAGATATGCTTAAGGAACGCAGACACTTAAGTGTGGGATTTATTCTGGGGGGCCTTTGGCCTCTGCAGCTGGTCCCCTCTTTGGAGGCATTATATGGCGTCATAGATCCGGTAGCACCTGCCTGAGCTGAACCATATTTCGTGATGCCCTGTGCTTACTGGCTCAGCTTCCTCCTCTAAATGGGGTTCCAGCTACACCGACTTGATCTGCTCTGCTTCCGGAATGAAAATTGGAAACAAAATGCCAAAATGCTTCTGAGTTGGGGAGTTGCCTAAGGGACATTGAGCACCACCGACCTGTTAGCAAAACTTGTTCCTGACACCCCCCCCCCCCCCCCCCGCCGCCGCATCCCTGGCTGGCTAGGTAGGGCTCGTTACTATCACCTGGTCGGCGCTTAAAGCTGGCCGTGTTATGTCCCTGGCACTGACCTGAGCTCATTGGCCTAGTTCGAACCCGACTGGCTGTCGTCTCCCCTGCTGGTGATGCTGCCTGCAGCCGGCTGACGCCCTGCAGAGGGGCTGGGCCCTGGTGGTGGGGAGTGAGGGGGGTGAGGCGTGCGTCTGTCGAGATGCCGAGGGTGGCGGGACATCTGCGCTTCCGGCCTGCCATTGCTTTCCCCCAGCTCTCCTCTAAGGGGCTTCGTGAATTGTGTTAAAATGCATACCAACACCAATTTTGCCATGTCTGAGCATGCAGTCGAGTGACTTTGAGTGCATTGATGTTGTTATATGATGCTCACCACCATCCGTCTCCAGAATTTCTCATCTCCCCAAACTGAATCTCCTTCCCCATTGAACGCGGACCTCCCGGCCCCTGGTCCCCGGCCGCCTGCATGTTTTCCCTCCGACTCTGACGCTGCCACGTGCCTCCCCGTACATGGGATCCCATAGCATTTGTCCTTTTGCCATTGGCTCATTTCCCTCGGCACGAGGCCTTCAAGGTCAGCTGTGGTTGTGGCCTGCGTGAGAACGTCCTTCACCTTGACGGCCGTGCACGCCAGCTGCTTCCACATTTTGCTTTTGGGAACCCAGCATACTAAAGTGTGCTCGAGCCCGTCCTTTGTCCTGTGGGACAGGCCCCAGCGGGGATCTGAGCCTTGCTGTCCTCCTCTGAGCTCTGCCTGTGGCTCTCGGCGCCAGTCGTGTGGCAGGCCCCTCTGTGGCACGTGGGCATCCCTGTGGTGTGTGCACAGCGGGGTTGCTCACCGGGCCTCTCCTCTCCCCGCAGCAAGAGTACTGGAGGTTAGTGGAAGAGAAGGACTGCCACGTGGCCGTGCACTGCGGCAAGGTGGACACCAACACACACGGCAGCGGGTTCCCGGTGGGGAAGTCAGAACCGTTTTCAAGGTAATTGGGGACACTGTGGTCTGCATTTTGGGGACCAGATGGTGTTCTTCCTTGCCCACCTGTGACAGCCCCCTGTTTTTCCTCCCAGGCATGGATGGAACCTCACCGTCCTCCCCAATAACACAGGGTCCATCCTGCGTCACCTCGGTGCTGTGCCTGGTAAGCCTGACGTGGCTGCTGTCTTTGTTCTTAAGAGAGCGAGCAGTGTGGGGGGCATGGGGAGAGGGAGAGAGAAACCCGAGTGGACTCTGAGCCTAGCACAGAGCCTGAGAAATGACCTGACCTGAAACCAAGAATCAGACACTTAACCGACTGCTCCCCTCAGGCGCCCCGATGTCACCGTTGTCTCTAGGGTCCTCAGGCCTTGGCCTCCGGTAGCGTGCGCAGCAGGTGCCCCACGTGACCAGAGGGGACAGGTTACTGTGCAGAGCGTGTGTATTAGAAACATTGGTCTTTGGAAAAGGGAGGAAAAGGACTGCTGAAGTCAGTAAAAATGTGGAAAGGTGAACCAAATAATAGAACCTGGAAGCTGGGCAGACACTTAGTGGCCAGCTTTTCATCTTGAAATTGGTATTTTCAAAGCTAACGTCCTGACGCTATAGGGCCCATGCAGGCTCCTAAGTGATGGATGAGGATAGTAGGACAGCAGGTGTCCTAGGGGTTGTGGTCACTAAGGGCGGGGGCCTCCCACACTGGCTGGGGCCAGGTGGGTACTGGAGGTGGAGGCCTCCGTGAGTGGTCCAGCTTGGCATGTCTGCTGTCCCTCTGTCCCGAGGTTCAGGTGGCGGCAGTGTGTGGCTGCTGGTTACCTGACAGCAGTCATCACGGTCCTGCTCCTTGGGGCTTCTTGCTTCCTGACTTAACTCACAGATTGATTTTTTTTTTTTTTTTTTTAAAGATTTTATTTATTTGAGGGAGAGAAATAGCCCGAGCTGGGGGAGGAGCAGAGGGAGAAGAGGACTCCCCTCTGAGCAGGAAGCCAGGACTGTGGGGTCATGACCTCAGCTGAAGGCAGATGCCTAACCAGTTGTCTGAGCCACCCAGGCTCCCCTGTTATTACTGTTTTGTGACCGCGTCTCCTTTTTTGGCTTCCTCTCTATAGCAAGCAGGAAGGTTCAAGTTCCTTCTCACTGGTGTTTCCTCATTTTGAATCCTTTCTCTTTGTTTTTTCTCCCGGTTTGGGAACAAGGTGGAGATTTCTCATTGCCCTGACTCAGAGACGCTGGTGCCGCCCCTATAATGCCTTTTTCTTCCTCCGCAGGAGTGACAATTCCCTGGCTAAACATTGGCATGGTCTTTTCTACCTCATGCTGGTCTCGAGACCAAAACCACCTTCCCTACATTGACTACTTACACACTGGTGCTGACTGCATTTGGTGAGTGTGCCGCAGCCGACGGCGAGCTCATCTGCATGGGGGTCGGTTCCCTGCTCCCAGTCAGCCGTGGGGTTGGAAGCTCTTGGGGCGCGAGGTTTTAGGAGGTTTGAAGCGCCCGGTCACAAGCCGGGCTGAGCATCTTCTCGCGTGCTTGTGGGCCGTTTCCCTCCTTCTGTCTGCTGTCTGCTTACCCTCGTGTTTTCTCCGAGGATGGTATTTGGTGGTGGTGGTTTCTAGGATGTGGTGTCATGTTAGGGATGAGAGCAGTTAGGGGAGCCCCAGAAAGGGGCTCATAGCTTGGTCCCCAGCCTTTCCCCGCCCATTGTGAACTCGTCCCTCTGGGCCTCGTGTGAGGCTGTTCTCAGTGTCTCCACGGCCGACGTGCCGCAGAGAGTGGGTTCCCCTCGTCCTGCTGTGGGGGAGGCCTCTGCCGGGGGGCCCACCTGTGACCGTTGCTTGGCCTGCGGCTGGCTCCCCGACACTTCCTTCACGGTGCCAGATGGGAAATGACTGCAGGCCACCGGCTGTCTTGTCTGACAGGCCGGCAACCACCACCGCCCCCCGCAAATTGCGCTTATTGTTCTGATGGGGTGACGAGGCACTCTTTATTAGCATCTTCTAGCTCGCGTCCTCCTTCCGAGGAGCCTGGAGCTGCAGCAGCCTCGTGATGGCTCCCGCCCTCTCGGGCCGCGTGCCCACGAGTGTGCTTTATGTTGAGGGATGCTGGGAGGGAGGGACCTCCATGGGGGCCTCCCTGCTGCGGGAAGGGGTCCTCAGGGTGCCATGGGGAGACGGTGAGTGGCTGCCGGGCCGGCGAGGCCGAGTGGCCTGGAAGACTGGGAGCGCGTGCGTGCAGGCCGCACCGGGCCTGCTGTTCCCACTGCCGAGCTTCTGGGGCCGCGTCAGGCCTGGCGTGCACAGGGCTCCACCCAGGCCTGTGGCCTGACCATGAGGGAGAGGTGGGGAAGTGTCAGACTGTGGGCCTTTGGAGGACCCCACTGGTGCGTAGTAAGAGGAGGCCGGGACGTGATCGGAGAACTTCATGATGTGCGGTTTTTCTGAAAGCATGTGATTTAGGTTAGAAACCCTGGGTTTAAGGCACAAATCAGGAACATGGACTGGTATTGAAATAACCTAAGCATTTGTCGAGAACATGAACGTGGGGTTGGCTGTCCCTGTACTGAACCAGGATCCTGCCTCCAAGTGGAGGATTTCCCCCCAGAAACCAGTGCTGAGGGCTGGCCGGTGGCCTGGGGGAAGGGCCAGGTTTGGAGCTGATTGTGCGGTTGCGGGGTGCGGGGGCAGTGATTGCTGATGTTTGCGCTGCTTTGATATTTACTGAAGGTCAGGGTTTTCGTTTGCCCATGGCCTGGTCAGACTGCTCTGGGAGTGTGTTCCTGGTGGGCCCTCTTGGGACACTATGACAGCTCCCTTGTTCCCCCACGATGCAGTAAGGTTCCAGATTCTCGGGTCGGTTAAGTTCTGCCGACATCTGCAGCCTTCTCTCCTCCTTGCCATCCCAGCCAGCTCCTCAGCTGCAGCCAGGAGAGTCTGCACTGTCCCCGCCCTTGGCCTTGACCGGGCCAGGTCGCCCATCCACCTGCAAGGCTTGCCTGACGCAGCTCTCATGGTGTTGCTCCCCTGGGCACCGAGCTGGCCGGGCCAGGTCCCGGGCTTGCTGGGCGCTGGTACACGGTGCCCTCTATGGGGCCGGGCCTTTGTCCCTGGTTTCAGGACATCACACTGCTGTGGAGTCCCTTGCAGCGTTGGCCACAAGGCGGCACACACACAGACGGGCTAGACTCCTTTCCTGAGTGGGTTTGGAGAGTGGTGGGGTTTGGCGTCCTCTGCCTGGGGGCCAGCCCCTTTGTCCCACGGCGACTTCTGCAGGTTTAGAGCATACACCAGATGCCAGTGGGGTCTGCACGTGTGTCTGGATCTGATTTATAGGGGGCTTCAAACATCTGGTTTGGGCTTGAAGGGTTTTTGGCTCATCTGTAGGTCAGCTATGCGTAAGAGGAGGGGCTGCCGTTTGGCCACGCTAGGCAGAAGCCACCGTGTGGCCCTGGGAAGTGGGGTGCTGGTCCCCAGAGAACACCTCTCTTCCCACACCCTGAAGCCTATGTTTGCTCTGTTGTCTGAGGGGGCTGGTGCACGGTGGGGCCCGCACGTGCTCCCCAGGCAGAGGGTCCTTGTCAAGGCTCTGCTCTGCCGGTGTCTCCAAACACTGCAGGTATTGCATTCCTGCTGAGGAGGAGAACAAGCTCGAGGATGTGG
The DNA here is from genome assembly GCF_020171115.1 of Neogale vison. NCBI lineage: Eukaryota > Metazoa > Chordata > Mammalia > Carnivora > Mustelidae > Neogale > Neogale vison. Next base: position 138,164,747 of record NC_058091.1, read on the forward strand.
TCCACACCCTGCTGCAGGCCAACGGTACCCCAGGGCTGCAGATGCTGGAGAGCAACGTCATGGTAGGCGCCCCCCGCTCCGCCAGCGTTTGGGCGCGGCGGGGATTTGGGTTGTTGGATAGAGTCACTGTCTTTGCTGACCTGCCCCTCAGAGGCAATGACGACATTGAGGTATCAACCTCCCAGGGATTTACCCAAGCCCGGATGCCCTCTTCTATGAAACCCAAACCAGGGAAGTGTTTTCCTCAGATGGGACAGAATTCCAGGCTGACATTCACGGCGGCCGTGGACTCTGTTTCAGGGCCTGCTCGTGCTGCAAGCAGAGGATGGGGTGTTCAGGGAGGCAGGGCCCCGGGCTGGTGTTGGGCAGTCTGGTGGTGCCCACCTGCGGGTCACTGGAGTGACTGGGCTCCTGGTCAGGAGGCTTCTGATCCTTGTCAGTAATTCCTGGGAATCTCTTTAGCCTTGAGCTATGTTCTGACACCTGAACTCTGGCTTCTGGTGATCTCTGCCTCTGTGTGCTCTCATGGCCAGGCCCACCTCACCCTGGGGACAGCCCAGAGAAGGGGAGCAGCTGCCCCTCTAGGGCTGTTGGGCCCAAGGCCTCCAGCCTGTACCACTGTGCCCACCAGGCTCCGGAGGCCATGCAGTCGCCCCCTTGTGGTGTAAATGTCTCCTTTTCCCACCGGGCGGAGCCACATGGGACAGGGCTGTTACTCACGGTGGCTGCGCCCCTGCATGGACATGGTGTCACTGTTGGGCCAGTACCCATTTAGAACTTTGTTCTTCTTTGAGGAGTTATGTGTGTTTCCTAAAGGGAAAGCAGACCTTTAATATGAAACATAATCTGTCTCCTGGCACACAGGCCCCTTAAGTCCTCATTCCCCGCCTGGAGAGCAGGTATGCGTGTTCATACCTGCTGGGGGAGAGGCTGTGTCCCAGGGCAGCCCTGGGGCTGGCTGCCAGGGCTGGCACAGATGGGGGCTCCATGTGCAGTGGGTCCTGGTGGGGGGGCAGCAGCCCAGGAGTCAGCCCCACCTGTCTTCCTAGATCTCCCCGGAGGTGCTGTGCAAAGAGGGGATCAAGGTGCACAGGACCGTGCAGCAGAGTGGCCAGTTCGTCGTCTGCTTCCCGGGCTCCTTTGTGTCCAAAGTGTGCTGTGGCTACAGCGTCTCTGAGACCGTGCACTTTGCCACCACCCAGTGGACAAGTATGGGCTTCGAGACGGCCAAGGTGAGGCTGGGCGAGCCCCCTGCGCGCCCCGCTGTGTTGGTCCACGTGGACCGTGCGTGAGTGCACAGCAGTGCATGTATCCCTGCCTGTGCGCATGTGCTCTGAGGGAGGGTGGAATTGCGGAATATCCCTCTGAGGCCTTCACCGGCAGCTGAGGGGCTTCACTTGGAAAGGGGAGTGTGTATGGTGAAAGATTTTGTTATTGATGCACATACAGTATTGGGAAGAGAGCACAGAAGGCGTTAAGGTAAAATCTCAAAGTGGGTAGAAAGTCTGAGCTGTGGCCCCTGCCTTGTGGCCGGTGGCCGGAGCAAGGACTTTTCCTGCCCTCTGCTGCTGCTGTTCTGGCAGGCGGCAGGACTGTTGTAGGATTTCCGGAGACTTTGGGAATTCAGAGTTTGAGACTTTCCACAGCCTGGTACTGCCCGTCTCCCCTGACAGGCTGTGTGGCCTCTTGCAGGAAATGAAGCGTCGCCATATAGCTAAGCCATTCTCCATGGAGAAGTTACTCTACCAGATTGCACAAGCGGAAGCGAAAAAGGAAAACGGCCCCACTCTCAGTACCATCTCCGCCCTTCTGGATGAGCTCAGGTAAGCCGGGGTCTGGCTTCTGGGAGCCCCTGGGGTCCGGCCCCCTCTCTGGCTGGGGGCTGCTACCCGCTTGGCCCACGGGTGGAGGCTTTGGGTGCAGGGTGGGTTCTCTCTGCTCTTCCTCCCGAGGCGTGATGTTTGGGGTGGGCATGGGCGGGCGCGCTGTGGGGGGAAGCATTGTCTCCTGGGGGAAGGCGTGAGGGCGGGCCCTGCCCCTGCGTCCCCGCGTCGCCCCCGCGGCCGTCCTGGCAGGGGTCTAGCGCGCCGCCCTCTCCTGGCTGCTGTCTGTGGAGTCCGGAAGCAGCCCTGGCGGAGGCCTGCGGCGAGTGGGGGTGCGGGAGGTGCGGCGTGGCCCGGCGGTGCGCTGACCGCCCGGCCCCGCTCTGTGCGCGCAGGGATACGGAGCTGCGGCAGCGGCGGCAGCTGTTCGAGGCCGGCCTCCACTCGTCCGCCCGCTACGGCAGCCACGACGGCAACGGCGCCATGGCGGATGGCAAGAAAAAGCCTCGAAAGTGGCTGCAGTTGGAGACGTCGGAGAGGAGGTGTCAGGTCTGCCAGCACCTGTGCTACCTGTCCATGGTGAGCTGGGGGGCGCCTGGTGTGGGCGCGCGGGGGGCTCAGGCCTGCGGGTGTCTGCGGTGGCTGCGCGTCAGGGGCCCGGTCCTCGCCCTGCCCACTCCGCCCCCGCTGCTGCTCCATGGGGGCCGCGGGCCCGTCTGTCCTCGGCTCTGGCCTTGTCGGGCTGCAGCCCGAGGACTCCTAACTCCGTCTGTGGTGAAAACGTGGTTCTGAGGAGCGCAGCTCTGCTCGTGTTCGCGTGTCCCCCGCATCCCCGCCAGTCTCCCCCGGGCGGCCGCACGCACGCACGGCGGCCCTGTTCCCTGTCCCTGCTGGTGGGGCTGCTGCCTCCCGAGAGCGCGGTGTAGATGGGAAGTGCCCCTCCCCTTGCCGGTGTGTCCCCCAGCCCCAGCGCCCACAGCTGCCCTGCAGGGAAGGGGCCCCTCCCGGCTGCTCCCCGTGGAGTGAGAAGGTGAACAGAAGGGGGCGCTGCGACAAACACCGCACGGGGGGCGTGGACAAGGGACCCCCTCCTCACAGCTCTGGGGCGTGAGTCGCAGCCTGGGGTGTGGCCCCTGGCTCCCTGGGTCTTCACACACCCTCCCCCGTGTGCCTGACCCCTAACCTCTTCTGGCGAGGCCCCCGCTGGGACCTCCGCTTATCTGGGTTGCCTCTTTGTAGGTGCCCCGTCAAGTACGGGGGCCAGGACTGGAGCCTGTGGACATGGGGCATCCTTGAGTCCGTGGCACCCATACATCCCAGCTCACCTACAGGTGGCTCCCAACTTAAGACGGTTGGAATTCGGATTTTTCTGCTTTATGATGGTCTGAAAGTGGTACACATTCAGTAAAAACCGGACTGACATTTTTATTTCTGAGCCCCTGTCCCCTCTGCCCCCTGCTGTGTGCCGACAGCCACTCTGTGTTCCGGTCCAGCACACCCTTTGAGACACGGGAGATAGTCAGCACTTCCTTACCAAATGGGCTTTGTGCAGGAGGATGCCGGCGTGAGCACCCGAGGGGTAGGCCCAGCGGAGGGGTGATGTCAGGGAGGTCAGCAGTGTTACACATTTTTACGCATTTCTGGCTTGAGGATATTTTGAACTCTCGGGGGTTTATCAGGATGTGACCCTCTGTAAGTCAAGGAAGATCTGTATTTTCTTCTGCCTGGCCTGTCTTCTCCAAGGTATTTCTAGGAGATTTAGGGCTGTGCTCTCTTAGAGAAAGAAGCATTTCCTCCGATCTTAAAACTGTTTCGTGAGCATCACTTGTGAAAGCCACGGAGCCCTGTGTGTCCTCTGCGCTTGGCTGGAGCCGCTCCCAGGGGAGCGAGTCCCTTATTTACCACGAGTCCGAATGGCGCTGTCAGGAGCTCCGTGTGGGGCCCGGCGGGTTCCGGTCAGTGTGTGCTCGGGCCGTCCTGCAGATGGGCGGGCCTGGCCCCGAGAGTAGTCACTAGGTGTGCCCTAGCAGCCCCGGTGTTTTAAGAAAGCAGAGAGACTCTAATTTGTACCTAAAAAATGAGGTTTTATTTTTAATTTTTATTGCTTGGATTAGTCATAAGCTTTGTGTTTTTGTTTACCATTTCCTGTTTTTGTCTATTTCTGTGCTTGGCCTGAGTGTCTTTAAAAGGTGAGGGGTGGGGCGCCTGGGTGGCTCAGGGGTTTAAAGCCTCTGTCTTTGGCTTAGGTCATGATCCCAGGGTCCTGGGATCGAGCCCCACATTGGGCTCTTTGCTCAGCGGGAAGCCTGCTTCCTCTTCTTTCTCTGCCTCTCTGCCTGGTTGTGATCTCTGTCTGTCAATTAAATAAATAAAATCTTAAAAAATAAATAAATAAAAGGTGAGGGGTTCCTTCCTCTAAGTGTTAGTTCCTCCCTCACAGCTTGCTTTACCAGCTGGCTGTTTGCCCTGCATCTTTGTGAAAAGGGGTCAGCCTCTTGCATCTTATGTATTAAGGCAGCATTTTCCCCTTTTTCACTCAGGAGAGCAGGACTGGGGGTCGGGGGAGGGGCGAGGACCCCGACACCGACTGGGTGTCCCTCTGGGATCCGGATCCCCTGCGCTGGGGGTCCACAGACGTGTGTGCCCCGGGCACACGCTTTGACCAAAGCTCCTGGAGGCTCCTGTGCACGCTGGCGGGAGGGGCCAATTTGGGTGGTTGGAGTTTCGGGGGGCAGCCTCTGGGTAGCCAGCAGAACTGATGGGGCCATGGAAGAGCAGTGTGAGGACATCTGGGGGGCGTCCCTCACAGCTGCTCTGGCCCTAGTCTGCCACCTCGCGTCCCGCCGTGGTTTGTGCACATGGGGTCTCAAACGCCCTGGAACTTGAGCGCTTAGGAACAGGCCTCACATTCTCCTCCTGTCTCCTCTGGCTTGTGGGCGGCAGAAAGCTGGAGGGGACACGAGGCCTCCACATCCGTGGGTGCAGCTCAGAGATTGTCATGTGCTCGCTCCCCAGCTGCAAGTGCTGCTGCAGGTGCCTGGTTTGGGTTTTTCATCGTTTCCCAACATTTTCAAGTTCCAGGCACCCCCTCCCCCCACTCGAGCCTGGGGGACAGGCCGGGGACAGGCCGCCCTGCTCTGTCAGGTGGCAGTGCCTCCAGGGCCTGTCCCCAGTAGAGCTCTGCCCCTCAGGACCGGTGCTCTTCCCGCAGGTCGTGCAGGAGAACGAGAACGTGGTGTTCTGCCTGGAGTGTGCTCTGCGCCACGTGGAGAAGCAGAAGTCCTGCCGAGGGCTGAAGCTGATGTACCGCTACGATGAGGTCAGTGCGTGCTGGGGGCGGCCCGTGGTGGAGGGCAGCTGTGTGGCTCTCCTGGGGTGCTAGGCCCTCGCCACACAGCCCGGCTGGGGGATGGAAAGTAGCGTAGTCTTGTCTCCAGACGAACGTGGAGAATCCCAGGGACTAAAATCGGATTTCTTTACTTTTATGAACTTCATTCCATTTCGGTTTTCCTCTTCCCAGTAACAGTAGTTCTGCAGCCACAAGCCCGGTGCTCACTGCCCGGCGTGGGGGCCCAGCCCAGCCCCCGCGCAGCATCTCCATGTACAAGCAGTGTGGGTGCTGGCCACATGGGTGGGCCGGTCTCCGGAAACAAGGGGCAGTGCCATCCCCAGCGGCTGGGGCTGGGGTGCAGATCCGGGGGGCAGGGGAGGAATTTGGGCCACCTGCACACGTCCACAACAGGACAGACAGAGCCTGGGGGGCTGGTGGTGGCACTGGCAGCCCGGGAGCTCCGAGGCCACAGAGCCCAGTCTTTCTGGTTTTTGTTTTCTTGGAGGAGTCCCATTCTGGGGTTCAGGGGCCAGGTCCAGAGCAGCCTTCCTCTCTGACATAGAGGGAATTAGCCCTTCCCCTGGCCCAGCTAGATGCAGTCCTGTCCTCCTGCTGGCTCAGTGCCCCTTCCCCACAGTGTGCGGTCCCCAGGCAGGGCAGGGGTGCTCTGCATCCCCCAGAGACACCCCCTGCACCTGTTTCCTTGCCTGGAAATGAGCATGTGCCAGCCAGCCCTGAGCCAGGGCCAGGTGGGTGGTGCAGGGACACTGAGGGTGCTCCGGGGGCTCTGCTGCCTTCCATGGCTCTAGGAGGCACCGCAGACTGTGCTGGCATCTTCCATCCCACTTCCAGGTGAGAACCGGGGCGCCTCCCAGCAGGGCCGGGCAGCAGGCCATGGCACGTGAGCCCCAGGGCCAGCTCTCGAAGCTGGGACTCAGCTTTGTCCTCACCAGGGGCCCTCCGCAGAAACACGGAGCTTTTTTCTTTAGGCAACCAACTCTGCAAGTCCCTTTCCACCTTCCAGATGAATCCCAGGTTCAGTTGGCTCTTGTCACTTCTGTGCTTCTGTCCTTGTTCAAGGATCCATGCTTTCGTGTCCCCTGTGGTCGTTCTCCGGGTTCTGTGACAGCTGCCCGTCTTTAGGGGCGGACACTATCCGAAGCCCCAGTTCTGGGTCGGTTGTGTCCACAGCATGTCAGGCCCGCCACAGAGAGCAGTGTCTCCCAGGGAGAGCGGGCCACCCCATCCTGAGCTTGTCCCCACACAGGTGGCAGGTCTGTGCCTAGTGTCTCACCTGGCAGCCTCGGGCTGTCCTTCCGCCATGCCACCCCTCAGAGGGCACAGCTCCCATTGTGACAGACCCAGAGTCCCTTTCATATGGCAGTGGTGCTGTGTCACCTGTCCCGAGCAGCACATGCTCTTCTGCCAGGCCCTCGCACTGTGTCCAGAGAGGGGTCCTCCTCCCACAGACCCCTCCTCTGGAGGGCGAGCCTCTGTCATGCCACCGGCCCGATATCCTGGGGGCTGCCCTGGCGGTTGGGCCTTCTGGCAGCTCACGTCTGAGCCCCAGGTGGGACTCCTCAGGGCTCAGGCTGTGGGTCTGAGGGGAGAGCCTTTGGGTAAGGGAGGCTGAAAAGCTGAACACAGATGTGGGTCTTGTTTTTCAAACGGGAGATCCGGTGAGGGCAGCGGGTCCCTGGCTGTCCCTGCTGCGCTTCGCGGCGAGTGCCGGGCTCTGTGCCCGGGCCAGCAGCGGGCTGGTGTGCAGAGCGCGGCCGCCGGCACTAGGGGGCGTCCCCGCCACCGGCCTGTGTGTAGCTAGGGGTTGTGTGTGACCAGAATACTGGACTGAGAGTCACGGGTCGGGTCCTCTGAAGCTTCATCGTTGGTTTCGATGAGTGAGAACGGTTATTTGAAGCCGCCTCCTTTGTCGGTGGTCTTAGTAAATGAAAATCTGAGTTTTTCTTCTCAGGATTTCCTGTTCCTTCTCAGGTTGAACTGAATGTGCGTGTGGGGGGGTGGTACCTGGGGAGTTGCTCACTCTGGGTTGTGTTTCGGAAGTGGCTTATGAGGCCAATTGCAGGTCCCAAGGCTGTGTCCAGGCCGCCAGAGGGGAGCCGCCGGGCTTTCCTGGCAGCGGTCTGCGGGTGCACAGGCCGATGCAGAGAGGGCGCTGCCCCGCCTGTGCTGCCCAGGCAGCTTCTGCTGCTTGGAGAACCAGGTTTTAAAGAAGTTCCTCTATTTACCCTCGATTAGGTTTGCAGTAAATGGTTTAAAGAATGGCCGGAGATGGCACTTTCATTAAGTGGGCGGCCTTGCTCCTTCTAGGGTGCTTTTCCCTTTCTTTCCAGACAGTTTTCACTTCACCTGTAACACCTTCCACCCCTGTGATGAGAGCCTGCCTCCTGGTGCTGGAGGGCCAGCCTGGGGCTCGCTGACCCCCGGGCCTTTGCATAAAGGGCGGGCCTCTCTCATCTGTGTGTCCATACGGTTCCCTCCTTCCCTGGTCCAGAGCAGGTCCTTTTGACACGAAGGTCAGGCCACATGCCATTTTCATATTTTCGCCCACAGTCTCTTGTAAAACCGGATGGGTCAGTCGTGTGGCTGTCACCCACACGTTCCTGATGTAGCGGCTGAGTGAACAGGCTCCCCCTCGCCGAGGAGGGAGTATTGGCACATTTACAAGCAGACAGGTGCGTGTGTGTGTGCACGCCCTGGTGAAGGGAGGCTCGCGTGTCATGGCTGGAGCCAACAGTTTCAGGCACTTGTCACCGTGCGGCAGCAAGTAGACAGACCCCCAGCCCCGGGTCTTCCCCCCGATGCCCAGTGCGGGCAGAGTCGGGCTCAGACCGCGCCCCACTGTCGGGGCGGCTCTCGCGGCCATACCTCAGCTGCCTGCCGACCCCACGGCAAGGCAGCTGTGCCCCTCCTGCCTGTGGCCAAGGAAGCCTTCTACTCCAGCTGCCAGGGAGGGACCTCACTCTCCTGGAGCCTTGTTCTCACTGGGTCTCAGGCCATGGCCGCCTGGAAGGGCTCTGCCCCACGTGATGGCGACTCTGTGCTCCGCGTCCCTGGGTGGCTCTTGGCCAGTGCTCTTCTGGTTTCTTAATTCTCTCTCCGTTTCGACCCGAAACAGGAACAGATCATCAGTCTGGTCAATCAGATCTGTGGCAAAGTGTCTGGTAAGAACGGCAGCATTGAGAACTGTCTCAGCAAACCTACACCAAAAAGAGGGCCCCGCAAGAGAGCGACCGTGGACGTGCCGCCATCCCGGCTTTCATCCTCCAGTTCATCCAAAAGTGCTTCGAGCTCGTCGTGAAGATGCCAACACCCGTGTCGATTGATATATATTTTTTTGTAATTATTATATTCTAGTTTGGAGTACTTGCTGTAGGATACAAGCTGTCTTTGCACTAGCTCTAAAGAAGATTTTCTTCTGGTTTTAGAGAACTAATTTTGTTTTAGCATTAAACTGTTGAACTTTTTTTTGTACTTAGAATACCTAGATACTGCAGTTAGATTTTTGAAACTGCCGTATATTCACTGTTTTAAAAACCCTTGAGGGGCTGTATTAATTTGTATCGCCCCTGTGGCTGAAAAAGCCTTTTCGTTTTTTGTTATTTTGTTTTTTTGTTTTGTTTTGTTGTTTTCTTCGGTAACTTGGGGAAAAAAGGCTTTTTAACCCATTTTGAAGAGGGTGAAGTTTGGAGAACAAATTTTAAAACCCATCAGTCATGTGAGCAGATTTTTCTAGAGAGGAAAAGGGATAGGAGACACACACACACACACAAAACTTGAAAAGAAATGGCTTTACTTTGGCTGTCTTTTCTTCTGTCATGTGCAAAACGAGTTTGTAATTTTTAAAACCGGAGAACCCCCATTTTGTGTCTTGGGGTGGTCATGGCAGCTGAAGGCGGACGTAGTTTCCTAACCCGAGGCAAAACACGGAAGAGGAGCGCCGCGGTCCTCTCTACCAGCACATCACTATGCATCTGTTTTCGGAAAAGAGGAGAGCGAGGGAAGACGCCTGCCTGCCTTGGAGGGGTCACGTGAGGGACACCTGTGCCTGATTTCATTAGGAAATCCATTCTGTTATTTTTTGGTGCTGTTGGCTACTTTATCAAAAACCCTTCAATAGCATCCTTAAGAAAAAAAAAAAGAAAAAAAAAGTGATCGAAGCCGTTAAGTGCTTCTTTGTCCTAGATGTGCAATCTCTGTAACATTCCGTCTCCATCTCCCGCCTGTTCCCACCTTCACACGTCAGCATTAATCTTCCCTTCAGTTCGTTTCGTTGGTGGCACACTTCGAGCGGCCAGGAGCTCTGCAGGTCTGCTTGAATGTGAAAATGCATTTGCGCTCACCTTGTCTATTTTTTCTCTCCATGTTGTAACAAAAAGAAGAAAAAAAGAAAAAAAAATCCCATCCCTTTTGTACATACGCCTGTAAATTGTTTTAAATACTTGAGCCTTTTTCTCGGTGGGGGGTGGGGAGGGCGCGAAGACAAGATGAAGAAAAGCCTTACGTTTCCGTTTCTTCATCGGGTGGATTGGATGCTTACAGGGTTTTTCTTGTAACATTTATAAGTGCTGCTTACATCACTGAACAACAACAACAAAATAATAATGGAGTAGCTGTTGCCCTTCTCCGGTTGTGTGTACAGTATGTGTGGAATAAAAAAGGGAACTGTTTTCACAAGCTGTTCTTTGTTTCGTGATTGGATCCAGCGAGCCCGCAGCTGCCCCCGCTGCACTGAGCTTGGCCGGTGGGACTGTCCGGAGCGTCCTGTGATACTTTGTCGGTTGTTGTTGCGGAAGACTGAACTGTTTTTGGAATATTTAACAATTACATAAACAGAGTCAAGTGTTTTCCAATGTGGTTGTCCGGTTTTTATGGCCTTGCTGTGTACTTTCCCTCTTTTTGACAGTAAACTTCTGCCTATGGCTTACAGTTTGACATTTAATTTATTAGCGCTGCTCTGCACCCCTCCCGCGGGAGGGAGGACTTCATGTTGTTTATTGCCAGTTTTTTGTTTACTTTTCAGGTTTGTACTACAAGGTTTAATAATAAAAACGAAGTTTTTTGGATATTTGTCTGTCTTGTGGAAGATGGGGCACTGAAACGAGCTCTTTCTTTCCAGCAACCGGGCCGAGGGCTGACCCCCCCCCCCAGCCCTGCCCCCGGCCAGGGAGTGGAGGCGGCGACACCTCCTTCCCCGCTCCCTCGCGGGCTGCTGGGGGCTGTGGGACATGGCGGCCTTACAGCCGGCCGGGCCGTGCTCTCACGAGGTGCTGGGCTAGGAGCGGTGGTGAAGGGGACACCGCCGGATGGCCGGCTTCTTGGCAGGAACGAGACCAGAGGAGTCCCTCGGGTTATGGCTCCTCCTCCTCCGGGCCCAGGGGTGTGGGCTCCTACTGAAGGAGGGGCAGGTGGTGCACGTGATCTTGTATCCACACATGAAAACCCAAGCTGACTGCGGCCGGATTCTGGAGGAAGCGCAGTATACCTCCAAGAGGGCTTCCTCCCCCGCGCTGAGCAGAGCCGGGACGCGGCTCCCGGCCCAGTCCTGCCTGACATGGGCTCCTCTGTGGCCCACGGGGCCCCCAGCTGCCCTCCCTGCACTGAAGGCCCGAAGGACAGATCTAGCGGGAAGCCCTTCTGCACAAACTTTATTGTCAGCTGTTCTTACAGTCCGTTCATCGGCAACCGTGTAACAAGCCAAAAGCCTCCATTAAACCACCTGCCTTCACAGTGAGGATCCGCACACGGCCGCGTCTCCCTGGCCACGCCGTGGGAGCGCGCTGACCTAGGAGTCGCTGTCGTCCGTGTGTAAAGTGACGAGAGCAGTGTCCACCTCCACTACCTCCTCATCAGATTGGACAATGGGGGACTCACCACCGTCGCCGGGGGCCGGGGCGGCCAGCTCCGTGCAGAGAGACGGCGAGGGAGGCTGCGTGGCTTGTGATTCGGCAGGAGCTGGAGCTGGGAGAGCGGTCTCGTGCTGCCCGATCCCCGATGCGGGCCCTGCGGAGTGAAGGAAATCTGCCATGACGTCCGGCAACTGACAGCACAGCGGGGACAGAGCCAGCCTGCCAGGGGGGCTGGGAGCTGGTGGCACCAGGGGCCCCGAGCCGGGCCTTTCTACCAAGTCCAGGAAAACATGGTGCTAACCACACAGGGTGCATGTCTTGGAGGAGCATCCCATGTCCCCTCCATGATCCCGATCCCTCTACATCCTTGGGAGTAATTCAGTAGAAACAAGGTGAAGAGAAAAACTCCCTCATCTTTCAGCAGTTCTCCCAATTCGTGGAAACTAAAAAGAAGGTCTTAATTAAAGGGGTCAAAGTCACGAACAGATGGTCGAGTCCCTGGGAAAGGGGCCAGCCCTCCTGCCGTTCCCAGCGTCCCGTTGGGGACAGGCCTCGGTGCCTCGGGGGCAACAAGAAGGGGGAGGGCGCTGCCTTGTGCAGAAGTCCGAGGCAGCAGCAGCGGATGGGGAGGAAGGGGGCCCTGTGGTACGGCGGCCCGAGCGGGAGGCCACGGTTTGCTGCTGGAAGGACAGGCCTTGGCTTACCAGCGCCCAAGTGCAAACAGACCCTGCCCCGTCCGGACGGACTATCTCCCTGAGCCTGGGGACAGGGCTGGGGCCTCGGAAAATCATCTGCTGACCTTCCGTGACTCGCAGTTTGGGGACGGCTGTGTGTGGGGGACACGTGCCCACAGGGTTGCAACTAATCTCCAGCTAGGAGCCTGTGCAGAGCAAGAACTCCAGGACCGGGGTGGGGTGGGGGACATCGAGAGGGGATGGGAGGGGTTGGGGTGTGAGCCACGCAGAGCCCCCATCTCCTGTCCAGGCCAGACAGCCCGACTCCAGCGGCCCTCTGAGCCCCGGTGCAGCGGAACGGCCCCTGAGGGGGCCCCAAACACAGGGAGAAGTGGGAGACCGGGCAGCCGGCAGGCCCCACGGGGTGCGCTCAGGGACTGGCACAGTCTGATCACTGTCCTCCGAGGGCTTCCCTCCGGAGGCAGAGGGTGTGTGAGTGTGACCATCTCGCCCACCTGAGACCGGAGACAGCACCGCGTTGTCTTCGCCCCCGGAGTTCAAGAAGACGTCCAAGGCCTCCTGGTCAGAAATGTCCATCAGATCCATCTGCTCCAACACGTCGATGTTCACTTCCATGGACGACATGCTGCCCATGGGCTCTGGGAAGAGAAGGGCGTGAGAGGAAGTGACGCTTCCAGGGGTGCATAACCCCCTAAAAGGTGAGCTTCAAATGCAAAGGCCAGCGTTCGCAAGGTGTGAGGTATCTGCCACTCGAACCTTCTACACCACAGCAAGGACCACTCCCAGTCAGGCATTGTGACTGCCTCCCGGACCAGCCTTGGTGACTTTGGATCCCTCCGGCAGCCACCCCAGTTTCAAAGAGCCCTCCTGCCTGCAGACGACCCTGAACTTGATAATCCCGGCTGAAGCTGTCCTTGCCCTGGTGAACTCCCTTGAGTCTTTGCTCTGAACCACAGACAAGGTTTGGGCAGCTGCAGGCTGGTGAGCGGGGCCCACCGAGCTCCCCGCAGTGCAAGCACAGAGAAGTCCAGTCGGCTCTGGGCCCCGGGGGGGACGGCTGCCCCTGCTCTGGAGCCCCGTGCCCACTACCTCTGTGGCCCAGAAAACTGCAAGCCCTGTGGTGTCCCCATTCCGGGCGTGACAGCGTCCGGCAGACACAAGTTACTTCTGGATGTGGACGCGGCAGACGCAAGTTACTTCTGGATGTGGACGCAGCCTCCGCCCCACTCTCCGGGCCACCCGGGAGCCAGCGCTCGCGAGCAGGGCTGGCAGATGCGCGCGGGGAACACCCCCTCCCGGTTCATTTGTAATGAACTTGAATCAAAAAACAAGGGCTTATTAGACAAACATTTGAGAAAAGCCAAGTAACTTCCAGATAGGAACATCTGTCACCGGAACGGAGAACTCTGGGCAGGAGCTAAATGGAAGGTGAGTGACGACCGGACAGTCCGCAAGCGCGCGCTAGACCAAACGGGCTCCGGAGCAGGGGAAACGCACAGGCCCGGCGCGTCCTGGCTCCAAAGCCCAGGGACGGTGGGGAGCAGCGCGGCCCATGGGGTGAGGAGTTCACCTGCTGGAAGATCTGACCTCCCAGACCAAGGGGGCAGGATCTCCCCCGTGGGAGACAGATAAAAGGAACAGTCCCCTGTCGGCGGCAGGGCAGCTGGGGGACGTCCAAAGGAAGGGGAGATGGGGCAAGGGTGGCCATAACCAGGCTGACCGCTTCTCAACAACAGAAGCCGGGAAACCACGTCCTCTCTAAAATTCTAGAACATTAAATGGCATTTAAGATCAAGGATCACATATGAGCTCAGTCAGACAACGCTTGCCCTGTGAACTGGCACGCAGGGCCGAGGGGCTGCGGAGGGCAGGTCCGGGCCACGAGGAAGCCTGTTTCGGGAAGCATCTCGGCGTGCGAGGCCACAGACAACCAGGAAGCTGGTCACAGGTGACAGGAGCCACGCGGGGTGTGTGGGGAACCTGTGGGGTGGGAGGCCCTGCTCCGGGGGGAGGGGAACCAGAGCATCTTGAAGCACAGCATCGTCAATGGTCAGTGTGAGATTCCAAGAAAGAGCACATCGTTTCTGACCCTAAGTGTGACGGAGCTTACTCGAGCTTAAATGACCCGCCCCGCTTCCCCGCAAAGTGGCAATATCCAAAGCCACGTGGACTGTGGACAAGGACATGCAGTCCCCGTGCTGTACCACAGCCCGGCTGGTCAGGGGCACTGTGCCCACTGGTCAGATGTGGGCCCTGGGGGTCCTCTTCGGCGGCCGCTGGGCTGTCAGAAGGTGGAGACCAGGCAGGTTCTCCTTTACGGGTATGGAGGCCTGTCCGCTTGCCTTTCTGGCTACTGGCCTTGCTTTGGCACAGTTCTGAAAGGTCCAGAAGCTCCCTTTCCTTTCTGTCCCACCCTCTTGAAGAGGGCGGGAGTAGGACTTAGAGAAAAACTGGATTAACAAGCACTGAAACAGCACAAGAAAGATGGTAACGAAGCCACCTCTGCCAGTTATCCCAGTAAAGGCAAATGAATCAGATTTGCTGGTTGTAACAGGTTAGAAGACTGAATGAATTAAAGTCATAAAAATCTACCTATGTTTCATTCATAGGAGACACTCCTGAAACACACAAAAAGCTTAGGAAAAATGGAAAGTAATTAAATGATTAACTTGAAGAAAGCTGACACAGTAATTTTAGTAAATAAAAGAGACTTTAAGGGAAAGCAAAAATATTGGGGTAAAGTGTAGTACTTAATAAAGGTTCAGTTTGCAAAGACAATTCCAAACTGTGTGTGACAATACCATTATGGTTACATTTGAAGAATGGCAGACAAGGAAGATCTAAGATCAAAATCATGAGGGGGAGGAGGGCTCAGTATACCTCTTTGGTAATTACATAACCAAATGGCATAAAATTTAGTGATAGGCAATATTTCAACAGCCCTACTTACAAACTTGTTAGAATCTTGCTCTCAAGTACACAGGAAACATGAAGACAAACTCTAAGTCTTGAATTAAAAAAAAATCCCAGGGCACCTGGGTGGCTCAGTGGGTTAAAGCCTCTGCCTTCGGCTCAGGTCATGATCCCAGAGTCCTGGGATCGAGCCCCGCATCGGGCTCTCTGCTCTGCAGAGAACCTGCTTCCTCCTCTCTCTCTGCCTGCCTCTCTGCCTACTTGTGATCTCTGTCTGTCAAATAAATAAATTCTTAAAAAAAAAAATCCCATTCTCTGACAACCATAATGAAGTTTAGTAGAAATCAGTAACAAACGGTAACTAGAAACACCTTCACGCATTATTTAAAGCCACTTCTGAGCAGCTCGCAAGTCAAACTGTAATGGAACATCTGAAAAACCCAGGAAGAAACCGTTACTTGTCAAAACTTGTAGAATTCTGTTAAAAGTGGTGGACTTTAACCTCCTGAAATGTTCATAGCTTCAACTGCCTTATTCAGACAAGGATCTTGAAAACTCAGCCCAAACGGTCAACTTAAAATGGACCAAAACCCAAAAAACCACCACCTGAAAATTCCAGCACTGGGGAAGAGAACTTCATGAAATATTCCATAGAAACCAACAAAACGAAAAGCTGGGTCTTTGAGAAAACACTTGGAAACAAGTGTTCCGGGTAAGACTCCAAACCAAGGGGTCCACGTACAGATGCGCAGTGTGAGAGCCGCCGCAGCAAAGCTCGCCCCACCCAGACGCCCGAGACAGAGACGCGCCCCGCGGACCTCGCTGTGCCCACCCCAGGCTGGGGGCAGAGGAGTGAGGACAGCCGCGGGGCGCAGTGCTGCTCCCTCCGTGTAGGAACTGAACTCGGGCGGCCCACGTCTGTCCGGGCCTTTTCCTGGGCCTCGGGGCTCGGACGCTCAGGTTTCTACCGCGGCACCAAGAGCCCAGAAGAGCCCCGGCGACCGCACAGCGGCAAGAGCGCACCAAGGCGCGCAGGGGTGCAGAGGGCTCGGCGGAAGACGGCCCTCCCCGGCCGAGGCCCTAACCCTGTGGCGGGCCGTGGGGTCTGCCGGCCGGCTGCACGCGTCCGTCCGTCCGCTAGCTGCCGTCTGTCTGCCCCCCGGCCGCACACCCCACCGCTGAGAGCCGGGGAGCCGGCGCTCCTGCAGGACGGGGCTGGCAGCGCCGCGGTCCCGGGCGAGCCCCGCGGGAGTACGGGTGGAGACGGGGCGAGGACATGACGTCCAGGGGCGGCGGTGGCCCGGGCCCAGGCACCGGAAGGGGCCCTTCCCGCATGACCCGCGGAAAGACCGGCCGGCACAGACCGCAGAGCCCAGCGCCACAGGGACGGCACGGAGCACTGCGACCGGCACGCGGCGGGATGTGCCTGCAGCTCGCGCCGGCCCAGCTCCGCTAGTGCGTTGCAGGCGAGGAGCTCCTGCGCCAGAAGCAACAGGACACACCGTCGCGCTAAAATGGACAAAGCGCTAAATTGCTAAATGTGCCTTTATTTAAAGGCCACTCTAGGATCGCTAAGCCCCGGGTCAGGGGAAGGTGACTGCCTCAGGTCATCACCAGCAAAGGCCAATTCCAGGGGCGTAAGACTACCGACCATCAAGGAAATGCAAATTAAAACCCAAATTAGAGGTCATTTCATACACACTGGCAAAAATTCCAATCTCGCTCTAGCCGGTGAGGACGAAGATGAGGAGTGACGGGCGTGCACACAGCCAGGGCCGCTGTGAACGGACGAGCGGGTTTGGGCGGGTCAGTGACCGAATCCAGGAAAAACAAGTATAACACATCAAACGACCCCGTAACCACGATCCTCCTTGTACGGCCTAAGGAAGCGGTTCTCAAAGTGGGAGCCCCGGGGCCAGCAGGCTCTAGCATTCCCTCACCCCAGAGCTGGTCAGAAACACGAATTCTCAGGCCCCATCCCCGACCTACTCGATCAGGAACCCTGGGGTGGGGCAGCCCTCGCGGTGACCGGGAGGCCGGGAACTCTCCTCCTGTGCACCAGGACGCACAAGAATGTCCTTAACAGTG
The DNA here is from genome assembly GCF_020171115.1 of Neogale vison. Classification (NCBI taxonomy): domain Eukaryota; kingdom Metazoa; phylum Chordata; class Mammalia; order Carnivora; family Mustelidae; genus Neogale; species Neogale vison. The sequence goes on from NC_058091.1 coordinate 138,181,464, forward strand.
GGGTTTTTAAAACTTTCGAGAAAGCTCCTGAAACAAGGAAAACCCACCACACCACGAACAGTTCCGCGTATTCACTCAGTAGATCTGGAAATGATTAAGAGCGGAAAGGAACGATCGAATTTGAACGGGCCGGTGTGGACGGTGAGCGGGGAGGTGGCGGAGAGGCCAGGCGGGGCCCTCGGGCAGGGCCTTCGCAGGGCAGGGTGCTGCGTTCGTACTCGAGCTGGGTGCATAGCACATGGGGGTTTACGTCCTTCCTTATACCTCTGGGTATGTTTGGAATATTTCATAACATTTAAAAAAAAATATCTGAACTAAATGTGGCAAAGTATTAAAATGTTAAATCTGGAAAACAGGAGTATGGGACATTTTCAGTTCTTTTCTGGATATTTAAAGGATATTTTCCTAATTCAGTGAGAGCCCATAATGGATCATGGTAAATGTCCAAGTTCTAAATAAAACCCTCATGAGGAGATAAACGCATAAGCTGGTGATTGTGCTTTGAGCGACTCCTCCAATCAAGATGGTACCCTAGGGGGACACGAGAGGAATTTTAGTTTGGTGCATTTTTATCTGTTCTCTCTTCTTTAACTTTGCTAATCTTAACACCAGCCCACACATCCCTCCTCCTCTTTCCCAAGCACTGGGTCCATCCTGGACATCCGCGGGCTGAGTCAGAGAGTCTCAGGGCACGGGGGGCACCCCTGACTCCAGGATTCGACTCTGCTGAGTTCCGGGAGGCCCCCCAGGAGCCCGAGATCCACTGCGGGGACGCACGTACAGAGCAGGGCGCCTGCAAGCGGATACTCGCTCCCAGCTGCATCCTCAACATAGCGGCGATAAAGATGCCAGAAGCGGGTCCGGACCACCCCCGCTCCCGCGCCCTGTTCACACTCAGGTGGCTCCCAGGTCCCCTCGCGGCCGCCGTGGCGCTCCACCTCTGTGGGTTCTCCAGCCTCACCCTGACCTGGGCGGCCCTTTACACGGACGCTTTTCTGGGTAAAACTTCCCATGCCTTCGTCTTCATTAAAAACTGATGCTTTGGAAAACGTGAAGAATTCAGACTGCTATTTCTGATGTTGCTGAAGGAGTCCGAAATACCATGTTCTCCTATGGGCATTTCATCATCTTGACGGATTCTCCCACACGAAACCGCCCCACGTTCATCCCTGGAGACAACTGCTCCAGGACACAGGCACGTGGGACCCGCCGGGCTGGGAAGCCCAAGGGACAGCCGTGCAGAGAGATGCCTATTATCTGTGAACGTCCTTCCAGCTCTGGCTGCAGCACAAAGCGAAAAAGCCCAAATCTTCCAATTTTCTTCGTCAGTGCTTTCAAAACCACACAAATTGGCAACATGTGCCCAACTCCACATTTTTTTTTTTTTAACCTTATAAAAATGAGCCCAACACTTCACTGGAATTTGAAGAAGGCTCTTTTTTAGGTGTCTTAACACCACACAAATTGAACTCCTTATTTTTTAACTGACTTCTATTCAACAAGTGCTGACCATGTCACTGTGCTGCCCAGAGGGTTCCTGTCCCCAGGGGCTCACCATCAACAGGAGGAGGGGGCTTCTGAACCTGTGCTGCTTCCGCCACACCGGCCTGCTCGGCGCGTGCTCAGGGCTCCCCCCGTAAGAGGGACTTCATCTGCTCTCTGCTCCTCTGGGCCTATAAACGTGCCGAGCGCCCAGGGCCTTGTAAGGTCTGCTGAGCAAAACCGACTAGAGAGCTCGCCGTTCCCTTCGCTGTCCCACCTCCTCCAGGCCCTCCTGGTACAGGGGCAGCTGGTGATGCTTGAATCCGCAGGTCATGTCCGTGAGGACGTGCATGTCTGTTACGGCCTGTTTGTAGCCCCCAAACTCCTATGTCGTAGCCCTAACCCCCACCGTGCCGGTGTCTGCTGCGGGGGGCCTTTGGGAGGCAAATAGGCTTAGATGCGGTGGGGAGGGCTGGCCCCCCCTCAGGCGATCAGTGCCCTCTGAAAAGACACGCCCGAGGCAGGGGCTCTGACTGCCACGTGGGGGTGTGGTGAGATGCGAGCCAGGAAGAGGGCTTGGTCCCTGGGAACCGAGTCTGCCAGTGCCTTGACCTTGGACCTGAGCCTCCAGAACTGTGGGAAATAAACGCTCACAGTTTAAGGTGGCTGCGTGTGGGGGTCCATCACAGGGGCTCACGCTAAGATGGCCTCCTCGTCACCCCAGCCCACGACAGGACCCAAACCCCTGCACCCCACGGGGGCCGCTTACTCCCAGCACCAAGCACCGGAGCAAGTGAACAGCGAGCGTATTCGGAGGAGACGGGCTGCCTGACTTTCCTAGACAAAGACGTGTCAGCTCCGTGGCCTACGACAGGCAAGAGCCACCTCCGGAGAGACAGATGCTCACCATCCATTCTGTCTGACCCACCCGACCGGCCACACGACGCGGCCTTCAGCGCACTCCGAGGCGCTCAGATATTACTTTTCATCTGTTTCCTCTACCGTATTTCCCTTCCTTGCTTCTGGTTTCTTTAACCTCTCCTGGGCAGGGCACGGGGGTGGGCACAGGCCCGAAAAAGAGGGGAGAACAGTGGAAGGTAACAGAGCTATGTGGGGGTGTGGTGAGGGACGGGGGAGCCCGGGAAAGCCCGGGGAGAGAACAGAGGCGGAGGATGAACAGATTTGGGGGGGGCAGTCTGGGGTGCAGGAGGTGCCAGGAGACAGGTGAGCAGGGGCGGCCTTGGCCGCACTCCTTCTGAGGCCCAGGGTCTTAGAGGCGGGTTGAGGGACCCCGGCCCTGACGCCTCCCCTGCTCCGCTGGCTGCTGGGGAACCATCGAGATGCAGACAAGCGTAAACATTCATGCATCTCGATGTACCTCACGTAACACGTATACAGGGAAAGATCTCCGCGTGCAGCTGGGGACGGGTTAGAAGCAGCACAGCACACTTCCTGACCGCGAAGACGCCGCTTTGGACGCGTGTCCTTTTGGAGCATATTTGAAAACACGGGGAATGATCGCGTGCGATGCTGAGATAAAAGCGGACACACGCACGGTGTAACAGCAGCTACGTACGCAGCCTGGAAAGAACCACCCGAAAACAGTTAACAGATTCTTCTGTGCTGTAGAATTAGGGGTAATGTTTGTCTTTTTTACTTTTTAAAAAACACATTTTATGATTTCTGAGTATCTCCAGCTAAAGCCAGGAACTACCAGAAGACACATAACCACAAGACATGTGGTACGACGCGCCGCCCTGAGTTTTGGGGACTCACACCGGAACGGACCCCTGGGGACTTTACCCCACGCCCGCCCGTGGGACAGGGACAGCAGCGTGACGCCGTCTCCGTGCTCCCAGGGAGGGCCCCGCTGCCCGCGACCCCCCGCCCCCCGCCACTTGCCTCTCCTCTCCGCTATCTGCAGGTAACCCGTGGACAGGTACTGCTCCATGTCCTGCTGGAAGGCCTCCTCGAAAAACTTCTGCCGCTCCTTCAGCTTCGCTTGCTGGGTGTGCTCCGTCTCCAGAACCTTCTGCGCATGCTCCGCGTCCAGGTCGGCTGAGGAAACAGAGAACTCTGCGTCAGGGGCTGAGCAGGGACGGAGACAGGGAACGGGAACAAATCGGACCCCCGTGAGCCTGCAAGCTGAGGGGCCGGTGCCCCCTCGGAGCTGCAGGCAGCCTCCCCTCCCCCAGTCTGGGGGCCGTCCCGGGCCTTCGCCTGTTCTGTCCCCCCTCCCGGAACGACCTTCCCACCACATCTCCACTGTGTACGGAAAAGCCGCTCATGTGCCAAGACCAGCCTCTCCGTGAGCCCTTCACCTGACTCGGGGGACCTGCCCCTCCGTCCTGAGGCCTCCGCGTCATGGCCCTCCAGCTTCTGAAGCTTCTAGCGACAGCCCAGCAGGTAAGATTCGGGCCGCAGGGCCCGCGAGCGCTGGGGAGGGACAAGGACACAGCCGCAGGGGCGCGGGTCCTCTTGGCTTTGCTGCTCACCAGCCACACAACCTGCCCGATGACCGCGGACTCCCCGGGGCTTCACAGGGTCCATCGGGATTTGGGACAGAGACAGGAGCCCCATCGTGACATGCGACTTCAACGGCATAACGTGAGGGGCCCTTTGAGTCCAGGCCGAGCCAGGAAGAGCAGATGACAACCGTGAGTCCTACCAGCCCCAGCGGCGGCAGCGACTCACCAGCAGGAGCCGCAGCGGCACTGGCCACCGGGTCCACGCTCTCTGGGGCCTCCCTGCCCTTGGTGCCCCCACGGAGACACGGCTGACGACACCCAGGTCAGGTGAATACCATCAGTCACCCTGTCCGCGGGCCGCGGGTCACGAATCCCTGCATCCCTGTTTCATGAGGCAGCCCCCAAGATCCCCGGCTCCCCGGGGCTCACACCCTGCAGAACCCCGGACGGTGACCGCATCCGACTTCACTGCCACGATCAGCTTCCGCCCTGCGGGCAGGCCTGTGCCAATCCCCGGACACTGTTCCCGGAGAAAGGGAAGTGACCAGGGACACACCCCCAGGCTGGCTGAGAAGCGCCGGGGCCAGACGGCAAGGAGGGCAGGCGGTGTCCAGGGATGGAGAGCTGTCCCTGGGGGCCACTGGCATGGAAGCAGGGGCCTTGCGGGAGCTGCGGCTCCGCCAACACCCTGAGGAAGTGGGTTCCTCTCCGGACTCCCCGAGTGCAGCCTGCGGTCGGCCTGGGAGGCGCGGGGCCTGGATGGCGAAGCCACAGACGGGGCGCGGAGACGCCTGTGCGGTTCCTTCCACCCACGAAGTGTGCCCCGCAGTCTCAGGCAGCGACGTGGGAATACTCCGGATACACCCGTCGGTCCAGCCCTGGCCAAACCGGACTGGCCGAAGGATCACAGAATGACAACTTGGGTTATTTCCTTCACACAAATATTCTGCAACAACCACCTGCTGGCACACACGATGCTAGAGGCTGAGTTGGGCGGAACAGAATGCTTCGGCGACCTAACCGCTGAGCGTGAAATGGAGGGGCCGAAAGCTGGAACAGACACCATTCCCCACAGTTTTCCTCTGGGGAGGGTCCCACCTTTGGGGCGTCAGAATTCCTACAACTTAAAAACAAAAACGAATCCACTTAAAAAATGGACAGAGAATCTGAAGAAACGTTTTTCCAAAGAAGACACAGATGACCAACAGGTACACAAAAAGAGGTTCCAACGCTACTAATCATCCCAGAAATGCAAATCAAAACCACAATGAGAGATCCTGTCCCGTCTGCTAGGTAGACGGCCACCACTGAGGAGACCAGACGACAGGTGCTGGCGAGGATGCGGAGAACGGGGCGCCCTCACGCGCTGCCGGGGGGAAGGCAAGCTCGTGCAGCCATGGCGGGAGACGGTATGGAAGGTCCTCACTCCAGTGAAAACTAGAACTACCCTACGGCCCAGCACTCCCTTCTAGACCACATGTCCACATGACATGAAAACGGCGTGTAGGAAAGACCGGTGCACCCAAGCATTACTCACAGTCGCCAAGACGCGGATAACGCAAGCGTCGAGAATGAATGGATGGGGGGGGCGTGTCCACACGCACACAATGGAATACGACTCATTCAAAAGCAAAAAGGAAATCCTGCCATTTGTGACACATGGACAGGCCCCGAGGGCGTTGTGCCAGGACAAGTCAGACAGAGAAAGACAAATACTGCAAACCACTTAGATGTGGCTCTAAATAGGCCAAACTCGCAGAGCCGGGAGAGCAGCGAGATGGTCACCAGAGACCCCGTGGTGCGGGAAATGGGGAGAGTGGGCCAAAGGGCACAGCCTTGTAGTTAGACGAGATCTCGTGGAAGACACTGTGCTTATAGTCCCCGGCGATCTATCATAAACTTCAAAGTCGCTAAGAAACTAGATCCTAAATGTTCTCACCACAAAAAAGAAATGACAGTTTTGCGAGGTGACAGCGGTGTTGGCAAACGCTTCAGTGAGGTGTACTTGCCTTGAATCAACACGTGCACCTTAAACGGACACAATGTTATCTGTCCATTATATACCAACAGAAATCCTGAGGGTGTTATCAAGGGACTTTTTTTTTTTTTTTTAAAGTAGGCTCCAGGGGCACCTGGGTGGCTCAGTGGGTTAAGCCACTGTCTTCGGCTCAAGTCATGATCCCAGGGTCCTGGGATCGAGTCCCGCATCGGGCTCTCTGCTCAGCGGGGAGCCTGCTTCCCCCTCTCTCTCTGCCTGCCTCTCCGCCTACTTGTGATCTCTGTCTGTCAAATAAATAAATAAAATGTTAAAAAAATAAATAAAGTAGGCTCCATGCCCAGTGTGGAACTCCCGAGCCCGAGATCAAGACGTGAGCTGAGACCGAGAGCTGGATGCCCCAGCGACAGAGCCCCCTCCAGGCACCCCTGCAATGATTTTATTTATTTTTAAAGATTTTATTTATTTATTTGACACAGGGGCAGGGGAGAGAAAACACTATCAGGGGGAACAGCAGGCAGAGGCAGAGGGAGAAGCAGGCTCCCTTTTGAGCAAGGAGCCCGATGTGGGGCTCGATCCCACAACCCTGGGATCATGACCTGAGCCCACACCAGCAGCCTGACCAACTGAGCCACCCAGGTGCCTGCCCCCAGCAGTGGTTTTTAACAACAAAAAATATACAGAACTTGCAGTGAACAGTGTACGAGGCCCACTATGCTTTGCCCTAATCAGTCGCCTGACCACCTCCACTGATGGCCACCACCACACTTCACAAATGCTGGGAATATCATAATCCTATATGCATGATATACCTTAAAAACTCAGTAATGGAGTTTTTTTTTAAGATTTTTATTTGGAAATTAAGATATTATTTTACTTATCTTGGAAGCAAGAGAGAGAGAGAGCATGAGCGGGGTGAGGGGCAGAAGGAGAAGTGCGCTTCCCACTGAGCAGGGAGCCCGATGCGGGGCTCGATCCCAGGACCCTGGGATCATGTCCTGAGCCGAAGGCAGATGCTTAACTGACCAAGACCCCAGGCGCCCCAATGGAATATGGTTTTAATCCCAAATCAGTTACAGTCTCCAGGACTTAGAATATTCTGGGAGTTTTTATTGTATTCTCTCCTACATCTAAGCAAGGAATAGAAACTAGCATTAACTGAGCAACACCAACAGAAAGGAAATCTTCCCGACTTCATATAATTACAGGTATTGGCCCTACAAAGCACCACGGTTTACACTCTTAAAATCACTGTATTTCCATGTCCCCATCTCATAGGTCCGTTTACAGGGAGCTGGTGTGGAAGGAGCGCAGGTCTGGACTCAGTCCAGGTCAGGTGCGCAGACACCCCTGAAGCTACTTCCTGCAGACCCTGCAGGCTCCCCTGCCCGCACCTCTCTCCATTTTTCTGCTCAGGGTGCTCTTGGGAGTCAACCAACGGGTGACGGACGTCAATGTATCAATGCTCCAGGGTCCCATGCTTTGGACGGGTGGCTCCAGGAAGCATTCCGAACACTTCTCGGAGATCCTGGGGACTCAGCCCCTGGGCTCTGCTGTCCACTTGCACAAGGCTTCCCTGTCTTGGCTTTTCCTCCGAGCTCAGGCTCTGCGTCCTCACTCCTGCTCTCCGGGATCGCCTCCCACACAAACGACCAGGCCTGGCTCCCAGAAAAACCCACGCGAGCCCAGCCAGGACGAGCTGTCATGTAACCCTCTGCGCGTCCACGTCCTCCTCCGTACAAGGAAGGTAAAAACACTTACTCGGTAAGGAGTTGGCAGGACTCAATGAGGGAAGGGATGGGAATCACCGGGCGCACAGCACTGACCAACAGTGACTCCTCCTACCAGCGCCATTTGAGACAGCGGCCTCTAGAGCAGGAATATTATGAAAAGGACACCTGAGCCATCACCATGCGCTAGGACGTGTGCGACACAGAATCACGCCAGCCCACTCAGCCCCACTCAGGCACTTGGGCATCAGTCCCCTTCCAGGGGCCTTAGTAGGTGTGCGCGGGACTGAGCGGACTCGAAGAGGGGAGGGAGGGGACTGAGGAGGGTGTGTCTTCGTTTGTGTCACTACAGCCGCCAACCCCTCTGCCCAAACGCCTCCTGGCTCCCGCGTGCGTTGGAGTAGGTCAACCCGAACAGAGGAGAGATGCTCCAGATGCTTCAAGCAAAGTTAAATTCATCTTAAAAAAAATAAATCCGGGGCGCCTGGGTGGCTCAGTGGGTTAAAGCCTCTGCCTTCAGCTCAGATCATGATCCCAGGATACTGGGATTGAGCCCCGCATCGGGCTCTCTGCTCAGCAGGGAGCCTGCTTCCCCCTCTCTCTCTCTGCCTTCCTCTCTGCCTACTGTCAAATGAATAAATAAACTCTTTAAAAAAATAAATAAGTAAAAATAAAAAAATTCCAGAATAAGCAGGTCAAAAACAGAGATCAATGTAGAAATCATCAAAGGGGTTTTTCATGAAAGAACACCTTGTGTTGATTGAATTAGACTTTCTATAGACAGTTGTACAAGCTTGAAAACGTTCATTCTTCTTAACACTTCTGTTTCAGAAGCTCAATTCTTTTTTGCTTCTGAATTCTAAGTCCTATGGGTTGTTTTTTTTTTTTAAAAGATTTTATTTATTTATTCATGAGAGACAGAGAGACGGGCAGAGGCAGAGGGAGAAGCAGGCTTCCCACTAAGCCGGGAGCCGGATGCTGAGCTCGATCCCAGGACTCTTGGACCATGACCTGAGCCGAAGTCAGACACTGAACGACTGAACCACCCAGACAGCCAGTCCTATGGTTTTTTTATCTTAGGTTTTCTATACTGGAATGAAATCCAGTCACATGTCATCCTTCACAAAAGCAGGGGTGGATCACGGAATTTAAAATGTCTTAAAGGAGAGGAAGAAGACCACTGTTTTTGGTTTTCAAGCATGTGACGCCGTCCTTCTGGAAAAACTGGCGACTGCCTGATGCCGGCTTGTCCCTGACTTCCGAGCTGACCGCGTGGTGACGGTTGCTGAGCAGCACGGCCACCCGAACCAGCTCTGCGGTCAGGGGGACGATGAAAAAGCACAGGGCGGATGGCAGACACAGCCGAATGGCTCAGCCTTGCAGAAGCTGCACCGCGGCCTGGGGCCTGAGCGGGAAGGTTCTAGAGCCTCGGACAGCCCACGGTCAGCCAGCTCTCGCCGCCGGGCAGCCGCATCTGGGGTGCTGCCACCGTGGGAGGCCGTCTGCGGGGGGATTTCAGATCTAGGGGTTTCACAGCATCCAGATTTTAGAATGACTGTGGGAAAATCTTAAATTTTCTACACAGAAAAATGACCCCTTGTTCATGCTTGAGAGGTCATTCATTATACTGGGAAAAGACAAATACAAAGATTTTAAAAAGAGCTTCAACATACGACCTTAAGGTGAAAAAGAAAAAGAAGAACGACGCATGCACCAGCAGCGCTAGCTCTCTTGCTGGAAGGCCAGAGCGGTCACCCGCACGTCACCGGCCGGCACTGCGCCCCCACGGTCGGCCCCGCTTCCTGTGACTGCCGCGTCCCCTCCAGGTGACACTTTCTCACAACAACAAACTGGTGTCAGCAATTCTCAGCTGCAGGTTTCGTTGGGCCGTAAGAGCGGCGAGGCAGGCGTGTATGCGCGTCCACTGAGCTCCTTCCGGGACCGTGTCCCGCCTGCGCCTGCGCACAGAGCTGGGGGCGCCGACCGACGACAGGTGCCGAGGGCTGAGACGGCCCCCACGCCTGCGGGGAGCCAAGAAAGGAGAAACCTTTCTCGGGTAGAGTTGACCATAATCCCGTGAATCCCAAAATGTCAGAAGAGAGGGAAATTTCTTAAGTATGAGAGTTAAGAAAAACGCTGGTAATCTCCATATATCATTTAAATATCGAGAACATTTTTCATTCGAGCTAAACAACCAAGAATAAAAATAAATTTAAAATCTAGAAGATATTTACAATTCAGATGTTTTTAGACGGGGAGAGTGTAAGAATTCGGTGATAGTCAAGTGCATGTGGCAAGATTCAGGCAGATCATGCGACATCTCTGTACATTTCTAAACACCATCAGGTAAGCGGGGGCGCGTGTGGGGCTCCGTCGGTTAAGCCTCTGACTCCATCTCAGCTCACATCTTGATCTCAGGGTCATGAGTTCAAGTCCCACACTGGGCTCCACGATGGGTGTGGAGACTACTGTTTTGTCTTAAAGGTAAACAAATCTCTTTCCTGAAGGTTTTTAATTACAAACTTAAGGGCTGACAGTCAAACCACATGACCACTAAAGACCATACTAAATTCTATCCGTATGACAGAATTTAAACTCTGGGACTAATGTTTTTCATGCTTCTAATTATTTGCATTTATTTAATAGGTCTTTATGGATGCATGAATCATGCATGTACATTGTGGAAAATTTTTAAATTTTTAAAAAGCAAAAATAATAAGGTGAAAATCCCTCTTACGTAACAGTGAAGAGGTGACCACTGCTGGCATCTCGCATCCATGCATCAGATTTTCTTTTGTCCTATTAGGTTGAACTGTACAAAACTGCAACATCTGATCCCTCCCCACCCTTTTTCCTTCGGTGCCACTAACATAGTTGTTGAACTCTGTACTTCTAAGTAGTCCCAAGTTCATGCGATGTTGTCAAAAACAGGGTATCAAGGGCGGCCCCACGCACCTCCCCACCAAACCTCCACCAATGTGAACATCTTAGTTAATTATGGTGTAACATCAAAACCAAAATAAATGACATTAGTACAACCCCCAGAGGTCATTCCAATTTCATCATTCACTCCCTCGAGTGTGTGAGCATGTGCGTATGAGGGCAGCTCTATGCAGTCGAATCCCAGTACAGTCTTACACAACAAACCACAATCAAGACACCCAGCTGTGCCAACCCCCCAAGGCCCCCTCATGTTACCTCTTGTGACCACACCCTTCCTCCCCAACCAGGAATCTGGTCTCCAAATCTATTAATTATGTTATTTCACAAATGTTACAGAATGGAATTATGCAGGATATATCCTTTTGGGACTGGCTTTTTTTCACTCAGCATAATTTCCTCGAGGTTCATCCCAGCTGGTGCACATGCAGATAATTTGTTTTTATTGCTGAGTCCACGGTCTGGATGTACCACGGCTTAACCGTTCACTCATGGAAGGACAGCTGAGTTGTTTCCAAATTGGACTACTACGATAAAGCTGCTATGAACATTTGTGTACCAGTTCTTGGATGAAAATAGGTAATTTCTGAGATTAATGCCCAAGAACACAATGGCTGAGTCCTAAGGTATGTGCCCTTTTTTTTTTGTTTTGTTTTGTTTTAGTTTTGAAAGAAACTGCCAAACTCTCTTCCGCAGTGGCTCTTCTACATTCTAGCCCTGCCATCAGCGTATCCGTGCCCTCGCCGGCACGGTGAGACCTTCCAACTGTAATGCAGGAAATCTGTGCTTTCCTCCTCCTTCTCCCCAGAGTTTGTGTCTATTAGAAACAACTCTGGGATTCCTCTTATTTTCAATAATTCCTATTTTTCTAAAGGTACGTTTAGTTCCCTGAGATATTTTCTTCCCTCTGTCCCCCCCACTTTACGTTTCATTTGGACTTAATAAATATTTAATTTTGGAAAAATTCTGTTCAGAAACTCAGGACTCAGATGAAGGCAAAATATATAAGATTTCTCTCCAGTGTTAAAACCCACGTAGCTTTTTGGCCTTTTTTTTTTTTTTAAACTAGTTAGCAGTAAATTAGTTTTCAAAATAAGGTATACTCATACTAGCTTGTAAGTTTTCAAAATAAGGCATACTCAACCATGTTTAAAGTCTGCCAACCTCCTGCCCCAACCTTAAAAAACAGTGAATACAGATTGTCTTAACTAGATCAAAAACAGACTTTTACTAATGGTTTCCTGGAACCGGGGTTTTTATACGTCCATTTAAAAAATGTCAAATTCTGCACCCGACATTTCTACAGTTTTTAACAGTTTTCTTCTGGCCTTCATCAACAATTAGTTGTTGAGACAGACTTGTAAGTTTTGTAAACCATACGTTATTTCTACAAAAGCTATAAAGTAGTAAAGAGCCCTTATTCCTCAGGATTGGTATTTTTAAGAAAATTTTCTGCGCACGGAGAATTACCAAAATTTTTCAAGAAAGTTAAATGACTTTTTAAGAGAACTTCTCCTCACCTCCGACACACACCTGCGCGTGCGTAAACACACACACACACACACACACACTCCCCTCATACACATTTATAGGGAACCAGAATTCTTTTCACATGCAGTTAAGAAAGGATGCTCCTTACCTACAGTACAGGAGTGTTGCAAAATGGCAGGTTTTGCAGACAGAATAACTAACTTTCGGACAACAAAGCGCTCCTTGCAAGCCCTGAGAAGACTTTCCAAAGCTCGGTCCTCTGGGACAGCTCCTGGAGCAGCTGTTTCCTAAACTCATGTCACCGGAAACAAACACAAGTCCACTATCTAAACTTCAGGCACATTTTACAATTTCTACCAACCACCCTGAAGGAAATGACCACTATCCAGAGTATGAGTAAAGCAGAGAGTTTTGTGTGCACAAGGTCTGCTGAAAACCGTGGGGCAGAAACGCTCAGAAAAGACAGCTTGCTGTCCTTCATGGGAGGGACAAAGCACTCAGAAGCTGCCCCCAACCCCAGTGCAGCTGTGAGCCTTTGCCCCCCCCATTCACCCCTCCAGGCCCAGGGCTTCCTGTCAGTGAAAATGGGGGTGGGGGGCAGGGTTCAATGTCTTCCATAAGGAGCTTATGTCCAATTCTAAACACCACGCTTCTATTTTTACTTGCAAAATGGTGACTGGGGCAGGAAGAGGCAATCCTAAATCCTGTGTCCTTTTTGGTAAAATTATATGAAAACCAGATTAGCAGTAAGAAATGTGGAACCTTTTCAATTAGACAGTGACATGTCGAGAAAATTAGCTTCAATTAGTAACAAAAACCTGGTGGTATTTCTGCATTCATTTTCCTGCTTAAACAATGACTAGAACCCAAAAGCTTCAGATTAATGGACAAGTGAGCAGTGCAGTCTGCAGCCAGAGGCTCTGTGAGTTATTAACCTGTTGGGACAGCCACAAGCTCGGGGGCGAGGCGGGGGGGGGGGGGGGGGGGAGGGCTGCCAGGAGAGCTTCGTAGCCTGAATATGAGCGCAGGAAGCGCCCAGCCTGTGGCATTTCCTGCAGGGGACCAACAAAGGACCTGATGGCCAAGATGAGTCACCATACAAGGCAGTGGTTCGATGCCATTTTAAAGTGCTATCATTCTGGGATACATAGACAAAAGATACCTTTTACAGAAACAGTACATAAAAATGATAGAATATCAAGCCTATATCATGACAGCCTATTCCTTGGATGATTTCCAATTTTTTTCTTATAAGACTGAGAAAAAAAAACCAAACCTCAGTCTCGAAGCTTTGTGTTATAAATATTTGGACAAGAGCTTGATTACCTAGAATTTTTAAGTCAGATCTGACACTTTCCTGAGTTTTACTTAGGGTACTGACCTACTTAATAAAAATTATTGGGGTGGGGGGGCATTAGATCTTTAGAGGAATCCTTTCCAATTCCGAAGGTATTTTCCTGTTACTACAACGAAAGACTATAAAAAGTAGAAACCAGCTGCTTACGTCTAAATGTGGAAATCAGCTATTCCAGAGCTCATTCACATAGGTTATGGAGATGGTAGGCCAGGGGTTCTCAACCTTTCGTGGCATCAAAATCAACTTGAGGGCTGGTGAACACAGAGATTGCTGGGCCCCATGTCCAGAATTTCTCATTCAGTAATTGCTGGGCCAGAGACTCCGCATTTCTAACCAATTCCCAGACGATGCTGATGCTGCCGGTCTGAGGACCAAACTTTGGGAACCGCTACTCTAGGTGAACTGTATCTGTTCTTCCACTTCGTTCAAATTCTTACTTTGTGCAAATATTTATACAATGGAAAAAAAAAATACATGACGGGGAAGCTGCTACACTTCAGGAAAATGACAGAAACGTCATCTCCTTGATGCTTTTCAAACTCTCTGGTGTATCATCTAAGAAGGAAAAGCTCCAGCAGCAACTGAAATGCAGAATCATAAACCAGTGTGACCTATGGTCATCTTTACTGGTGAGAGACAAGTACTTTCGGGGCAGGAGTCCCTCTGGAGCAGCTCGATCTTATTCTGTGGAATCCCTTCCCAGCCCCTGCTCAGTGGCCTGACAGCTTCATACAGCAAGAAACAAAAATGTGACCAGATTCCGTCAGTCTCCTGGATCTCTGCCTACAAAGGCTGGTGCAAGTGAGTCTCTCCCCACCCCCCTTTCCCTTTCCTAAAATTGGATTAGCAGAAGAAAGTATTTGTGGACCTGGATCCTTGGTATAGCAACTTCAGTAACGATGCATTGTAAGTACTCTTAGTTTCTATTGACCCGTTTCCTCCCAGAGATGGTCACGGGCTCTATCCGTCGTGTTGTCGGTCACGAGGAGGAGAGGCACAGGGCCTGATGCAGGCACAGGCTCTGCGAGCCTGCTGTCCTAGCTCGTCTCACAGACTGGGCAGTTCACAGTTCTCACCAGCCTGGCGCCTGTTTAGACAGACATTGCCAGGAGGTAAAGGCTTTTGCTAAGGGACATCTTTGGCACCAAGGCCGTGTAACTAGTGGGCAGCAGTTGAGCACTTGAACGCTCTTAGAGAGCTGACCACCTAATGGAAAATCCCTGAGACAGCATAAGTTGGTTACAAAATAGGTTTTTGTGACACTAGGTCACCAAGCAACCTAGAGAAAATTTCTGTGCAATGAGGTACACAGTAAAATACCACACGATCTCCGACCCAGTGGCATATCCCTCTTACAAATAGGTACTGGCTCTGGGAGACCCAAGGTGTAGCTAAAACTCTTAGCGTGTATACAAGAAAACTGGCTGCAGTTTTCCTTTTGTTGTGTTCTGTGTGTGTCTTCAGAGCTTGGCTTCACCACTAGTGAGAACATTCACTCAGGTCTCTGCCAACCAGAGATGTGGGTACCAGTGTGGTACAGCCGAACAGCAGCTGAGCAGCAGCAGCATTCTGTCTGTCTGTCTGCTCTAAGGGGAATCTGTCATAAAGGGTCCCAGTCCATAAGGGGCCTTTGTGGTCTCAACCTTCACTGTCACTAATTAGGCTGGCAGAAATGTGGATTGCACCTCATCTGTGGCTAAATCTTTCTCAAGCTAATGCTTTGGCTGTTGGGCAACTTTGTGCCCCGCCCTGCAAATCTTAGGATTAATCTGTTGTAGCTCTATGAAAAATGCCATTAGTGTTTCATAAGGATCACAATGAATCTTTAGATGGCCTTAGGTAGTATGTCCATTTTAACAGTATTAATTCTCCCTATCCATGAATATGGTATACCTTGCCATCTATTTGTGTCATCTTCAACTTCTTTCATTAATGTCTTACAGTTTTCAGAGTACAGGTTTTTCACCTCCTTGGTTAAATG
The DNA here is from genome assembly GCF_020171115.1 of Neogale vison. Classification (NCBI taxonomy): domain Eukaryota; kingdom Metazoa; phylum Chordata; class Mammalia; order Carnivora; family Mustelidae; genus Neogale; species Neogale vison. The sequence goes on from NC_058091.1 coordinate 138,196,909, forward strand.
TATCTCTAGGCATCTTATTCTTTTTGATGCCATTATAAATGGGACTATTGTCTTAATTTCTCATTCTCATGTATAGAAATGCAACAGATTTATATATATTAATGTTGTACACTACAACTTGACTGAATTCTTTTATTAGTTCTAAAAATTTTTTGATGGAGTAGAGTATGTTTTTGCAGCACTTAATCCATTTACATTTAAAGTAGTTATTAACAGGTATGTGCTTACAGCCATTTTGTTGATTGTGTTCTGGTTGTTTCTGTACTTCCTCTCTTGCTCTCTTCCCTTGTGACTTGGTGATTTTCCTTAGTGTTGTGTTGTACTCCTTTCTCTTTATTTTTTTTGTATCTATTATAGGTTTTTAGTTTGTGGTTCATGAGGTTCCTGTATAACATCCTATGCACACAGCAGGCTATTTTAAGTTGGTGGTCGCTTAAGTTTTGACATAGTCTAAAATGACTACATTCCCTCCCTGCTTCCCCAGCTGATGTTTTAAGTTTTGGAGATATTTTACATCTTATTTTGTGAATTTATGATTTTATTACTTTTGTCTCTTAGCAGTCATACTAGTTATATAGGTGGTTGATCTATTACCTTTACTATATGTTCACCGTTACCAGTGAGAATTTTTCTTTTATAATATTCTTATTTCTAATGATGGCCATTTCTTCTCTATTTTAAAAAGGCCCATTTTGCACCCACTCTGGAAAACAGTATAGAGATTCTGCAAAAGCTAAAAACAGAACTATCACATGATCCAGGGACCACACTACTCGGTATTTACCCAAATAATACAAAAATACGGATTTGAAAGGATACATGCAACCTGAAGTATATATAACTGCATTCTGTACAATAGTCAAGTTATGGAAACAGCCCAAGTATCCTAAACCGATGAATAAAGAAGAGATGGTACATATATAAAATACACACACACACACACACACACCACAGAATATTACTCAGCCACATAAAAGAATGAACTCTTGCCATTTGCAACAACATGGATGGAGCTAGAGAACATTAGCCTAAGTAAAATAAGTCAGTCAGAAAAAGGCAAAGATCATATGATTTCACTCATATGTAGAATTTAAGAAACAGAGAGCAGGGGCACCTGGGTGGCTCTGTCAGTTAAATGTCTGCCTTTGGCACAGGTCTTGATCCCCAGGTCCTGGGATTGGGTCTCATGTTGGATTCCCTGGTCAACAGGGAACCTGTTTCTCCCTCTCCCCACTGCTCCCATTGTTTGTGTGCTCACACTCTCTCTGTCAAATAAATAAATAGAATCTTAAAAAAAAAAAAAAAAGGGAAGAAAAGAAACAAAGAGCAAAGGGAAAAAAAAGAGAGAGAGAGAGAGAGGCAAACCAAGAAACAGATTCTGAACTATAAACCAAACTGATGGTCACCAGAAGGGAGGTGGGTGAGGGGATATGCTGAAAAGGTGACATGGATTAAGGAGCACCCTTGTGACGAGCACTGGATGATGTAGGGCAGTGCTGATCACTATATGGGAAACCTAAAACTGATATTACACTGGATGTTCACTAAGTGGAATTTAAATAAAAACTTTAAAAAAACCAAGAATTCCCTTTAATTTTCTTGCAAGGCCACTTAGTGGTGATGAACTCCTTCATGTCTTGTCTTGTCTTGTCTGGGAAACCCCTATCCCTCCTTCAATACTGAGTGGTAACCTTGCCAGGTAGAGTATCTTGGTTCTAAGTGCTTTCTTTCAGCACTCTGAATATACGATGCCATTCCTTTCAGGCCTGCAAAGTTTCTGCTGGACATCAGCTGACCATCTTATGGGGTTGTGGGGAGATTCCCTGGTATGCAACTAATTGTTTTTCTCTCTCTCTTTTTTTTTTAAGTAGGCTCCACGCCCAGCGTGGGGCTTGAATTCACAACCCTGAGATCAAGACCTGAGCTGAGATCAAGAGTTGAGGCTCAACCAACTGAGCCACCCAGGTGCCCCTCTCCTACTGCTTTTAAGATTCTCTCTTTGTCTTTTATTTTTGACATTTTGATTATGTCTTCCTATGAGTCTCTTTGGCTTCATCTTATTTGGAATTCTCTGTACTTCCTGGACTTGAGTCTCTGTTTCCTTCACCAGGATAGGAAAGGGTTCAGCCATTACTTCTTCAGATAGGTTTTCTGTTCCTTTCTCTCTCTCTTCTCCCTCTGGGACCTCTATAATGTAAATGTTACTATTCTTGATGTTGTCCCAGAGGCCTCTTAAACCTTCCTCATCTTTTTGATTCTTCTTACTTTTTGCTGTTCCAGTTGGTTGATTTCCACTGCCTTGTCTTCCACATCACTGACCTGTTCTTCCGCATCATCTGCTCTGCTGTGGAGCACCCCCCGTGTATTTTTCACTTCAGTTACTGTATGTATTCTTTGGCTCTGGATGGTACTTTTTAAAGTTTTTACTTCTTTGTTGAAGTCTGCGTTGTGTTCATCCATTCTTCTGAGTTTGATGAGCAACTTTATGACCATTACTTTGAATTCTTTACTTGGTAGGTTGTTGATCTGTTTCATTTACCTCTTTTTCTGAGGTTTATCTGTGTTCTTTCATTTGGAATATATTCCTCTGTCTTCCTCCTTTTGCCTCTCTGCACTTGTTTCTATATCTTAGGTGTGCCAGCTGAGTCTCTCAGTCTAGAAGGATGGCTTCATGTAGGTGTCTTCTGAAGCCCAGCAGTGAAAACTCCCCCTAGTTACCTGCACCCCTGGGTGCTCCAGGCGTGTCCTCTGTGTGGGCTGCATGTGCCCACCTACTGTGGCCGGGCTACAGTTGGTGCAGATCTGCTGGTGTGCATGCTTCCCCCGGCATAGCTGTCTGCAAGGCCTGGGTGAGCTGGTGTGTGGACTCGGTCCTCGGTGCAGCTCTGCAAGGTCTGCTGCAACTGCTGTAAACATTCTAGTGCGTGGGCGCTGACGGGGGTGGCACCAGTCTTGGGCTAGGCTACCTGCTGGGTGTGGTGGCGTCAGGGTCCACTGGGAGGGGCACTGGCCAGGGTGGGCAGGTTGGGAAGGGCAAGTCCACAGGGGAGCCCCAGGGCAGGGCAAGCAGTACTAGCGCGGTAGATGGAGGGTGTCAGAAATGGTCCCCACGAGCACTCAGCCAGCCATGTAGAAGTGAAAAAAATAAAGGCACCTTCCAGCACTTCCACCCCTAGAGAAAGTTCCAAAGATCCCTGCCCTTCCTGCACATGCGCTGAACAAGTCAGTGAATCTTCTTCATCTGGAACCGAGGCGAATTTCAAAGTGCTGCCTCCATGCTGGGTTGGAGAAGGAGGGAGGCTATACCTGCGGCCTTTAGCAGTGACGTCTGTTCCCCATAGGTCTCCGTCTCTCCCAGAATTAAGCGCGCTGGTTTTCAAAGCCAGACATTGTGTAGGCTTGTCTTCCTGGCTGTGTGGGTAGGTCCGGTGTGGGGCCGGGACCCTCCAGTCCTCAGGGAGGGCCTCTGGGGGTTGTGACAGCCCTCCTGACTGTGGGTCACTGGGCTCAAGGTGTGGGTCTTGACTAAACTGTGTCTCCATCCCTCCTACCTGTCTCGATGGGGCTTTTTCTTTATACTCTTAGTTGGGGGAAAATCTGCTGGGCTTGTCTTCGGGTCATGCGTAGCCCCAGCTGTGGCACCTGTAGTTATTTTGGCAGGTCTGAGGCAGGCGGTGAGCCGAGGGACTTTCTATTCTACCACCTTGATTCTGCCCTGCCTTAGACTTTGAATATCACTGATGAATACGCAGTAATATTTGAAACAATCACCTTTAGAGATGTTTTTACTTACACTGCCCCAAAATTCAAATTAAGTATTTGAAAAATTACACTCAAGAATAATAGTTTCAAACCTTTTCAAGTGTAAAAGCAGGTGTACTTTTCCAGACAATTTACTAAGAAAATATATTACAGCAAATCTATTAAGAATTCAGTAGCAGGGGCGCCTGGGTGGCTCAGTGGGTTAAAGCCTCTGCCTTCAGCTCAGGTCACGATCTCAGGGTCCTGGGATCAAGCCCCGCATCAGGCTCTCTGCTCAGCAGGGAGCCTGCTTCCTCCTCCCTCTCTGTCTGCCTGCCTACTTGTGATTTCTGTCTGTCAAATAAAATCTTTAAAAAGAAAAAAAAAAGAATTAAAGTAGCACTTTCTTTTTTTGAGAAAGCACACAGGTGTGTGCAGGAGTGGGGGAGGGGTGGAGGGAGAGAGAGACTCTTAAGCAGCCTCCCGGCTGAGCATGGAGCCTGATGCGGGCCTCGATCTCACGACCCTGAGATCATGACCTGAGCCAAAATCAAGAGTCCAACACTTAACCGACTGAGCCACCCAGGCGCTCCTCAATACTAGCACTTTTAAAATGACTGAATATTTCCCACAACATTTACACGCACTGGAAACGAACACTGCATATATTTGCCATACAAACATTTATCACATGGGACACAAAACTCAATGTGCTTCTGGAGGCAAGGGCCTCTCGTTATAGATGTCCTCAAGCCACAAGTTGGAAACGTCAGCCTCTAAAAGGTTCGCAACAGTCAAATCTCAGAATGCCTGAAAGCTGATCGTATCTGTTGGAAATGTAATTATTTCCAGAAAAATATTTTAGAAATGGGGATTTATCACTTTCGGTTGCAAGCTGTTGAAAACTCACAAGCAGGTGACTTACGAATAAATTAGTATTATAAATGGCAGCCATAAGCCCTCGCGGCCAGCTAATAAGACGGCGGCGAGAGGTGGGTTGCGCGCTTCCCAGCAAGGCTGGTGGGGCAGCCGGCGGGGATGGCAGGAGATGGCCCCCGAGCAGAGCCTTGAGTCCTGAAGCAGAGGAAGAAGATGCCTGAGGAAGGGACCAGCGGGGGAGCTGCCGACACATGGGGGTGGCCTGCTGAATAGTCAGCTTTTTCTCACTTCCTTTAGTGCTCCTTCCTGAAATTTCCCCAATTGGAGATTTGCATGTTTTTATATGCCTCTTCTAAGTCAGCGGAATATGGTGTCTGGGAGCTTTGAGAAGATTCTGACACTGAGAAGTGAACACAAATGAGGTCTGCCACGCTTGCTTCCTCCCCACCACTTCTCAGATTAACTGGGGTCTGATGGGGACACGCGGGCAGGGAGACAGCCGCCACTGTGGGGGCCTCACTAGGGACTTCTAGCCACGAAGGCTTTAATGCCTGGTAGAAAGAGGAGCCAGAAAATGAGAGAGACAAATAGGAAATGTCAGGGGTGCATCCTCTTGATTGGAAATGGGGTTCAGAGAGAATTTTGAGAATTTTTGAAATCTGCCACTTTGGCACGGAGATTACTTTGAGCTGAAGGCAGCTGAGAAACAGCAGGTACAAAGGGAAAGCTCTTTAACCTTCCCCTTTCTGTCTAAATGCGATATGTGAAGTGTTTCCCTCTCACATAATCAGGAAGAGGAAGGGGAGTCTTTTTTTCTTTTAAGATTTTATTTCTTTATTTGACAGAGAGAGAGAGATCACAAGCAGGCAGAGAGGCAGGCGGGGGATGCAGGCTCCTCTCGGAGCAGAGAGCCCGATGCGGGACTCGATCCCAGGACCCTGAGATCATGATCTAAGCCAAAGGCAGAGGCTTAACCCACTGAGCCACCCAGGCGCTCGGAAGGGGAATCTTAATCCCCAGGGATGACGCGCCATCAGAGACGGCACCGACTCGCCTCTGTGTGGTGAACCTTAGTAAGTAACCGTCACCTGCCACTGGGTCCCCCCATTTATGGACCTTCCTGTAATTTACCACCCCAGGCGCCTAACTCTCCCTCTTTGTCTGGGTCTTTTCTGTTTATCACCCTCTGTTCAGACAGTATATAAGCCCGCGGGTATGACTCTGGCCTATGGGTGTTCCCTTCTTTTCTAGGAGGGCCTCTGTGTGCATCTAAAAATTAAAATGTGAACACCCAAGTAAAATTCGTATGCCTTTTCTCCTATTAAACTGTCTTTTGTCCGTTTATTTCCCAGGGCCCTAAGCACTAGACTTAAGAGGCAGAGAAGAAAGTTCTTCCTGTTACACTTTCAGCTTGGTAGCCTTAGTGCCAATGACGGATCAGCAAAAGTCAGATGAACGAGAGGGTCACGATCACAAAATGCCAAATGTCCGGGGGCCGGGAACACCAGCTGTACCAGCTGATCTCGGCGGCAGGCTTTCAACTGCTGGCTTGACCGCAGAGCGGCCTGAGGCGGGCACAGCAGGCCAGATGTTCAGGAGGCAGTGAGGCAGGAGAGAAACAGCCACAGAAGCTCAGGGAACGAGGCCCGGCTGCCAGGAAACACGGGCAAGACCTCAGAGGGGCTGACAACAAGCAAGCATCCTCTTTGGGGCTAAACGTGGGGGGTGGGGGGGGGTGAGTGGCTACCAGAGCTCTCGGGCTGGCAATGGACCATGACGTCAGACAGGTCCATACAGTCAGTGCGTACTCAGAAACACCTGGGCTTAACAGGATGCACGGTGACACAAAAAGGCCATTACCCGGGGACTGGGGGAGGGTTGGCTGAGAAATCTGGGAAGCCTTAAAAACAGCATTCTTCAAAAATACTAAATCACCTCCAAATGATCAACAAAATGCGGCTTCTGAATCACTTCCTGAAATTCCTATTTACAAAATGAAGCAATAAATCTTTCCTTTAGGGTAACAACAACGCAAAGTAGGCAGAGACCGAGGCAGGACTGAGAGTTTACTCAGAACAGCATTAACCCGTAGGCTCTCTATCCAGTCAACACACGCAAGAGACTATGAGAACTCCCTTGTCCGTACTCAGCTAAAATGACAGCAATTCATCCACAAGATTATTTTGTTGTGAGGAGAGTATAACATCAACGGCGCTAACAATCCTAAAATAGGATTCCGTGTTATGAAAACTGTGATGTGACCATGTCCTTTTCATGAATGATCCAGAAAATGTCAACACTCCCTAGAATGAAGGCCTGCCCACACAATCCAATGAGGTAGTTTTGGAATGTTGGTGAGGTCAGGAGCTGACCACCAAGAAAGAATTCTTGATCCATCTTGGGTGCAAAATGGTGGTTTTCTTAAAACCCGGGGACAGGATCCATGGGCAGAAAGAGATGCACTGGGGTTTTCGGAGGTGGCTGATTATTTACCTTCAAGTTGAGGGGGTTAGGGACAGAACAAATCTCCCAGGTAGTTTGGAAGCAAGGTTTCCAGGATCCGGAGGGGGCCAGCTATTGTAAGGAAAAGGTCATTTATTACTGTTTAGTAAAAACTCCATCATGAGACTCTTGAGATGTGTATCGGTGGGTCATATGCTTCGGGGAGGACTGCCAACAGGTATCTTGGAGGGGGCAGAGATAAACGGAGCTTCCAAAGGAATTTCTGTATGTTTAAAGTAGACTCACAGGATCCCGGGGGCAGAGGGGGCGGGTTAAGATGGCCTTTTGCCCTCAGTAAAGAGTCAACATCAAGGCAGCTGGGTTCCCAGAGGAAGGTCGCTCTGCCTGTTTCAAGAACTTGTCAGTGCGCTCTAAGTAGTAAGAAACTTTAATAATTTTTCTTCTGCCTTTGTTTTTCACATTACCAATCCACAGGAATAGGTTGTTTTTGTGGGGGGTATTCCGTGGTCTTCCACTGCGCCAGGTGCAAAGCGGGAACTCAACAGTGACCATGAAATGAGTGAACAGACGACTCATTACGAGACGAGAGAGAGAGAGAAGGCGCAGCCTTCAGGAAACACCCACTCGAGAGAAAGGTTTAGTCTAAGCCAACACACAATTACTTTCATTTCATCACTGTCTCGTTTTGTATATACTCGTAAGCAGGAGAGAAAAAACACACCAACAAAAAAGGTTCCCAACGTTTGTCATTTTATGAAGAAGTCTGCCTACAGATCTCGTGAAGCAAGCTGAGTTTCTTCTGGGAGACTAACACAGCGGGGACCCTTCTCTTCCACCCGCCCTTTAAGGAGGCTGGTGTATAAACCACGGCCCTGGGTAATGAGACAAGATTTTAAAGCACTTAAAGAAAACACAAACATCCTACCCTGCGAGGATGACACGCAATGCAATATCCACACCGCTCTGACCTCAGGGGAGCTGCCGGCTGCAGAGAGGTGACCTGATCAGCATTTGGGGTAAACAGTCTCAGGACTTTGAACTTCCTTTATCCATCGTTGTGTCCCCACGCCTCCACGCCCCCCCCACCCCGCCCCACTGCACTCGACCAACTCTGTTTACTCTTCGCAGGAGGCAATTAATGACAAGGCTCTTGTCGACAAACAAGCTCTCTGGTTTGGGCTCAGCTTTACTATTTCATAAACTTACTTAAAAAAACCCATGTGGGGGGGGCGCCTGGGTGGCTCATGGGTTAAGCCTCTGCCTTTGGCTCGGGTCATGATCCGGGGTCCTGAGATCGAGCCCCAAATCAGGCTCTCTGCTCAGCGGGGAGCCTGCTTCCCCTCTCTCTCTGCCTGCCTCTCTGCCTACTTGTGATTTCTCTCGTGCGCTCTCTCTCTCTCTGTCAAATAAATAAATAAAATCTTAAAAAAACAAAACAAAACACAACCTATGTGGTTCCTTTAGAAAACGCCCACAGGTACAAGAGTTGATTTCTTCTGTCTTTTTCATTCCCCTCACTTCCTGTCCTAACCCTAACATCTTCCATTTGGGATTATGGGTATGCCATGAGACACGAAATATTTTCCAATTTACTAGAATCGCCTGACACTCAAAATTTACCTGCCATTTACCATTTTAGACGTTACAAAGTAAGATGACCCAGCAAAGGGATTTCAACACCACGTTCTATTTTCCTTTCCTTAGAGCGGGCGTTTCATTACCTGTATTTCTCTGTAACTCCAAGAAAAACCTTTCTCTCTGTATACTTTAGAAAACTATAAAAAGGGCAATATGTTCTCTGGTATCTGTTTCACACACAGAGTGGGAAACACTTAGTAAAAAGAATACATTTTAGTTTTCTGAGTAAGACACTTCTCACCCTTGGCCTAGAAATCCCAGCGCTCTCTGTCATATTTTGAAGGATAAAATGAATTAGATTTACTGTAATCCCTCTGAGAAATAGTAATTTGCTTCTATTAATTCACTGAGTCAATCAGAGGACACTCATGGAAAAGCACAGAAAAGATTCTTCCACGTTTTGTATTTCAAAACTACAATAAAAGCTCAGTGTAACTGGATACTGCGGTCCTTGAAAATGTCTTGCGATCATCTTTTTTTGTTGAATTAGTGGATTACAACCTCACAGTTTGTGCTGCCTTCATGGTTCTCTTGTATTCATCAGACTCAGTGACATTTCCCCCATGACTTCCTGAATTAAGAGAACAGGTTGGTCAGTCCTATGCTACCAGGACCCCAGATTAGGAGCCGCGCTTACCCGAAGATGTTCCTTCCCCCAACAAGAGGACTTGCCGTTCTTGTGTTCTGTGTGTGTAGCGGAGTGGTGAGAGTTGTATTTTTTTTTAAATAAATGGATGCATGAATGAATAAGTAACTTGCTTTCAATTTTTTTTTTTTTAAGATTTTATTTATTTGACAGAGAGAGATCACAAGTAGGCAGAGAGGCAGGCAGAGAGAGAGGAGGAAGCAGGCTCCTGCTGAGCAAAGAGCCCGATCCCAGGATCCTGGGACCATGACCCGAGCCGAAGGCACAGGCTTTAACCCACTGAGCCACCCAGGCGCCCCACTTGCTTTCAATTTTCCCCAAAATCTTGGGAAGAAAGAAAGCAGTGAAGGTGCTTAAACGAAATTGCTGGGTGCAAACTCTATCTCCTGGAAAAAGAAAAACCCAATGAACACAACCAAAAGTACGTGTGTGCAAGGGAAGGGAGTGCAGCCTCGGGCACTGGCTCACACTCCCCCTTACTAGAACCTCCTGGCTGGGAGGCATGAAGGACCGCCTAGAACTCAAGGCAGGCTCTCAAACACCAGGGGGCGCTCTCTGGTTTCACAAGCCCATGGGGTCAGAGCTGCCATTATGTCTCACTAATGGGGAAACAAGAGTCCCCAAGCTGGTCAGTCCAAATCCACACTGGCCGCCTTCCCAATCCATTTCCACACAGCAGCCAAAGGGACTGTCCTACAAAGCAAATCTGATCATGTCACGCCCTCTTTGGCCCAACAGCTCCTGGGAGTGGAAACACTTAAAAGCTCAAAGCTGAATAAAAATCAAAATGGCTGCACTAATGCTTCAGCAAAATTTCATTTTAAGGTTTTATTCATTTATATGAGAGACAGAGAGAGAGAGAGCACAGAAGGGAGGGTCAGAGGGAGAAGCAGACTCCCTGCAGAGCAGAGAGCCTGATGCAGGACTCGATCCCAGGAGACCAGGATCATGACCTGAGCTGAAGGCAGTCACTTAACCAACTGAGCCACCCAGGCGCCCAAAATTTCATTTTCAAGTAACCTTTTCCCTCTCTTCCACAAACCTCCCTCCCTTCTTCCTAGCCTTTTGTTTCAAGAACCTCGTGTCACTCTACAGACAGGACAAAGGAGGCCGGTAGATGAACACAATTTCTGTCAAATCTGGCTAGCTCCTGTATTTCCCTAGAAAACCCTGCAGTGCCTTCCTTCGGGAAGTTTCTGCAGGCCATAACCTGCCACAGACGCCTCTGCCTGGCAAAGCAATAAAGCTCCGGTTCCTCTTCATCCCAGACTCGTCTCCCAAGTCCTATTCTGGCTCTGAAGCAGGGAGGTCGGTTTTCGGCAACAGGAGGACTGCCCCGCGGGGCTGCAGAATCCCATCAGCTCCCCAGTCAGGCACCACGGCACTCACTGAGCCCAGCACTCAGGGCCGCCTTCTACCTCATCGAACCCAACACGATCCCAACAGCCTTGGCTGTGCACCTGCTATCTCCCCGAGTGGGAATCACTTCCTGCCCCCTTGCCTCCTACTCGGCTTTCAGATCTCAGCTTAAGTACCACTTCCCCAGAGAAGAACTCTGTGACTTCCAAAATTAAGTGATCCAAACCTGTTAGAAAACGTTTAGGGGGGCACCTGAGTGGCTCAGTGGGTTAAAGCCTCTGCTTTCGGCTCAGGTCATGATCTCAGGGTCCTGGGATCGAGCCCCGCACCGGGCTCTCTGCTCAGCAGGGAGCCTGCTTCCTCCTCTCTCTCTCTCTCTCTGCCTGCCTCTCTGCTTACTTGTGATCTCTGTCAAAAAATAAATAAAATCTTTTAAAAAAAAGAAAAAGAAAACCGTGTAGGGAACTTCTAGGAGAAAAGCCTCGCTGCCTCGGGTTAGGCAAAAGGTGCTTGAAGACGGCAGCAAAAGTAGAATTCATTACAATTTTTTTTTGTTCAAATGGACTTCATCAAAATTAAAAACTTTTGTGTGTTTCAAAATAGATAATTAAGAAAATGAAAAACTAAAAACTGAAAGAATATACTGGCAAATCGTCTATGCAATAATGAACCTGTATCCAAAATATATAAAGAACTCTTTTAACTCAATAAGACAGCCCAGCTAAGAAATGGGCAAGACATTGCCATTGTCATTTGACCGGAGAAGATATAGGAATGGCTCATAAACACATAAAAAGATGATCTACATCATCAGTCAGTGGAGAAGTCCAAGTCAGAATCACAGGAGAGACCACTGCACCCCCGCCACAATAGCTCTGTTCTAAAAGACGGCCAGAAGCGCTGGGCAAGGATGGAGGAAAACTGGGGGGGGGGGGGGTTTGGAGGGGAGGAGGGCGGGGGAGGGTAAAATGAGAAAACCACTATGGAAAACAACTCAGCAGTTGCTTTAAAATGTGAAACGGAAACTTATCATACCACTCAGCCATTCCACTCCGAGGACTCGACCTTCCCATGAGAAGTGAAAAGCTATATCCACATGAACACTTGCACGTGAATGTTTACGGCGATATTATTCCTAATGGCCCCAAACTGAAAACAATCCAGCTGTCTTTCAACTGGGGAACGGATCGGCAAAAAGGCGCTGTTTTCCTATGATGGAATATGGTTCAGCAACGAAAGGAACCAAGCACTGAGATGAGCTACCACATGGATGAAACGCAGGGACATTCTGCTGAATGAGAGGGACTCAGCACAGAAGGCCCTGCTTCCTGTCGTCACTCCACGTTAGGGACTGTCCGTAAAGACACAGAAAGCTGGCGTGTGGCTCTCTGGGGCTGGGGGCTGGCGCTGACGGCACATGGGCAGAAAGGGATCTCTTGGAGCTGACGGAAATGTCCTAAAATTGGATGCAGTGATTGATGTGGGGAACACAGGCAGAAGGAAATGTAGACAAATCTAAATATCTTTATAACCTGCAGCCCGTTCACAAATGCATGAGGCAGGTGGAGCATGACAGCCTTTTGGAAACTTTCAACTGTCTTAAGGGAAAAACCACCTTTGCTTATCAACAGCCAGGCCTCCAGAGACCTGTCAGTCTCCTTGAACAAATGAAAGCCCTCTCGGGCACTTCCTTTTGTCTTTTCCTCCCCCAACGCCACAGCAGATCACCAGCCACCTCTCACAGCCCCCGTGCAGCTCTCTCCGCCCAGCGGTCCTGGCCCCCTGCTTCAAGGACACCGCCTTTTTGCACAGAAGTCATGTCAAGAGTTCTTTCTGGGCTGTCGGCTCCAGACCCCACGTTCCCTTCCATCAGGGATGACTGCAGAGCTCTGTAAATTTATTAAAAATTGATACACTTGAAATGGGCAAATTTTATGATGTATAAATTACCCCTCACCATAGCTGTTAAAAAAACAACAACAACAAGACCTCATGTGAACGTGTGGCTCCCTGTAGCACTTAAGGTCCCATCTGGCGTCCTGGGCACTCAGACAGGAAACAGAGGCCTCTCAAGCACTTTGCTTCTTTTATAAGATGCGGCCTTACACGGTGGAGAGAGAGCACAGGCTCAGGAGTCTAGAAGATAATGTTCAAACACTGCTTCACCACCTCCTTGCTGGGTAGTTTTGAGAAGTTACTTAAAATCTCTTAAATTCAATACAATAGGGACACGCTACTAGGGTTGCCGTGAGGACTAACAACGAGGTGGGTACGACATGGCTTCCGTCCCCTTCATTCCCCTGAAGACGCTCTTCTCAAGGTCATTGAGAGTTTACATGTTTGTTGCCAGTTCCTAAGGACATTGATGAGTCCCCATATTTCTGTGAAGATGACAAAGCTCGGGACTCTCTCTAATGTCTAATTATTCCCAACTCTCTCAATTTTGCTTCCAAAATATCTCAAGTCCACTTTTATCTCTATCACTATGGCCTCCATCCAGAGTCCCATTCCCTATGGCACCTTCTACCCGACTTCTCCCCCATCTGTTCTCCACACAGCGAATGAGAAACCAACAGTCCCTTTCCCACATAGCCAACTAGAGTGATCTGTCCGAGTTATCAAATCAATGTTACCCCCTCCCATACACTACTTAAAATCTTTTATTGCCTTCCATTTATTTAAGAAAAAAAAAAGGAAACTGCGGGCCCCAAATGGTGTCATTTAGATTGAGTTTCCAAACAGGAGCTTCACACCCAATGTAACTGCAGTTTCAACCTCCCCCAGAAATGCGGCCTTAGCTGGTCGCTCAAGCATTTTCTGGTCAGCACCAACGAAGTCATCGGTTAAGTGAGCCCTCTCCATCCGCCAAGGAAAGATGATGTTCTCTGTGTCCGATCTCCTGCCCTCTTCCCTGAAGAGGAAAGTGATCTTGCTGGGAACAATCCTTCCTTTTCTTTTGCTAATAACTTCGGTGCCCTCTTGTAAAAATCTTCCAATTTCTCCAACTCTTCAGAGTTCCTCCCCCACTTGCTAGATGGGACACTGCCCAGTGCACGAGCCCAACTCCCGAATCGCTGAACAACACCAGACTTGGTTGAATTTTAGTTCTGTAACAACAGGTAGACCTACTCATTGGTAGACCGCCTGGCACACAGTGGCAAGCAACAGCGAACCGTGCTCCCTTCTGTTGAGGTTTACAAAACGAAAGCGCGACTCCCCCAAAGTCTTCCAGGCTCCTTGCGCAACCACCCCAAGATGACGTGGAGACTCCCTTCTGTGCCAACTACGCCCAGCTGTGCTCTTAATAAAGCGACTACCTCACTGTATGTTTCTATCTCTTCCTGCTATCAGCAGCCGCTTGAAAGAAATAACCTTTTCCACTTTGCATTCCTAACACTTAACGAAGGCAAACACAAACCTTTGTTGAATCAACAAATGCTTACTATGGCAAAAATTCATTTTTAAAGACCTTGGGTAGTCTCTGGGCAACCTTTACGGTACCAGTATGCAAATAGGCCTGGTTTCACGTTAAGGTTTTAAATAAGTAGTCAGTTAGAAACAGAAAGCCAAACCACCTATGTCATCTTCCAAGACCCTGCTTTTACTTTCCATCAAATACACTTACAACACATATATAATCCAAATCTGAATAATTAAACCCTTAATTTAAAAAATCTGAAAATAAAACCTACATGGCTATACTGTGCCCATGGTTTCATCAAACCACACATTTTAGCATTGTGATCCACTCAGGCCTAGAGACAGACTGAATCAATTCCTTAATTACTAAACATAAATTTTTGAAATAAACTAAAAATCTGAAATTGATACAAAAGGAACTAAACAAAGTACCCCCCCACACACACACACACTCACACCCTGCCAGAAGATTCTCCCACGAAAATAGACTTCATCATTTCAAATAAAGACCCAATGAACAATCTAGGATTTAAATCACTGGTCTGCCAAAAATGGGTTCTAGTCAAAGAGGTATCGTGATGTGCAGGCTGCTCTCTTGGGGCAGTTCGGGGGTTTTTATGTGACGCACCGCACACACTGGTAGCCAAAATGCCCCTTCCCCCCAGGGCCTCCCCATCCTGCTGGCATTATACACGAGCCACTCGGCAGCTCTGCGGCCGGACCAGAGGCCCACACGCCAGAAGGCCGCAGCGCTGCTGAGACCACACGTTTAACATAATCCTGCAAAACTTGCTGAACTGACTACAACAGGCACGTGAGTTCTCTGCCACTTTAAGTGCGCACACCCACTTGGGGCTGCTTTTCCCCTCCTAGGCTGTCCTAGTCCCGGCCGATGACTCGGTTTTGTTTCCATCCTGTACTCGCCCAGGAAGACTCCATGGAACGCTGAGGTCAGGATAAAATCACGTTAGCGGAAACAAACTAAACTAAAATAAAAGGCATCCGTTAAAAAAAATCAGTTCAACCTATGTGTGGCACCAGAGGCTCACCCCGCGAAGGCGGACGAGCCATGTTACGACCTGTCGGTTCTGCAAAGACCAGCATGTGCCGGGCCGCACGTCACAGTGGAACCCATGACCGCAACCCCGAGCCACAAGTGCGATTCGACCGGAATTTTTATGGGACGCCAGGGCCTGCTTTCGGAAAGCTGTCAGAGAAACAGCAGGAAGGGCTGTGCTCCTGAGCCTCAGCTCAGGGCCCGAGGGAACAGGAGGAGGAGAAGGAACAGGAAGGCGGAAAGCGCTGTCATTCGGCAGCTTGTGTGTGAGGACAGTGAGCGGACGCCGCGCGCCGCACCCTGGCTTGATGCCTGCGAACGTCTGACTTTCTGAGCCAGGCCCAGAAGCCCCACCTTCCAGGGTCTTCACTGGCTCATCGGAAGTTAAATTCTTTTCTCTCCTCGCAGACCCGAGACTCACCAGCTCTGCTTGTAAACGCTTTCTTTTCTTTTCTTTTTTATTATTCAGAAGAGCTTCATTTTTTAAAAATTTATGTTTCTGACTCTCCACTGGTGCCGACAACCCTTTTGCATCAATTCTCTGCCCCATAAGGCAGGTGGCCCTGACCCTGTCACGGGCACAGGTGGCCCACGTGGAGCAGGTGTCTTTGGAAGAACCTCAGGCTGGTGGCATAAGGCCTGCGAGGCTGGCAGAGGCCGGGCCACGTGCCGCGTCCGGGGGTGTCCCAGCCTTCTCGGCAGGAAGTGGGCCGTGCTATGAGCAGAGGCCCGGGGCCACGCAGCTTGGCCTCAGACGGCAGAACCTCTGGACCCCATTCCGAGAACAACACTTTCCTTGGTGAAGTCATGGCTTTGTTCTTTCGGGAGAGCTTTCCGCAAGCCAACGACACTTGTGCCTTTTTGTAGATTTCCATGCTAAGGAGGTCAAA
This sequence comes from Neogale vison, assembly GCF_020171115.1. Taxonomy (NCBI): domain Eukaryota; kingdom Metazoa; phylum Chordata; class Mammalia; order Carnivora; family Mustelidae; genus Neogale; species Neogale vison. The sequence continues at coordinate 138,213,002 of NC_058091.1, forward strand.
GTTTCTGATTGGAGCGTGAACTAGGGCAGTCTGCTGACTGCTCGCCAGACGATACTGAAGGGGAGCGGAAAATGCCACCCCGAAACGTGCCACTTTGGGATGTGGGTTGTTTTGAGCTGAAGGCCATCAAGACCCAGCGGACTCAGGAAAAACTCTGACTTGTTCCTTCCCTAAGAGAATTTAGATTGGGCGGGGGTGGGGGTCTGGCCTAGGTAAGAGCCATCACCAGAGGTAATTTGTTTTTTACTTGAAAGATCCACCTGCATCTGGTTACTAAGCATCTGTCCTTTCATCTTCCGGGGACTCCTCCTCCCCTGTGAGGCCCCAGGCCCCTTTCTCACTCCTTAGCTCAGGACGGCACCTGAGCCTCAGCTGCCCGGCTGCCTATCTCGTATTTTTATGGGGCTCCCATATTTACAAGATCACGTTTGTTTTTCTCCTGTCATCTGTCTTATGTCACTTTACTAGATCGGCCAAAGAAGCTAGAAGGGAGGAAAGGCAAAGTTTTCCACCAGTGTAAGATGAAAAATAAAGAGCAATTCAAAAACCGCACATTTAGTAAGATAGAAACAAGTAAACGAGGTCTTACAGAAATACAACATAGGGCTTACCATCTGATTCACCCAATCTAAGAAACCTAACATTACAATCCCTTTCTATCTTAAGGGTATTAAGGACTTACATTATTTTAGGTATAATAATGGCACGGTGGGTATATTAAAAATCTTGTTGTTTAGCAGTACACACTGAACTACTTATAGAGGATGTGATATTTTCATGGAATTTGCCTTTAAAAACGGAGGAGGGAACAGGCAGGGGGGAGGGATGGGCCAAGACTGGCCACACGGTGGCTGCTGAAACTGGGCGACGGGGACACGGCCTTCCACCACTCTGTTCTCGTACATGTTTGAAAACTTCAGTAACAGAAAGGGGAGGGGAGACACAGTAATTCTTTTAACTGCCTACTTGATCAAAGAAACGATTTCAGCTCGTCACAGTTCTTATGTATGCAAAGAACTGTCAATCGAAATGAAAAGACTGAAAAGGTGGATTACCTGCCACACTGAACCTCACCGTAAAGAGGGAAAATCACGGAGCCTTCCTCTCGCTTTGTTTCACTGCAGCCACTGCTCCTGGGGTGCCAGCAGCCACGTGGGATCTTTTTCAAGACACTCGTACTGTCGCACAGACAGGTGCACGGAATTCCACAGGTGTAGTGACAGCGAGTGCACGGACGCCCGACGCCCTCTCTCCGGGCGCCCCCCTCTGGGAGCCTGGGGTCTCCTGGTTCTATACGATCCATCGACTGCCTCCCAACTGCCCTGTGCACTTCAAGATGGTAGATTTTCGGTCTTACCCATCTTTACATCCTCCACTTAGACCGAACTAGTACAAAATAAATGTGTGAGGAAACAATAAATCTGTAAATCTCCATATTCATACCTCATTCTTAAACCCGAAATGTTTTGGGATTTTTCATATTGTGATTTTAAGACATTTTTCCAGAAATTATTTTAATATCCTACTTTAATCTTACTATTGAACGGGTGTTATTAAAGAGTTTCTGACACCTAAGTCTGAGATCTGAACGTGAAGATGCGTTTGTGATAAAAATAGCCCTTTAATATTTGCATGTGAACAGCTGCCTCAGAGAACTTCACCGCTGATCCATCAAAGAAAGAGCCGATGGCTGATCACAAAATGAAGAGTGAGGGCACCATAGATAAGAATTAGAATTTGCGTGAATTCCTAATCACAAAGGGCTGACCAGTCATTCTGTATTTATTATATTGGCCGGCGCTACTATTATTTCATTTGCTCTCACAAAAGCCCAGCGAGGTAGGTACTACTGTGATCCCCATTTTATAGATAAGCAAATGCACTCAGAGCTAAGGTCGTACAGACCTTAGCTGTCCAAGACCTTAGCTTGTCCAAGGACGTACAGACCCTTCAAACCCAGCCTGCGTGCTGATGTGCTGACGCCCTCCTCCCACTCACTGTGGCAGACACTTGCCGACCTGCATTTACTATGTACTTTGTGACCTAGGAAGGGTTACACTTGATTTTTCTGTTGTTCTGATTTATCTTTACACCTCACAAGACAGAGAACCCAAGTAAGAAGAAACAAGTCACTTAAGCCATTGGCTTTGTCTCTGTAGTGACAGGAGCTAACCCTTACCTATGGCACTTGTGGGTAAACGCTGGGCACTGTTGCAAACCCTTTACGCATATCGACCCGGTTAATCCTTACAGCAGTTCGAGGATGTGAGTCCTGTTACCATCTTTGCCTTAATGAAGAAAGGAAACTAAGGCTCAGCCAGGTTATACAACATACCCAGAGAGCAGATAAGCAAAGGTTGCCGCACTCCTGGCCTGGTCCAGATTCCATGCTTTCACCTGCCTGTCCCCCTGCCAAACACCTGTTACCCTGCCCAACAGGCACACATATACCTGGGTTAACCTGAAAGGCACGGTTTAAGGATTAAGCCTTGTATAGCCCTTACATAGGAGCAAAGTTACTACTGCCCCCTACCCTGTTTTTCCCAGCCATATTTGTAGTCTGGTCTTTAATACCGTATTTAGGAAAATTAAAACGGTTAACATCAATTTACAAAAGTGGACACTGCTATTTTCCATCTTTATCATCACAAAGAAAACCTCATGCATGGTATACAATAACAAAACTAAACAAAAGGCCATTTTATAAACTCGGGAATATGATTTATCCAATCAATATAATTTCTCGGACTAGTCAACTCTAATAAGCTTATTATATAAATCATAGTAAAAGAGTCAACTCTGGAAAAAAAATTTTTTTAATCTTATTTATTATTTGAGAGAGAGAGAGAACGAGCCAGCAGAGGGAGAGGGAGAAATAGGCTCCCTATTGAGCTGGGAGCCCAACCGTGGGGCTGGATCCCAGGACTCTGGGATCATGACCAGATACAAAGGCTGATGCTTAGCTGACTGAGCCACCCAAGCGTCCACATACTCTGGAAAATTCTTAAAAATGAATAAAACCAGAAAGGTTGCTCTATAAATATTTTTTTTCCTGCTGCATGCAGTTAATATAAATTCTTAGCACGATGTTAAAGCATAAAGGAGAGTCCCAGCACCTACTGCTAAAGGTCTTGGTCAGAAAGACAACAAATCCACATGGTTACGTATTTCAAAGGTACAAAGATACCTTGTTTCTGAGGCCCACCTCTCTAGAATCTGAGCACATACACAAAACAAGAATCCCATGCAGATTCTCAGCATCATCCCAAATCTAAAAAAACATTACGAGGAGAAAATGGATGACTTATTCCCTCCCTCCTTTCCTCAACACTGACTGAGGGGTCCCTGGGAGGTCAGTGCACAGCTGCTGGAGATGCCCGCACTAGTGGCCCCTCTAGTCATCTTTGCCCCCAGGCACTGCACAGAGTGGAGGAAACAACAGTAAACACAGGTGTTTCCTAAATGAATCAAGAGAATTTCAGCCAAGGTGGGGGGGGGGGGTTGGAGGGGGTTGTGGGGGTGTTGAAAGCATGAGGCAGCTGTCAAGATTCTGAGACCCAAAGCGAAGACTCAGAGTACATCAAGCCACACAATCTGGGATGTCTTATATATATTCATTTCAGTCCACTCTAAGCATAGGTTTTTCACCAAAAATTATTAGAAGTGAATCTTCTGTCACTCTCCAATGCACATGGAAATAAACACGCTCCAGCAGCCAGAGCAGCAGCCGAACGCTCGAAACATGTTTGTGGGGCAGGAGAAGGGTAATGAAGCGTCTCACCATTCAGAGGAAGAGTTACCTGGACATAATAAAATACAAACTTATCTATTTGTTAGTGCTGAGATCCTCTGATATTTCTCTCGAGCAGAAAGGAAGTGACACCAAGTTTCTGACATTACTCAGTACAACCTTAAAAGAAGAGCGAGAGGGCCCTGATCTGAACAGAATGCTTTCCACCGTGGTATGATACGTACGAATTTTTCTGAACAGAGAACTGAAGACAGATTTATTGTATAAACACAATCACAATTTTCTGCTACATGTTCTCTGAATACAATGCACGTCATATTGCCAGGCCAGCACAATGGTCTGATTCCAGAAAATAGCAATGTTTCTGCTGTTGGTTCTACACAGACCAAATTGCCATTTAAAGGCGTATCTTCTTCTGGTTTTCATGGAGACTTTTTTAAAAAATATTTTATTTATCTATTTGACAGAGAGAGAGAGAGATCACAAGTAGGCAGAGAGGCAGGCAGAGAGAGAGGGGGAAGCAGGCTCCCTGCTGAGCAGAGAGCCTGATGCGGGACTCGATCCCAGGACCCTGAGATCATGACCTGAGCTGAAGGCAGAGGCTTTAATCCACTGAGCCACGCAGGCGCCCCTCACGGAGACTTTTTAAAAAAAATACTTTCTTGTGCTGTTCCAGCGTTAAATTTAAATAAAGGTACACGGACACTGAAAAGAAATTTTAAAGAACAGTAAAATAAAACAAAGGTACACGTAATATAAACCTTCTTACATGCTTCTGGAAAAATGAAACACACGTGTTCTTCAGAGTATACTACAATACAGACTCAAAGGCACTCAGAGAAGAGGCTGCCCAGGAAGCAAACGAACAAGAAGGAGAGATAGAAAAACCCACTCATCCCCTCCATGTTTGCCACGATCTCCACAATCACACGGGCAAGAGACCACACGTCGCTTTAGTGTCATGGTCCTATTTCCTATTAACTGGCGTTCTGGTATTCGGTCTCACACAGGCACAAAGAACAGAATCGGCAAAATTGGCCGCAAAAATGCCACTGCTAACAACGTGCCCCCGGGAAGGAAGGAGAGGGGAAGTCGCCACCAGCGCGGTGGGTGCTGTTGGCAAAAGAGCTTTCAGGAGGGCTTCAGTTTTCTTTTTGCACTTTAGTATAGATCGAGGAGAAAAACACTTCTCAAAACACTGTCTGGCTCAAGATACACTCAGCAGGTGGCACACCTTCCAAGCCTTCAGCACGGAAAGCATTTCTGGCGACCCCATTTTGTTAGGAAAGCCCTGTAGGAGGCAGGCTTCGTGCTTCCTAGGAGAGTAGTTTAAAAAAAAAATGGCTCTCAAGTCCTGTACAGAGCAAGTAACTTGGGAACGTACCCCGGAAGCTTCAAAACAAGTCCCTTTGAACTTGGCCAAGTAACTAACACATGCGCAGGAGGCTTGCTTCACCGCACCTCTGCCCTCATGCTCCAAATTCTTCCCCCGTCCTCCTCTGCAGACACAAATCGGGGGTTTGCCCCCCTCTCTTCCTTTCCAGACACAGAAGATCGTGTGCTAGCTTTCTCCCACCGCTTTCTCTATTGAACGCCTCCCGTTTCCACTAATTTTAACACTCCTGCTTGGGACATCCTCCGCTGGGCCCAGACTTTGGTCACTCCTCCCGCCTGGACACAACATGTGCAGAAGTCAAGTCAGCAGCGGCACCGGACCGAGGCGGACCCAACCTGCTGTGTGCCCGCCTTGCTGGACGCTTCTCTCTGCGGCTACGCCACAGGCAGCCCGTCTACCCCCTGCCTGCCCTCCTGGCCCGCATCCACTGGGCAAAACATCTCGGGATCTTCTGAAACAGGCCAACCTGGAACCAAAAGCCAACCACTCTGTCCTGTTTGCATGCACGGCTCACCCGCCCCCCCTCGGCACGGGTTCAGCCACCTGCCATATTTACTCACGCAGGCCGGGATGCCGTGCTTAAGGAGCTCCCAGTCTACTGCAGAAAACCGCAGTTCAATATGGATTAGATGAGGGGCAACTAGGGGAGCCATGGGCGCGGAAAGGGTGCCACCGAAGGGCACCTACCTAACCTGCTTTCAAGGAGGCCTTCCTAGAGGAGGTGGCAACTGAGCAGCCCTGAGAAATAAAGGGGTAACGGCCAGATGAGGGACGAGGGGGAAGAGATGGATCCGGGGAGAAGAGCCCGAGCAAAGGCTGAAGCAGGTGATGAAGTGTTTCTGGACTGCGACGAGCAGACACAGAGGCCACGTGAAGAAGCCAGAAGGCGAGCACAGCTTTCGAGAAGAATTTCATCCTCCACGTTAAAGAGCTGTGTTCTGGGCCTCAGGTTTTTTTTAACACGTCGTAGGCAAGCTCAGTTGGGGCTGGGACAGTGTTAACGGTTACATGTTTACTTTCGCAATTAGTTTCTACTCGTGTCAAGGGCCACTAATTTCCCATTTACCACAATAACTGTACCTTTAAAACAAAACAGCTTCCCAATGATGTAAAGAAAATCCCTGAACAACAGTATGGACTGTGCACGGGCGGGGCAAAGGCTGCAGCAGTGACGCTCACGTGACTGACGTGTGGGAGACACGGCTGCGGGGATCAGGGAGCCCCCGCCCCCGCGGCCTGGCGACAGGGGCGGACGTGAAGGATCAGGTGAGGGGCTCCGGCAATGTCTGGAAGACAGAGCTGAAAGGCGGCCCCGCCAGAAAGCAAGGAGGGAAGATGCTGTCACCGTTCTCCGCTCAGCCCATGAACATGGGGCAGAGCCGCGCCCGGCTCTGTTACAGACCCTCGAACAGAGAAAAGCCAGCTAAACGTACGCCAGGTTGGCACTTTGAGCAAAACAAGAACGATAACAACAATAATAATACGTCCTAAATAAAACAAAGCCAGGTAAAGGGAGAGAGAGAGGGCTGCTCCTCCTTGAGGAGGCAGCAAGAAGCAAGGGGCCAGGGGGCTGCCTGGAGGCCGGGAGGCCGGAGGGAGGCGAGGTCAGAGAGGGAGCCAGGCGCTGCGTGGGGAGGGCCTCGCCAACCCAGAGAAGGGCTCAGATGGTACTGTCAGGGTGACAGGAAGCCCGGAGTGAGTCTTGGGCAAGGGGAGGTGACCCCCCGATGGCTGGAAGGTGGGAGTAGAAGCAGGGTGGGGGGTGCGGGAGCCTGGACTCGAGGCTGCGGCCGAGGCAGGGAGGGGGGGGTCAGGTGCCGGGTCTAGAGCAGAGGCAGAGCGGACTAGACTGGTGGGAACCGGGTGTGAGGTGCGACAGCGAGAGAAGAATCCAGCAGCATTTTCTGGCTGTGTCTGGCCTAGGTCCTGGGATGAACAGCAGACCGGTTTCCTGACGCGGAGACGGAGGGAGGCGGAGGGAGGTGGAGGGAGGCGGGAGGTCGCGCTGCTGCCGGTGAGATGCCTGCGGGCACAGCCCTGGGGATCCCCCATCAGGAGCTGCAGGTACCCGTGGAGAACTCAGCGGGAGGCCAGGACAGGAGCTGTTAACTCCAGGGGTCATTAGCATCAGATGGCATTTCAAGCCTTGGGACCACAGGAGACAAGAGAAAGGTCCAAGGACAGAGCTCAGGGGCACCTCACCATCCCTCGGGGCTGAGCACAAAGGACGCCGAGGCCAGGGAGACAGAAGGAGACAGCAAACTAGCGAAACGAGAATAATCCCTGGGACTGACGCAGCAGGAGGTAAAATCTAACGATGCAGGAAGGGGGGACACCCGCCCAAGTCCTGAAGGAGGAGAGCAGACAGGGGGACAGGGTGGCTGTGGAAGCCGGGACAGTCCCCAGGCGGCGGGGGAGCAGACAGACGGCAAGCAGACACAGGCAGCCGGGAGCATCGGGGACGGAAAGCCCCCTTCTGACGGCTTCTATCTCCCGAGTGAGGTCAGAAGCAACACATCAGGAAGAATAGGAGAGACGGGAGTGAGTGGCCTGAGGGAAGGTTGGGGGGAGTGAGCGGCCTGAGGGAAGGTTGGGGGGTCTGCGCTCAAGGCGGCCTCGGCCTCGGGGAAAGGCGGTGGGTTTGCTTTCTCCCCAGCTCCGTTCAGGCAGAGTTCAATCCAACCAATTAAAACCTGCCAACAGCAGAGGCAGAGAACAGCACAGGGTAATTCCCTAGGACTAGAAAAGGTAACGAGATAAATGGCAAAAAACCAAGGGCTCCCTTCATGCAGTGTATCCAAATTAAGTTCCAGGTCAACTAGTAAAATCAGCAAATAAAAATTAGCTAGATAGAAACTAGAAAAAAATTTTAAAAAAACCTAGAAATAATTACAACTTAAAATTTATTTCTTAGGACTGGGAGAAAACTTTGTAGGCATAAACACAGTGGAGAACATAATTTTAAAACATTCATCTGAATACATCAGAAAGTGAAAACTCTGTGTGTGTAATTAATAAGTAAACAAGTTAAAGGGCAAATAGCCAGCTGGGAAAGATAATCTGGTGCAAACAGGACAGCAATGTGAGGCCCTTACTGTTCACATCAGTAAGTCCATGGGAACCTCACAGGAAAGTGGCCAGAGCATGAACGGGACAGCTCACAGTGCAAGGCCAATAAATCAAATTTCATCTCACCACTGCACCTCAATCAATAATCACATGTTGCTTTTATTGTATTAAAAAAAAAAATTCTCACGTGCGGGTACGTGAGGCAGTCCAGGCACACTGTTACTGAAGGTGTGAACTAGAATAACCCTTCTGAAAAGCTGAAGGTCAACAGACACCAAGAACTGAAAAAATACATGACCCTAAGACTATATGCATGCATAGCAGTGCTAATTAAAGCATAAAATTGGCAACTACCTATATTTCCAACAGGAAAACAGTATTTTTAAAGAATTCATTATAATGACATGAGGCAATAATGTGAACAAGGAACAGAACTGTTTATATGCTATCTCGACTTATATATGGATATATCTCTGTACACGTATACATGTATGCGTACACAGTCCCTAACTTAAGATGGTTTGACTCACAATTTTTCAACTTTATGATGGTGCAAAAGTGATATGCATTCAGTAAAAGCCATACTTTGAGTTCTGAATGTTGACTTTTCCCAGGCTAAGGATATATGAAACAGGCATTTTATGCTCAACGCCTCTGCCCAATGGTAGGCTAATATAAGAGCTTTGAGCATGATTAAGCCAGCTAGACTAAGCTACGATGACCAATAGGATAGGAATATTAATGCATTTTTAACTTGCAATGATTGGGTTTATCAGGACATAACCACAATAGAAAGTCAAGAACAGGGTGTGCAGGGGTGTGTGTGTGTGTCTGTGTGTGTGTGCATGCCAAAACTTTTGAGACTGCTTCTGACTGGTGATTCAATAATTTTCTTGGTGTTTTTTGGTAAGTTGTCCACAATAGAGACATTTTGTTTTTAGAGTCATGTAAAAAAAATAAAAATATGGGGGCACTTTTCTACTAAAAAAGATGTGAGCATTGTGGTTAAACTGCCCTGACAGGTGAAAAAGTAAATGCTAGGTCACTTAGTCACCATTTCTGGAAGAGGGCAGTTTCACATCATTTTCCTAAGGGGTACGGGTACTGAACACCACCGTGTGCCCAGAAAAGGGTGACCAGGAGATCAAAGCATCTCCAACCAGGTACTGTGGATAAAAAGGGGAGAGAATTAAGATTCCAAAACTCAGGAAAGTCCATGGAGAATAAGGATGTTCAACCTACTCTACATAGACATCCTCAAAACTGCCCCAAAAAAGGGATTCTATACAGGATAGGATGCTGGATTACAGGACAGAAAAGGGTTTTTTCTAAGACAGGGTTCCAGAAGTAGAGAAAGGGGAATTCCTTTAAAACTTTCAGGTAGAAATCAGTATCTGAAAGAAACAGACTGTATTTTAAGAAGAGTTCAATTTTTCACATCAGATGCAGCGATGGTGTGAGGAAGGGATTGGGAGGCTTTCTTTCAGTCCTGTTTTCAGCCGCAATCCACACCCCAAATTCAGAGAGATCTTTCCAGGGTTCTGTAGCATCTAACTGCTTGCCCTCCCCCCCGACCCCGTGCCATTTCTTACACTGGGTTTCTGTTTGTATTTGTCCTTAAAACCACCCGGCATAAACTACGGAGAGAGCCCAGATGTCCATCGACTGAAGAATGAATAAAGAAGATGTGGTGTATACACACAATGGAATATTACTCAGCCAACAAAAAGAATGAAATCTTGCCATTTGCAACAATGTGGATGGAGCTAGAGAGTATCCGGCTAAGTGAAGTCAGTCAGTCTGAGAAGGACAAATACCATGTGATCTCACACATGTGTGGAATTTCAGAAGGAAAACAGATGAACATAGTTGGGGAGGGGGGAAGAGAGAGGGAAATAAACCACCAGAGACTCTTAACGATGGAGAACAAACTGAGGGTTGATGGAAGGAGGTGTGTGGGTGGGGAATGTGCCAGATGGGTGCTGTGCATGAAGGAGGGCCCTCGTGATGAGCACTGGGTGTCGTACGTAAGTGACGAATCACTGAATTCTACTCCAGAAACCAATACTGCACTATATGCTAACTAAGCAAAATTTAAATAAGGAAGGAAGGGAGTAAAAAAAAAAAAAGAAGTCAGGCAAGAAACTCAGCAAGACCAGGCAACAGTTAAAATGAAGTTAAAGATGAAATCTCAATAAGCACTGAGCTATGAAAGTGTGTGAATTTAAGCTGATCTGGTACAGAAAGAGAGCAGGGCATACAATAAATAGCTATTAACATAATACATAAAGGAAAACACTACAGGAACAGAAAATTAGTCTATTTTTACTGTCTGCTTTTCCTCACTTCCCATAAATCACTGTGGTGAAGGGAGAGAGAAACTCAAGTTTCCAGGGCAGACATTCCTGGGTTTAAATCCTTGCTGAGATGCTCATGGCCAGGTGACTGCTTCTGAGTCTCAATCTTCTCACCTTATGGATTAGTAACTATCATCCTAACTGAGCTACTGTGATACTATGATAGGATGGCATTCTATAGATGCTTAATTGTTTCCTTCTCTTTATTATAATTTTAATAGAAATAACAGGATTATACTCCGCTAGCTTTCATGGTACACTGGTATTCTGTACCACATCAATGTTACTAAATTAAAACAGAACAAATCCTGTCAAGTTTGTATATTCAAATACTATTTATTTTTTTATTCCATTTTTTAAAAAGATTTTATTTATTTATTTATTTGTCAGAGCGAGAGAGCGAGCGAGCGAGAGCACTGGCTCAGGTAGGCAGAGAGGCAGGCAGAGGTGGAGAGAGAAGCAGGTTCCCTGCCAAGCAAAGAACCCGATGCAGGACTCGGTCCCAGCACCGTGGAATCTTGACCTGAACCAAAGGCAGTGGCTTAACCGACTGAGCCACCCAGACATCCCTTTTATTCCATTTTTGAAATTACTGAGACAATTTTCATTAAAACTACCTTTACTTTTGATTAGAACGAAATGTAAACAGAACGAGGAGTGCTCCTCACCTAGTAGGTTTCTGCCTGTTCAGTTTCATCGTATCGACAAGCACGATCCTTCCTTCCTAAGTTTTCCGGATGGTAACTAGAGGCTTGGAAGCAGACAGCCTGCCCGGAAGGACCTTATGCTCCTCTTCGTCAGCCTATACTAGTGCTTCCAGCCTTCAGAGCAGCAGAAACGGGAGGTAAAGCCCTTAACACTAGGCCAGTGTTTCTGTACTTACCTCCTTTATCTTAGGGTGAACACTGTTTCTATTCCTCAACTACGGTCAAACTGACCAAATTTCACAGACTTTTATTTACGGAATGGACACAGATCCACATGGAAAGTCAGATGAACATTTAAGGGGAGAGAGAGAGGGCACGCGTGGGGCTCGGAGGACCACTTGACTTCTCCCCTGTCCCAAAGTCTCTAAAAATCATCAGGCAGCTACCAGTCTTCTGAGAAGATGCCCGAGACAGTTTACGCTACAAGAGCCTACACGTTTTTTCCAGCACAAACCTCCAAAAACCTGACACGAAATCAGGCAGCTCCGAATGAAATCTCTTTTTGAGCCTGACAGGTAACACTTTCATAGAACTCTCCTTTTTGTGGTACTGGAATTTACTTTTTTGAAAGGTGTAATTTTTGCTGTCAAGTTTACACTGTGTTCCAGCAGAAAGGTAATGAAAGAGAACAGCTGTATTCATTCATGACACCAAGCATATATGATACACAACACAGAGCTGTCCTCATGAGAGCTACAATACACTATCGCTACAATTACCGGTTAGACAGCAGTGGTATATAATCAGGATAAGTAATCACAGAAAGGTAACACTTAAGCATCACAACCTAAACTCAAGGCTCTACTTTTGTGTGGATTAAAACCCAAACAAGCTGTTAGAACTCCCATTTCCCTGGAAAACAAAACATCACCTTCGAGAGTCCTAGGTCATGCCACAGTACGGCATCTTCTGATAGGGCATCAGAACAAGGAAATCAACAATGGTCCTAAAAATAAACTAAGAACCCAAATTAGCAGACAGGATATAAATATTTCTGTACTACAGGACAGACAGTCACTTTATTTAAATACTCAGTTACAGGATATAAACCTGGTTTTTAAAAAACAAATATATACTTACACATGTTGACATGTTGGAGAAAAAAAAAGAGCAGATACTCAAGAATCTTGCCAGTATTCATTAACAAGTCAAGATTTTCAGGGAGTAACTTCTTAAATGAATAATATGGAGCTTTAAAATTAAACACTAGATGATGATATGTATATTCGAAGCTTTCCTCTTACAAACAACTCTGTTAAGATAGTAATGATTGAGGGAGGAAAATGCCATTTATTATAAAGTCCCTATAAATACTTGAAAGATAAACACTAAGGTTCTCACTTCCTCTACTTTTACCAGTTTATTCCTGAACAATTAAATAATGAAGAAGGTGGTAATACCTCAAGTTAAAATTTCATTCCACTAATTCTCCAATTTTATACTAAAGTCTTGAGCTACCATTTTGCTTCAGTAGTTCTATCTAAGCTGAAGAAGCCTGAAGTGTTCACTATATACACAAGATGGACAAGGGAGAGAAAAAGAAGGAACTTTCCATTTAACTCAAGTCCGATGAACCTGATTCTTATCTGTGATCTAAAAACAGAGCAATCGTGATAGAGTAAGCTGTCGGGACAACATGTACTTCTTTCATTTCTCTCCTGACGGGGCACCATAGACTGACACGGCATTAACACCTACAAGGCATAATATGCAGTTTCTAAAAATGCAATAATTATTTAAAATTATTCAGTGTTCTCCAGGGAATAAACAGATTTCTCGACAGCAACAAAAAATCCACCGGGTAATTTTAAGGTATAATCTTTTGCAATAAATTGCCCAAATTTAGTATCCTTGCATGTGTATTTATAACAACGCCACATACAGACATCATGAAAACTGTGGCCTCCAGCCAACAAGTGATACAAGGTGTGTTAAAGTTCTGCAGAATCAGGAAAAGGATACATATATATATTTTTTAATCTGTATGAAGCATTATGACATTTTCAAAATCCATCAGGAAAATCGCCATTTTAGGCAAACCCATAGAGTAGCATGGGATGAATTTTAACTTTCCCCAGTAGGCTAGGGCTCACAAATTTAACTGTATTAACGGACTGCTGGAAAATGAGCACACTAGCAGCAAGGGAAGCCGAATTAGTTTCATGGAGCTGTACCACGAGAACTGAACAGGGTTCCTTATTCTAATAGCTGCCCTGACCTTCCTGGGATCTTATATTTCTCTTTTAACCTCATAAGAGTGACTGTCTGGTGTAGTTCACCTGATGGAGGATAAGACACAACAGTATAAAACCCAAAGTCCTAGATCTGCATGCAACATTCTTTAATTTATTTGTTTCAGGTGTTAGTCTGGTAAGTATTACGTGGTCATATAAAGAAACTAACCAAGCTTTCATTAGCTTGTACTGCCTAAAGAGTCAAATCCAACTGAAATTTAATTTCTGCTTTTTAGTAACCCATCATCTGTATGCCACACAAACACTGCTATGTACTCAAGCACGGAGGTAAAAACGATAAAGAAAAGCAGCGAAGGAAAAACATAAAATAAAGTTCCACCTACAGGGATTCCTCTGACTATTTTCGGTGAGTCCTGGAGATGACATGGATGTGAAAAGTGGACAAGGGAACCGGAGCTCAGTGCTGGTCAAGGGCAAGCTCTGTCACCAGGCAGCCCCCCTGATGTGCATCTTCTGAGATGGAGAACAAAGGGAGCAAGGCTGAAGCCCGGAGCAGGTTTTTCCAAAGAGACTGTAGGAAGCCTGTTAGTTTTCTGCTGATGGCTTAAGCAGGCATGTGTCGGAATCTACCGCCTCTGTAAAAGCCAAACGCAAGCTCCTGGGGCTCTGGTGCGCAGAGATGGATGCACGAACGGGGGGGGGGGGGGGGGGGGGCGTACCAAGTGCGGCTCAGCCACGGGGGTGGGGCTGAAAATACACTCAGTGCATGTGAGCTGGTCCTGGAGACACAGAGATGTGTTCACGACACGCGAAGAGAGAGAAGCAGCCTCACTCTCGGAAAGCAGTAAAATGAAGATGAAGAATACAGTTCATTTCATAACACATTCGGTATCTTGTAAATTTCCCCCACTTCATTTTTAACATCAATTTAGCCTAAAGCTTTCTTCAAATTCAGCAACACTAACCAGTGGCTTAGAGCGTGCTGCGTGTTTTTAATAAGTATCTTAAATCATCACAATTCCAACAGTTACAAATCACTTGTCCGCGTCTTTCCCCGCTTCAGAACCATATGTTCGGAAGCCCGCTCCCTCCCGTCTCCTCTGAGCCACCGCTCTGCCAGCCCCTCTCCCTCATCTGCTGCGTTTCCCTTTTCATACAGATTCAAGTTTCTCACAAATTTTAAAAAAAAAAAAAATTCCTCCTCTGCACCTTACCCTCCCCTCGACCCTCTCTCTCCTTCCGAGTCTTCGCTGTTGAAAGCACTGGATCGACTTCTCATTCGTTCAGACACTTAGGAACCGCCAGTGTGCCAAGCCCCCAGGGGATGGTGCTGTGCGAGGCAGGTTCCCTCATGCTCCTCGTGCCCTGAGCCTCCCCCGTGCGGTCTCCACTGCCCCCCTCACACGTGAACACCCCATGCTGCTGAAACCATTCCCAGGAACACCACCGATCGGCGTCTGACTGCCAGATTAAGTAACCCTTCTCCCTGCCCTCTCCACAGCAGTATGACGCTGCTTCTTGACATTTCCTGGAAAGGTTCCCTGTGGTTTTCAACCTCACCTCTGGGCTGACTGTCCTCAGCCTCCATGATAAGCAACTACAGTTGATCCTCCAACGACACGGGTTTGAAATGGCACCGATTCACCTATGTGCAAATTTTTTTCAGTAACTACAGGACAGCACTGTAGATATGTTTTTCTCCTCGTTATGATTTTCTTACTAACATTTTCTTTTCCCTAGCTTACTTTAAGGATTTAGTATATAACACACATACCATGCAAAATATGTGTGAATTGACTATGCTATTGGTGAGGCTTCTAGTCAACAGTAGGCTACCGTAGTTATGTTTTGGGGGGAGTCGAAAGTTCTACACAGATTTTCAACCATGCAGGGGGCCAGCGCCCGTGTCGTCCAAGGGTCAACTGGAGTACTCTTCTTCTGTCTGTCTGATGAATAGTAGCGCTTCCTAACTTTCTCTCCGTGGTCATTTTTTTGTGGATTCTGCCTGCCCTCCATGGGCAACTTCATCCAAACCCAAGGCTTCCTTTCCCACCTATATGCTAACTACTCCCAAATATAGTACAGGTCCTTCTCTGAAGGTCCACATACCCCCTGGACACTTCTACTAGTAATGTCTCATAGACACCTCAAATTTAGTATGATCAAGATAGAATTCACCAAGAAGAATAACATATTTAGGGCTAAATTTATCAAAAGTCCAAGACTTATATTTGGAAAATAAAAAACTACTCAGAAAAATAAAAAAAGAGCTAAAGAAATAGGAACACGGTACTGGTTCATGGATTGGAAGACTCAATATTAAGACAGCAATTCTCACCCAACTGATCTATAAATTCAACACAATCCCTACCCAAGCCCCAGATTTTTTTTTTTTTTAAAGAAACTGACACAATGATCACAATGATCCTAAAATGTATATGGAATTTCTAAGGACCTAAAATAGCCAAACCAATTTTTAAAAAAATCAAAGTTGAGGGACTCATCCTTCTCAATTTCAAAACTTTTTACAAAGCTGCAGTTATCAAGGCAGTGTGATGCTGGCAAAAAGGAACAAAACTGAGAATCCAGAAATAAACTCTTATATTTATGGCCACTGATTTCCTGCAAAGGTACCAAAGCAATTCAATGGCGGCAGTGGGGGGAGGCGGGGGGAGACTGTCTAACCAAAAAACAGTTCTGGGATAAAAAGATATTGATATGTTTAAAAAAAAAAAAAAAGGAACAAAAGAACAAAAACAACCTAGACTCTTCCATCCCATAAGCAGAAAATAGTAACTTGAAAGGGATCATGGGAGAGGAAATGGATCACAGACCTAAATGTAAGCGTGAAGGAAGTAAGTGTTGGCAAGGAGGAAAGGAACTAGAACCCTCATACACGCCTGGTGGGGATGGAAAACATGGCAGGCACTCTGGAAAAGTCACACAGCTTCTTAACAAGTTCAATTTAAACTTATCATATGACCCAGAAACTCCAGCCTTAGCTACACACCCAAGGGAGATGCAAACACATGTCCGTACACAGACTGGCACACGGGAGAGTTTAGAGCATTTCCCACAACCACCCCCCGCTGGAAGCCGTCCAAATGCCCATCAGCTGGCCAACGCGCGAACGAAACACAATGTATTCATACACATAACAGCAACTGGTCAATAAAAAAAGCTCAAAAATTTTAAACTAGCTGAAAGAATGTAGATGCAAAAAGACTACAAATTGTCTGGCTGCATTTATGAGATGTCCAGAAGGCGCGAACTGATGGGGACAGACCCTGATGACGGATGGCCTGGGGCCTGGGAGGCGGCCGGTACTCAGTGCAAACGGGCAGAAAGGAACCGCTGTGTGTGATGGAAATACTGTGACACTCGACTGTGGCGACAGCCGCACAGCTCCATGAATCTAGTAAAAATCACTGAAATGGCACTTAAAGATGGAGGAACCTTCTGTACACAAATCAAACCTCAATAAAACTGTCCTCAAAAATCATTTCTCAATCTATTAGATACCAGAAAGTTTTGTGAGGTTATGGGCAACTTGCCTGCAAAATGGTACTTTTACCACCCTCTTCCCCGCCAAAAACAGCCAAATTCACTACCATTCCCTCCCAAATCTGCTTTGGCCAGTATCACATTTCTTGGTGCATGAAAAAACCCTTTGCGTGTAAATGTCCTACCCAGAAGTCTAAGAGGAACCCCACGGAGTTACAAGTCTTGTGATTCCACACACCGTCACGCTCCTACGTCTTTCCAATCTACTGCTGCCTTCAATTCAAATCTCTGTAAGTTTTCCAACAAATCTCTTCCTCTAGATTTGCTCTTTCCAATTGGCCTTCTCCATGGTATCAGAACGCTTGCTCTATAATGCAAATCATCTGATTCTACCACCCTAACGAAAACCCTTTGCATTCTCCCACTCCCATCCTGTGTCTACCAGCTACCACAGAACCCTCCTCTAAGCTCCCTTACCATGGTCCTCCACCATGAGTTAAAAACTTAACATGTAACCCAGATTTGTATATTTATACATCATATACATGAATTCCTGTACCAGTTTATTATATAATACACACAAAAATTGCAATCTAAAAGGAAGGCCTAAAAAAGAAACGAAGCTCCAGTTTTCTTCTTCCACGGCTATTATTCTGCGTAGTCACATCCCTCCTTGGAGACCACTGGCCCAAAGGGAAAAGTCTAAACTCCTCTGTATGACATTTGAGGCTGGGTATCAGTTGTTCCTGCCTACATCTCGATGCATCCCTCACTAGCTCTGCCCCACACACCATATGCTTTAGCTCTAACAAATTATTTGTAGTTCCCTCATTGAACAAGAAGTTAAATCTTGTGTTCTCAAAATAAACATCTCTGCATCCTTGCAATTGTTCCTTCCTCCTTCTGGAATGTCCTTATTGCCCTTTCTGACCTGGTAAGCCCTCCTCATTCAGATCCAGCTCAAGTACCGCCCCTCTCTCTAAACACTCCATTATTCCTGCTGTAGTGAGCTTCTATTATATTTTTTACGTTATATTAAATGTATGTATTTGCCTTTTTATCCTACAAGCTTTACCCCAGGGCTTTAGCCTTGAGGACAGAAGGCAGTTCTAAGATCCAACCTGAGTCTCCATCACTTAAATACTGAAAAATGGCAGCTGAATAGTTGTACCTTATACGTCAAGCTAACCCTTGAATGGAATCAACAAACTCTACCAAGTTTACCATCTACCATACATGAAGATTTACAGCAGAATGAGGCCTGCCAAGCCAAAAGTATCTACAGTTCACATCTAAGAGTCATCCAAACAAGTGAGACTCCCAGCGGGGTCAGAACTCTCTGACTCGGATGACCTCCACTATTTTATGACTTCTGTTTTAGCGATCATCACTGGGAACTGTTCCACCGCTAAGATTTCAAACCTCCATCTTTGTCCACAAGATCTACCTCAACCATTGACGTGTTCTCCATCTTCATGGTGCACAGCATCCCTGGGGCCTCCCAGCCTGCTTATTTTACTGGTCTGGTCAGTCCTCTCCCTGCCAGCCCGAACTCCATGCCCAGGCATTTCAACCCTGCTCTCCTCAGCTTCCAAGATTACCAAACTGCTGATCTACTCTATGTGCCTCCCCGAGTCCCCACTCTGTGTTAACCGAAGCATATTTGTTTCAGTTTTTATTTCTACTTCTGGGCCTAGCCCTGCAAAATTCAGAGCATCTCGCTCTAAAAGGATTCTTAAAAAATTGCTTCTTCCCTCCATATCAACTTTTTCCCATATTACCAGGCATCTTCCCTTCTCTAAGGCTCGGGAAAGAGATGTCTCTGGATCCTGTCCAAGGATAATGCATCTGGATAAGACCGCTGTCTTCTCCAGGATCTTACTCGACTCCTTCATATCTTCAATTTCACCCTCTCTCACGACCTTGACCCTGATTCTATCTCAAGTTACTTTCTCATTTCTTTCATCTCATTCTTAAAAGAATACTGAGTTCCTATCACCCGTGTACGCTAATTCCTTATACACTTCTGATTTGCAATCTGGACTCTCCCTTTACAAATAGCTCTTTCCGATGCCCAATTACCAACATGACTGTTCACTGTCAAATCCAGTGGGACTTCCCCATACCGCACTACTTGTATCACTGATAACACCTCTCCTTTACACTTTCTCCTCTCTATCCTTCCTTGTCACTAAATTGTCTTGGTCTTCCTCCCATTTCTCTGACCACTCTGGCCCTAGGTCCTGCATTGGCTTTGCTTTTCATAGCTAAGCCATACTGGTGACCACACTGTATCCGGCTGGCCTTAGCTGGTTTTGCCCACATACTCTATCACTCACTGTGATAGTGGTAACTCCTAAATCCTGGCAGGTTTTCACACCATCAGTCACACATCTGACATGGCTGGGTAATTTTATATTAAGGAGATTACAATGGACATCCTCTTATATGATACAACTAGATCCCATGTTGGTCATTTAATTTTTCAAGATTTATTTATTTATTTATTTATTTATTTAAAGATTTTATTTATTTATTTGAGAGAGAGAGACAGTGAGAGAGAGCACGAGCGAGGAGAAGGTCAGAGAGCGAAGCAGACACCCCATGGAGCTGGGAGCCTGATGCGGGACTCGATCCCGGGACTCAAGGATCACGCCCTGAGCCGAAGGCAGTCGTCCAACCAACTGAGCCACCCAGGCGTCCCAAGATTTATTTATTTGAGAGAGAGAGCATGAGCACCAGTGGGAGGGACATTAGGACAAAGAGAGGGAGTCTCAAGCAGACCCCATGTTGAGTCCAGAGTCTGACACGGGGCTCGATCTCATGACCCTGGGATCATGACCTGAGTAGAAACCTAGTGTTGGGATGCTCAACCTACTGCACCACTCGGGCACCCTTTCATTTAATTTTTTAAAAAACAGTTGATACAGGGATCCATTAGGGGCGCCTGGGTGGCTCAGTGGGTTAAGCCTCTGCCTTCGGCTTAGGTCATGATCTTAGAGTCCTGGGATCGAGCCCCACATAGGGCTCTCTTCCCCGCTGCTTCCCCCCCACCCCCCGCCTGCCTCTCTGCCTAATTGTGATCTCTGTCAAATAAATAAACAAAATCTTTATAAAAAATATAAGGATCCATTAAAAACACATATACACACACTTTAATATAAAATATAACCAATACTTTTATTTGTGAATTTTTGAGCATAGGTTCACGGACTGAAAATTCTTCCTTAAAATCTTCCTTAAGCTACCCATACTACCATGAATAAAATTTCCGGTCTATTTTAAAAAGCAGAGCAGGAATTTAAGATGTGTGAAACAATTCACATATGGAATCCTTCAGGATTTTTCTTATTTTTTCCCCAATTCTTTTCTAATTCTGAATTTTGCCCCACTGAGCAGAGAGTCCCATGTGGGGCTCGATCCCAGGATCCTGAGACCATGACCTGAGCCGAAGACAGAGACTTTAACCCACTGAGCCACCCAGTTGCCCCTGGAATGACTATTTTTAAAATTAAAATGGGGAAAGTGATAAATAATCCCTAATAAACAGACAGGTCTATTCAAGGCCAATTCCCTATGTCCTTAAGGACTGTGAAAACCTTACTTTACACATGCTTACAATAATGGAATTCCTTTCCCACTGAAAATTAAAAATTAAGATTTAGAAAATCCTAATCTCCTTTTTCTATTGTTTAATATCCAAGGGACTATCATTTAAAGTTTTTTAAAAATGCAATATTCGTGGGGGGTGGGGCTGGGTGGCCTCAGTCGTATAAGCTTCTGACTCTTGATTTCAGCTCAGATCAAGATCTATGGGTTGTGAGACAGAGCCCCACATCAGGCTCTGTGCTGAACAAGGGAGGCTGCTTAAGATTTCCTTTCTCCCCGGTCTCTTCACCACTCCCCCCCACCCCAACCTGGCTCTCTCTTTCTCTCTAAAAAAAAACAAAAACCAAAAAACAAAGCAATATTCAGCGAACACAGAGAACTTTCCTGCTGCCAATATTTAAAAAAACAAACAAACAATAGCCAGTATCGATAATGTTTAGAGCTGTGCTACAGGCGTCACCCAGGAATGGGGACCTATCCCACTAACACCCATGGAGTACAGAAGGAAGAATCCAGAATGTGGATGATTCTCATCTGTACCACTGACTTTTGAGGGTTACTAATTTTGTTTTTGTTCCCCGAAGTTAGCTTTTCATGAACTTAGAAAATAAGCTTCCAAATACAACTACAAGAGTTGAATAAAACAATTAGACCAAGTAACATCTTTTGCCTTCCTGTAACCTGTAACGGAAAACCAAAGACAACACTCAAATAGTAAGGAACTGTCACAATTTGTAAATTTTTTTCTTTTTTCCTCCACGTTTTTTCTTGGAAGAACACTTACACTTCTTTTTAATTATGTGCTACTCATGCTTTTGAAATATTAGCAAAACACTCAGGAGGACAGAATTTTCAATGAATATTGGTACTAAAAAATTTTGTTATGATGCAATGATCAGTTTATGGTTTGTTCCAATATGAGAGCTTTCTTTGGCCCGTGGGTGGGCTGGATACGCTGGTACAGACCATACCATAATTAGGCATGTGTGTATAAATGTAGAAATGTTGGCATAAACTGAATTATTCTCTTGGGTACGATATAACACTACCTAACGTTTTGGAAATGGCTGGTCTCTTCTTTCACTGTGAATATTGTCATACCAAAAAAAAAAAAAAAAAAGGCCCCAGTCTGAGATGCAAGTGAAGCTGACATGTGCATCATCTGAGTCCCTGCCTGTCTTTCAATATTAACTTCATTGCTTCCCCCGCCCCCGCCTCCTAATGTTATATAACATGCTAGCCTACAAGAGAAAGAATGAGATGGAAATGTACATTTTATGAGGATTTCATTCTTATTTTCAATCATGGATGGAAAATAACATCCATGAGTCCTGGTGCACAAACTGATGAGAAATAATGACAACCACGAGAATACGTTCTATCACATAATACTTAGCATTACCCTCAACAAACCGGCCACGACCTCAGCCACTTTACTGTAACTGTAGTCAGTCAAACAGAAATCCAGCCAAAACAAGCCTGTTCAATTAGAGTCAGAGTAGGAATAGACTTTCTACCTTTTATCTTGAAGGTCAGTCATTTTCCCAAAACAGCTAAACAGACCGTACGCACAAACGAGTCAGCTGTAAATGATAAACTAGAAAAACGTACTCATTCAGTCAATCTTAGTCAGTGCTAGCTCATATGTGAAATACAATAAGCATAAAACTGGTTTCATGTGTACTGTAAGAGGCAGTAATTCAGAGCCTCCTAGTTGCTGGGATGAGTCTATTGGAGAACGCTGCCTTCTCTGTGCACCTGCTCATCGGTAACTGAAAAGCAGCACGTTGGAAGGGCTCGGAGCTGCTGGAGAGTCTGTGGTTTCCTCTATTTTGCACTAGTGCTGCGCCATGACCAGCAAGGGTCAACATGACCTGGAGTTATTTTTCCAGTGTCCCACCTTCAAAAGTTCCCTAAGATGAAAAGGCAAAGCGGGGTGCTTTTGGTATCTCAGGATATAGTTCCCCGAGCTTCTTATTTTACAGATGGAGAGACCGAGCCTGAATAAGGCAAGAGACTTATCCAAAGTTACAAGACAGTGGCAGGGCAGGACCCAGGACGGAACACGTTTTGGAAGGTCAGGTGACCTTCGATTTTTGGAAGGTCACCTGACCTTCCAAAATCGATCGATCACAGGGGCTCATCTCTCTATCACCATGCCCTCTCCACGTGGCCCAGACTGTGCACACGAGAAACCAGAATCTTGTCAAACTGGGATTCGCAACAACCTCCAAGTAGGATGAGGCCATCCTTACGTATTACTTGCCATTGTCATCAGCAGAAACTCTCACTTAGGATATGTGTTCCAGCTCAAAGAGGCTATCAAAACCACTGGTGATTAAATAAAACTTACAAAAACAGGATTAAGTAAACTTTTTTTTGATGTAAACTGATTCAAAGAAAAAGGAATGCGTTCATCATCGTGAGAGAACATCTGACATCGATTAACTCTCATTTACTTTAAAGTGAAGAATTAAACACAAAATTACCTTTGAAGGTTTCGAGTTCCTTCCTGTAGAAGAAAAAAGAAAATGTAAATTTTATTTGTTTATTTGAAGTATATAATGACAGTGTTACATTGGTTTCAGGTGTGCAACATAAGTGAGTCAACAATTCTATACATTGCTCAGTGCTCACCCCAATAAATGCCATCACCATCCGTCACCAAACAACATTATTACAATATTATGGACTATATTCCCTATTTCCATCTCTGTGAATTCTTTATTTTATAACTGGAAATTTGTACCTCTCCAACCTCTGTATCTATTTCCCCCCATCCCGCCACTGCCCTCCCCTCTGCCGACAACCAGTTCTCGGTATGTCAGGGGGTTTTTTGTCTGTTAAGAAAATGTAAATTTTAAAATCATCTGTTTCCAATATAAACTGCTCTTAGATTATAAGAAAAATATACTTTAAAAAGCCCTGCTCTTTGATCATAATGAAAATATACTTAAAAAACCCAAAGTGAGGTTTCTGGACGTTCCCCTATGCTTTACTGAAATTACCAATAAAATTAGTCTAAAGCAACTATTTTCAGGGTTTTTTTTTTTTAAGATTTCATTTATTTATTTGACAGAGATCACAAGTAGGCAGAGAGGCAGGCAGAGAGAGAGGAGAAAGCAGGCTTCCTGCTGAGCAGAGAGCCCGATGTGGGGCTCTATCCCAGAACCCTGGTATCATGACCTGAGCCGAAGGCAGCAGCTTAACCCACTGAGCCACCCAGGCATCCCACTATTTTCAGTTTTTCTGCTATTACTTTATTAATGGGTTAAAAAAAATTCAACCAGAATTGAAAGAAAACACTTAGAAAAAATAAAAAGCATTTTAATACCAGCTATGAACCATCTCGTATATATAAGAATCAGTTTATAAAAGCACTTAACAACTCGCTCAATATTAAATAACAGATTTTTAAGATCTTTGGCTACAAATCATCCAGAATATGAACAGTTATCGCCCCTTTTAAGTGAAAGAGGAAAGCACGTTATCAAAAGACTGAGATCCACAGCTCATCCAGACACAAAAGGGCCACGCCTGGAGGACCCGCTCTGGTTTGTCGTTTTGTCAGTGTCAATTAAGGATCCCGAGATAACCAGGTTTCCCGGGGACATGCACAGCAGCAGAAAATAGATGAACAATCGTGAAACAGAACATTTTCGACCAAGAAGTCAAAGGAAGTTGTTTTCAGGTTTTTCCTTCGTAATTTTGGAAAGAGATTGTCCCTCTCTATTGGTGGTGATAAGAAGTACTGTCGAGGAGGTGAGTTTATTTAGGAAAACCTTATTATCACACTCAAAATAGGAGACATTTATCTCTTATTTGCACTCTAGGTTTTATTAAGCACGGAGGGCTATTCTGAACTCACCAGTCAGTACCCCACACCACTAATTACGATACCCCTCATGTTCCAAAATAGTCGACTACAATTACCAGCTGGTGGAGGGGACGGGCAATCTGCCTGCTGGAAGGCCAAACACGTAATACTCTTGTCACAGCCAAGGGAAGGCTCTAAAATCAGACAGGCGCTTCTTTCCTCTTTTCTGAAAACACCAACTCCTCGTAACAACGCTCCAGAAACATGGTTTATTTTCAATCCCACCTTGAAAAACAAAATGCAATTGTTTCCCTTCAATCAACAGCCCCACTTCATTCTTGGAAGATTAATTAGGTACAAGTTAAATGTGCCTAAAACTTAACTTTACCTCCTAAGAACGGGATGAAACCGAGAATACCTAACCGAGAGGCAACAGGGTCGTCAGAAAGCATCTTATAAACACACCTTCAATGTGCTTCCCATGGATGCCCTCCCCGGAGCAAGTCCCCAAGCCCCCTCCTGGGTGCACGAGATGACACAGCCCTCAGCTCCATATTAATGAGTAATTCTTTTCTGATGAGAAGCTTCTAGAATGTTTCATGAGCAAAATTCCCAAAAGGCACCTTCTGTTTTAAAAAGCTGGAACTCAAAGAGTCATAATTTCAGAGACATCTCCCCCACTCCCACCCCCAAATCCCCACAGCTAAAAGCCAGACAAACGATCCAGAGTCTGTTTCACTGCTGGGTGGCTGCCGGGTGGGGGACAGTCGCCTCTCACGGGAGGGGCACGCTCACTTCTCCACCTTCGGGCTGCCCCGGCCCCTTAACAGGAAGGTGCCCACTGAGAAATGGGGAGCAGCCGAGCGGCGCCCCAGGTGTCCTCTATTGATGGAACCCACACCGTTAGTAAAATCTTCGAGAAACTTCCAGACGGGGAATCGTTCCTGTCCCCACTTCCTAAAGAGGAAGACTGGCTGAGGTAGCAAAGGGAAGGACAGCTGTGGGGTAAGGGAGAGATCCGTGTCGGGGAACTCTGAGCGGACTGAGTAAGAACTCAGTGAAGCAGGGGCACTGACAGGCTGGGAATCTGCAGGTTCTTTGGGCGGACGGCGCGTCTCTGAGGGGTCACAAGCATCTGGAGGTACAGACGACAGGAGAGGAGCGAGGGCCAGGTGTGTCAAGTAGACGCCACAGTGAGCGCGAAGGCACGCAGGTGCAGGTCAGATGATGCAGGTTACAGACAAAGGCCAGAGCGAACAGTGGAGAGCAGCGGGCTGAACAGAGAGAAAGGTGTGGGAGACGAGGTTAAAAAGGTAGAGGGTTCTGAGTGCCAGGCTAAAAGGATCTGGTTTTATTTTTAGCAGAATCGCAGGAGCAAAGCTGTGTTTTAGGAAGAACATTCTAGCTGTGATGGATAGATCCACTGACAAGGGGGAGAATCAAAGCAGAGAGAACTCGGGAAGCTACAGAGGAGTTTGAAGAAGAGCTAATTGCTGCCTGGGAAGAGCAAGAACTGGCAAGGGCGATGGACAGGAGGAGTCGGGTTTGCAAAATGCCGTGGAGAGGACTCGACAGTCCTGGCAACTGATCCCACCGGGATAAGCAGAGGAAAGGGAGGAGGACATTGACCGCTGAGGGTTCCGGTCCAGACCCCTGGAGGGAGGGGAGTCCATGAGCAATGAACACTCGGAAAGAGGAAAGCAGTGCAGGAGTTCAGTCTGGAATCTGATGAAATCATCTGGTGATGCAGAAAGACACGATGCCCACCCCACATAGGCACCCCGAAAATCCAGCTTCTGCAGATTTCTACTCCCTGACTTCCCAGTCTTGGACGGATTCCAACTTGGCTTCCGGACCCCACCCCCTGCAGAGTCAAGGTCACCAACAATCACATGTTGCCCAGTGCAAAGATCACTCCTCACGGCTCCTCTGAATCCCTCGGCAGCAGTTGACCCAATCGGCAATCCCCGAGAAAGCTTCCTCTAGCTTTTGCTAGCCCCTCCACCTCTCTCTGACCGTGACACTGGAGTGCTCGCGGCAAGACTGGCTTGGGGCTCTCTCTCCCTCACTTACATTCTCTCACAAGGCCATTGCAGCCAGCCATGTAGCTCTGAATACCAGCTATAGGCTGATTTCTCGAGCTCCGTCTCCTATCTCTTCTCTGAGCTCCGGACGCACACACGCCCGCCCGTCTGAGAGCTGTACTCAAGCGGGGTCAGCGTCTTGAACAGTGTGTGCAAGACGGCCTCTTGTTCCCCAGGTTCCTGCGTGTCAGCTAACAGCATCACCAAGTTCCTCAAGTTTGCTTTATCCGTTCCTTCCTTCTTCACATTCCGTCTGTCAAGAAACCCTGTCACTTCTATCTCAAAACATATCCTGAGCTCATCCATTTCTCCCCATCGTCACTGTTAATCAGCCTTAGACCCATTTTCTTATACTGAAGGTAACCTTTGTTGTGCTCAATTATTCATTCAACATAAATTTATCGCGTCTTGGACTCTAGGAATAATGCCTGGGTTCGAATGTGCATGTCTCATAACCTCAAGGGCCTCCGGTGGGGGAGACAGAAGTACGGCGACAATCAGAAATCTTTCCTACAGGGGAGTGTTCTGGTAACGATAGGCTGAGGCTTTTCTAGGAATAAAGAGGAGGGAGCAGCCCGTGCACCTTGCTTTGTAGCAAAGGCTTTCTGGACAGGACTGAGTTTTGAAGGATGGTGGGTAACACTTACCGAGGACATGGCAGATGTTTTACTCTTAGCCATTATGTCACTCTCTCAGTTAAGCAAATGAAAGGCACAGGTTCAGCAGGTGTTTTACGTTCTGGTCACTCTCCAAACTCTATCAGACACAGAAATGATGTGGAACAGTTTTCAAGTTCATCTCTGACACCTAAATTGGCGATCTTTCCTTATCTGAATTCCTAGGGTGCTTAACTCTCTCGGTGTTAGAAAATCTCACGTGCTGCCCTGTGATGCGGTTATTTCCGGACAGACATCATCTCTACAATGACGCTGCCGAGCTCCTGACGTGCAGAAAGCCTGTGTCATCCACCGTGATCATACGCGTGCAGAGTCAGACCCAACCAACGCTCAGAAAAATCAAGGAATGACTAAGATCTGCTTCTTCAAGGAAGCCCTTGCTGTAACTATAGAGAATTTTATTTTCTTTTTAAAGATTTTATTTATTCATTTGAGAGAAAGAGAGTGAGAGAGACCATGAGCAGTGGCGAGGCGCAGAGGGGAGAAGCAGAGATCCTGAGTAGGGAGCCCAATGCGGGGCTCGAGCCCAGGACCCTGGGATCACGACCTGAGCTGAAGCCAGATGCTTAACCGACTGAGCCACCCAGGCGCCCTGAGAATTTTATTCTTCATGAAAAAGTCTGGTCACATAGTATCTCATTTGATAACAACTTGTTTGCCACTTTCATTTCCAAAAATTTAAGTCTCTTATTTTTCATAGTTTAATGGCATTTTCAGAAGATCAAATAAGTAGAAAGAACTGAAATACTCTCTTACATTTTACCATATTTTAAAATTTTCTCGGTTCAGCAACTGCCTTTACAAAATTCAGCCTAACGAACCCTGAAACTAAAACATTCAACAAATAACACCAGTCGCAAAATCTAATAATATTTCCAAAGGATGGAAGTGCTGTGTAATCATCTTCTCTACA
Organism: Neogale vison; assembly: GCF_020171115.1. Lineage (NCBI taxonomy): Eukaryota > Metazoa > Chordata > Mammalia > Carnivora > Mustelidae > Neogale > Neogale vison. The sequence continues at coordinate 138,241,081 of NC_058091.1, forward strand.
GGGGTTGAGTTACAAGGGCAGAATAAAAAGAACAAAAACATCATACTAATAAACAAGTCTGTGGAATGTTCCAGAAAGTGTCTTAAATCTGTATATGTATAGAAATGAACTACATCAGACTCGCGGATGCAAACCTAACAGACTGGAACCACCGGACGACTGTGTCCATAAAGACAAGCATCTCAGGGATGGAGCAAGCTCCCAATACTAACGGCTTCCCCGAGGATGAATCCGGGACCGGAAGCTAACACAACGATGCTGTGTGCCACATTCAAAAAGCCAACTGCAACAGCAACTCTAATGTTTTTCTTCACATTTGAAAATATTCAGGGGATTTTTTTTTTTTTTCTAGAATGAAAAGGGGTATTTTTTGGTTAGAACAGACTTGAAGGGCGTTCCCTTTGCTATGGCGGATGGACGGAATCTGTCACCATGACGAACTGTCCAAGGGAAAGGTCTCACGCGACCTCTTTCAAAACGGCCCACTTACCACTCACCATCAAATCTGTCGTTCCCCACACCCTACAGTCATGAAAACGTGTATCCTTACAGGCTTGGTGGCTTTGGGGTTGACAGGGCAGAAGGTGGGGGTGGGGGTGGGGAGGGAGAGCTGGCCTTCTAGCTTGCGGTGAATTTTCTCAAAACCATCTGTATCTTTGAAATCCCTGTTGTCATTTACTCCTTATACAGATCCTGCCCAGGGGATGTGTTGCAGAACAAAACAATTTTTAACATTATCTGTAAAATGAAACCTTTGAAAAAGCAGCTAGTTCAAAACAAAAACAAAAACAAAAACAAAAACCTGCACTAAGGCCGTATTTATAATGTTTTTAACACCAGTTTCATATATTTCTACTTTGGCAAAGTACAGCCTTAAAAAAAAATAATGAAATGATAGGATCCTAGAACATTGGCCTTTAAAAAGGAAAAGAATCTGAACAATATGGTAACAAGGATTTGGAACTTTAAAAAATGCCCTTCCCTCCAAAGAGAATGAAGGTCTAGGAAATCAGCTGGTTGGTGGCAACAAATTTACGTACAGATTAAATTCCCTCCAAACTTGCAAGAAGATTACTTCCCAGGCCTGTTTTCCATGCAAATCTCTCGGAGCTGGAGAGGGACGCCTGTGGTTGAAGGAAGCAGGACACGAAGGATGAAGGATGAGACAAGAGCAAGGTCTAGTCACCGGGTTCTTACCACAGAACACCTACCCAGGGAAGAAAAAGGGGCTTGCGGATCAAAGTCTACCCAGTTAATAAGAGACAGGACTGGGAACAAAATCTGTGCCCCTCTCGGACTCCAAGCGTGTGCTATCTGTGGCACCCAGAATGTAGTTCAAGGACACACACCCTCTGTTAACGCAAGCTGTGGCCCACCTGAGAGTTCAGCCCACCGGAAAGTACTTAAAGTAAACACCCTAGTCTACTGGATACAAGTCATGTATATAAAACCCAGACGCACCCCCACATTTGGGGGCCACATCCGGGTCCACTCATCTCTGTGAAAGCACATTCCTTTTTAGGAAACCGATGAAACTAAAATTGAAAGCCATCATCACTGATGTGAACCTAAAGTGAAAACCTTGCATGCCCTTGAAGATGTCTCGTGAGTTTCACAAGGCCTATTAAACATGTTTATTCTCACTGATGTACTGAAAAGTCTCCAGTTACTAAGTCATGGTAACTAATTTCTAAATATTGAAAGAAGTGAAAGAATTCTAATACCTTTGCATTACTGATTTTGATTTTTTTTAATTCAGAATTTTTAATTGGCCATCCAGTTTCCTAAAAAAGCCCGCTCTGTCACTCATTACGACCAAAGCAGTGGTCTGCTGTTTCTCAGCATCATACAACCACGTGATTGCCGCCTGAAACCCGACATCCCCACAAGCGTGGGGAGTATGTGGCTGATGGGGTAGAAGGTAGATTAAAGGGAAAAAAATCATGCATCCCACATTCAGACGTGTCTGTGATCCAGTGGTACCACGATGGAAAAACCCTGCTAGCTCATTGTTATAATTAGCAGTCACGAGGGCTGAAGTGATCAGAGCTCTGAGAGAAGCAAGATGGTCTTCCTACGCCCCAGCATCCCACCCCGGAGTGTGCACAGCTCTGTGGGGCGCGGATATAATATAAAGGGTACGGACAGACTTGGAAGTCCGAGACACTGGTCTGGTGCCGCACTGCCGCTTCGTGGCTCTGCAGCTGCTGGTGAATTCATCTCCCCGGTCCGATTTTCCTCGCTGGTAACAAGGAGAGCACGCCCCCTCAGACAGGCATTAGGAGAATTCTCTCGAGTTAATTTAGACTACGGTTTTTAAGCACAGTACCTGGTACACAGTAAATGCTAAATAAATGTTACCGTTCCCTAAGTAACCCAATCACCATAACTTAGTGTTTATCTTGAAGATGGTGAGGAGTCTTAATCATAACTGTATTTTAGGGGGGAAAAAAAAAGCAAGGACAGTAACATAAGTGGTTGGGGGACACGATTGCTGACGGGAAGACTAATGAGGGGGCTGTCACCGGAACTGAGGCTGCACACGACTGAGCTAGAAAGGACCCGTGAGGACAGAAAGGCGAGAACAGATTCAAGGATACGGGACTGGCCTGGACTGGGAATGGAGCGGAGACGGCAGGATGGGGGGAAGGGATTATGGCGACTCCCACGTTTGTGGAATGGGTAGATCTGTAGACGGCAGGGCCTTACTGAGACAAGAAAAGGTCAAGTGTGGCTGTGGAGTGTAATCTGGGGCAGGCATCTGTTGAGATGTCCAAGTAAGTCTGTCCAGATGGCAGCTGATTCTGCAGGCAGGAGAGAGACCTGAACCGAAGACAGTGATTTGATCGTGGTCACCACATGGGGGGTGGGTGAGCCAAGGAGACGGCAGGACTACTGCGGGAGGCTATGCAGAACGGGAGGAGGTGACGGCCAAGAGAACACCAACATTCAAGCGCCTCTGAAGGAAACTGAAAGGATGCTAGTATTGTAGAAGTCAAGAATGGACAGCTTTAAGAAGTCAGATAAATAGGGATTTATAGGTCAATGGACTTGGTTCCCTAAAAACTAAGGAAAAAAAATACAAATTAAACATTCAAAGTACATCATAGATTGTGTCTCTATTATGGCCTTCACGTTATACAATGTTTATTCAATTTTCTTTCTCTACCAATATTTTGACTTCAGTGTGCCAAGCATCTTGTCCATTCATTTGAATGAATGAATGAATGAATCTTTTTAAAAGTTTGCTAATAGGGTAAATATTGTTTGAACTTTCCTGGAGTTGGTCCAATTTTATTTTATTTTACGGGATGCTTTGTTTTTAAAACCATGTAAAAGCACAGAATATTGGTATCAAGCGATAAATTCTCATCTGAGTTCATCCTTAAGAGTTATGTATTATCAGCTTCTATCTTCTCCTCCTCTAAGAAGTAATGTAATGACAGTAAAGCACTTCTCTGCCATCAGTATAACGAGAAGAATTCATCATGAACAAAACATGCCATGGAACTTCCAGAGAGAAAGGAAAGCGTTGCTCACTTTGGGGGAGAATGTCCTTCTTTGAAATCCAGGATCAAATCTCTCCAGTAGCTAACGACTGAATGTCCTCTGAAACACGGATGGTGACAATTTTCTGAGCCAGAACGGAGACCATAAATGGCAGAACGCAGGTAGGAAGCGAGACCACAGAGAGATGGAACCAATATAGCCACGCTAGAGCGCACCGCCCTGGAGGAACGCGTGTGGGAGAGGAGGAGCCTCCCTTTCATGCTGCTGCCTTTGCGATGATTTTTCCGGCCACTGACCATAGGGCGAGCAGGTAGGACAGGCTGCTGAGCAGGTCTCTGCCTGTCCCATCTCTAGAATCCACTGAGAATGTCAGAGGAGCAAAGCAGAGGGTCCCACCATGTTTTAGTCATGCTCACCTGAAGACTACAGTAACCGGTTGCCTACTTTAGAAAGCATCTTGGAAAAAAGAGTAACGAATGAGGAGACGCAACAAATTATATCAGGCCATGTAAGATGTAAATTACGAGTCTGAATTTAACAAGCTAATTCTAGAACACTGACAGTTATTACATGCTCTGTAAATGACTACGCAGAAGCTATAACCAATCTATCTTCAGAAAAAGGATAACCTTTTTTTTTTTTTTTGTAAACCCAGGATAATCATAATTATGTTTGCCCGAATTTCAGTAAACCTTTCTCAAGGTTGCTATATTTTTAAGTCTTGACCACTTTCAAATGTAAATATATATTTTAAGTGTTTACTGTCTCTGTCCAAACAAACATCTTGATGAGCATACAGAACCCCATTTACACAACTGGAAGAAAAAGTTTGGGAAAAGAGTACTGTAAACCAATCAGAGAAATATTATTTTTAAAGCAGCAAGACGGAACATGCGTTTTTAATGTTGATGGCAAACAGATACTCGTTGTTCAAAATAAAGCTTGAAGAACTTAAATATCAGTCCTGAACTATATTTACTGTCAATCCGAGGATCTAATAACCTGTGAAAATATTCTAGCTACATCTGTTCTTATGACTATGTATAAAGTCTGAAACTGTCAAGATTTATTCTCTGACACTTCAGAATAGGAATCTGTTGGATTCCCTGCCAACTCATAAGCTTAGATTTCATTTTGAAAGAAGATGTAAGATCTGATTACAAATTCATGAACCCCATAAATTCACAGCCTCCTAGCAAGAGGTCACTGGCTTAGCAGGTGTGATTACTATAGCGTAATAAATACAATAATTTACTATCAGTTAACCACCTGGGAACCACCTAAAACTAGCATCTAATAGGGAAGGAGGAAGTAAAATGTAGAAAAATGGAGAGACAGGTTTGGGCCTTTTTTCATCTTCCATGTGTCCACTTAATATTTTGAACTTAGAGAGTAGTTTCAATAACTGGTTTTAGTGTCCTTGTCTGCTAATGCTAACACCCGTACCAGTTCTGAGTTGCTTTTGATTGACTGGTTATCTCCATGTTTGCTGAGTAATCTTTTTTTTTTTTAATTTTTTATTTTTTATAAACATATATTTTATCCCCAGGGGTACAGGTCTCTGAATCGCCACTTCACAGCACTCACCATATTGCTGAGTAATCTTTAATCAGATGCTACACATCGTGATTTATCTTTTGGGTGCTAGATATTCAGGTCCTCCTCCTACAAATATTCTTGAGCTCTGTTTTGGGAGTTAATTTCCTTGGAAACAATCTGGTCCTTTTGATGACTGCTTTCATGATTTGTTAAACAGGTCTGGAGCAGGACTCGTCTCGGGGCTAATTATACCCCCTACTGAGAGAACACTTTCCCGAGTGCTCTTCCCAGCGTCCCATGAATTACAACATTTTCCAGGAGGGCTGTTGAGAACAGGCAGAGCGTAAGCAACAGCAACTGCTAGCTTTGCCCCCCGCCCCCCGCCTCTGGGAGTCTCCTCACGTGCATTAGGAACACGCTGCTGGATATTGAAGGGGAACCCTTGGCGGATTTCCGGGATCCGCTCTGTGCAGCTCTCTCCTCTCTAGTACTGTGTCCTATAAACCCTGGCTGCCTCGGACTCCCGGACTCCCAGCTCTGTTTCTTCGACTCAGAATGTGCCAGGCTCTTCCTGGGTCCCCCGCCCTGCTCTGTAGCCTGGAAACCCTCTCGAGGCAGAATGAAGGGGCAAGAGGAGGTCTCACTGCACCTGTTTCCTGTCCATCAAGGATCACTTCTCTTCTCTGCCTCATGACCAGCGTCTTAAGAAGCATTGTTTTGTCTGCTTTTGGGCTGTATCAGGTGGGAAAGTAAATCTGGTCCCTAATACTCCATCCTGGGTAGATAGGTCCACGCCCTTTTAGTCAGTCCACTTTCCAATCCAAACCAGACTCCGCTGCAAAACCTCAGAAACTGGTTGTCCACCTTCTGCCCAACTCCTCTGGATGAGGTACTTGGGACCTTCTCCTCTGGTTCCAGAACCATCTTCACCCTGTAGAATGCACCGGTTTCCTCTGTTCTATCCTCAGCAAAGCCAGGCCCTGTGTGCTACACTCCTGCCAAGCCTCCCGCCACCACCATCCCCAACTTTCAGGTATGGGAAGTACAGCTCAACCTAAGGCCCACTCCTTTTCTAGATTAGTTTGGATGGTCATTTCTGGAAGTTCAGGAGCTTGGCAGATTATTCTCTGGAACATAAACTGGTCAACTTCTACTAAAGGGATGTCGTACCATCTCAAATAAATCTCTTACACTCAGCTTCGAAGATTTCTGAAACTTCGTCTGCAGGCTACGTGTTACCAAATAAGAGAGAGAGAGCACAGTTTCTTAGCATTACCTGTCACACAAAGTAAAAGGAGTAACTTTCTCAAGATATGCGTGATCACTAGACCTCAACAGAAGCAGTGACCCTCCCCCACCCGACCCAACAAGAGTTTCTAAGAGAGAACAGCCCAGTTCCAAAGTCTGAACCAGTGAAAAAAATGTTTTAGTATGCCACTGAGCAGATTTCAAGGCCAACAGAGGACTGTGAAAATTATGAGTATTTATAATTAAGTGGAATCACTAAAATCACTGTCTTCTTCAAGATGTAGCTATTTTCAGAGAAATTTTGACAGCATGCTGCATGCTGAAGAAAACAAAGGATCCCGAAATTTGGAAATAAGAAATATTTTAATAAAGTTACACACTTATGTATGGTTTTAAGGATAATTACTGTGAAAGAATCTTAGTAAGCATGCTAAGGAACATAATGGTGGAAAGAAGAAAAATTCAGAAGGCTGGGATTCTCCACTTCTCCATTCTCTCACAGGGCTCATGGTTCAGTTTTTGTTTTTGTGGGTTTTTTTTTTTTAATTTTGTCTATTTATTTGACAGAGAGAGAGCAAGCAGGGGAAGCAGCAGGCAGAGGCAGAGGGAGAAGCAGGCTCCCCACTGAGCAAGGAGCCTGATGCGGGGCTCGATCCCAGGACCCATGGCAGATGCTTCACCAACTGGTGGTGGTTCACCAAGCACCCAGGTGCCCCATGACTCAGGTTTTTTTGTCCCTCTTCTTCCTTCTGCGTGGAACTGTGTCATGCTAGATCCTTACATGGCTGCCCTCCCACTCAGGTCCTGGCTCTCGTGGACCTTCTCAGAAGGCCCTTCCCTGCTCACCCTGATGACAGCAGCTTCCCCCACCACCTTACCAAGAGAACATTATCCTGTTTTATTTTCTTCAAATCCTACATAATCACCAGAAATTATACTTTATTACAGGGGCGCCTGTGTGGCACAGTCAGCTAAACATCCGACTCTTGGTTTGGCTCAGGTCATGCTATCAGGGTCATGAGGTTGGACTCTACGCCCAGTGTGAATTCTGCTTGGGATCCTCTCTCTCCCTCTGCCCCCTGCTCGTTCTCTCTAAAATAAGTGAATAAATATTAAAAAAGAAAGAAAAGAAATTATACTTTGTTACACATCTGTAACCCCCCTCCCCCACCAAATACCATGACTATTTCCAAATCTCAGGTCCATTCTTCTGTTAGCGACAGACAAACATGTGAATGGTTTGAAGTTCTTTATTTTGGCTCATGTACAAAATACTGACTCTTGTCAACTATCCTCAAATAAAAAAAGAAAACAAAAACAAAATATTAGCTCTTCTTATCTGATGAAAAGTATTTATTTCCTATTGCCGGGAACGAGTTGGGCATGTACGGCAAATGCATCTTCTGAATTATCTGACATCTCAGCCATAAAATCAAGAGTCAGATGCTTAGTGCATCAAGTGGGGCTCAGTTCGTGAAGCCTCTGCCTTCAGCTCAGGTCGTGATCTCAGGGCCCTGGGATCCAGTCCTAAGCTGGGCTCCCTGCTCAACAGGGTGTCTGCCTCTCCAGCTCTCTCTTCCCCTCCTTCCTGCTTCTTTTCTCGCAAATAAATAAATAAATCTCAAGGGGTGGTGGGAGTCGGACACTTAACCAACTGAGCCATCCAGGCCCCCCAGCGTGCAGACGTTTTAACACACACACACACACACACACACACACACACACACACACACACACTAGCCAATCTTTTGTTACCAATCTTTTGTTATCTTCTTTAGAGCAAGAAAAGTCATCAGTTCAGATTGTAGGGCATCTTGTTAAAAAGGAAGGAGGTTTATTTTTAAGAAAGTCTTCCCTGTGCAATCAAATAATTTGGGGAACCAGTATTTGAAAATTTTTCAGATGGTGTTATACAGAGAATACCAAGTCATGGCATTTTAACATGTATTACACACAGACTGGTTTGGGAACAAGCAAGCTGTGAGGGGCTGGGTCAAACAAATTTCTTTACTACAGGAATTCCCAGCATTCTGAAGGCACTGACATGTCCTACAAAACTCCAGGAGGCAAATACAGGTTGGAGTGCTTCTGGAACTTATGTGATCATAGAAGGTTTTGTCAGTGGCAATCTTCTCAGTCTAGAGTATTTTCATTTTTTTTTAAAGATTTTATTTATTTATTTATCAGAGAGAGAGAGAGAGAGAGCATGAGCATGCAGAGGCAGAGAGAAGAAGGCTCTCCGCTGAGCAAGGAGCCAAAAAGTGGGACTCGATCCCAAGACCCTGGGATCATGACCTGAGCCAAAGGCAGCAGCTTAACAGACTGAGCCACCCAGGCGTCCTTCTAGAGTGTTTTTTAAATTCAGTTTCTGTATTTATCAAAACGACACACGTACATTCCTAAAGTCAACTAGTGCCCACATGCTTTATCCATGAGGAGGATCAGAGTTCCCTGCCCCAGCTCTCTCCATCTTCCTGTCCTGCTTTTCATAAGAAACTACATTCCATTCTTTTGGCTATTTCTGGTATTTACTTCCATTTTTTCGAAACAGTATGCCAACAGCGATATTCATTTTTTTCTATTTCAAATACCACATATTGATCTCCTGCTGTGGAAGCCCGAGGTGAGCTTTCTTCAATCCCTCCCTCATGGTCTACAAGCTTCTCCAACTTTCCAGTAAGTTATATCAGAATTGCAGCCTAACTCCACATTAGCTATTACAGAGTCCTATACATACTGTCTGTAATGGGGTCATGCGGTGTTTTCTTTCTCTTCTGGTAAAACCGTGTTCTCCCTTAGTGTTAACAGTTGCCGTGTTTGGCCCGTTTTACCTATCACAAAAGACTTGCCATCAGAGCTTATAAAACTCTCAATATGATCAAGCTTATCAGACAACCCATTAGTTTCATTTTTTTTCCCTTGAACATTGCTCTTGGAATCCTCCAGAAGGTCTTCCTTCTCCAGTCTGGATCGCTCACCAGACCTCTTCCGACTTCTCTTTGCCATCCCGCTGAGCATTCCCGTTGTTTCTCTTTCGCACTGGTTGAATTCTCACTGCAATTCAGTCTCTTCTGTGTCCGTTCTTCCTTCTCCCTGGTTTACGCCCTTGCGGGTGGAGCATATCCTCCCACGGCTTCCTGATACGGTGTGCGCAGGAGCAAAATCGGAGCCCCGGACGCCTGGAAACGACCATTTCCTCCCACTTGATGAAAATGTTGCTCAGCAAATGTAAAGTGAAAATCACTCTCCAGATCTAGAACCATTCTCAAGTTCCTTTTGATTCCTGATCATTAATACGAAGATTTTTCTGAAGACTCTTATGACCTCTATTCCTAGTGTAGTGAAATTTATAAAAATATGCATGGACAATGGGTTTTTCCCACTCATTTTGTCAGGTACTTGGTGGGCCCTTTCAAACTTATTCCTATCACTCAGTTCTGAACAGTTACCTTGTGTTAGTCCTTTAATAGATTTGCCTTTCTCCCCCTTTCTTTCTGAAGCTTCTAGTAATCAGCTATGGGACTCAGGAATGAATTCTGTAATTTTCTCAACCTTCTTAGCTTTTCTTATCTTTGTGCTTTCTTACATAGAGGCCAAACCTGATCTCCCAATACTTCAGCTGAAGTTTACTACTTCTGCTGTCATGCTTTATTTCTGAGAGTTCTTTCTTGTCTCTTACTATTCCTTTTCTGTAGCATCCTGTTCATGTTTCATAAATGCAAAATGGTCTCTTAGAAGGTGGGCTCATATACCTGAGGCTATTAATTATGATTTCTGTTTGTAAGTTTCCTTTTGTTCCCCTTACAGTCTCTCATTTGTCTGGGTGCTTTTTAAAATTATTATTAGTTTGTTTATTTTCTATTTATTTTGGCCTCTTTCACTCTGGAAGCTTTCCTCCATTGGCTATTACTCCCCAGCTGCCCCTTTCTATTTAAGAGTGAGGCATCACGAAGCTGATTAGAAATCACACACACCAGTGTGGAGCTCAGCATGGGGGTGGGGGTGGGGTGCTACGAAGCCGACCCTGCTCTTTCATCAGAGCACTCCCCCAAAGGTCCATACGGGCAGGTCTTTTCTCTTGGGCTGCTCAGTTTCTCAGATGAGCCCTCCAATAATCTGCACCAGGGGTGTAGGACTGGCTGTCAGACTTCTGCGAGCCAGTGAGGACAGAGGCCGAAATAGCCCTACTGTGTGATATGCAGACTCTCACTGAACCCCGCTGTTTTCAATATTCAGTCAACCATTAAACGACACAGGTTTGAATGGCATGGGTCCACGTATCCACAGATTTTTCTTTGATAAATACAGTATAATACTATAAATGTATTTTCCCCTACGATTTTCTTAGTAACATTTTTTTCTGTAACTTATTGTAAGATTATAGCATACAGTACATGAAATATACAAAGTATGTGTTGATCAACTGTTTACGTTATTGGTAAGGCTTAGCGACCACACTGGTGAACGAACAGAGCCAGGACTTGGGTCTTTTGAGTTTAAAGACACACTCTTTCTACTACATAATTCTATCTCTTAAAAGACAAATGCTGTGTGTGTCATTTCAATTACGTGAAACGTATTAAGACCCATTCAGTACAAATTTTGACTTTCACTTAAATTACAGGCAGTGCTGCTCTCCAAATACTAAAAGTAATTTTCATTTTATAACATATAAGTTATAATGCATTAATTAAAATACATTTAAGTCACTGGGTGAAAGTGAAGAAAAGAAAGATATAAAACCTCATAGTTCCAACTCTTGTTACTCTTTTCTATCTAATCAGGTTATAAAAATCCGAAATTGAATTTTACATACTAAAGTACCAGATACCCTTTTTCAAATAATCAATATTAACACATATGGAATAGAAAAACCACGATACTCATACAATTCCTGTGTTCAACTAGCGGAACAACGTAACTGGTACAAATACAGAATACCCCTCAGTCCAGCTGTACACGTTCTCATACAGGTCAGCCAGTGCAGGCCAAGGGACACAGCATTCACCCCGTGCTGAGCGCTATTCTTAGCCCGTTACCAACCGAATCCTTAACATAACCCTGCAAGGTCCTGTAGTATCTCCATTTTACAGATGAGGAAACCATGTAACTTCTAGGGCTCACAAGACCTGTACACATGCTGCCCGGTTTCTTGCAAAAGTTTCCTTTCAAAATTCTAAGCCTTCCTATTATGCTCCTTGAAACCTACTGTTTTATAAATAAACTTCTTTACATGATTAACACTTTGACGACAGACTATTTCCCTACTTTTTCATTTAAAATTACAGACAAGCCAAACCATCTCTAACTTGGCCATCTCGAACTCTGGTATCTTGGGTTGTTCTCTTCTAGAGAGAAAGTTCATCTCTCATGCCCCGTCATTGAGTCTGAAAGCCCCTGGGTCCCAGCGCTCACCCACTCATTCAAAAGTCCTATCTGTGAAAAGGACTCCGTTCTTAAGGCTGCCACATACCCTGCTGTAATCTCTGTAGGCCAATGCAATTTACAGAAAGCACCTCCAGAAAAATTCATATACTTACAAACTTCTCCAAGCAATTTTATCCACAGCCCCCGTGGGGCTCCTTTCGAAGCTCTTCGGTGTAGAGCCTGCCCACCACCCCATCTCACCCCGACCTGGCTGTCTCTTAAAAGGTCTCCCCCTGAACTGCCCGTGACAGAATCGCCCGGAAGGCTTGTCTACAGCAAAACCATTGGAATTAACTTGTCAGTTGGGGCTGTCCAACGATGGAACCCAGGAGTTTGTATTTGAAACACTGCCCAGGTGATTCTTCGGGCTCATTAACATCTAAGACCCAGCCCTAGGGTCTTAGACCTGGACCTGACCGAAAATTTCAGAATACTCAGTTTCATCTCCGCCCCATCCCTTGGCATTATTCTGGAAAACTATGATGTCAGCCACATATTAGCTTCGCTTTTTTTTTTGAACCTCCTGTATGCCAATGATCAGCACTTCCTGTCCATGTCAACAACCCACTCCTCCTTGACCGCTACACCCTGGATCCAGAACAACTCAATTTGCCAATAATCTTAAAACCCACAGGGTACTCTGCCCAGCTGATCTTTCTTGCTCTCCCTCCAAATCTGTTCTTAGCCCTAAGCCCGACTCCAATCCCACAACTTCTGCTTTCTTGCATCTATCACAGACACCACCCCCCCCAGCTCTACTCCCTGCTCTGTGCAGGGCAGACCCTGGACTGTCTCAGCACCGTCATCAGCTACCAGGGACCCCCTGAGCCTGCCCAAGGTGGCACTGTATGAACTGGGAGCTACAGCTGGTCCCATAAGCTGTCACCCCCAGGATTCTCCTCTGCATCAAGTTCCTATCAGCCCCGTGACAATGGTCGTGAGTATAACTAATACTTACAGAGCTGACTGGGCCTGATGGCTCTTACCTCATCTAATGCTCACAACTCTAGGAAGTGGGTACAGTATCCTCCTCCCCATCAGCCAGAGACACTGAGGCTAAGAGAGATCAAGTAATCGCACAAGGCCTCACAACCAGCATGTGACAAAGCTGAGCTTCAAACCCCACAAGCCTCCTTCCCCAGCCTGGGCTCAGGTTCCTTTTCTTCCTGCTCTAATAATAGAGGAGGAGAAAAAAAAGAAAAGGGAAAAAGCAGCTCAGGATATGCCACTTGGGAGGAAATGAGGCCGGGCTCCTGCAGAATTTTTGGGAGAGCTCCACCTGCTGCTCTGCTCCCTCCACCTTTGATCCCAGCCTCATCTCCATAAAATGGCAACACACGGTGGTACCAAACCACGTATGTATATAAAGGTCATATTCTGGAAAGCTTACAAATGAGCTTTACATGTTGCAACCTTTGTCTTTTATTGGCCTGAACTTATAAAGAAGAACATGTAAATGAATACTGCTGACCAACTTTTCAAACTCACCTCTTATTTTTCTTGTAATTTTCCAGCTGTTGGGACTGCATATGTTTGTATCTTTCCAACTCACACTGTCCACATAAATCCTCCAGATTCAGCAGGTGGTTTTCAACTTCCTCAAAGCTAGCCTCTAAATGAGCTGGAAGTGCAGAAGGTCCAAAAAAAATAGAAACAAACGTAAAAAGTCAGAATCTTCGATCACAGAAAAAAAAAAATGTCCAAAAGTTACAAAGTTTAAAATGTTGAAACTGTCTTGCATTTATTTAATATTCTTCATTAAGCTTTCTTTCTTTCTTTCTTTTTTTTTAAGATTTTATTTATTAGAGGGGCGCCTGGGTGGCTCGGTGGGTTAAGCCTCTGCCTTCGGCTCAGGTCATGATCCCGGGGTCCTGGGATCGAGCCCCGCATCGGGCTCTCTGCTCAGCAGGGAGCCTGCTTCCTCCTCCCTCTCTGCCTGCTTCTCTGCCTACTTGTGATCTCTGTCAAATAAATAAATAAAATCTTAAAAAAAAAAAAAGATTTTATTTATTAGAGAGAGATCAGGCAGAGACTAGGCAGAGAGGCAGGCAGAGAGAGAGGAAGGGAAGCAGGCTTCCCACTGAGTAGAGACCCCGATGCAGGGCTCGATCCCAGGACCCTGAGATCATGATCTGAGCCAAAGGCAGAGGCTTTAACCTGCTGAGCCACCCAGGCACCCCTTCATTAAGCTTTCTTGAAGCAAAATAAAATATATTGACCATCTTTAAGATGTACTTCAAATTATCTTGACTTTATTTTTATATTTCAAGCATTTGCAAATGTAATTTTCCAAAATACTTTAAATATTCTACTAACCAGGGTGATGAGGAAACAGAGCATCGTGATTCATCTAATGTGATATCCTAATGATCCCACAAACCACATGTGAATAATCAATTTTCAAAGGAGAATATAGCAAATTATAATTAACACAAATTATACCAAACATAATTTAAAATTTGAGATTCCAAGTTACTTGAGCAGAGCATTTGTTTTGCCCTGGCAAATGGTCCACGGCAATCTTCACAAGTCGCTGCTGAGCTGCACAGACCTGGTAAGCCCAGGGCACAGGCTGCTGGGGAAGAGCCTCAGCTCTGCCCACCAGACCACTAAGGTGTCTACTGTGTCTCTAGGCCACAGAGCTTGGCAACTTTACTGGAACATGGAGGTCATGTTCCAGTAAAAGCCTTCATTTAAAAAGATCCAAGACCAGAGCCGGCAGAAATTAATTCAGCGCTTTGCCCAAGGTCACCCAACGACTGAAGGGCAACTGGGAATCAAAACCAAGTCCCTCCTGCACTACAACGATTTCTGAATTGATCGGGCGTTAGTGAACGAGGACTTCCTAGTTGTAGAAGTGAGGGCTGGTTGTTTCCTCCCACAGGAGAGAAGTTTTAGAGGTGGAAGATTTTAGAGAATTCCAACAGCACTGTGCCAGACACGGGACACAGAGATGAAAAAGACGGTCCTTGTGCCAAAGAGCTGAAAGCAGGAGAGATCTATTTCAACGACACCACGTCCTGGCAGAGTGAGGCATGCAGCGCTCGGGAAACTCAGCGTGGCGCCTAACACAGAGGAGGGAGGTGAGGGGAAGGTCCAGCTCGGGAAGGACCCTTGAATCTGGAAGTCACAGCCACCCAGTGGGGAAGGGTCGGGGCAGCAGAGACGGAGCGAGCTAGCTGTGTAGAGACGGAGCGAGCTAGCTGTGTAGACGTCCAGTCCCGCTTTCACACAAACAGCTAAACGAAATCACGGCGCATCTAATTCCTTCATGTGTCCGCTGGATTTCCACAGGACCGCCCAAAGCAGCTTTTGTAGCATCAGGATTAGACGCAAACTCTACAAATTTCGATTTGCAGTTTTGCGGTTATTAAGATGCAAATTTTGGCCTGTTTGTAACCTCTGATCCAAAGATTTGTCTAAATATCCAGGCTACCTATCCAACCTCCCTCTTCTGTTTGGTAGAACTTAGGGCTTAAAGACAGGGATTTGGGGGAAAATAAAATTTTACTGAAAAGTGAAAGCGTGAGGACCGTTTAGTACTCCTTTTCAAAAGCACGTCCGGGACTCCCAGATATTGACGGGTCACCGTAAGTAAACCTGTACGAGGGTTGCAAAGGGCTGACGGTCACGCAGTTCATGGCAGTTTTGAATCTATCTTCTGGGGCCACAAAAGACTTACTATATGTGAGACGTGATCATGGAAAGCCTAACCCGAAACCATATGCCCCAAATCTAAATTTCAGACCACGAGGAATTAAATCCAAGAGTTTTAATAATGACCTGAATGATACATAGAGAGTTCATGTCCGGGAAAACTGGCAAAATGATGTTACTGTAGTCACTGCTGTTTGCGTTATTTTGTTATTGTTATTACATTAAGTGGAAAAACGAGTAGGCACCTCCGTCTGGGAGTTAGGGCTACAGACCCTGAAGAAGCAAGTGTTCAGCTCATTCTGTTATAACTAGCTTGACAGGGTCTTAAATGGCGATCATAGCTAATAGGATTATTTAAAAGGCTATTTCACTTTGATTAGTGATAAGAACTAGAATAATTAAATTTAATATGAAATCCATTTAACTCTAAGCTACTTGGTTCCTGCAGTATCATGCATGTTAAGTTGTTATCCTTAGCATACGGACTGGCCAGGAGGAGGGCTTTGAAGCACGCTTGGAAACCAGCTCTGCCCCTTACAATGACCTGAGACATCTCATCAGTGAAAAAAGGGCTAACAGTTCACATCTTGCAAAGCTGTCAAAAGGGTCCAATGGGGCCCAGCATATAAACACTATACACTTACATATAAATATACAAAGCGTACCTAACTTAGCACTTGACAGTAATTTATAATTGACTATTAAAAAATGCAGAGAAAGGGGCACCTGGGTGGCTCAGTGGGTTAAAGCCTCTGCCTTTGGCTCAGGTTATGATCTCAGGGTCCTGAGATCAAGCCCCACATCGGGCTCTCTGCTCAGCAGGGAGCCTGCTTCCTTTCCTCTCTCTCTGCTGCCTTTCTGCCTACTTGTGATCTCTGTCAAATAAATAAATAAAATCCTTTTTTAAAAAATGCAGAGAAAGGGGCGCTTGGGTGGCTCAGTGGGTTAAAGCCTCTGCCTTTGCCTCAGGTCATGATCCCGGGGTCCTGGGATCAAGCCCTGCATCGGGCTCTCTGCTCAGCAGAGAGCCTGCTTCACCCCCGCCTGCCTTTCTGCCTACTTGCGATCTCTGCCTGTCAAATAAATAAATAGAATCTTAAAAAAAAAAAAAAAAAGCAGAGAAAAAAAATGTATAAAAAATAGCTGAGTTCCATGAAAGTCATTTATTTATTTTTTAAAAGAATTCATTTGAGAGAGAGTGAGTCCACATGCACACTCATGCAAGCAAGGGGAAGGGAGGGCAGCAGACGGGGAGGCAGAGGGAGAGAATCTCAAGCAGACTCCCCATTGAGCACAGAGCCTGACACAGGGCTCGATCACATGAACCTGGGATCATGACTTGAGCCAAGACCAAGAGTTGCATGCTCAACTGACTGAGCCCCTCACACAAAAGTCATTTTAAGCAAATAATTCTGCAGAACAGAAATTATCATGTTGTGAACACCTATGGATCGAACAGACCAAAATATCAAGAGAATTTCATTTTTTCTAGGAAACTGACATGCCTATAAATTATACTCAAAACTATGTTGTTAGACTTAAGATCCCTTGTAAGTGAGGGGCATTAAATTTCAAATGATTTTGCTAAAACGAAAGTAAGTAATGGAATCAATACTTGTTCTGTGTTTGAAGACATACACATATGTATTTACGTTTTTAATTTTTACTGGGACAGATGGCAACTTGTATTTAGAGACTAGCTCTGTTGTGATAGAGAACTAGTGAGGCCAGGAACTTGAAGGAAATGACTTGATACCTACACAGGCCAGTTCATTTCTCATGGAGAGAAACCGTCTTCTAGATACATATTAAACTTGCCACCCTGGTTCACTCTTGTGTTAATAAAATGACGACCAAGTGGAACATGGGACTGGTTGAGTACCAGCCTGGGACTACTACTAAGAAACAAACGGTACATGCTTCAGAATTGACCGACAGCTTCATGTTCTTGTTTCAGAATGGCAAATCTAGATCTAAAACACTTGGGAGACTCAGTGTCCATTTCATTGCTACCACAAATTCCTATTTCTGTTCTCTCCTTTTATTAAGTTAAAGCTTCCTGAGTACTTGAAGAATCCAGTGTAGGGTGCCTGGGTGGCTCAGTCGGTTAAGCGTCTGCCTTCAGCTCAGGTCATGATCTCAGGGCCCTGGGATCAAGCCCTGCATCAGGCTCCCTGCAGGGGGAGGGGTCAAGGGGGAACAGGGAGGGCAGTGGAGAGGGGAGTCTGGTTAAGATTCTCTCTTCCTTTGCTCTATCCCCCTACTCTCACTCAAATCAATAAATCAAGTCTAAAAAAGAGAAAAGAATCTAGTTTAACACCTTGATTTATTATTCAGATATCTATCACCTCCTCCTCCCGCCCCCACCATGGGCCACAGCCTACTTTTCCAGTCTCACTACTTCCTTCCTTCGGGACCACTCACCACCCTAAGACAACTCATGCACCTTCCGGTCTCTCCGACTCTGTCTGCTCGTGGGATGCCGGTGCTCGCTGCCCTCCCTCCTCTCCTGTGCTTCCATACCTCTGAACCATGCACCGAGCTTAAACTCTGATATTCTACAACTACTTGTATATTCCTGAGTATTCTCTCAGGAATCAGGAAGGGTCTTAAGGGTATTAACTGTATGTTTGCATGTTTGTATCCCCTAATACCTAGTCTACTGAACTCAACTAAGAATGGCTCTATCCCACTAAAACATCAAATAATAACCACAAAAGCAACCGCATGATTCGTGGTCATCGAACTTAAATATTAGGAGGTTATGCTAAATTTTGTAAAAGGATAAATTAAACACAGGCAGAGAAGTTAGAAAACATCAGGCAACACAATGGTACTTTGTTATTGATATGTCAGACCAGGCCCATTTATCAGTGAGTTAGAGCAGCAAAAGCAATGGAAATTTTCCATTTTAACTCTGACTGGCTTGAAATCAGTAATCAGATGCAGAAGAGCTATACTGACAAAAATAAATCTTCTTCCCTTTTTATATTAAAAGCTTTAAAAAGTCCTTTTAAATCATTATAAGCATATGTATGTGATGTGTACCTGAATATTTTATATTGCATTTATTCTTTTTTAAATATTTTATTTATTTATTTGACAAAGATCACAAGTAGGCAGAGATGTGGGGTGGGGGGGTGGGGAGCAGGCTCCCTGCTGAACAGGAATCTCGATGCGGGGCTTGATCCCAGGATCCTGAGATCATGACCTGAGCCAAATGCAGAGGCTTAACCCCCTGAGCCACCCAGGTGCCCCTATACTGCATATAAATGGCAGAAACCGAATGTCCCAGTCACAACCTGCTCATTTTCCAAGACCAAATGAATCACATATATGAGGAAGCAGACAACCAAACTCAGAATGCATGTGCATAAAACACCAGCAGGCCTCCATAGGCACCTTCACGAGAAGCTCAGACTTGACCACTCTGCTCGCTCGAACAACAGCATATGTCTCATTTACTGATCAGTGGAAAAGATCAGTGGAATTTTATTGTGAAAAGCCATGTGGGAATGCCTGACAGCTGTGCAGGAGAGAGCCTCACAAATCTTTGTGAGGAGACCGTCCCAGAGGAAGTGCGATTCTGTCTGGCATTTTTCTTTGGGCCATTTGTTTGAAATACATATTATCTGCAGGGGAACCACTTACGTATGAAGAATGGGGCGGCACACTAAAATTATTTCATACTTAATGAGTACTTTTCTAACAAAACAAGTAGCCTCAAAGAAGAAAGAAATCTCCTCTGGTTGCAAACCCAGAGGTCACAGAGGCCAGGTACTAAAAGGCTTGAAAGAGTCTTCAAATGCTTACATTACCCTTTTATGTAATACGATAATACAGCAGTGATGGGGAACTTTAAGAAGTGCATTAACTTGCAAATGTTATGGCACAGACGAGATCTGGGGAGCACATGGAAAGGTGTCTAAGGAGAGTTAATGTGCCTCCCGAAGGGCCTAATCCCAGAAAGGAACCTGGACAATAAAAATAACCTAGTTCCCGAGACACTTGTAGCTGGGGCAGTCGCCTGGCTAGAGGCTCTCAAGTTCCAGAAAGACAGCCAAACAACAACGTATCAGGTTAGGTCACAGCAAAAGAAAGATACAGACTGAGTCTATGGCTGTCACTCTCACAGCACTTTGTTATCTAAGAATTCACAGATTCTTCTGCTCTGGAAGAAGAGAACAGTCTTTCCAAAGTAGGTCACTTAAAATAAACTAAGCGAGAGCAAAAACTCCGAGGGGCCCTTGACGTGTTAAACTTCAATACATGAACAGGGGGAGGCTACCCTCTAGTGGAAGTTCAGAGAATTCAATACTTTCCACACATTTTACCAGTTTTGTGACAACACGGACACTGGTTCTGTCAGAAGAAGCACGTCTGTAGAAGCTGGTTGACAACATTCCATTTTTTTTTCCCTCCTCATACGTGATCTACCGTGTGTGGCTTTGCATCCTACCCAGTTTTACGCGAGAAGCTCAGTTGAGTAACATCCACCCGAACCCTTCTGTCAGAGAAGAGTGGTTTTGTACATTTGCAAAGGCTGGAGAGACTCCACGAGAACGTCGGCAACTGCAGGTACCCAGTCCCGCGCAGGGCTGCAGTGCCCGCGCCGACCCAGAGCCCACGGCACACGGTACGTGTCTCATTAGGTACTAGGCACTGAGCTGAGTGCTCTCCGTACATCTGTCATCTCGTTCAACCCTCCAGCCACGCTCTGAGTCAGGAACTCTCGTCCTCTTTCTGCAAGGAAACAAGCCTGGAGTGCTCAAGAAGCCTGCACGGGCTCCCACATGAGGCTGTGGTATTGGGATCCAAACCCAGATATGAGAGAAGTTCACAGCCCTTATTCTCCGGTTCCCCGCGTATCGTCATCGGTTTTTTTTTTTTTTTTTTTAAACATCAAACTACCAGAAATTATCTATTACACAGGCTTATGTGAGATGAATGGATCCCACTCCATTTGGAAAAAAAAAAAAAATGAAGGGATTATCCAGTCTTACATCACAATTCCTGGGGATCAGGTAAATCAAGAGTCGTGTTTATTAAACTACAAGATAAGGCACAGTTAAAAGCATCATCCAGGTTCAGATTGCTCACATCACATAAGTCCTTTACTCTGTAATTAAAGGGCAGACAGTCTAGAGGTCAGAGCAAGACTGAAAAGGACACGTAGCCCAGAAGGTGCCGGGACCCACTGGATACGGTATCAGATCTGACAGGGAAAGAGCACAAAATTCAAAAAAGTTAAGGGAACCCTGGGACTATAGACAGGTCAGTTACTATTTCCTAGTTTTTAAATTTTTAAAAATAATTTGCTTGACTATTTAAGCCTTGTTCTATTATGTCAAAGTATTCAGGTGATAAGAGAGATTCTGAAGCTGCCAAAAAATAAAAGAATCCAGCAATATATGAGCAAACATGTAAAACACTGGGTTCCATAAATAAATAAATAAATAAATAAATAAAACACTGGGTTCCAATATCTAGGAATGGTACATACTCCTTCAAATGAATTCATAGGGAGCCTGGGTGGCTCAGTGGGTTAAGCCTCTGCCTTCAGCTGAGGTCATGATCTCAGGGTCCTGGGATCGAGCCCCATATTGGGCTCTCTGCTCGGCGGGGAGCCAGCTTCCCCCCACCCCTCACTGCCTGCCTCTCTGCCTACTTGTGATCTCTCTCTGTGTGTCAAATAAAATCTTAAAAAAAAAAACCGTCATAAACTACATTAATGATATAGATATATTTATATAACCTACCCTACCAAACTTGGCTTTAAAATATTTTCCTATTGTAAAGAATATCAGCACCCAGTCTAAAATGTTTAAGTTGTTATCTAAAAGTCTCAATTTCAAAGTCAACAGACAGGAGGCCTTCAGACTTCCTGTTCTGTCTGTTCTCCAGCTGGGTACGTTACTGGGACAGTACTGTATACAGCATAATGTAGACAGCAGTATACATTAATTACTAACTGTACATATCAGACAAAGAACAGCAGCACAGTGAAAACCACAGACAGCATGTATTTCAAATGCTAATGGTAATTCAGACTGGCAACAGATATGAAAACCACCTAGATTTGAGCTATTTTTAAGCAAACAGAATAAACTCTTCAAAATGAGCATACCTCATTTTACGGTGCTTCGCAGATACTGTGTTATTTACAAATTCAAAGTCTGTGACCACCCTGCTTGGAGCAAGGTTACTGGTGCCATTTTTCCAACAGCATTTACTCACTGCATGTCTCTATGTCCCATTTTGGTAACTCTCATGATATTTCAAACTTTATTATTACTGTGGTGATCTGTGATCAGTAATCTTTGATGTTGCCACTGTCGCTGATCTGAGATGCCATGAACCACACCTATGAAAGACAGCGAACTTCACTGATAAATATTGTGTATGTTCTCTCTACCAAGGGGCCGCTCCCCCCTGCCACCCTCCCCCCCGAACCTCCCTAGTCCCTGAGACTCAACAATACTGAAATGAGGCCAATTAATAACCATACAACGGCCTTTAAGTATTTAAGTGAAAGGAAAAGTCATATGTCTCTCACTTTAAATCAAAAGCTAGAAATGATTAAGCTCCGTGAGGAAGGCATGATGAAAGCTGAGGCAGGTTGAAAGCAGCAAGGCCTTTTGCACCAAGCAGTTAGCAAAGGTGTGAATGCAAAGAGAAAGTTCTTGAAGGAAATGAAAAGTACTCCTCTAACAAACCCACGAATGATAAGAAAGCAAAACAGTCGTATTGTCAACATGGAGAAAGTTTGAGCGGTCTGGACAGAAGATCAAACCAGCCACAACATTCCTTTAAGCCAAAGTCTACTCCGAAGCCAGCCCAGGCCCTGACTCTCTTCAGCTCTGTGGAGGCTGAGAGAGGTGAGAGGCTGCCGAAGGAAAGTCTGAGGCTGGCAGAGGTTGGTTCAAGGAAGAAACCATCTCTGTAACACCTAGTGCAAGGTGAAGCAGCAGGTGCGGAGGGAGAAGCTGCAGCAAGTTCTCCAGACGATCGAGCTGAGAACTAATGCAGGCGGCTGCACCAAGCACAGGTTTTCAATGCAGATGAAGCAGCCTTGTCATGGGAGAAGAGGCCCCCCAGGACTTCCGTAGCTGGAGAGGAGAAGCCAATGCCTGCCTTCGAAGCACAGGCTGACTGTCTTGTTAGGGGCCAATGCAGCAGTTGACTTGATGTTGAAGCCAATGTTCATTCGCCATTCTGAAGACTATAGGTTCTTTAAGAACATTGTGCTCTATAAATGGAACAACAAAGCCTGATGACAGCACATTTGTTTGCAACATGGTTGACTATTCAAGACCACTGTGGAGAACTTCTGCCCAGGAAAAAAGATTCAAAATATGACAGCTCATTGACAACACACCAGGTCACCCAGGAGCTGGTGGAAATGGACATGATGTACGCTGTTCTCATGCCTGCTGACACAACATCTGTTCTGCAGCCCGTGGATCAAGGAGTCATTTCGACTTCTAAGTCTTATTTCTTAAGAGAGACATTTTGTAAGGCTGAAGTTGGCATAGACAGTGATTCCTCTGGTTTATCTCAGCAAAGCAAATGGGAAATCTTCCAGAAAGAACTCACCATTCTAGATGCCAGTAAGACATTCATGATTCATGGGAAGAGGTCAAAATATCCACATGAACAGGAGTTTGGAAGAAGCTGATTCCCACCCGCAAGGATGACTTGGAGGGGTTCAGGAGGTCAGTGGAGGACGTCACCGCAGAAGTGGGGGAAAGAGCTAGAGAACCAGCGTTAGACGTGGAGCCTGAAGATGGGAGTGAGCTGTGATCAAACCTCATGAGGAGAGGCTTGTTATGGATGAGGAAAGAAAGTGGTTTCTTGAGATGGAAGCTTCTCTGGGTGATGATGCCGTGAAGATTGTTGGAACGACAGTGAGTGATTTAGAATATGACATAAACTTAGTTGATCGGGCAGCAGCAGGGTTGGAGAGGACTGGCTTCAATTCGGAAAGACGTTCTACTGTGGGTAAAATGCTACCAAACAGCATCACAAGCTACAGGGAAATCGTGAAAGTCAGAGTCCATCGATGAAGCCAACTTCATCACTGTGTTATTTTAAGAACTTCCACAGCCACCCCCCCTTCGGCAACCAGCACCCTGGCTGGTCAGCAGCGGGCAGCATGGACACAAGACCCTCCACCAGCAGGAAGATGGCAACGCGCTGGAAGCTGAGGTATTGGCATTGTTCAGCAATGACGTATTCTTTTTTTAATATTTATTTATTTTAGAGACAGAAAGAAGAGTGTGTGAGACAGAAGATCTGTAAGCGCAGAGGGAGAGGGAGAAAAAAAATCCCAATCCAGACTGCGCAGACAGCCCCACACAGGGCTCAATCCCAGGACCCCGAGATCACAACCTGAGCCAAAACCCGGAGTCAGACACCCACCCAGGCACCCCAGCCACAAAGTACTTTTTAATTAAGGTACATACATAATTTTTTAGACATATACTAGTACACACTTAACAGACAATAATGTAAACATAACTTTTATATGAGCTGGAAAACCAAAAAAATTCATCTGACTCCCTTGATCGCAATACCTGCTTTACTGCCCTGGTCTGGAACCAAGCCCCACAGTATCTGAGGCACGCCTGTATATTCTGTTTTAAGAAAGGCTTATATAAACTGCATTTCCCACGCAGAATTAACTAGGAGAATAATTAGAATTGTGGCAAAATGCCCTTAATCAGTAAAGTGGTATCAAACCAAGAACACCTATCCACAGCGTTTACTCCCAGCTAGGAAAGAAGGAAGGTTTTCCGGCCTGTAAAGAAATACATAACCCATTTAAAGCCAATGATTCAGACAGATGCAGGAAGATAGGCCAAAATAAAGTGGCTAAAAAGAAAATCCCAAATGTCTTGGAGGCTATTTCTCTATTGAGCCATCAAAGGCTTGAGACGGATCATTACTATACCCACAAGAGGGAAGTGCGGCAGAGGGTAACCACAGCTTTTTGACATGTCTCTTAAGACCCAGAATCTCTTTTTCATGCCCTGTCCTCAGAAACAACAAAACATGGGCTCCAGGTGATGCCTGTAACAGCCAGGGCTTTCAGAATACAGTTCGCGGGAGGGGGTGGTGCTGTGCCCGGGGGCAGAGTCTGTTACGTGTCTTGATTCTTGGTTTTGGCTCTGGTGGTGATCTCAGGTCCCACACTGGGATCTGCCTTCAGCTCAAGATTCTCTCTCCCTCGTCCTCTACCCTTCCCACGCGCGCTCTCTCGTCTAGTTGATGCGGCGGACAGTTGCCAGCCTGTCTCATCCCCACTAAGGACATCATCTCTGTGACTGGGATCCTGGAACCCCGACTTAGTAACTGTGCCACCCTGAGCAGCTCACGGTCTCTCTGAGACTTGCTTTCCTTAGCTATAAAGTAGGATAGTAATAGCTACTTTTAAAGGGTTCACGTGAGGACTACAGGTCATGTCTGTAGAGCACCTCGCCGTCTCTGACTTATGACAGGTGCTGTAAATGTTAGCTACTGTTCTCAGCTACACCATTCCCAATGCCATTCAGGGCCATTTTATCTACACACACACAAAAAAACAGTGTTATGACAAATTACTGGCTTTGTAAACCATTTTTGTTTTGCTTAAGAAGGGTAATATTGAAAACCGGAAAGAGATGACAGGATATCTGTACCTTCTTACCTATAAGACTGAATCAGGTTATTGGCCTGGGAAGTTTATTTCCTGCATAGATACTCCTACCTCTTATACTTCACTAAGATCTTAAGCTCGGTCAGAAAAGTGAGCCACAGTATTATCCCATCATGTGGCACTATCAAACGAAAAGGGAATTTTTTGACTATAAACCCAAGAAATGAAGAATATCAGCAAAATTCATTCCAATGAAAACAAAACAGTATGAACCTCCTCAGGTATAAATTGAGCCAAACACGCACCCTCATTTGCCTGGGTTTGTTTCATCTCTCAAGTGTTCAAGGAGAGGGAAAAAAAAAAAACCACATTTCAAGACATAAAGCTCTAAGCAGACCTCATTTTTAAAGCAACAACTTCCAGAATACATTCTACAACCAGAACAAAGTCACTATAACCCCTTTTATTTTATATATTTGTACTTTTGATTTTTTTTTAAATAGGCTACACACCAAACGCAGGGCCCAATGCGGAGCTCAAACTCGTGACCCTGAGATCAAGACCTGAGCTGAGATCAAGCGTCAGAAACTTAACCACCAGAGCCACCCAGGCGCCCCGTATATTTATCCTTTTACACTGGGATATAATGTCATACACACACACCCGAGTCACTCTAAGAATCAAAAAATTATAATTGTGCTTCCTGAGCTGAACAGAGGCAGAAAAGGTTAGTGATTTATTTTCGAAATAATTTCTGTACTTTCAAACTATTTCCGGTCCAATCCTCCGTTAATCAGACATGAAATTATAGTTACAGGTTACAGTTACAAGTTACAGTTAGAAGTCACTCTTTTCCAAAAAATCATATTAATTAAGAAGTTAATGTATTCTTAGAGGGCTTTGAATTTCTTCCCATTTCTGTCCAAATTACTCCCCTTCCTCAAAGTGATGGACATGATACAAACATGAAACTCACTCAGGCTGGCTGTCATGGATTCTAAGTCCGCTACTAAGCCGGGAAGCTGCTGGAGCTGCTCCTGTAACTGGACCAGGCTCGCCCTCTTCTTCTCCCAGTGCGCTGAGAGCATAACCACCTCGCTGTCCACCAGCTGCAACACAGAGGAGCAAGGGCAAAGTCAAAGCAGATTTCAGGCACCAGGAAATGACAGCAGAATGAGGGTTACTCAATGTTATCTTTAAAACCCCTCCACTGAGTGTCCACAACAGGACCCCCCCCCAGAGAAAACTGGACTTGTTTTCTTTCTTAGAAAAGCACCAGCTTCACATTCAGTGCAGAAAACCTCAAATTACTGCTTGTCTCGCTGCATCATAACCTGGAGAAGAGAAAGTCCAGAACTGACCTTAGAAATCACGAAGTATACCCTGTTTTTAAGGAAACTATGTATTTGAAAATCCAAATCTAGAAAAAATAAATAAAAAACCCAACACTAACAACCGAAAAGAAAACACGACAACCCAAACCACAATTATCGGATAATTACTTGCTTTACAAAAGGGCTTTTATGAACAGAAAAGTTACTGAATCCATTTAGAATATATACGATTGAATTTATATTTAAACAGCAACACACTGCAAAAAGTAATGTAAACAGTACTTGTATGTGAAGGAATTAAGGCAATTGACCAATTCCAGAAAAAATGGGGGAAAGCATTCCTTCCAGAGAAGGAATTCAGACGTAAAGCTCCTGATAGCACGGCTGTGACATAGCAGACAGGCCTGAAAGAACGCTAACCTCTTTTACTGAAGACTATATAGAAAATGGCAATCGGGAGTTTCTCCCAGACAATTCTATTTTGGTCTTAACATAACGGGAGGGAAAGAGCTTAGAATAAGATTTAGAAGGAGCAGGGAGAGGTCATCTTTTGAAAACACCACCAACGATAAGCAAGAATTGTGAAAGAGAACCACAGGAGTACAGTAAATACAAAGACTGCAAAATCCCTTATATAACAAAATGCACTTGAATTTTATCTGTAAGTCAGAGTTCACAATTCAGTTAAAAAAATAAATAAAAAGGCAATTTACTCATCCTAAGATTAAGATTTCTCAAGTGAGAACATGAATACAACAAATTTTTTAAAAGACTTTTTTTAAAGAAAAGATTTATTTGAGAGAGAGAGAGCACACGTGCATGTGCACACACAAGCCTGGGGAGGAAGGACAGAGGGACAAGCAGACTCCCCACTGAACGCAGAGCCCCATGCTGGACTTGATCCCAGGACCCGGAGATCATGACCTGAGCTGAAATCAAGACTCAGATGCTTAACTTACCGAGTTCCCTGACGCCCCTGAACACAAATTCTTACTATATCCCACTAAGGTAACAAATTACTTTAGAGAAATAAAAATATCAAAATCAAGTGCAAAGTTACTTGTACGTAGTGCTAGATTGCTTCAGTTTCTAGATTTTAATATTCTAGAAATTCCAACATGGCAACAAAAGAACCAAGCTCCGACAGAGGGGTTAAAAGCTGCCTGGTTTCCTTACTGTGTCCCCTGGCTCACACACCTCCCCACTGCTTTCTGGTCTATACTGGAGAGAAGACCACGTCATCCTTCCGGGACAAGCCTCTGCTGAGCTGGAGAGGTGACACCAAGCTTTACCCAGGTGGCACAGCTCATTAATTTCATATACTTAAAAATGCGTATTGCTAACCACTTTTATAAAAATGGTTAGAGTAGTTTAGGAAATGCTGAGCGATGCTACCATATCTGGCTGTGCAGTGATAAGAAAACTAAGGCCTGACATGAAGATCTGTGTCCCTAAAATTCATCTGTACAACTTGTACTGACCGCTCCCTGTCTGCCAGGCACTGTTCAGGCTACGGAGATGTAACAGTGAACAAAACAGGGGCGCCTGGGTGGCTCAGTGGGTTAAGCCTCTACCTTCAACTCAGGTCATGGTCTCAGGGTCCTGGGATCGAGCCCCACATCGGGCTCTCTGCTCAGCGGGGAGGGAGCCTGCTTCCTCCACTCTCTCTCTGCCTGTTTCTCTGCCTACTTGTGATCTCTGTCTGCCAAATAAATAAAATCTTAAAAAAAAAAAAAAAAAAAATCCTGCCCCCTGGGGGCTTAAATCCTCACAGCAGGTCTCCCAAATTAGCTTCACTTTTTAAACTCTAAAAAAAAAAAATAATAATAATTCCTGGATCACAGGGCTGATTTAAGGCTAAATATATTTTTCCTGGTACATGGTGTATTTTTTTTTTATAAAGTCTGTGAAATCATAACTACCCTGGTTAATTAGGTTACTTTGAAAAATCGAGAACAATTTTTTTATATTAACCACTTCTTACTGAAAGTGCAACATAAATATTAAAACAACTACAATCTAGTTCACGGCTTCCACAAAATTGAAAATCATATTCTCAACACAGGATAGAAGCAGCATATACAGAAAAAAATATAAGAATACACTAAAACACCATTTTTATTTAAAAGAATGAGATAAAAAATTATGCAATAATACTAAGAACATTTTGAGCATTTTCTATGGGCCAAGTCCTATGCTAAGCAATTTACATATGTTATCTCATTTAGACCACACAGCAACCTTATAAACTAAGCACTTCTAGCACCTCCATTTTACAGATGAAGGCCCTAAGGTGTCATGAAGCTGTCTCTTTTCCAAGGGCCTCCGTGGACTGAGGTCAATCCTCCCATGGAATTTCACACTCAAGTCCAGGCCCTCACTCAGGAGTCTAGAGATTGCGCTACAGGGGTGTAGGCAAGGAAGGAGTGAGAAGCTAGCGGAAGAAAACATTCTAAAAAATCATACTTCAACTCTACTTAATGATAAGAAATGATCTATCACCAGAAGGCCAGTTTTTCCACCTCTAAATAAACAATTCTGAATAAAGCCAGATCAAACACCAGGAAATCAAACTCAAACAATTAAAGCAAACCCGCCGTGCTTCATTCCAAAATTCCTTCCCACGGACACTGGAGCAGGAGCATGAAGACAAAAGGAGAACACCAAGCTCATCAGTTCAGTGTTTTGGGGTACACAATTTCATGTGATTTCTAAACAACTTCATATGGTAAGCAAGGTAGGTAGTGTTATATCATTTTATAGACGGGGAAACCAAGAACAGAGAAACCAAATCAGGGGCCCAAGGTCAAATGGACTAGCGCAGAAAGTAGGATTTCCATCACCCAGTTCAGTGAACTTTCTGCCACAGCCAGAGGAGAGCCACCCTGGACCCGACAGTGAAGCATGTCTCATTTAACCAGCTTACACTTCAAACTGTTCAACCATGAACCTTAGGAGTTCAACATGAAGGCAAGCAAATACTTCACAGCAATAGGAATCAGAAGCAAATAATGCACTGGAAGTCTAGCTTTTAAAAACTGCCCTCAGAGTCTAACCCCTAACGTTATTATTCTTCATTTATAATATTGCTAGGAAAAAAAAGTCAAAGAACTTGTAAAAAAAAAAAAAAGTGTAGAAAATGCCTAAAGTTATTATTGACTATGAATGTTTATTTTACAAGATACTGTCTGAATTTTAAGACTATGCAGTAAGAAACAGCCTTAAAGGAAATGAGTATAAAATAACTTGTCAAAAAAGAATGACTGGTTCTTAAGTATATTTGCCCTGGCAGGTTGTTCGGCCTCTCACATGAGCACAATCTGACAAAATATAACTCATCATAGGTTTAACACTATGCGTATCAAAGATATACATTTTAAAAACTTACGTATGTCTCAACAATACATCAGAAGGCTTGTGGACTCTGAGAAACAAACTGAGGGTTTTGGAGGGGAGGGGGCATGGAATTTGGGGGAGCCTGGTGGTGGGTATTATGGAGGGCACTTATTGCATGGAGCACTGGGTGTGGTGCATAAACAATGAATTCTGGAACACTGAAAAGAAATTTTAAAAAGTTTTTAAAAATTAAAAAAAATACATCAGGTTTTAAAATAAGTTTTCTTTTTTTAAAGATTCATTTGTGAGAATCTGGACGAAATGGACACATTCCTAGTAACATAAACTACCAAACCCGAAACAGAAAGAAATAGAAAACCTGAACAGACCCATAACCAGCAAAGAAAATGAAGCAGTAATCAAAAATCTCCCAACATGGGGCGCCTGGGTGGCTCAGTGGGTTAAAGCCTCTGCCTTCGGCTCAGGTCATGATCTCAGGGTCCTGGGATCGAGCCCCGCATCGGGCTCTCTGCTCCGCAGGGAGCCTGCTTCCTCCTCTCCCTCTGCCTGCCTCTCTGCCTGCTTGTAATCTCTGCCTGTCAAATAAATAAGTAAAATCTTTAAAAAAAAAAAAATCTCCCAACAAACAAGAGCCGAGGGCCAGATGGCTTTCCAGGGGAATTCTACCAAACATTTGAAGAAGAATACCGTTTCAAAAAACAGAAATGGAAGGAAAACTTCCAAACTCATTTTATGAGGCAAGCATTACCTTGATCCCAAAATGAGATAAAGATCCCACCAAAAAGACAACTACAGACCAACATCCCTACTGAACATGGATGTCAAAATTCTCAACAATATTCTCACCAACATGCTACCCAATAGGATCCAACAGTGCATTAAAAAGATTATTCACCGCAACCAAGTGGGATTTATTCCTGGGCTGCAAGCCTGGTTCAACACCAGCAAATCAATGTGATACAATACATTAATAAAAGAAAGGACAAGAACCATATGATCCTCTCAGCAGACCAAGAAAAAGCATTTGACAAAGTACAGCATCCTTTCTTGATTAAAACAGTATAGGGATAGAGGGAACATATCTCAATACCATAAAAGCTATATATGAAAACCCCATAGCAAATATCATCTTCAATGGGGAAAAACAAAGCTTTTCCCCCTAAGGTCAGGAACATGACAGGGATGTCCACTATAACTACTGTTGTTCAACATAGTACTAGAAGTCTTAGCCTCAGCAATCAGACAACAAAAAGAAATGAAAGGCATCCAAACTGGCAAAGAAGACATCAAACTCTCACTCTTCACAGATGATATGATACTCTATGTGGAAAACCCAAAAGACTTCACCCAAAATTTCTAGAGCTCATAGAGGAAATCAGCAAAGTGGCAGAATATAAAATCAATGCACAGAAATCAGTTGCATTTCTAAACACTAAGAAAGAAGAGAAATGAAGGAATCGATTCCATTCACAATTGCACCAAAAACCACATGACTAGGCATAAACCTAACCAAAGAGGCAAAGGATCTCTACTCAGAAAACTATGAAGTACTCATGAAAGAAATTGGGGAAGATACAAAGAAATGGAAAAATGTTCCATGTTCATGGATTGGAAGCACAAATACTGTTAAAATGCCTATGCTACCTAGAGCAATCTATACATCCAGTGAAATCCCTTTCAAAATACCATCAACATTCTTCACAGGGCTGGAACAAATATCCTAAAATTTGTATGGAACCAGAAAAGATCCTGAACAGCCAAAGGAATGTTGAAAAAGAAAACCAAAGCTGGTGGCATCACAATTCTGGACTTCTAGCTCTATTACAAAGCTGTAACCATCAAGACCGTATGGTACTGGCACAAAAACAGACACACAGATCAATGGAACAGAATAGAGAGCTCAGAAATGGACCCTCAACTCTATGTTCAACAAAGCAGGAAAACATGTCCAATGGAAAAAAGACAGTCTCTTCAATAAATGGTGTTGGGAAAATTGGACAGCCACACACAGAAAAATGAAACTGGACCACTTTCTTATACCACACACAAAAATAGACTCTAAATGGATGAAAGGCCTAAATGTGAGACAGGAATCCATCAAAACGCTAGAGATTTTGTGTGACTGTGACCTCGGCCTCAGTTATTTCTTGCTAGACACATTGCAAAAGGCAAGAAAAACAAAGGCAAAAATGAACTATTGGGACTTCATCAAGATGAAAACTTTTTGCACTGCGAAGGAAACAGTCAACAAAACTGAAAGAACCTACAGAAGGGGAGCAGATACTTGGAAATGTCTTATCAGATAAAGGGCTAGTATCCAAAATCTTTAAGAAACTTACCAAATCCATTACCCAAAGAACAAATAATCCAATCAAGAAATGGGCAGTGGACATGAACAGACATTTCTCCGAAGAAGACATACAAATAACCAATAGGCACATGAAAAAATGTTCAACATCACTGAGCATCAGGGAAATACAAATCAAAACCACAATGAGATACCACCTCACACCAGTCAGAATGGCTAAAATTAACAATTCAGGAAACGACAGATGTTGGCAAGGATGCAGAGAAAAGGGAACCTGCTTACACTGTTGATGGGAATGCAAGCTGGTGCAGCCACTCTAGAAAACAGCATGGAGGTTCCTCAAAAAGTTAAAAATAGAGCTACCTTATTACCCAGCAATTGCACTACTAGGTATTTACCCCAAAGATACAAATGTAGTGATCCAAAGGGACATCTGTACCCCAATGTTTATAGCAGCAATGTCCACAACAGCCAAACTATGGAAAAACATGTGGTATATATACATATACAGTGGAATATTACTCAGCCAGCAAAAAATGAAATCTTGCCATTTTATCGATGTGGATGAAACTAGAGGGTGTTATGCTAAATGAAATAAGTCAGTCAGAGAAAGACAATTACCATATGATCTCACTCGTATGTGGAATTTAAGAAACAAAATAGAGGAGCATGGGGAAGGGAAGAAAAAATAAAACAAGATGAAATCAGAGAAGGAGGCAAACCATAAGAGACTCTGTTTTTTTTGTTTTTTTTAAACTATAAGAGAGTCTTAATCATAGGAAACAAACTGAGGGTTGCTGGAGGGGCCGGGGGGTTGGAGGATGGGGTAACTGGGTGACGGGTATTAAGGAGGGCATGTAATGTAATGCACACTGGGTATTATATATAAATGATGAATCACTGAATTCTACCTCAGAAACTAACAATACTTGAATTCAAACAAAAAATTTTCTTTGTAAAAGATTTATACACACACATGCAGGGGGTAGGGAGAGAGAGAGCATGAGCCAGCATGTGCATGCTATGGGTAGGGGTAGAGGGACAGGGAAATAGAGTCTTAACCAGATTCCATGCTGAGTGTAGAGCCCAACACAGGGCTTGATCTGAAGGGCAGCAACCCCAGGACCCTGACATCACCACCTGAGCTGACCAAGAGTTGGATACTTAACCGGCTATGCCACCCAGGCACCCCAAAATTTTCATTTTTAAAGCTGAGTACTGTATTTCTGGAAAGCAACAGAGGCACTTTTGATCAGATGGGGGTCTCAAAACAAGTCTATGAATAAATTTAACATTACCAAATAGCCTAAACTCAACAACATACCTTACAGGAAATTCTTTCTCCTATATATATATTTTTTAAATTTTTTTCTCCTATATATTTAATAGAAAAATACTTCTTACAATCAAAAGAATTATTTCTTAAGGCCCCCCTAAAAGATACAGTCTTCACTGAGCACTGTGGGACTCCTCTATGCTGATTCACACAGATGCAGTCATTCGCTAATTTTCACCACTGTACGATATTTGATTTTATGAATGATACTGTAATTTATTCTGTAGATAGACCGACCGCAGGACTGTCTAAAGTTTCAAAAAACCTGCTCAAACATTCTGGTACAAATCTCCTGGTGCACGCAGTCAAGTTTCACCAATGACTTACGGAGGCATCCGAGGTACTGGTCTCATCTCAGAGTGGCTCAGTGGGCCTTGGGGTCATCAGACAACCCCAGCCTAGCTACCTCTGACTTCAAGTAGCCTCATCTGCTTACTGTGTAATAAAGACCATGGCAATATTATCGGAGGAAATATGTGCCACACCAGTACTATTAGGGGAAAGTGTGAGATGAAAATGCTCTGCAGATGTCCCTCCAGGTACAGAACTGCTGTTGGAGAGGTACCTTCCAACATCAACTCCTACTTAACGCCAAGGTCTGTTTTTCGTTTTGTTTTGTTAAATTTTTAAAAAAATTTTGTTTATTTGATGGAGAGAGAACACAAGTGGGGTCGGGGGGTGCGGCAAAGAAAGAGGGAGAAGCAGACTCCTCACGGAGCAGGGAGCCCAATGCAGGGCTGGATCCCAGGACCCCGGGATCATGCCCCGAGCTGAAGGCAGTCGCTCAGTGACTGAGCCCCATAGGTGCCCCTGCCAATGTTTGTTTTCTAATACAATTCTAGCAATGGACTTATATTCTCCAGTTCTACTTGCTCATCATGATTCTTCCCCAGGGAAGAAACCAAAACTGTCCTCTGTAAATAATGACCATCGCACAGAGACTCAAGGCTTCAATTTCTGATAACTTAATGAGTATAAACCTGTGGTTTCAATATGTATTTCTTTGATTACTAATCACCTTGAAACGCATCTTCATGTTTATTGGCCACTCGTATTTTTTCTTCTGTAAAATGCCTGGTCCTATCTTTCGCTCACTTTTTTTTTTTTTTAAAGATTTTATTTATTTATTTGACAGACAGAGATCAAAATAAGCAGGCAGAGCGAGAGGAGGAAGCAGGCTCCCCGCTGAGCAGAGAGCCTGATGCGGGGCTCAATCCCAGGACCCTGGGATCATGACCTCAGCTGAAGGCAGAGGCTTTAACCCACTGAGCCACCCAGGCACCCCTCGTTCACTTCTATATTGGGTTATTGCCCTCTTTTTATTGGTTTGTATATGCTGATCATATTTTCTGAATACTTGTGCTCTGTGTTTTATGAATTGCTTAACTTTTTCATGGTGTTGTTTAATGAGTAGAAGCCCTGATAAAGATTATTAGTATTTTTCAGTGGTGCTTTTTATGCCTTCCTTAAGGAATCTTTCTCTAGCTGGAGGTCTTAAAGGTCTTCCACTGTTTCCCAAAAGAAATAATTTCCCTTTCACATTCAACTCTGATGGAGCCAAAATGTGAATAAAGGTCTTCATCTATTCTTACTCAACATTATACTGGAGGTATACCAGTGTAAAACAAAACAAAACAAAAAAAAAACATGAAGACAGGGAAGTTACACACATTAGGGAGGAAGAAACTAAACCTACCATCTACACAAAAGAATTCCCACACCCAAATACAAATTACTAGAAAAGAGGATTTTGGGGCTCCTGTGTGACTCAGTTGGTTAAACGGCTGCCTTTGGTTCAGGTCACGATCCTGGGATCCTGGGATTGAGCCCCACATCGGGCTCCATGCTCAGCTCGGAACCTGCTTCTCCCTCTGCCCTTCCCCCCAGCTCATGCTCGCTCTCTCTCTCCCTCTCCCTCTCTAATAAATAAATAAAATCTTAAAAAAAAAAGAAAAGAAAAGAGGATTCAGCAAGATGGCTGAAATGCACTACAAGTCAAATACTGCAGGTTTGGGCAGATTTCAGGACAATGAAATTCTCTTCTACAAAAACCTGCCAAATCATTTTATTCTAAAGAGGTGCTTAATTTTACTGAATTTCTACCTTTGATTGTATATTGTACAACTGGTCCATTGTATTTTCTGCATCATGTATTTTTCTCCTCTAATATGTTAACATGGTCAATTACATGTAAAAGACCTCTAAGGTCAGGGTGCCTGGGTGGCTCGGTCAGTTAAGTATCCGACTCCTGATCTGGGCTCGGGTCATGATCTCAGGGTCATGAGATTGAGTCCTGAGTCAGGCTCTATGCTGGGCATTGAGCCTAAGATTCTCTCTGCCCCTCCCTGCTCCCCTACTTTCTCTCTCACTTTAAAAAAGAAAAAAGAAGAAAAGAAAAGAAAACACTGTAATGTCAACCTTTCAATCCTGGAATAAACCTGGTGTACAGTATTTTGATTTTTATGCACTGCTGGCTTTGGTTTGCCAACACAACCACACACTGCCAAAGGTGTCCCCGGTAGAATGCCTTCTGTCTATCATCCAATACTCACAGGACATACACATAAACAGTACAGAGTTCTAGCTAATATTTACCTAGGAAGACTTTATATTTAAGCTTGATACACATTTTAAGACAATGTGCAAGAAGATTCTCAAATTATAAATCAAATACCATCGGTAGCATCCCACAATCACAGGACAGTACGAGGAGCACACCCATGAAGGAGCTGCAGGCCTTACGTGCTGCTAGTGTTGAGGGATCTCATTACCACACATAAGCAACTGTTTACAAACAGGCATGTGAAAGGTTTGGTAATCAGAAAACTAGGCCTTGAGCACTACACCCATGTGTAGACATTTTGCTGGCTTTACATATATTTAGGCAAGTTGGTTGAGGGTTTGGGGTTGACACCGAACACATTGTAACTTCTACAATTTAGAATATGGGAAACAGGGTCCGAGCTAGAGTTTTTGCATAGAACATCTGATTTTCAGAAACGGAAGTTAGGTGAAAGATAATGACTTGACTTTGTTTTTAATTTTTGTATCTATATTCATGAGTGTGACTAGACTCGGTGTCACTTTCTCATACTTCCCTTATGGGTTTCATTATGAGCTGGGCACAGTTTGCTCTTTTTTCACTTGCTGCAAAAGTCTGTCTAACACTGAAAAGGAAGCTTCCCTGAAAGTTTGATAGGAATCTCCTAATTCTGCAGACAGACCTGGTGCTTTTTCAGCAGAAAAAAATTTTTAATCACTACACGAACATAATTTGTTTAGTGACCACAATATTAATTAGGATTTGAATTGCTTCTAGAACTGGTTTGGGTAAAAATTTCTAGGATTTCTGCCATTTCATCTAACTTTTCGAATTTGTCAGAATTGTTCACAAACTCATAATCTCACTCTGTGTGATAACTGGTTACATTCCCTTCAATTCTTAAAATTGTTTGTTTCTTGATCAGATATTGATTCTAAAATTGTTTGTTTTTTGAACAGAGATTTACCTACTGCATTAGTCTTCTCCAAGAACTTTTCACTTCGGGGCACCTAGCTGGCTCAATCAGTAGAGCATGTAACTTTAAAAAAAAAAAAAAAATTATTTATTTATTTGACAGAGCGAGCGAGCGCACAAGCAGGGGGAGCAACAGCAGAAGGAGGGGGAAGCAGGCTCCCTACTGAGTAAGGAGCCTGACATGGGGCTCGATCCCAGGACCCTGGATCATGACCTAAACCAAAGGCAGTTGCTTAACCAAACGAACAACCCAGGCGCCCTGAGCATGTGACTCTTGATCTTGGGGTGTGAGTTCAAGTCCCATGGTAGGTGTAGAGATTACTTAAAAATAAATCAATAAAACTTAAAAAGGCTTTTGCACTTTGTTTAGCTTCCACTGTATTTTTATATTCTATTTCATTTACTTATTTTATCTTTATCATCTTTCATTGCTTCTTTGAAGTTTATTCTTTTCTCTTTCCAAATTCTTAAGTCAGATAAGCTCATTCAATTATTCATATGTAAACTGCAAATTTTTCAATACTTTCCCTTCTTTGAGCCATGCATAGTCATAATATTTTTTTAAAGATTTTATTTATTTATTTGAGAGAGAGAGAGAAAGCAAGAGAAGGGAGGAGGTCAGAGGGAGAAGCTGACTCCCCGTGGAGCTGGGAGCCTAATGTGGGACTTGATCCTGGGACTCCAGGATCATGACCTGAGCCAAAGGCAGTTGCTTAACCAACTGAGCCACCCAGATGCCCCATAATATTTTTTATTTCCAAACACATGGAATCTTCAAACTTGTTTTCCTGAACTGACTTTCAGCTTCATCCGCAGTGAGATCAGAGAACAGTCTGTAGGACTTCCCTTATGCTTTATGCTTCAGCTGAGGACTGCTTTATGTTTCAGCACATGGTCAATGTTTGCGTGTTCCAGATATGCTTTAAGGAACCTGTATTTTATATTTGCTGAGACGGTATTCTCATTTGCCTACCTAGTGAAGTTTGTTACTCACATTACTTAATTCTCCTATATCCATACTTGTTTTATCTGTTTTTTTCCCCTCTCAATTAAGAGGAATGTATTAAAATCTTCCCATTGTGATTATGGATTTATCTGTTTTTTTTTCCTTGTAATTCTATTTGCCTTTTGTTTATTGATCTTCTCTTACATTGTCTTTTCCTCATTCTTTCTAGAATGTTTATTAGATAAGTTGACCCATAAGAGACTCTAACTTTACAGATCAAAATTAGTCTAATACTGGTCATCTCATTTGGTTCAACCTCAAGATCTTCTAGAACTATTCTCTGTTAACTTGTTTTTCATATTTTCCACTTTATCTCAGAATCCCTTCTACATCACTATAGTCTTTCTTCATTTTTATATAATTGCTGTTGAAGCACACCCTTGGGGTTTTCACTGTCAGTGACTTATTAAAGTCATGTTTGATAAAATCTTATTCCTTATTCATTTTTTAATCCATCTTTTATCTCTATAAAAGCTTTAAAAGACTATGCATTTACCTATTTAATAGTCTGCACCCAATGGTGCAATATCTAACACCTTTGTAGGTCTAAATTGTACTCTTTGGTTCTGGTGCCTCTCAAACATTGTTTTTCTTTTTAAACATTCCATTTATTTGACAGAGATCACAAGTAGGCAGAGAAAGAGGGGGAAGCAGGCTCCCCGCTGACCAGGGGGCCTTTTTGTGGGGGCAGATCCCAAGATCCTGAGATCATGACCTGAGCCAAAGGCAGAGGTTTAACCCACTGAGCCACCCAGGCACCCCTCAAGCTTTTGAAAATACATTCCTCTGTGTGTTTGCTAATTTTTTTGTAGAGGGGCTATAGAAAATTAATCTGTAGAAATACGGAGGGACCTAGGTTTATAAAGTTTCATCCATATAGAATTTGTGTTTGCTAATTTTTTTGTGGAGGGGTTGTAGAAAATTAATCCGTAGAAATATGGAGGGACCTAGGTTTACAGAGTTTCATCCATGTAGAATTTGTGTTTGTCTCTGTTGGGTGTCAAAGAACCTAGTCACGTTTGGTCCTTACATTCTTAACTCGGTGGTTCGTCAGTCGTACAGGAAGGATAAATTTGAGCCCCACACTGAAACGAGGCCAAGGCGTTTTCTAGATTTCTGAGAAATCTAGAAAGGGAGCTGTATTTATTCCAAGCTGTTATGAAGACAGAGAGGTTTCCATGCTGCTTCTTTTTGTAAACAGGGAGCTTTTCTTTCCTACCTTCACCATTCACCAAGAGGGATGCAGCCACTTCAAAAATTCAAGAGCTTTGTGCAGGAGTCTCCGACCCAGTTCCCTACAAAATCTCCTTCCTCCATAGAGCTTGAAAGCTTTTATCTTAGTATTTAACCCCAGGTTCCACAGGGTTTTTTTTTTTAACCACTCTGATTTCAGTTCCCTGTTCTTTTCTTCTTCTTCTTCTTTTTTTTTGGGGGGAGGGATGGGCTTTTTTTTTTTTTTTGGGGGGGCCCTTTAGGATTTCCCTTCATTTTTGTGAGCCTAGTGTGTTAAATAATTTTTAAAAAATCTATCCAGCACTGAAGTGGTTTATAGCTACAGGGTTTTTCAAAGTACCTGGTTTACCTTACTACCAGAAACCTATATTCTCTCTTTTCAATAATTTCTAAGAGAAACACTAATGTCTAATTTTTATCACATGTATTACTCTACTCTATGTAAGTGTTACAGCTTCACTAATTTAGGTAAGTGATAAAGAAGTCAGGTTAAATTAATTAAAAGTCAGAATCACAGAAGTGTTTTTAGAAAGAAGTAAGTTTGATTGACATCAAAAGCACAGAGTATTTGATCTTGGCTAATAAAGCTTTCAGTACATGTACCAAATACTTTTAATTACAAGTCACTTTTACTCATTATACACTGTACACATACTGCTAGAAGATGAGTGAATTGAGGATGAGCCCTGAAACGTTTACATTTATTGGTTAAGCAAATTAATGATTTTAGGCATCAGACTCAAATTCAGAGCATTGCACCTAGATGAGCCAAATATTTACTTGTGACTTGAAAATAAAATAATCTCTCTAAGCCTAACTAATCTTGGGCTTAGTTTGGAGAAATTACAAAAATGTAATTGAGGGAGTTCCATAATCAACTAGCAAATATAATTGCAGATATCCTGTAAAATATTTTAATGTAATCCCAAATGGAATTCCTTAGAAACTAGCCTTTAGCACTGCAGACAGATACTGTTCCCACAAGTGTAA
Organism: Neogale vison; assembly: GCF_020171115.1. Lineage (NCBI taxonomy): Eukaryota > Metazoa > Chordata > Mammalia > Carnivora > Mustelidae > Neogale > Neogale vison. The sequence goes on from NC_058091.1 coordinate 138,281,180, forward strand.
GATCAGCCGGTTCCTTACCTCTCCAGCGCTTGCACATTCCTTGGCTCTCCTGTGAAGTGCAGCCCATGTATCTTCATACCTCAAAAAAGCAAAAAGTAATTCAAAATGCAAATCACATATGAAAAAAAAGAAAACATCTAAAGATGAACCTGGAACATCCTATGGTATCCTAGGAAAAATAACAACACACAAGGACACAGAAGAATCTTGAAGAGGCTTCCAATGGCCAAACCTGGGGCAATTTGAGCGACAAAATAAATAATGATAGTGACGGTTATAACTCAAGGGCTAACACAAACATCCACGAGTTCACAGCAATTTAAATGAATGGGGGAGAGGGGGAGAAATTCTCCTGTAGACTTCCAATTAACAACTGCAGAAAAAACGATAATAAAGTATCACCACTTGGTAAACATGACAATAATTGTTTCAGGCAAGAATTCTAATGGATGCTAAAATCAATGAGAAATTATGAAGAGAAACAACATGTTTACTACACAGTCTCAAAATATCTCCTTACAGGACACCCATAATTAAGAAGGGGGAAATAGTACAACAATGTAGAAACCAGGCAGACACTCCCCTAACCACACGATCCACGGTAATGAAACATAGAAACATCATGTGCCTGTTAATGTGATGTCCTGAGAAGCACACACCACTGCCCTTGTGGTAGTGTTGCCAAAACATCACTGACTTTAATCATCAGGTGGGGGAGCATATAAACCCAAATTGAGGGGTAATTTGCAAAATATCAAAAAGTACTCTTCAAAAGTGTCCAGGTTAGGAAAAACAAAGACTCGGGAGCTGTTCTGGATTAACGGAGATGGAGGAGGTACAGTGACTAACTATACCTATGATTCTAGATTGGATCCTGGTCCCACAATAAGGACACTAGAGGGAGAGCTGATGAAATCTGCACGAGGTCTGCAGACCAGGGGGCAGTGTTAACTTCCTGGGTTCCACAACTGTACTCTTGTACAAAATCTTCAAAATACGCAGAGCAATAATTGACAGAATGGAAGGGAGAAATAAATTGTTCTCCAGGAACAGAGACTTCCATACCCCACTCTTAGTAATGGTTAAAGTGACCAGACAAAAGATAAACAAGAGAGGACCTGAGCACCACAATAAACCAACTAGGTAGAACAGATATATAAAGAACACTGTGCCAGACAACCGCAGAATACACATTCTTCTCAAGTGCACACAAGACAGTTTCCAGGACAGATTATCTGCGAGGCCACAGATTAACTCTCAGGAGATTTTTGTAAAGGGGGTAAATGAGAAATCTCTGAAACTTTGGCTCAATTTTGCTAACCTAAGACTGCTCTAAAAAAGTCTATATATTTTTTTGAACAAAAAGAGAGAGAATCATACGAAGTATCTTTTTTTTGACCACAATGGGATGAAGTTTGAACTCAATGAAAGGAAAACTGGAAGATTTGCAAATTTGTGGAAATTCAACAAATTCTTTTAAATAATCAAGGAAAAAAATCATAAGGGGAATCAAACAATACTAAGATATGAATCAAAATAAAACCACAACATACCAAAACTTAAGGAACTCAGGAACAACAGGGCTTTGAGTGAAATTTGTAACTCTAAATGCCTTACATTTAAACAGAAGAAAGATCTCACATCAACAGCATAACTTCACAGTTTAAAGTAGAAGAAGAACAAACTGAACCCAAAGCAAAAGGAAGAAAAAATAAACACCATGGCAGATAAATAAAATAGAGAATAATGGGAAAATCAATGAAACCAAAAAATTGGTCCTTCAGAAAGACCAACAAAATTAAATCTTTAAGTGGACTAAGGAACAAAAAGAGAAGACTCAAAATGAGAAAAAAAAAAAAAGTGGGGACATTACCAATTTTACAGAATAAAAAGGATTATAAGAGCACTATGAGTAACTGTACACCAAAAAAATCAGATAATCTAGATGACACAGACAAATCCTAGGGCACCTGGGTGGCTCAGTTGGTTGGGGTCTGCCTTCGGCTCAGGTCCTGATCTCAGGCTCCTGGGGTCATGTGTGCTCCTCTCCCTCCGTCTCCCTCTTTCTCTGTCCCTCCCCCCAACTCGTGCTCATGTGCATGCTCCCTCAAGTGAATAAATAAAATTAAAAAAAAAATTAAAATAATAAACAAATTCCTAGAAAAACAAAACCTACCAAGACTGAATCCCAAAGAAATAGAAAATCTGGTAACTAGTAAGGAGTTTGAATCAGTCACTGAAAATCTCACTCCTGAATAATCAATGAATCAAAGAAGAAATTAAACAGGAAATAAAAATGTATCCTGAAACAAATGAAAATAGAACATACCAAAACTTATGGAATACAGTTTTAAAAGGGCAGTTCACAACAAATGCCGACATTAAGAAGATCCTAAATAAACAACTTAACTCTACACTTTAAGAAACTAGAAAAAATTAAGACAACAAAAAAAAACTGAGGCTAAAGTTAGAAGAAGGAAGAGAGTAATCAAGATTGGAGAAGAAATAAATGAAACAGAATAGGAAAACAATAGAAAAGATTAACTAAACTAAGAGCTGATTCTTTGAAAAGACAAATGCAACTGACAAAATTTCAGCTAGACTAACCGCAGGAAAAAAGATAGAGGACCCAAATCAAAATTATAAATGGAAAAGGAGACATTATAACTGACACCACAAAAATATAAAGAATCACAAGAGGCTACTATGAACTACTATACACTAACAAACTGGATAATCCAGACGAAATGGAAAAAAATCTTAGAAACATACAGACTACCAAAATGGAATCAGGAAGAAACAAAAAGTTTCAATAGTAATTATGAGTAAGGAGATTGAATCAGTAATCAAAAATCTCCCAATGAAGGAAAGCCCAGGATGAGATGCCTTCATTGATGAATTTTACTAAACATTTCAAAAAGAGTCAATGCCAATCCTTCTCAAACTCCTCCAAAAAATGAAGAGGAAGGAATATTCCCAAACTCATTTTAGGAGGCTAGCAGACTCTTCAACCAAAGCCAGTAAAGGACAGTATCAGAAAAGAAAACTATAGACCAATATCTCTGATGAATACACCTGCAAAAACTCTCAATACAATTCTAGCAAGTTGAATTCAGCAGCACATTAAAATAATCATTCACCACGATCTGTTTTGATCTGGGATGTGACGGAGGGAGTGCAGCATGCACATCCCAGGAGCCTGAGATCATGACCTGATCTGAGATCATGACCTGATCTGGGATGAAAGGATGGTTCAACATCTGCAAATCAATGTGACATACCACATTTATAGAAAGACCAAAAAAAAAAAAAATCCTATGATCTTCTCAATAGATGCAGAAAAGGCACCTAACAAAATTCAACATCTGCTCATAATAAAAAATCTTAACAAATTAGGTATAAAAAGAGGATAACTCAACATAATAAAAGCCATATATAAGCTCACAGCTAACTCTATACTCAACAGTGAAAGGTTCAAAGTTTTTCTGGTCCCCAATCTCACCACTCCTATTCAACAGAGTACTAAGAACTCCTTGCCAGAGCAATCAGACAAGAAAATGAAATAAAAGGCATCAGAAATGGAAAGGAAGAAGTAGAACTGTCTCTATTTGCAGATGACATAATTTTAAATGTAGAAAATCCTAAAGACTCCACAAAAAAAACCTGTTAGATCTAATCAACAAATGCAATAAAAGTTGCAAGATACAAAATTAATATACAAAAATTGGTAGCATTTCTATAAACAATGAATTATCTGAAAAATAAAACAATCCCGTTTACAATAGCATCAAAAACAATAAAATAATGGGGAATCACCTTAACCCAGAAAGGAAAGATCTCTACTCTGAAAGCTGTTAAGACAACGATTTAAGAAATTAAAGATGGAAAATAAATGGAAAGGCACCCCACATTCATGGACTGGAAGAACTGTTAAAATATCAGTACTACCAAAAGCCATCCATAGATTCAATGCAATCCCTATCGAGATTCTAGTGGATTTTTTTTTCTAACAGGAGTGCAAAAAGCCATCCTAAAATTTATATGGAACCACAAAGACCTCACCTCGCTGAAGCAATCCTAGTAAACAATAATAAAGAGTGAGGCATCACATTTCCAGATTTCAAGTTACACTACTGAGCTACAGTAATCAAAACAGTATGGAACTGACATAAAAACAAACAGATCAATGGAACAGAATAAAAGTCCAGAAATAACCCCAAGTATATGTGGTCAACTAATACTCCAGGGAAAAGATGGTCTCTTCAGTAAATGGTCCTGGGATAATGGGATAGTCACATGTAAAATAATGGCACTCTACCCCTATCTTATACCTCACCCCAAAATTAAGTCAAAATGGATTAAAGGCTTAAATGTAAGACCCGAAACCATGAAATTCCTAGAAGAAAACACCCATAAAAAGTTCCATGACTTGGGTCTTGGCAATGATTTTTTAGATACGACATCTAAAGAACAAGCAATAAAAAGAAGTGGAACTCTATCAAATTAAAAAGCTTCTGCAGAGCAAAAGAAATAACAAAGTGAAAAGAGCCTAAAGAATGGGAAAAAAATATTTGCAAACCATGTATCTGGTAAAAAGTTAATATCCAAAATATATAAGGAACATATACAATACCAAACCCCCCCCAATAAATCCAATTTTGAAAGATGTACACATTTCCCCAAAGACAGACAAATGGCCAAAAGGTATATGAAAAGGTGTTCAACATCCTAATTATCATGGAAATGCAAATCAAAACCACAATGAACTACAGCACCTCCCACCTGTTAGCATGGCCATCATCAGAAAGATGTAACAAATGCTGGGGAGGATGTAGAGAAAAAGGAACCCTCACCGCACTTTAGTGTGACTTTAAACAAGTATAGCCACTATGGAAAATGGGGGACCCTAAAAAATGAAAAACAGAATTACCAAATGGTCCAGCAATCCCACTTCTAGGTATTTACCCAAGGGAAACAAAAACGCTAATTCAAAAAGGTTACCTGCACCCCAACGTTCACAGCAGCATTATTTACAATAGTAAAGACACAGAAACAATGGAAGCATCTACTGATGGATGAATGGTGTATACATATACAATATATACAACAGAATATTATTCAACCACAAAAAATGAGGAAATCTTGCCGTCTATGACAACATGGACGGACTCTGAGGGTATTAAGCTAAGTGAAATACATCAGAAAGAGAAAGCTAACTATGGTGTGATTTCACTTATATGTGGAATTAAAAAAAAAAAAAACCTCACTCAGAAAAAGAGATCAGATTTGTGGTTACCAGAGGCAGAGGGTGGAGGGAGAGGGTACTAGAGGAAGGTGGTCAAATGGTATACGTGCCCAGTTGTAAGGTAAGTACTAGGAGTGGAAGTATAACAGGATGACTTCAGTATACTGCTGTGTGACATGTATGGGAGCTGTGAAGAATTCTCATCACAGGAAAAAATTTCTATTTTTGCTCTTTTTGTTTCATCTCTATGAGATAATAAAGGCTAACTTAACTCACTGTGATCATTTCACAATACACGTATATCAAGCAACTATTACTGTACACCTTTAACTTACATAGTGACATTTCTCAGTTACATCTAATAAAACTGGAAAAAAAAATTTAAACACCTCCCCAGAAAAGCAAAGCCTGGGTCCTGATGGCTTCACCAATGAATTCTGCCAAACATTAAAAAAACAACTGTCTCAAACTCTTCCAAAAAACTGGAGGAGGCAACACTCCCTAATGCATTCTAGGCCAGCACTGACCTGTTACCAAAGCCAAAGACACAGATGCTATAAGAAAACTACAGACCAATAAATTTCCTTTATGAACATGGATGTAAAAATCCTCAGTAAAATACAGCAAACTGAATTCAGCAGCATATTCAATGGATATAGACAACAACCTATCAGGATTTTATCCTAGAATTTGAGAATGACTTCACATATGAAAACCAATCAATGTTACATTAACAAAATGAAAGGGAAAAAATATATAATTTCAATTGATGCTGAAAAAGCATTCGACAAAACTCAACACACTTCCATGAACTCAGATAAAACTTCAAGAAACAGGGGAGCCTAGGTGGCTCAGTTGGTTAAGCGACTGGCTTTAGCTCAGGTCATGATCCTGGAGTCCTGGGATCAAGTCCCACACTGGGCTCCCTGCTTGGCAGGGAGTCAGCTTCTCCCTCTGACCCTTCCCCTTCTCTTGCTCTCTCTCTCATTCTCTCTCTCTCTCTCAAATAAATAAAATCTTATAAAATTTTTTAAAAAACAAGGAATAAAAGGGAACTATGTCAAAATAAAAACCACATATGAAATATGAAAATATAAAAAACATCTTACTTGGTGACAAAAGACTAAAAGGCTTCTCCTCAAAAATCAGAAACAGAAAAAGATGCCTACTTTTGCTAATTCTAGTCAACACGATACTGGAAGATCTAGCCAGCGTAATTAGGCAAGAAAAAGAAGAAAAGGTATCAAATTGGAAAGAAAGAAGTAAAATTATGTTTGCCAGTGATATAATCTTACAAGTACAAAAGCCTAGGGATTCCACAGAAACAAACCCTGTTAGGACTAATAACCAAATTCAGCAAAGTAGCAGATTATAAAATCAACACACAAAGTTAATTGTATTTCCATATGTCAACAAGGAAATTCAAAAAAGAAATTTAAAAATTCCATTTGTAAAAGCATTAAAAAATTTTAGGATTTAACAAAGGAGATGAAAACTACAAAACACTGCTGGAAGAAATTAAAGAAATGTAAATAAATAGAAAGATACCCCATGTTCCTAGATTGGAAGACTAAGATCATTGAGATGTTATCAATAATACACAGAGTAATCTATAAATTTTAATGCCAACTCTATCAAAATCCCAATGACATTTTTTGTAGAAGCAGAAAAAAAATCCACCCTAAAATTCATATGGAACCTCAAGGGACCGAGAACAGCCAAGACAATCTTGAGAAGAACAACAAAGCTGGAGGACTCACACTTATGATTTCAAAACTTACTACAAAGGTACTGTAATCAAAACAGTGTGCTACTGTTTTAAAAGCAGATATACAGACCAATGAAACAGCCCCGAAATAAATCCTCACATACACAGTCAAATTATTTTCAACAAGGGTGCCAAGACCATGCAATGGGGAAAGAACAGTCTTTTTAACAAATGGAGCTGGGAAAACTGGATATCCATATGCTAAAAATGAGGTTGTGCCCTTTACATCATCAAAAATTTACTAAATGGATCAAAAATCTAAACATAAGAACTAAAACTATAATATTCTTAGAAAAAACACAGGAAAAGCTTCATGACTTTGGGTTTGGCAATGATTTCTTGGGCAGGAAACCAAAGGCACAAAAAATGATGAAGTTGGACTTCATCAAAATTAAAAGTTTTTGTGCATCAGTGAACACAGAGAAAAAAGGAAACCCACAGAATGGGAGAAAATACTTGCAAATCATCTATCTGATAAGAGATTAAGATCCAGATACTGAGAGAACTCCTAAAACTCAACAAAAACCACCCTATCCAAAAATGGGCAAAGGACCTGAACAGACACCTATCTGAAGAAGATATAGTAAGAGCCAATAAGCGCATGAAAAGATGCTCACCACCATGAATTGTTAAGGAAATACAAATCAAAACCACAATGAGATCCTACTTCAAACCAATTAGAATGGCTATTAAAAAAAACAACAACAAAACCCAAACCAGAAGGTAAGTTTTGGTGTGGATATGGATAAACGGGCACCGCTGGGCACCGCTGTTGGTAATGTCAAACGGTGTGGCTGCTGTGTAAACAGTACAGTAGTTCTCCCAAAAATCAAAAATATAATGACCATATGATCCAGCAATTGTGAGTAAATCTGAAAGGATTTAAAAATCTGAAAGGAGGGTCTTGAAGAGAGATGTGCACACTCACGTTCACAGCAGCATTACTCACGATAGTCAAAAGGTGGAAGCAATCTAAGTGTTCACTAATGGATGAATGGATAAACAAAATATGGTATGTAGTTATAAAAAAAATTAATCAGCCTTAAAAAGAAACTTCTGACATAGGCTTCGACAGTATATGTCAGAACTGCCAACAGCATGCTCAGTGAAACAAGCCAGTCACAAAAAGACAAACACTGCTTGAGTTCACTTACACTCGGTGCCCAGAGTAGTCAGATTCATTGAAAGAGAAAGTGGAATGATGGCCACCAGAGACAGGGAAGGTGGCAACCAGGAACTGTTGTTTAATGGGCACAGAGTTTCCATTTTGCAAAATGAAAAGTTGTGGAGTTTGGATGCGTAACAATGTAAATGTGCTTATTAACACTACTGAACTGAAACGTGCACTTAAACATGGTTAAGCTGGTAAATTTCATGTTATGGGCACTTCCTCACAATTTTCACAGTTAAAAACATTATAATTTAGAGATCTGCTATTTAAAATAGTCCTTCCTCCACATATTAGTTCCGAAGAGAATAAAGCGGTGTTTTATTTTGTTTTTTAAAGATTTTATTTGACAGGCAGAGATCACAAGTAGGCAGAGAGGCAGGCAGAGAGAGAGAGGAGGAGGCAGGCCCCCTGCTGAGCAGAGAGCCCGATATGGGGCTCGATCCCAAGGTCCTGGGACCATGACCTGACCTGAAGGCAGAGGCTTTAACCCACTGAGCCACCCAGGTGCCCCTAAAGCAGTGTTTAAAGGCAATCAACGGGCATATTATGTACATCTTCCTACAGCTGTAAATTTTCATATTAAGTCCCACGGTGCACCCCCTTTCAAACCACTACCACAGAGGAAGAGCTACGCATCTAAAACACCTCTTTCAATGAAGTCCATTCAACGAAATCACTAGATTTACAAAAATAAAGACAGTACACCACTGCTCTTTACTACACCTTCTTTCATGTTCACTTACTCTTCACTCAACAAAACCAAGCAGGAAATTGGCATCAAATTAAACACTTTTCATTTCAAAAAAGAAAAAAAAAATCTCTAGATTTAGCAACCACAAAAAGAAAGGCAGTAAAGAGCTAGAAAAGAGAAAGCGAACTCTAGGCGCAGGTGACTGTGTCATCCTAAACACAGCTCAGGACAAGGAGTGACACATCTTTGGCTCAGATCTGTCAGAGGGCACGTTAAGTTCAGAACTGCATATAAGATACTTAAATCACGTATTTTTGTAACAGCTATACTGAGGTAATTCACACACCATAAAACACACCCTTCTAAAGTGTGTCATTCAGTAGTGTTCAGCGTATTCCCAGTGTTGGGCAACTGTCCCTACCATCTAATCGCAAATCACTGTCCTCACCCCCAGCAGAAATCCCATGCTCACTCCCCTCTCTCCTCCAATCCTTGGCAACCACTAATCTACTCTCTGTCTCTTCGGATTTGCCGATCCGGGACATGTGCACAAATGGAATCATGTAGCACGTGGCCCGTGTGCTGGTTCTGGGCGTCACCCACTTCGCAACGCGTACCAGCACTCCGTTCCTTTCGGTGGCTGACCGTGCACCCATCAGTTGATGAGTATTTGTGTTGTTTCTACTTTCTGGCTATTATGAATATTACCGCTATGCCCGTTTGTGCACAAGTTTCTATGTGGACATTTGTTTTCAATTCTCTTGGTGTGAAACTGCCAGGTCAGACAATAACTCTACACTGAGCTTTCTAAGAAACTACCGAACGGTTGTGCGCAGCAACCGCACCGCTTTCTGTCCCCACCAGCAGCGCACACGGGCGCCACTTCTCCAGGTGCTCCAGGCCGGCTACGGTCCGTGCTCCTGATTACAGCCCGGCTAGGGGGTGTGAAGGCGCATCTCACCAACGGTGCTGAGCTTCTTTCCATGTGACTTCTGGCTATTTTTATCTTCTATAGAGAAACTCCTGCTCAAATCCTTTGCCTGTTCCTCACTGGACTGTCTTTCTATTGCTCAGTTATAAAATTTATATACTCTAGATTCAAGTCCCTCGGCAGAAAAATGATTTGCAAATATTTCCTCCCATCCTGTGGATTGTTGTTCCACTTTCTTGATGGGTTCTGTGAAGTACAAAGGTTTTAAATTTTTATAGAGTTCAATTTATTTTTTTCTTTTGTGGCTTATGCTTCTGGTGCACATGTAAGAAAATTATGTATTTTAATATTAATCTGCGTGCCAGTAGGAGGGGAGTAGAGAAGAAATGGCATAAAATTAAAAGCCAAAGTAAGAGGATTATCAAGGACTTAAATTCAAAATCAATTTTCTTGCAACAAAAAAACCATAAATATAAATACACATAATAAAGTACTGACTCGCAGATACAAAAGTGATCAATCTGCTTAAAGTCTGAATGGCCTTTGCATTAATCTATGAGAAGTAAAAACCCCTCTGGGAAACGAATAAGTTAATAATTCTAATCACTGTTTAGGTACAATTTAGTTGCTTTAAGGATTCTATCTATAAAATGATAAATATTTTTAGACAATAGTCAGAAGCATAATTTTCTTATTTAAATGGAAACACTTACCTGCTAAGTAATTCTAGACCAGCAGTGTACTTTGGCAAACACGGAACAGTTCTGCCAAAAAACAAACAAAACAAAAAACCCACTTATATAATTAAAATTGCTTCTAATTTAGGCCAACTTAAAAAAATAAAAAGCAGGGCGCCTGGGTGGCTCAGTGGGTTAAGCCACTGCCTTTGGCTCGGGTCATGATCTCAGGGTCCTGGGATCAAGTCCCGCATCGGGCTCTCTGCTCAGCAGGGAGCCGGCTTCCCTCTCTCTCTCTCTGCCTGCCTCTCAGTCTACTTGTGATTTCTCTCTGTCAAATAAATAAATAAAATCTTAAAAAAAAAAAAAGCTACATATGAGAATTTTGACACTGTTAATTGTAATGTGGAATATTTGTAAATTACTAATGATAATTTACCTAAACTTTCAGAGAAATGTATTGCTTTTGTTCACAATTAAAATACTGTAATATACTATCACCCATCATTCTGCCCTACAGTTGGTTTTAGCACATAAGATAAACACCTTGATAAAAAGCTAAATAAGAATTTTTTTTAAAGATTTTATTTATTTATTTGACAGACAGAGATCACAAGTAGGCAGAGAGGCAGGTAGAGAGAGAGGGGGAAGCAGGCTCCCTGCTGAGCAGAGAGCCCGATGCGGGACTCGATCCCAGGACCCTGGGATCATGACCCGAGCCGAAGGCAGAGGCTTTAACCCACTGAGCCACCCAGGCGCCCCAATAAAAAAAATTTTTTTTAAATTTTTTTTAATGATTTTATTATTTGAGAGAGAGAGAGAGAGAGAGCATGAGAGGAGAGAGATCCGTGGAGAAGCAGACTCCCCGCTGAGCAGGGAGTCCGATGTGGGACTCGATCCCAGGACTCCAGAATCATGACCTGAGCCTAAGGCAGTAGCTTAACCAACTGAGCCACCCAGGTGCCCAAGAAAATTTTTTAAAAGCTCATAATCTCTAGGTTTAAAGTAAAATTTGGTCATGTTTTATGTATCAAAAAAAATGAAAAGTTGCACAATACTGTTGTTTTTTATATAAAACAGGTTACAGCCCCAGAGGCTCCCTTGCCAAGTACTGTTTCATTATTAATCTGCTTCTCAATAATGGAGGACTTTTACTTTGTGCTTAATATACAAAATGATTAACTGTGATCAAACAGTAACCACTGGCTGTCCAAGAATAAAACAACTACACCTCGCCATGTCCTCAGCCATTTCACAATTTTATCAATTTCCCGCATTACACAATTTATAAATACTGACTGCTCTGTAATCAGAGGCACTCAACAGACGTGAACCCCACTAAAGTAATCATGCTATTAGAACTAGAGCCGAAGGCCGTGTGAAATTTAAGTCACAGTAAATTAAATCTTAGCACAGACTTACCTTGGTTTGCTTTTTACTTTAGCTTCTCTTGACTTGTCACTTAGAGTCTTCAGCCTATAATTCAATAAGTAGAAGTTATCATATTTTTACAGCTTAAGAAATTTTTTTGCAACCATGAATTTCATAGTTCTTAAAATTTTAGATCAGATGAGCTAATTATTTTAGCAAGAATTCAGGACCTCCACAGACAAGCATTTGAGTGTTTACTGTATGTCACACCCCAAATAGAATATCTAGAGCAAACATCTTCATATTTTTTCTTCCCCAATCCCCTTTTTATAAATTATTCCTAAGTCTGATTGATCTAGAGAAAGGTCATTTACCTGGCATCAGTAGAAAAAGGAGTGATGCACACAGGTGAATTTTGTAGGTAACAAAGATGCCTAAGCAGCACATTTTAATAAAACAGGTAAGATACTAGGCACTCAAAGCTATTTGTGAAATTTTAGACACTGATCAAAAGTTTTCTTTAAACCTTTTTCTTTAAAGAGGACTTGGTATATTCTATTTTTAAAATTTTTTAATGTTTTTAAATTTTTTTTTATTAACATATATTATTAGCCCCAGGGGTACAGGTCTGTGAATTGCCAGGTTTACACACTTCAAAGCACTCACCATAGCACATACCTTCCCCAATGTCCATAACCCAGCCACCCCCTCCCCACCCCCAATAACCCTCAGTTTGTTCTGTGAGATTAAGAGTCTCTTATGGTTTGTCTCCCTCCCAATACCATCTTGTTTCATTTATTCTTTCCTACCCCTCAAAACCCCCACATTGCCTCTCAAATTCCTCATATCAGAGAGATCATATGGTAATTGTCTTTCTCCGATTGACTTATTTCGCTCAGCATAATACCCTCTAGTTCCATCCATGTCGGTGCAAATGGCAAGTTTTCATTTCTTTTGATGGCTGCATAGTATTCCTGTGTGTGTGTGTGTGTGTGTGTGTGTGTGTGTGTGTGTGTACACCACATCTTCTTTATCCATTCATCTGTTGATGGACATCTAGGTTCTTTCCATAGTTTGGCTGTTGTCGACATTGCTGCTATAAACGTTTGGGTGCACGTGCCCCTTCAGATCACTACCTTTGTAGCTTCAGGGTAAATACCCAGTAGTGCGATTGCTGGGTCACAGGGTAGCTCTATTTTCAGCTTTTTGAGGAACCTCCATGCTGTTTTCCACAGGGGCTGCACCAGCTGGCATTCCCACCACCAGCACAGGAGGGTTCCCACGAAGAGGACTTGGTATATTCTATTTAACATTTTCTGCTAACTCCAGGTCATTCTTATGAATATCACTGATGACTTTTCGTGGTCATCTCCTCAGAAGTCCGAGCTGGGAATGCCTTTTCATCTCCCTACCCGAAGTCAGTCTACGGTGATCTGAGGGTGTCTGGGATCCTGTGTCTCTTTTTTTTCTCGATTTAAATCTCCCACTCCCACCACTGGCCAACTTCACTGCTTCAGCTGCTCCCGCGCTACTGCAGCCTCCTCCCTCCCTGTTATTAGCTTTTTAAAATTCCTGGACTAGGAAACAGATAAATGGGCTAGAGATGCACAGAAAAATAAAATTAAATGGGCTCCTCCATACAGAGCATATGAAGTTCACAGACTCTGCACAGTTTATTTCTGCTTCTCTGGCCCATTTTCTTCTTCTTTTGGCTGCTGATCCTGTACCATAGAACAGAAGTTGCTAGAAAGTGAGTGCTACCTTGTGAGCCACTCTAATATCAGATGAGATATTACTGTTAAATGTTCTTAATGTGGCTATTTCAACAGATCTTTGTTTCTATGTAGAGTCTGAAACACAGGCCACAGTACCCCCACTAGCCCGAACATGCCTTTGGTAAAACAAGAAACCGGTGCCCCTTCTTCAAAGTGCTCGACTGCTCTCAGCTGGAAACCGAGACTGTCCAAGCTGACTCTCCCACGTACGCCCCCCGCGCCTGAGCCTCTCTGTGTAAGCCCAGACCTAGGACTCCATCCTTTTTGTCTGTAATGCCTGGCTAACCACCAGAAAGGGACTTAAAAAAACCAAAAACAAAAAACTGGAATGCCAGTTTCATACAAAAATTTTTACATTATTCTATGTTGTTTTTCAAAAACTAAAATACTGATGAGATGAGCTCTTTGTTGTTAAAAAGACTCTGCAATCTCTTTAATACAAAACTCATTTGTTTCTCTCTCTAGATGAGTCTAGGAGTTGTATTTTAAAAGTCTGAACTGTCCTAGAGAAACAATATAAATTTCGGGACACCTGGGTGGCTCAGTGGGTTAAGCGTCTGCCTTCAGCTCTGGTCACGATCCCAATGTCCTGGGATTAAGACCCACATCCGGCTCCTTGCGTGGCGGGAGCCTGCGTCTCCCTCTGCCCCCGCTCACGCTCTCTCTCTGTCGCTCTCACTCTAATAAATAAATAAATAAACTTAAAAAAAAAAAATTTCCAAGCTTCATCTTGGCAACTAGTAAATCCAGTTTCAACTAAGATTTAAATTAAGATTACGCAACAACTAGGAGAAGGTATTTTGACCGTCCCCTCTATCACCTCCACTCCAAAACTGAGAGAGGCACCTAGCTGTGACGTCCCAGCTAGAATTATACGAGGATGGTTATACGCAGTGGTACATTATACTCAAAATTATTTTAATAATTTTTTAGTGATCGAGGGCAATTCCATATAGTTAGGTATACAAGGATATTGCAAGGAACTGTTAAGATCCTTTCTGGACCATTCTTACATGGTCTGGCAAATCTGGAGGTTGGTATCTCAAATATTTACTTCTGAAATAAACTTTTGCTTTGTCAACTGTAATACATCAAATTTGGGGTGCTCCTCCACACACACCCCCAAAAAAGAAAAAATAGAAAGAAGGAATATCACAGGAAGCTGAAAATAAAATCATTGGAAGGGTCAAGGAGAGCTTCTCCACGTGGCTCCTTAACAGCCGTCTGCTTTAAAATTGGTCCTTAACCAGATGTAATGTGTGGAACTTATTTAATCTGGATTTGAACAAATCACCTGTAAAAAGGCACTTCGAAGAACAAGGAAATTTGATTATGGACTGGATCATTGATAATATCAAAGAATTGGTGTTAATTCTGTTAAGAATGATGTCGGGATTGCATTTATGTAATCTGTTTCTTTAGGGGTGCAAACTGATGGAGAGATGTAATAGACAAATCTGAGACTTTTACAATGACCGGAGAGACACATCACAGAGTACTAACCACTATACAATCACAGCCGTGACAGGAGACTAAAGGGAAAGTGGCGACACTGGACAACTGGACAGAGAAAAAGGGACAACTGTTGGATCTCAATCATGGATATGCCCCGTCAACCGGGTGACTCTATTTTTTATATGTTTGAAACTTTGTGAACATTTTTGTAACAAACACAGTCTTTTAGACATTCACCTCTTCTCATCACACCTTCTCAACATAAATCATCCATGCGCCAAAATTCAGAACAGAAACTGATGGAGAAAACAAGGAAGCCGGAAGGAGGTGGGAAACAGTGAAGAAGGTTGAGGAGAGGAACACAGACAAGGGTCACAAGGACTATTATTCTTAGAGCTGAAAAAGTGAGGTCAAGTGTATATAGATATTTGTGTATGTATGTATATATATATTCATAGACACACACATACCTTAAGGTCAGGTATATTTAACAAGTAACAAAAAAAGCAAAAAAGTCCCTTCTAAAATATATACTCAAAACCTAGAATTCAACCAAAAGCAACATACTGTTTTTATTGGGTACTAATTCTACTTCAAGTTTCTCATGGTGATTCTGTGCTGGGAACAACACGCTGATGAAAGCAATTTAATGCCTCACAAGTCAGGACTCACTAAGAGGGAAATACTGATTTGGGTGTAATACTCCAGTTTCCACAAACATAAAATGGTGGTATAATACTGACAGTAATGATTTGCCACAGGAATTAAATAAAAGTCCACATACGACTTTGTCAGCATTCTGTAAACAGAACTCACTCACATAAAAAGTATAGTAAGAATTATCTCCGCCAAGAAAGGTAAGAACCTCCGTACATTATCAGGCCCAGGCCAAATAAAGTGGAGGTTCCTGAATGCACCAGTTTCCAGAAAAGGCTTCCCCACCGTTCCCAGTCTTCTTCCGAAACCCACACAACCCCAGGAAGACATAAGCGCTGCTGTGTGACTACCAATTTAGACATAAGTGAGCACCTAATTATCTTCGGCCAAAAGCCACTAACCTCAAATTTGTCCTAAGGCTTCAACAATTTATTTTCAGGTTGTTTCAAAGACTTACATACTGATTTGACAAGAGCACACTTATTTTTAAAGGCTGTGCAGAAAATATTAAAATGGGGGCATCCTCCTAAGACATGGAGGTGATTAGGAGAACTGCCCCACAACAAGTTTACAGAGAAGCAGATCAACACAATGACCTCGGGAGCTCCGTAATGAAAGGTGAGCAGGAAAGGCGCTTTCTCTAGCTGACGCAACCTCACCGGGGGACCTTAATGGCATTCCTTTGTGCTTCAATTTCCTAATCAGCAAAGCTCATCAGCGACTGTGAAAGCTCAGGATGCAGAACACCACAAAAACCTATCAATGAGCAGATTTTGTCATTAAGGTTCAATTCCTTTAACCATGTACGAGTCCCCATTATTCTGACTTTAAATTCTCCTTACAAAGACAAATCCAATCTACTGGTTTTTTTCCCCCGTGAATGTTCGTCATTTTTTTTTCCTTCAAAAACAAGACCATGATAAGACAGCATCGATCACACTTAAAAATACACATGACCTGGGGTGCCTGACTGGCTTAGTCTCTTGAGCATCTCACTCTTGATTTAGGCTCAAGGCATGATCTCAGGGTCTGGGATGGAGCCCAGCACGTCAGGCTCTCTGCTGGGCAAGGAACCTGCTTAAGATTGTCTGTCCCCGGGGTGCCTGGGCAGCTCAGTGGGTTAAGCCTCTGCCCCTGACTCAGGTCATGGTCTCAGGGTCCTGGGATCGAGCCCCACATCAGGCTCTCTGCTCAGCAGGAAGCCTGCTTCCCCCTTTCTCTGCCTGCCTCTCCGCCTACTTGTGATCTCTGTCAAAAAATAAATCTTTAAAAAAAAATTCTCTGCCCCTCCCCCCACTCGTATCCTGGCTTTAAAATAAATTTTTTTAAAGATTTTATTTATTTGACAGAGAGTCTGCACCCAAGCACGCACACACACAAGTTGGGGGAGCAGCAGAGGGAGAGGGAGAAGCTGGCTCTCCACCTGAACTGAAGGCAGACATTTAATGGCTGAGCCACCCAGGTGCCCCTAATAAATAAATAAATCTTTAAAAAAAAAAGTACACATGACCCCTCAGCTCTGGAGCCTGAGAGAGTCACACAAAAGCTGCACAAACAGGAAAGGGAGAGGAATGTAGACCATCTCTATCCTAATTAACCCCAACTACACCGAGTCAGTGCTGACCTGTGCCCTAAGCGTTTCACTCGTCTCCCCCCATCCCTCACCACTGGTCCTGCTGTGGTTTTATTTTATCTGATTTGCCCATGTTTTCAACCTAGTTAATGCCTATATGGTAAATCTCAGCTTACAGCCGGGAATGACCATAAGACAGCAGACTTACTCATTTTCTAAGAAACAACATCTTGGCAGTTAGCTCTGTGTATAAAGTGTTTCACAGTCTTAATTGCTTCTTCAAGGTCAACCCCTAAGTGATCTCACACAACAAATTCACAGCCAACCCCCCTTCTCTTTCAAACTGTTCTGAGGGGCACCTGGGTGGTTCAGTCAGGGAAGCCTTTGGCTCCGGTCTTGATGGATCCCGGGTGCTGGGATCCAGCCCAGCATCGGGTTCCCTGCTGGGTGGGGAGCTGACTTCTCCTTCTCCCTCTCCCCCTGCTCCTGCTTTCTAATAAATTCTTTTAAAATCTTAAAAAAAAAAAAAAAAAAAACTATTCTGAAATTCTTCTGTTTGTAAATGACATCATTTATCTAAGATACTCGAGTTGACATCGTTAATTTCCCCACCATCTTCCTTTCTTACATTTCACTGTTTACAAATCCCCCGGTGCCTGTCCTGTCCATTCCCTTGAGAAACTGCTACCAGCACCACCATACCATGGTTCCCCTGGCCCGTAATTAGAGCCTCCTAAACACTCTCCCTGTTCCCCATCGCCGGCTCTTCCATCACACAGCCTCTCAAATTTCTTCCAGAAACGCAGGCTCACGCTGCTCCCTCCACAAAAACCTTCCAAGACTCCGTCAGGACTACCCCAACCCCTTTAACCTGCTTTACTGTTTGCAACGGTTCCTATGGCCTTCCAGATACTGTGCCTCCAGCCACAAGAGCGAGCCCAGGGACACTCACTGCTGCCTGCTGCGTTCTCTGCTCCATCCCTGGCTCCCAGAAGATGCCTGTCACACAGTAAGTGCTCAGTAAGCATTTGATAAATGAATGAATTCAGCAACGGGCTGAAGATCTTCTCTTAGTCACTCAACTTCCCTCTCAGCTTCCTCTCCCACAACCACTTCTGTCTTGGAGATGCCCTCCCTCAAATCTGTTACAACCCCTCCTCATTCTTCAAGGCCCAGTCCAGAAGCCACCTCCTCTTTGAAGCCTTCTGCGATGCTTCCTTTTGCAAAAATGAAGGACTCCTCACTTTGGGCTCACACAACGCACACATTCACTTGTATCTTTACTGTTCTGTTCCTCCTTCCTCCCTTTACATTTTCCCAGGACTTTGTAGCCCCAGAATCCAGCCAGACACACACACACACCGATTAGTAAAGAAAACTGAGCACATGGCTTACATTTTTTTGCTTTTTAATGAAATGAGAAAGAGCTTCTGGGAAAAAGGACACGTCTGAGTGCGTCACCTAGTAGTGTCTGACACTTAGTAGGAACGCAGTACATACTAACTTAATCAGGTCGAATACTGAGACTCTTTCCATGCTTATTAAAAAGGTGAGTAATCCCGGAAGAGTCAAGATTTTAGGCAAAATCTTGCCATTTTAGCACACTATGAATTAGATTATTCGAGCCTCTCCTTCCAGTGGATTTCGATATTATGGAAGGGCAGCAGAGAAAATGAGTCTGCGGGGCAGGGGTAACCTCGCCGGGGTAAACACCCACCCTTTGGCTGCAACAAGTTTTCTATCCCTACCTGCAAGAACCCAGAGCAAAAAAACAGGAAACACCAGTCGGTGACAGGCAGCTATAAACCTTCAGTAAATCTGATTATCAATTCCCTGAGGGTCCTGCATTCCTGACTACTTCATTCCTGAGGCTTTCCGTCCTACCTGCTCAGAAGGTAAAAACCAAACACCAGAGTGGATTTGAAGTATGTTCTTCATTATTTCCCAAAGTTTCCCTCGGAGCTCAAGCCGATCCCTAAAAAGTGCATGTTCTACGTGAACACCCCAAAAGGCTCGAAGAGTTCTGAGTAGGTTAAATGAAACTAGGACTCAAGAAGGGTGAGGTCCCAAACCTCACTCCTGTGGTCCTTTGGACCAGCCAGCCAACCACTTAAGTCAGAAAGAACATGATATAATTTCCAGGTTTATCTCAATTTTGGCATAACTATTATTAGGAGTAAAAATTTACAAAGGGGAGCCTGGGCGGCTCAGTTGGTTGAATGGCTGCCTTCAGCTCAGGTCAGGAACCCTGAGTCCTGTGATCTTCCTGCTCAGCGGGGAGTCTGCTTCTCCCTCTCGGCCCCTCCCGCCCCGTTTGTGCACTCTCACTCTCAAATATAACCTTTTTAAAAATTATAAAAATACCCCAAGTCCATGGACAACTTCTAGTCCCCACCCCCCACAGGCCACCAGCATCTCTAGCCACTGTCCCAAACTGATCTTAAGTTGCATTTTTTTTTTTTAAAGTCTGCATGGAAGGTGGAAATTCACTGTGTTCAGACATGCTTTTATCACTAATGTGACATTCTCCTGGGAGACTGATAAAGCTAAGCCTCTTTTCTTAAAAAAAAAAAAAAAAAAAGTAGATTTTCCTACATTTTAAGGTCCAGTTCCATGAACTTTCGGAATTTGAAAATGAGCAGAAAAGCTGAGAGGATGGCACTCTGGGCAACTGGAAAGAGCAGCTCCCGCAACACTGAAGGAACACAGAAACCCACCAGGCCTTCCTTCTACTCATTCCCTCGGGCAACCCAACACTGCAAGTTTCCAATTCCTTAGAAGCACGCTGCTCCAGTTTCTTCTACACGCACTAACACCAAGTGTTCTAAACGAGTATCAGGTGCAGCTGGGTAGTTTTGGGAGGTGAGGGCCATGTAGCTTTCACCTGTGAATTCCCCTGAGCCTTCATGTAATACACACGTCTGCTGATTAATTTCATCTTTCCTCAGCAAGGCAAAATACCCAGTTACGTAAAATAGTTTGATCGCCAGCTGAATACAGAGTGTTTACCAAAGTTAATTAAGAGGATTCTTTCTTCTAAGAGTCCTATAGGAATTTGTGAACTGGACAAAAGGGAACATCAGAGTTCAGAGCAGCCAGTCAGCGGCAAGGCAGACCTCACCTGGAAAGGAGTGATTTCTCTGCCAGGTGACAAGCTAAGTGGCACACAGTGACCAGGGTGTTTGTCAGTTGACAGCGGCCAGTACAGGAGGGAGCCAATCAAGTGTCTACATGGACTGACAGCCCTCTCAGGACATCTAATCCCAAAGTGGCTCCAGTCTATGATAGGGTCAAGAAGTCAGTTTCCAAGGGACTCTAACCAGATCTCAATTCTCTTCCTAACTAAACCCTAAACGCAGTGTCCAGACCTCCCAGGATGGTTTGGGTCCAGAGTCTACATTCCTAGTTAAGTTTATTCCTAGTTAAGTTTAACCTTCTTAAGCAAAGATCATGAGTATGAATGGCAACTACACAAGGGAAAGAGAGAGTAACTACCAGAAGCTGGACCGTTACCTCCTCAAAACTCCTTCAACGTAATAAAAGGTGTACCAGGTGGGTTTATTTATGACCACTCTCATGCTCCAAGCAGACTATTCCAGAATCCCACTGAAACTCTTCGATCATTTACACCTGAAGTTACTTTTTCAATTTAAATGGGGGGGATGCAAGCGTGCAAAAACCCCCCAAAACAAAAAACCCATAAATCCATAAATTAATAACTCACAGAGAGTGTATCATATTCTCACCAACTACAAACCAAAATTATCAAAAATGATTTACATGGGGTAAGTGCTCCAGTATTTGCCTCAAATCCTCAGCATCCAAAAGGCAAACCACGTAAACATTTTTGTCCCATAAGACAAAATCTTAGCCCCATCTTTCTCAATGACAATTTAAAACCCTATGATCGAGGTGTCCTCATTCAGAAAATTCTCCGAAGGATTTGTATGATAAAGTAACAGACTATGAAGGTGACACCTTTTCTAAAGAAATGAAAAAATATGAATTAAGTACGAACTAGTAACAACAGATGACGCGGTGCTTTCTGTTCTACATGTTGTGTCTTAATGTCCATTAATCTTCACAATCCTGTTAGTACCATCTTGATCACCTCCGTGCAGTTGTGGAAACGGAGGCAAGACAACTCAAGTACTGTGCAAAAGATGGGAGACTGAGAGTCCGGGAGTCTGGCGCGGGAATCTGTGCCGGTGGTTCCCAAACTTCCCCGCGCCCCGGAATCAGCCGGGGGAAATCCTGAAAACTCATTACATCGGCAAGGGCGCCAGCCTGGGGTCGGGCGCATTCAAGATTCCCCGGGGACTCTAGGACAAGCTGGGGAACCGCTTGGTCTGCGCCTGTCACCATGACCTCGCTGTGAGCAACGTCGCCGTAGTTCTGCGGCTGTGCTCGCCCCACGAATTTCTTCAGCAAGGCGCCGAACCCGGGGCAGACACACAGGGCGCAAACAAAAGGGAGGGAAAGAGGCGGCCGGCCGGCAGCGCCGAGGGTCCGGCGAGCGGGGCGCCCCAGGACGCGGACTCGGGACGCGGAGCCGCAGCGCGCGCGACGGCGCCCGTGACCTCCGGCCTGGGCAGGGGGCGGAGGGCCCGGCTCCCCGCGACGCCGCGGGAGCCCGAGGCCCGAGCCGGCAGGTGCCTCGGAGGCGCAGGCCCCCGTCCCGCGGCCGGCGGAAGCGGGGGGCGCGCTTGCCCGCCACGTGACTGCCCCGCCGGGCCGCGCTGCCGGGACGGGAGCCCGGGCGTCCCCCGCTCACTCCGCGGAGGGAGGCGGAGCCGGCCGGCGGGGACCCAAGTTACTCAGAGCCGCCGGACCGACGCCGCAAAGTTCGTTCCGCTCCTCGGCCGGGCGGGGATGGGAAGTGCGGGGCGGGACCCGAGCGGACCGGGGCGCGGGAGGGCGGGAGGCGGCGTCAGGGGTCCCCGGCCCAGCCCCCGGGTGCTTCCCGTCCCCCACCGTATACCCACCCGGAGGTGAAATCCTGCTGCACGCTCAGCAGCCGCTCGCGCAGGGTCTCCAGCATCGTCGCCGCCGCGTCTCCTCCGCTCAGGCTTCAGGCCGCCGCCGCTGCCGTCGCCCCGGGTCCCCCAAGGCTGCCGCCACACCTGTCACCCGCGCGCCCCGCACACTCGCAGCCGACCCCGCCCCCGGCTCGGTCGGTGCCCAGCGCCGCAGCCCCTTCCGCGTTCCCGCCCCCAGCTCGCGCGCTCCCGCCCCGCCCCCGCCGCGCCCAGGGCCGCGCAGGCGCAGTGGGACGCGTCGGCCTCGGGTTGCGGAAAAGGGGCGGTTCTTCTTGTCCAGCTGAGCAAGCCACTGAGGCCCTGATGCCGTTTTGTAGCCCAAACCAGGCCCTCTCGTTTTTCTCCGAAACAGAACTGGCATCATGAGAAAATGTTTTCATCGAGGGCTTCGCTGAATGCAGGGCTGGTTTTTACGGTTTGGAAGAGATTTGGGTAAATTTCTTGGCAGCATGCACATCCCTGTAGCACCAGGTACAGGATCTGACCCCGCGGCTTTGCCCTTGGATGAGACAGTTAACTATTCTAAGCCTCGGTTTCTTCCTTCGTAAAATGGGAACGATTAATCAGCTGTTTCGACATCACCCTTTTCCACTTCGACCTTCATGATGCTTTTGTGCCCTCCATACCAAAGGAGATCGCCTTTGTCAGGTCACCGTGGACTGCCATGTTGCCAGTGCCATTTGTTACTTACCTGCCCTGATTTTTTTCTCGACCTCTCAGTGGCTCTCAAAGCAGTACCTTATACCATTTTTTAAAAATAATTTTATTTATTTATTTGAGTGGGGGAGAGAGAACATGTAAGCGAGAGCACAAGAGCAGGGGGAGGTTCCCTGCTGAGCAGGGAGAGCACAAGAGCAGGGAACCCCACCCCAGCTTCAATCCCAGGACCCTGAGATCATAACCTGAGTGGAAGGCGGAAGCTTAACAGACTGAGCCACCCAGGTTCTGACCACCCCCCCCCCACGTGCCATTTTTAAGACACATTCTTCTCTTGCCTTCTCTTGACATCCTATTTCTATTCTCCCTTCCCCTCCACTCCTGTTTCAAACAGCCGCTCCCAGGGCCCCATCACCAGCCTCCCGCTCTGCATGTGTGCTCTACCATGCTGGAAATTTTATCAAGGCACTCATGGACGCCCAACTCTTTATTTCCAGCCCTGTCCTCCTTCCTGCCCCTTCAATTTAGACCAGTTGCTCACTTAACATGTATGCAGTAGGCATTTCCAAGCCAGCATACCCCAAATTGAAGACCTGATTGCATAATCGACTCCTGACTTGCTCATTCCCCGGTCTTTTCCGTTTTAGTAAATAGCGTCACCATCCACCAAGCTGTTCAAGTTAAGTCACTCTATTTTTATTACTTCCTATCCACTCTATTTCTAAAGTATTCCTGGAACCTGCTCCCCTTTCTCCATCTTCATTATAATCACCCTAGACCAGGACACTGTCAGCTCATACTAGGAACACTGACAGTTCCCCTGATTCTAGTCTTTTGCCATCTACACCCCTGTAATCCATCCTTGACATGGCAACTGTAGAGAATTATCTTAAAGAGCGATCAGATCATGTTGCTCTCCTACTTTAAAGCCTTCAGTTGCTTCCTGTGCCTTCAGAATAAAATTCAAACTCCGTACTTGGCTTAAAAAGTCCTAAAATTTGACCCCTTCCTGATACTCTCTCCAAAGCAAGTACGAATTCGAACTGTGTGGGACCACGTACATGCATATTTTTTTCAATAGATACATTAAAAATTTTTTGGATGGGCGCCTGGGTGGCTCAGTGGGTTAAGCCGCTGCCTTCGGCTCAGGTCATGATCTCAGGGTCCTGGGATCGAGTCCCGCATCGGGCTCTCTGCTCAGCAGGGAGGCTGCTTCCTCCTCTCTCTCTCTCTGCCTGCCTCTCTGCCTACTTGTGATGTCTCTCTGTCAAATAAATAAATAAATAATCTTTTAAAAAAAATTTTTTTTTGGAGATATGTGACAATTAGAAGAAACCTGAAGAGGAAGCACATAGCCTAGAAATATCAAAAAAAGAAAAATTAGGTATTGTTGCAGGAATACAGTATTTAATACATATATAAAATAATCTACTATTTATATTATATTGATAAGGCTTCCAGCAAACAATAGACTATTAGTAGCTAAGTTTTTTTGTTTTTTTTTAAAAGATTTTATTTATTTATTTGACAGACAGAGATCACAAGTAGGCAGAGAGGCAGGCAGAGAGAGAGAGAGGAGGAAGCAGGCTCCCCGCTAAGCAGAGAGCATGATGCGGGGCTCGATCCCAGGACCCTGGGATCATGACCTGAGCTGAAGGCAGAGGCCTTAACCCACTGAGCCACGCAGGCGCCCCAGTAGTTAAGTTTTGAGGAAGTCAAAAGTTATATGTGGATTTTCAACTGCTTAGGGGATCAGTTCAAGGGTCAACTGTACTACTCACCTATCATGACCTTGTCATTTAAGCCATAGTAACCTTGTGTGTGTGTTCCTTGAAAACTCCAGGTTCATTTCCATCTTGAGGCCTTTTCACAAGCTCTTCTCCAAAATGTCCCAGTGTTGGCTTCTTTATGGCATTCAGATCTCAGCTTAAATATCAACCCCTTAGGTAGGTTTTCACAGATCATTCATGTTACCCACACAGTCACTTCCTGTACACGACCTATTTCTCAACTTAGTACACATCACTCTCTGGTAATTTATTTAATAATTATTAGAAAAAGTTGTTTATTGACTAATTTTTTTAGCATCATTTATTATAAATTCAGGGCTGGGACTAGGGTGAGGCAGGTAAGGTATTCACTTCAGGTGCAAAATTTAAGGGGAGCCAAAAAGCTCAGTATTCAAAATAAATAATATTTTAATGCAATATTTTAAAAAATCAGAATTCATACAAAAAATGTGATAAACAAAATATCAAACATAAACAGAAAATACTGATTGTTTTGTTGTAGGAATCAAATAAGATAAAGCATGTGGCTTATGGTTGGGGCAGCGGGGAACACCTCTTGCCCCCTCTGGATAATTTCTTCCCTGTGGAGAAGTCTCCTTCCACAGTGTAACACTCCAGGCCTTTCCTGGAGCAGAGGTGACTGTGTTGGTTAGTAAGCTAGGGACAAAGGAGCCCGGCCTCATCTTCTTTTCTTTATTGTGGCTGCAAATTTCCAGCAGAGAACACTCACTCCATTCCACAAGGACTGGCTGCCTGGTGAGGAGGCTGGGGCGACCCAGTTGCTTTCTGTGACTGGAGAGGCAAGCCTTAAACTGAGGTTCAGTAACAGGAATTCTGCTGGCCCATAAATATTACATAAGCCATGTGTTTCATCAGCCTTACCAGAAATGAAAGTGATGTTCTGGCCACTTTATGCTGACGCTCTTGTCTTATTTCTCGGTTGGTTCAGACAAGTAAGGGAGAGGGGTGCTGTCGCTGAGCCCTCCTCCAACCTCCCAGAAATGGGTACTGAGTAAGTGATCACATGATCAAGTCTATCGCGAAAGATGCCTCAGTATTTAGTTGATTTGGAAGCCACAGTTACTGAGAAATACTAAATCTTTAAAAAGTTTATTCAATTAAGTAACTACCTCTGCTCATAAATTGTCAATTTACTATTTCATGGGTTCCTACAAAGGACCAAATCAGAACAAAAGACTCTGCCCATCACTAGGAAATGGCTTTACTTGTCATGCCCAATCATTTTTGTCTTGACCACTGCATTATCAGTCTATGACACGTGTATGTCTCATTTTAAGGTGTTTTATGAACATTTTTAATCCCATCATGTCTGGTAAATCGAAAATCAGTGGAAGTTTTAAAAGGGCTAATAAGAAAGGACAATTATTAAGAAACAAGAGTAAGTTTTAGGAAATGAATGTAAAGAGAAAATGGCTATGGTCACACATGCTGTTTTGCAAGAATGATTAAGGACCAAGGTTTGAAGCATGTGCTATGTTGTGCTGATCTTAGTTAGGATAATTAGCCGAAAGCTAGAAAGATTGATTGGCAAAATGAAAACAACAACAATAAAGTTTTTAAGTGTAGTTAGAGAAGCAACATCAATATTAAAGGCTACTGGCCTCATCTTAATCCAGCAATTGGTTGAGAGTTGATCTGATATTTGCAAAGCACAGAGAAAGCTCTGGTTATAAAACATTTGGCACAAGCACAGAAGAACCTGGACTATTGCTTCCCTAGATCAGCAACATGAGTGTCAGGTGGAAGCTTGTAGCAATGCAGGTTCTCACAATCCCACCCAGACCTACTGAATCAGAATCCAAATTTTAACAAGATTCCCAGGTGATTCGTATTCATATAAGAAGTGAGAAGCACTCCTCAAGGACACTGGCCAAGGAAAGGGGTTCGCTGTCTCAATGGATTCTTCGAGTAGGGAGTGCGAAGTGAGAATCTGGTAGAATTAGAACCAAAGAGAAAGAGGCTATAAAAGAAGAAGCTATAGAACCCAGAATATGTCACACCGCTTTATTGGCAGTGGTCCTCTGGCGTAACTGAAAGGCACAGTAACCATGTGAATTACGGAAATCTTGGGTTTGTAAATCTACAGTACGCCAATATTAACTTATTTTAAGTTTTTACAAACCAAGCTATCCACATATTTTTGATATGTTAATTTTAAGTGTTTAAAGAGGTCAGAAGAAACCATTTAAAGGCTTTAATCCTTTCTCGTGAGGTAAGGATAGTTCCAAGAGTAAGGTGAGCTATGGAAGCTGGAAAGGTAACATCAGCATGGCATTTTGAGAAGGGAAGCAGAGATCCGAGCCAGAGAGAGGCAGCAGGGGAATTCCAACAGGAAGGAGCAAAGGTGAGAGCCGAGAAGGAACAGTGACGGGCAGCTCAGCTGTATTTATGTTTCAAAAAATGTATCACGCTCTAATGCCATGTAATCAGGCACCTAATCTCATCTTTTTGCTCAGATGAAAAAAAGATACTGCACAGTGCATTTGAGTAGGAAGCCTCTTCCTTTTTGTTCATCTGCATTTGGATCTGTATGACCTATGAAATATTCCGAAACCACCAAGTGAAGCCATACATCAAAGTGGAGAGGCTCTAAAAGGGTACAGGAGACCACGTGCTATCCTATACATAAATGGTCTTCCCTAGAAAAAAGTATTTTTCGGAAAGGACATCAGCTGCACTTCTTTGGATGGGAGAATTTAATTCACACGGACACTTTAGTAAGAATTAGCACAAACACACAAAAATGATTGAGACAATTATTACCGGTAGTTAACTATCAGCTTACTATAAGCTTGGGGGGGTGTGCAGAAGGGAGATCCTAACAACTGAAAAGGATTGCAGAGCAAAGCAAATATCACGTTCTGGTGCACAAAGAGTTCCTCTCTATCTACAGGAATTGTCCATGGCCCTGGAAGCTGATAATTAGAGAGTTCAGTAGGTAACTGGAAAGAGTTCTTTAAATGTGGTTGAACGGATGGTTCTCAACCGTGGCTGCACTTTGGAATCACCAGAGAAGCATTTAAAAAATACTTATTCCCCGGGCCCAACCTCTGGACCCTCTGATTTAATCAGTCGGAGGCACCATCTCGTCATCTGTGCTGTTTAAAAAGCTTCTGGGTGATTCCAATCGGTGGGTGCCAGGAACACTGAGCTAATAAGCTTCTGCAGGGAAAGGCAGCAAACACTCTTGCTGGCACAGCACCTGTGATCTCAGAATCCACCCAGCCCCTCCCTGTCTCCAGCACTGTAGGTGGCCGTCTTCCCCACCTTTCCCAGCATCTTCAAAGAGCCACCAGTTCCATCACTTTGGTTTGTAACATTGGGTGCATGGGCCTGAGCAACTCCGGGCT
Source organism: Neogale vison (assembly GCF_020171115.1). NCBI lineage: Eukaryota > Metazoa > Chordata > Mammalia > Carnivora > Mustelidae > Neogale > Neogale vison. Next base: position 138,309,351 of record NC_058091.1, read on the forward strand.
GGCTGACCCCACAGGCAACAGTGTGAGGGGCACAGGAGGCCCTCATCCGGGCATCGGTCAGGAGCATGGCAGTGCTCAGGCTGCCCCAAGGCCTGTGGTCTTTTGGTAGGGCTGTGTACACAGCCAACGGAGGAAAGCTCTGGAACCAGCTGCCTCTGAGACTTGGCCAGGCCGCCCAAGCTGCAAGGGTCTGGCTGCCCTTCAGGAAACAACAAACGCTCTGATGTCTTAAGCAGCTCTGAGCTGTCATTCCAGCAAAAGTGCTCCTGTCCCTTCTCCTGATGCCTCTTCCAGTCCTGTTGTCTCTGAATGAGCCCTCCGCTTCCATTTTACACTCTTTCTAATCTCCGCTCTCCCATATGATACTTACCACCTGATGGCTCGGCTTTCTCCATCTCTCTGTGTTCCCTTGCCTCTTGGTTTCTGCCGTTGCCACTGACTGCCCCCTCCCCAGGGACAAGAAAAAAGCTCTAAACGCCTTCATTGATCTCTCGTTTAACAGAGAATGCCTCGAACAGACAAATATTCCGAACCAACCTGCCTGACTCAGGCTAGATGTGCCCGGAGCCCCAGCACCCGTTCCCAACCCTGGCTACTGGGGCCAGGTTACAGGTCAAACGATAAAAAACAGGGGCAAGAACTGCTTTGGCCCCTCTCTCTCTCTTTTTTTTAATTGTGTCCTAAAAGGGGACTAGAGGAGGCTGTTTCCTAGACCCATTCAAGAGGAAATAAGCCTATATAAGCTAAATTAGCTATATAAATTTAGCTATATAATAATATATTATTAATAATAAATTAGCTATATAAATTTAGCTATATAAGCTAAATTAGAGACAATGTATCCAGTGTGTACCTGGTAGCCTTTTGCTTGTGTTGCTTCTATTTAGAGGTTTATACACAGTAAACAAAGTTTTCAAACACTGCCTTGTGATATGCTGGGAATCTCAAGGGAAGAAAAGAAAGTGGTTCTCACACGCACCAGTACTGGATTCCTCTGTTTCAACTCGTGTATTGTCTCTGCTTATTTTTCACACACCAGTAGAAGTGAAAGATGTATTTGTTGTCTTAATAAGCCATTTTAGAGACGGATCAGTCAGTTAAGCATATGACTCTTCATTTCTGCTTAGGTTGTGATCTCAGGGTCATGAGGTGGAGTCCTATGTTTGGCTCTGTGCTCAGCAGGAAGTCTGCTTGGTTTCTCTCTCTCCCCCTCCCCACACATGCATGTGTGTGCTCTTTCTCTCTCTCTCTCTCTCCCTCTAAAAATGAATAAATCTTTTTTTAATTGCTTTATGTTTTTATGTTCAGTTATCCACTGTATAGTGAAGAAGTAAATCTTTAAAAAAAAAAACCTGTTATATGCCAATAAAAGGTTGGAGAATATATTGAATTGTTCCTCCACTGTTGGTGTCCTGCTCCTGAGGGGGTCTAATGACTGTGCTGGCCCACTCTGACTTAGCCACCACTCATGACCTGGTGTTACTGGTGAGGAAACATGGCACAGAGAGAGGATGAACTAGCCCATGAAGGGCTTTTCATGAAACTTCCACTTTTGCAAATACAGGAAATGTCACGGGAGGGAAAAACCATAGCGGGAGCCCCATTCCTCCCCTTCCGGAGGCTGTAGTGAAGACAAGATACTTGGTTGTTACCAAGAGAGTAAGATGGACTGGCAGGGAGGGAGTCCAAGAGAACATTCCACGTAGCTATTTCCCCTGGCTTCCCAAAAGCCATCGCTCCGATCTGCAAGCCCTGAGTCCTCATGGTTTTCTGCAACTTTGTCTACTCAGTGAATAACTGTGAGGCTCCGCCTACTCGAGGCGTTCTACTGCATGCCAGGGACGCGGTAATGGTGCTGATATTATCTTAAATTATTATTATAACAACGACGATGTTTGTTATTTACTGAGAGCTTGTTGTGTCAGGCAGGGTTCTAAGCACTTCCACATCCTTTTTTGCCCATTTTAGAGATGAGGAAATAGGGACACGAGGGCACCAACGGACCCATGAAGAGCTTATGATCTAGAGGGGAGGGGACTGGTGCTTTATGTGTGACTGCGACCGCCCCAATGGAGGAGGACTAGCCTCGACTCTGCTTTAGAAGAAGGAATCACAAAGTGAGGCCTATCACTGGGGGCCATCTGGGAAATTTACATGCGGTGACATCACCACAAATTCCTGGAAGTTGCGTGTGTTTGGTTGGTGAGGCTGGACATTTGGCCCAGCCTTTCAGGGCCAGCTCCTGGCAAATCATACCTGGTTAGGGTACCTGGGTGGCTCAGTAGGTTAAAGCCTCTACCTTCGGCTCAGATCATGATCCCAGGGTCCTAGGATCGAGCCCCACATCAGGCTCTCTGCTCCGCAGGAAGCCTGCTTCCCCCCACCCCCGCCTGCCTCTCTGCCTACTTGTGATCTCTCTCTCTGTCAAATAAATAAATAAAAATCTTAAAAAAAAAATGGCACCTGGTTATATGGCAGCAGAGGGAGCTGAGCCAGGCAGCCTGATGGTGCAGCTCTCCATGGTTCCACCACGGCAGGGAAACACCTTCTAGCCTGGCAAGACCCTAGAAGGAGGGACTAGAGAAGACCCAGAGCCCACCAGTGTTAGGGGCAGAGCGGGGGAGGGGTGGGCCATGTCCACGCAAGACGCCTTTGCGCTCTGCCATCTGGAAGGGAGCCAGAGAGGGTTACGCGGCCCCTGGCTAGGATCCTGCAGCAGAGACTCGGGTCAGGGAGGAGGAGACTTCCCTTATGGGCCCAAGAGGTTTCCCCATGTCAATGTGAGTCAGAAACCTGGGTGGGGTGTGGAGCCTTGACTCTAGCGGAGAAGAAGGAGAGGAGGTAGGCTCAGGCTGGGGAATCCGTCCATCCTATTGACCAAACCAAAGCGCCCTGCTTCTGCCTGTAGTCACAGACAGTGGGGTCACGTCCAGGTCATCCCCAGCGTCACTTCCTCAAACTCAGAGGATTAAGGCACGCCTGTATGACTGCAGGAGGACAACCCGCATTTTGAGTCCCCTACATGGCACTGGGGTCTGGGCAGTCACACACAGCCTACTGATACTTACCCGTAGAAATGACGTTTCTGGAGCCCCCAGCCTCAGGAAATAGTCCCAAAGCCCATCTGACTTTCACTCAGCTCACACTATAAGAAGGATTTCTGGAGTCAGTTACACTTCTAAAGGATCTGTGATTGTTTGACTAGGAGGAACACAGAACAGGGTCCAAACAGTGGGGACAATGGTCATCGTGGAGCAGGTCTTCAAGGAAGAAGCATTAATGCAGCCCCATTTGGTTATGCAAATGAGTGCAGATGAATGCAAATCGGCATTAGCTGGCTCCCAAGGAAGGTTGAAATACAATATTTGGGGAGGTGAGGAGATGCACAGAATTGCAAACAGTCCATGGAGCCTGCTGAAGCGACAGAAGGACGCTAATCCCTTCCCTTTGGGAGCCATCCAACATTATGAAACATCTCAGACAGGTCAAGGTGGTCTCACAGAGGTCAGGGGACAGAAAGACTGTGGACTAGAGGGACCCAAGGGAAAGTCATCTTGGTAGAAAGGGAGGGGGAGGAAGCTGGGGAAGAGAGGTTTGCGCTGATCACCTGGGCCCATAGCATGGCCCCAGTTCTATTGGTGAAGGGCTAATCTGCGTACAGCAGGGCTTGTGGGGAAAGGGTGGGTGGGAAATGGTTGTGTGTAAGTCAGTATGTTTATGTATGTAACAGAGACCGGAATCATAGAGATGCTTTCACTGGGAGCCCAGAATGATTTTAGCACAGAATAAGCTGTATCCAGTAATAGTCATCCCTCTAGCCTCATGGGGGTGAACCTGAATTTTGACTCTAGCCAAATAAAGCAAGTCTAGCTCCTTGAACGAAGACAATCTCTGAGTTCTTTGCTTTATTATGAGAGGGAGGCCCGTACAGAGAGAAGAAAGCCATTCAAGTGACAGGTGGAGTTTGGAGGCTGACATATAATAATTTTACCCCAGGTTCATGAAGCAGGATCTCCTGGCATCTTAGAGTCTAGCCTTGAGGGAGTGGTAAGTCAGAAATGTGTTCCTGTGCCCATACCCCCTTGTTTGTACTCCCACGGGGCACAGTCTGGGAAACATGGGCCATACTGATTATTTTCTCTCTTTTTAAAGTGTCTTGTGTACTCTTAAGGGACCATAAACCATCCTGTCTTCATCTTTCAACGGAGAGCATCACTACTAAATGTAATACCTTATTGCATTTTCACGACTGCAGCCCTAAATAAAATCAGATCTGGGAACTCGTCTCACAGGCCAAATGGAATTCAGTCAAGGATCAGATCCAGCCTTCAAACTGGACCTTTTCCCCCTCTTTTCGTTGTCATTTCTTTATGGCTTTTTGCATTCGACACAAATGCATTTGACCCAAACCTGATGATGTCCTCAAGTGGGAGGAGAGTTTCCATTAACTCCCCCTTTCACAGTCATCACTAAATTTAACCTCTGATGTAAAGTCTCAAGTTCTTTGCCCTAAAAATAGTTCAGGGCTGGAATGGGAGTCGGAAGTGAAGATCAGAGTCAAGCTGTGACTTTAATCAATCAGAATTTGGTTAAATGCCAATAAATTCCCCTTGTCCTACCTGTGCCTTGTCTTCACATCTACTGTCTGGGGAGTAGGGGGTGTGTCCAGACACGCCACTGCTCTTCCCCATCAGACTTGGCCCCCATTAATGAACATGGAATAGCACAATCTCTGTTGGGGGCACTATTTGCCCTTTGAAAACTTCTAGAAAATTGGCCAGCTTTCCCTTGGAAATCTGACCTGATACAAATGTCCTTGGAACACTATTTTTGGAAAAGAAAACAAATATTAATTAAAGGCTTCCTGCCAACAATCTCAATAGTAGAAATGCAAAACTACAATGGTTTATGCTAAATATATCCTATTGAAAAGAAAGCTGAAGTTATAGCAGTTAAAATAACACATCAGTCATTTCTTCACAAAACTGCAATTTCCAGCACTTAACCTCCGCGCCACCCTCCCCCTCCCCCACCAAAGGAGGTTGGTCCATTGTAAAGCTCCATCCTCCCCTCTTGCCCTCCTGAGATGCAGGGCAGGCCAAGGCTCAGTGGAGCCTCCTGGAGAGGAAGATGGATGAGGTCAGGACCAGTCTGTGCTCTGGCTTTTGTTCTTCCTCCCTCTTGTGGTTTTATGTTCTCCTGGGCAGGCCGGGGAGTGGGAGGGCTGACCAAGGGAAAGGGGAAAGATGTTTCCCTTAACTAGGCTCCAATACAATCCTCTGCAGAGAGCCCCGGTCCCCCTCCCACCTCTCCGGTCCAACCTGGGTAACCAAACCTCTCTTTCCCTCTTAACCTCAGGTCACTGACGTGCTCTTGCCCCGAAGAGCACTCTGAGAAGCTCCCCCCGTCTCTCACTGCCGCCCAGGAGACTGACTGTACAGTCCCCTTGAGTTTGTTAAACCCTTGTTTATCTCTGTACTCCGCAGAGGCACAGGATTTGAGCTAGTTAATCAGTCAGACTAAATAAAGCCACGAGGCAGACATGATAAAAGCCATTGTGCATCCTTAAGGGCTTAACCAAATTACATGCGTGAGAGAGAAATGTTTGCTTGATGATGCAACTCCCCGGGCCGGATGGTTCAGAGTAAATCCCACCAACAAAATCACAGAGTATAAATGACATATTATAGACAGTGCCCAATCTATGAAAAAGCTGAGCTCCAGAAGTTTCTAAGTCAGTGCTTAGAAACCCAAGATGCATGTCTTCCCCAATCACAAGGTTGTAAGTGGTGACTTGGTTGCAAAGACTTTTCTGCAGAAGGTGGTTTAACCCTCAGTGTGGCCACATGAGAACAGAAGCCTGAGTTCCGAGTCTGGGAGTGGGAGCCACATCCTCTGGGGAGAGGAAGAGAAAGAAGTGCTCCTCCCAGGGTCCAATGCCAATGCCAGCCCTGACTGCCCTCCTCCACCGCAGATCCCCCTTTCTCCAGGGATCTGGACCTTCATTTGTCCTAAACACTGACGCTTCTCCTGGGTCAGCCCCAACTTCTCTAGGGCACCCCAAACCACCCACTTCCTTCTCCACCTCTTTACTCAAACCCTAGTCCCTCACGAAGATGAACAGAAAAGCAAACAATTAATTCGTCCAAACTAACATCTGATTTTCTAGCAGTCTTTTCCTTTCCATAAGTGCGTAGGTCTTTGGAAAAGACTGCTTCTGTGTTCGGGATTTCACCTGGCAATAGAAGTTTGGAGGATCAAATGGGACACGAGATAATAATAGATCTGTTTTTCTGAGACCTTGCCTCAGACTGTAATTATCCTTTTTTTCAACTCCTTGCCTCCTGAGACAAAACAAGTCACCACCTGCAGAACAGCAGCGTGGGGCTGTCGCCCCCCCCCCCACCCCGTGCCTGATTATTCTGCCTCAATGAGGCAGGACCGTTCATTTTCCCACTGAGAAATGAATCCTGCATGGTGATACTGACCTTTGTAACAGATCCGAGTTGCTCTGGGCAGTCTACCTTCCTATAGTTTCCTTGGGCAAAAGCACTCACTCATTTGGAGGAATTACCCCTCTCCTGTTGGATGTATTGAATGGGTTTTTCAATCATATTGGTCATCCTGTCTGTAGCCAATGGCTGGGCAAACCAACCCTGCACAGGCCAACTGCTGTCTTCCTCTTTCAACTTAGGCACAAAAAGACTAAGAAGAGTTGGAATGGTTCATCCTTTCCAGTGGGGATGTCCAGGTAAAACCATTTAGTAATGTCTGCTACTGCGGTCTTTGGAGATGCCGGAGCCTGTCCATTTTGAAACTGCCTTTCTCCATTTTCCTTCTGTACCCCAGTTTCCTTCCGATGAATTCCTTTCCATTCAATAACGGGTTTCTGGTGCTTGACACAAAACACCTGCCTGATGACAGCCCCGGCCTCCCCATCAGTACCATGAATGTGGGGATAAGACCTCCAAAGGATGACATGCTACTTATTCCACTGAAGGAGCTCCCTTCTACCCCAAAACTTATCCTAATACCCCAATCCCACAGTCAACCCTAGAAAGGCTTTGGGCCTTTTTGGTGCTTCCGTTGTTTGGTTTCTAAGCGTTTGAGAGAAGACCAGTGGAGGCTGGTTTGCCTTCTTCCCCGTGAATGGTGAGAAGGGTCTATCATCGCCTCCCACCTGTCTTAAAATCAGTCTCTTCACATTCCACTCCTTTCTAGCCAGCCAGGCTTCCTGGAATCACTTAGCAGATTTTATTGCATTTGTCTGCAAAGCTTTGGTTTTATTTGTTCACACAACTGAATCTGTCATTAGTTAAATTCCTAGCACTATAATAAAATAAACTGAAAAAGTTAAGGCCACGTAAGGTCCTGTTTTGCATCATTTCCCCATGAAGCTGAAGACAAAATGCTTGGGAGATGACACAAATCCATATAAGTGAAAGTTTCCTTAGCCCGCGTCTACAACTATGCTTGCCAGCAATCTCCCACTTGTTCAGCTCATCACTACAAAGCTCATTACCTGGACCTTTTGAAACTCCTGTCAACTGCCTGGAACTTCCGAGTGAGCTGAAGGTGTTTCCTGCCCAGTGTGTCTTACTGCAGTTACAGGCCAATGCTGGGATACAAGATTCGTTTGGAAACACTGGGATGCAAACCAGCTCAAGCTCTAAGAGACAGTGTAGGGTGAAGTCAAGAGCCAAATTCAGGTACTCTGATTTGAGGGTTATAGTGCCTCTCCAAGAAAGAAGGGACTGGATGATTTCATACTGAACTTTGCTGGCTTAATGTAGGAGGCTGTCGGTCACACTTAAATTCTCTATTCTTCATCAAAATTAACTGTAAAGTAGGGGCACCTGACTGGCTCAGTCAGAAGACTCCCAAACTCTTGATCTTAGAGCCATGAGTTTGAGCCCCACATTGGGTGTAGAGATTACTTCATTTCTTCATGATTCAGTCTGGAATGGTTGTGTGTTTCCAAAAATTTATCCATTTCTTTTAGGTTTTCCGATTTTTGGTGTACAATTGTTCCTAATAGTCTCTTATGATCCTTTGTATTTCTTTGTTGTCAGCTGTAACTTGTCTTTCATTTCCGATTTATTTGGTCTCTCTCTCTTTTTTTGTTGATGAGTCTGGCTAGAGGTTTATCAATTTTGTTTATCTTTTCAAAGAACAAGCTCTTAGTTTCAATAATTTTTTTCTCTTGTGTTTTTTTTAGTCTATTTCATTTATCTATGCTCTGATCTTCATTATTTCCTTCCTTCTATTAACTTTGGGCTTCATTTGTTCTCTTTTTAATTTCCTTAGGTATATTGTTAGATTGTTTATTTGGGATAACAAATTTAGGGTTTGAGATTTTATTGTTCCTGGAGCCAGTTCTGTATTGTTATGGACTTCCCTCTTAGGATTGCTTTTGTTTTATATAGATTTTAGAAAGTTGTGTTTCCATTTTCATTTGTCTCAAGGTATTTTTTTATTTTCTCTTTGATTTCTTCACTGACTCATTAGTTGTTCAGTAACGTGCTATTTAGGTCCCATGTGTTTGTGCTTGTGTATGTGTGTATAAGTGTGTGTATTTACCTTTCTTCTTCTTTTTTGTAATTTTTTTTTTTAAGATTTCACTTTATTTTATTTATTTGACAGACAGAGATCACAAGTAGGCAGAGAGGCAGGCAGAGAGAGACAGAGGAGGAAGCAGGCTCCCCACTGAGAAGAGAGCCTGACGTGGGACTCGATCCCAGAACCCTGGGATCATAACCTGAGCTGATGGCAGAGGTTTTAACCCACTGAGCCACCCAGGCGCCCCACAGCTTTCTTCTTGTAATTGATTTCTAGTCTTTTACCATGTGGTCAGAAAAGATACTTGATATAATTTCAATCTTCCTAAATTCATTGAAACTTGTTTCATGGCCTTATATGTTATCTATCTTATCGAATGTTCCATGTGCTTTTCAGGAAAAAAAAATGTGTTTTCTGCAGGTTTTTTTGGTGTATTATTCTGTATAATCTATTAAGTTTATCTGGTCTCTTTGGTTATTTAAGACTAATGTTTTCTTATTGTTTTTCTCTCTGGATGACCTACCCATTGATGTTGGTGAGGAATTAAAGTCCTTTACTATTACTGAATTACTGTCAATTTCTCCCTTTATGTCTGTTTATGTTTGCTTTATATATTTAGATGCTCCTATTTGGGGAGCATAAATATTTACTAATGTTACATGCTCTTATTGGACTGATCCCTTTATCATTATGTAATGCTATTTTTTTTTTTTAGATTTTTTTTTGAAGACTTTATTTATTTGACAGAGAGAGAGAGAGATCACAGGTAGGCAGAGAGGCAGCCAGAGAGGGAGGGAGAAGCAGGATCCCTGCTGAGCAGAGAGTCTGATGCGGGGCTTGATCCCAGGACTCTGGAATCATTACCTGATCCGAGGGCAGAGGCTTAACCCACTGAGCCACCCAGGCGCCCCATATAATGCTATTCTTTGTCGTTTGTTAAAGTCATTGTTTTAAAGTCTATTTCGTCTGATACAGGTGTTATTATTCCACCTTTGTCTCTGCTTCCATTTGCATGGAATATCTTTTTCCATCTCTTCACTTTAGAAGAGAAGGGTTCCCCATCCCCCAGGCTTTTATCTTGTTCTTTTGTTTGGAACATATTCCTCTGTCTCCTCATTTTGTTTGACTTTCTGTGTTTATTTCTATGAATTAGGCAGAACAGCTACCTCTACGGTCTTGAAGGAATTGCCTTGTGTAGAAACAACCCCTGTTTAGACTGTGTGTGCTCAGTGGCTTTCACAGGCCAGTCAGAGCTGGAGTGGGAGTGGGCATGTGGTCCCAGGGTGCACTGTGTCAGGCCACCTCAGTGAGATGGCCAGAGCTGGACCCAGACTCGGGGGGGGGGGTGTTCCTTTCTCTATATTTTTGATGTCAGCAGTTACTCCCTAATCTTTCCTTATCAGCTCTGTACATTTCTCCCCTTAAAAAGGAATATTTAGCATTTTTTTCTGTAACATGTGTATTACAATGCCTTGAGAAATTACTATGCTTTGGGAAAGAAATGAAAAGTTTTAGTCTATTATGATGATTCAAAACATTCATCCTGAACTTCCATGAGAAAAAGAAAATACACTGGTGTTGCTTCTTTGTGATATTATGAATTTACTATTTAAAATGCAAAATTAAGATATCTGAAATTTACTCTTCAAATAGGAGTACGTATATGAAAGTAAATCCCGATTATACAGAACATCGCTAGGGTGAAGCATGGGATTTCATGGCAGCCGATTTAAGTACATAACAGTCTTGATTTTCCAATTAAAGATCTGGCAGAAACACAAAAATAAGAATTGGCAGTTATCTGTGAATTTTAACTATTTGTGTTTTTTTCATGCCTGTTTCTAGAATTTTCTGACAGATATCAGTAGTTAAAGATAAAAAAGTGAGAGATGTAGTACTGAGAGGGTGGGACAAGCTTGGGCTTTGTTTACCTTGGGTTTGAACCTTGTATCTGCCATTGGCTAGATGAATGGCTTCGGGCCATTTCTTTAATGTATCTGAGATTCTGTTTGCCTGCCTGTAAAATGGAGATCCAGAATGCGGATGGCGCAGTGAGGGACTGGCTGGCTGGCACAGCTGCACGCAGAGCGGGACGAGAAGCCACAAATCCCTTCCTCCAGAACTTCAGAGGTAGAAAAAAAGATAGGTAATATTTTTATCCTGCAGTCCTCAGGAAAGCATCTATCCTTAGTATTTTCCCACATTAACAAGTAAGGGATAATCTTCAAGTACACAGATCACACTGAACTTGGAGCCAGAGACCAGCATTTGATTTCAGCATCCAATTGGGACTCCTGATTTTCTATACATCAGGAGAGAGAGAGAGACAGAGACACAGACAGCCGCACTCAGTTTCAAACCACGGGGAGGGCTGTTGTAAATATAAACAAGCCATCAATTACCTTTAAATGCTTCAGAGTCTTGTTCCACACAATAACAAGTATCGCAGAGGGAAAATGCTTGTAAAGTGTGAGACTTTCAATGGAACAGTCCACTGAAACCTGCAGTATTGTTACAACTGTATGATCTGGTGAGACCTGGGAAAGCAGTTACATTAGGAAGAGAAAACGATTTTAAAGCTAGTACATGCTTTGTGGTCATTGCACTACTTCTTGGGAGTCCGTTTCTTTTGCTCATTGCAACTATTATGCTTATAGGGGCTTATTCTTGACTTTGACCACAGGCAGCCTGGAAGACAGCTTTAATTCTACTTACTTGCAAATTTTAGGGAACATTGTCAATGTTTTCTTGAGTTGTTTTGCTATGTTAGGCCTGACTTGCAGTGTGGGTCAATCTGAGAGACAAGCAGCATGGTGGGCATGCTTAGAGCCAAGTGGATTTAATTCCCAACAGGCTCCACTGCCTGTGAGCTGTGTGACCTCAGGCAAGTCACTGAGCCACTCTGAGCCTATTTCTTCAACTCTTAAATAGATATAATAATACAACATCTTGCAGGAGCTTTGCAAACATTCAAGTTTTAGATATGTAAGGATGCAAAATACAGTTCTTGGAATATAATGGGTCCTCATAAATGTTTAGAAGTACACAGAACAGTCACTCATAAATATTGTTCATGAAATTAAAAAAATCAAAAGATATATTATACTAATGTTAACCCACCCACATTACAGATGATTAGTTTGGATTCAGGATGCAAACCAAAACATCTTGTAAAACATATGCAGGGCAGACAAATTAATATTCATGTGCCTTGAGAATATTCAGTTTTCTATTTCCTGACTTCTGGTATAAAATTTGTAATACACTCTAAGTTTTTTATATGCTCCCTCCTCTTTTTTCATTTTATTTACTTTGAATGAACAAATAAACCCACAGCATTGTCTACCATATTAGTAATTAAAGCTGCAGGGGGATGGAGCAATAAAAATGAAACATTAACTCTAGTTATTAGAGGGAAGCCCAGAATCTAGGAGCTGATACAGGGAAATTTCTAGAAAAAGCTTAGGTTATTGATGTTTCTGGGTTGTTACTCAATGGTTATTTATTTTGAACCAGTAGGAATTAACCACAAAGGAATTTTGGCATAGCTATCATACCCTTTGCTAAATCAGAATTGGAGGCAGTATCTAGGGCATTTAACTATTCTCTGGAGAATGAAACTATTTCTTAATTACCTAACTAGGAAACTCATGTGCCTCTGGAGAATTCTTAGGAAACATTATAGAGAGTTTATGCAAATTACAGCCTCTGGTGGTAAATGCCCCAGCATGAATCTCCCATGGGGAGTCATGTCAGCCTGATGCAGCTGGTTCTGCCTTCCAATTGTCTCCTCTCCATCCTTTGCTACTACCACTCATCTAGGTAACTTCTTACCTGGTCTGCTCCCTTCCACTCCCTTCCTGCTTCTGCCTATCATTCACTTTGCTGACACGAGTTATCTTCATAAAACACGGCTCTAGACTGGTCAGTTTCTCCTTCAGACACCTGTAGCGCCTCCCCATGTCCACACAAGTCCAAACTCCTTCAAATAACATTTAAGACCTTCCATGATTTGACCTCAGTTATGCTGAAACCTCATCTCTTAGCTGTTTTCACCACCAGTTCCCTAACCTCATGCGTTCATTCAACAAACCTTTAAAAAGTGTCATAAATCAAACTTCTGATGAATGAACAAGACACAGCCTCTGTTTCCCGGGGCTCAGAGTGTGGGGATGGGCTAAACATGTAAAAAAGGCTACTGAATAAGGTGCTATCATATTTATTCACTAAATATCTAATGAATATTTTCCAAGTACGTATGATGTGCCAGGAACGCCCAAGGCACCTGGTGGTGGGAGTGTCTAACATTTCACGGAGTCAGCAAAAGATTCCAAGAGGTAGTGGCTCGAATTGAATCTTGAGAGATGAGCAGATGGCCTCCAGGTAGGGCACTGGCAAAATCCATTTTCAGAAAAAAGGGTCTGGGAGGGCAAATCCCCTGTGGTCTTGCTGGGATGATTCTTATGGCTAGAGCACCGCCGTAATATCATTTAGGGCTTGAAGAAACACCTGCTTGGGCCCCAGATCCAGAACATACATCCTCTGTGCTTAATTCTATGTACCCTTCAGGCTCGGCTTGGGGGTCACTTCTTCAGAGAGGCCTTTCTTATTAAGTTACTTACTCTAATAATGCTGTGTGCTTTTTTTCTTAACATAAGAAATTGTACATAAATACTTACTTACTCAGGTAATTATTTAATGTTTGTCTCTCCTTTTCCTTTAATCCTTCTCCTGCAAAATATAAGTGCAGGGAGAAAATGGACTTACGTGTGCCAATTCACACTGTATCCCCAATTCCCAGCATAGGGCCTGACATATAGTAAATGGCCTAAAACAAATAGTTTTGAGTGAATAATGATATGCATTCATGGCCATTTTTCCTTTTTGGAATGTGCCTACATTACTCTTAAATATGTGGCAGATAATTCTAGAATCTGGGATGTATTCTCTAGTCGAGTTTGAGACTGTCCCTCACCTTGCCGCCTTAACAGCCAACCACATACATAGGACTGCTTTGTCCTTGCTCTGTACCCATATACCAACACACACATACATGCACATACACTCATATTCCTCTATTCATTTTTTTAAAAAAGATTTTATTTCTTTGTCAGAGAGAGAGATACAGAGTGAGCACAAGCATGGGAGAGGCAGGCAGTGGGAGAAGCAGGCTCCCCACCAAGCAGGGAGCCTCATGCAGGACTCGATCCCAAGACCCTGGGATCATGACCTGAGCTGAAAGCAGACACTTAACCAACTGAGCCATACAGGTGTCCCTTTTCTTTTTTTTTTTTTTTAAGATTTTATTTTTATGGGTGTCTGGATGGCTCAGTTGATTAAGCATCTGTCTTTGGCTCAGGTATGATCCTCAGGTCCTAGGATCGAGTCCCACATTGGGATCCCTGCTCAGCGGGGAGTCTGCTTCTCCCTCTGCCCCTCCACCCTGCTCGTTCTTGCACACACTCTCTCTCTCAAATAAATAAAATCTTAAAAAAAAAAAAGATTTTAAGTAATCTCTACAGCCAACATGGGGCTCAAACTCACAAGGCTGAGATCAAGAGTCACAATCTCTACTGACTGAGCTAGCTAGGCGCCCCTCCTCTACTCATTTTTATACTTGTGTCCAGAAACCAATATTTATATATCAAGGGGATGGCCTAGTTCAGAAATCCTATTCCAGCTGAGTCCTGGATGCTTGTTATACAAATTCAGCAGTGTAAGGGCAGGATTTATGCAGCTGACCCTGGAACAATGCAGAGGTTTTGGCACCAACCTCCCATGTAGTAAAAAATCCACATGCAACTTCCCCAAAACTTAACTATTCATAGCTTACTGCTGACCAGAAGCCTTACCAGTAACAATCAACTGACACATATTTTGTGCGTTATATGTATCATATACTCTATTCTTAAAATAAAGTCAACAGAGAAAGGAAAACGTTATTAAGAAAATAAGGAAGAGATGGAGCACCCGTGTGGCTCAGTTGGTTAAGCCTCTGCCTTTGGCTCAGGTCATGATCCCAGGGTGCTGGGATCGAGGTCCATACCAAGCTCCCTGCTCAGTGGGGAGTCTGCTTCTCCCTCTCCCTGTGAGCCTCCCCCTCACTCATATTCTCTCTCTCAAATAAATAAATAAATAAAATCTTTTAAAAAAGAGAAGAAGGAAAAGAAAATATATTTATATTAAAAATTCGTGTATAAGTGGGCCTGTGTAGTTCAAAACCATGTTGTTTAGGGATAAACCATACTTGGAAACATTCAGAATTGCCTTGGTTCCAAAAAAGTAACACTCAAATCTCTTAAAACATTAAATATCGACAAAAATTATGAGTATCCAGTCTCTTGATATCTTGTAGTTTATCTAGACTCTTGGCTTCAGATATTTATTTATTCGTCTTAGTTTGGATGCCCCAGAAGCAGACCCTGAGGCAAGGATTTAAGTGCAAATGATTTATTAAAGAGGTGTTCCCAGGACAGAAGGGTGAGGTCGAGGGAGATACAAGATGGGGGAGGATAGAAAGTCAGGCAAGAGTATAATCTTAGGTCGATTGTCTGGCAAATATTTTTGAAGGAATAAATAAATGAAACACACCAGAAAAGTAATATAAATTATCCACTAGATTGTAAATTCTTTGGGGCCTGGGGCTGTCTTTTTTTTTTTTTTTTAAGATTTTATTTATTCATTTGAGACAGAGAGAGAGAAAGCATGAGCAGGGGAGAGGCCGAGAAAGAGAGAGAAGCAGGCTCCTTGTTGTGCCAGGAACCCAATGTGGGGCTCGATCCCAGGACCCTGGGATCATAACCTCAGCCAAAGGTAGACTCTCAATCATCTGAGCTACCCAGGCTGGGGCCATCTTATTTATTTTGATATTCCACATTATACCTAATATAGTTCTTTTTTTTTTTTTCAGATTTTCAAATAATATTTATTGAAGGAGGTAAATTCTACTGAATTAAAGCATACTTACTTATAAATAAGAAGGTGCAGTAGGGGCACCTGGGTGGCTCAGTCAGTTAAGTGTCCAACTCTTGATTTGAACTTGGGTCATGATCTCAGGGTTGTAAGGCTGAGCCCCTTGTTGTGCTCTGCACTGGGCATGGAGCCTGTTTAAGATTCTCTCTCCCCACCTCTCCCTCTACAAAAAAAAAAAAAAAAGAAGAAGAAGAAAGAAAGATCACATTTATTTGAAAAAATAATAGCTGAAAACTTCCTGCATCTGGGGAAGGAAACAGACTTCCATATCCAACAAGCACACAGGACCCCGCAACGAAACCAATCCAAGGAGATCCATATCAAGACACATAATAATTGAAATGGCATAAAGTAGTAATAATGAATGATCTTAAAAGCAGCAAGAGGAAGAACAATTACATACAGGGAAAAAACAATAAGGCTATCAGCTGATTTTTCAGCAGAACCTTTGTAGGCCAGAAGAAAGTGGCATGATATATTCAAAGTGCTGATAGGAAAACAAACAAACAAACAAACAAACAAGAAAACAACTGCAGCCAAAAACATCCAGCAAGGTTATCATTCAGAATAGAAGGAGAGATAAAGTGTTTCCTAGAGAAATAAAAGTTAAAGGAATTCATCATCACTAAAACAGCTTTATAAGAAATGTTAAAGGAAATTTTTTGAGTGGAAAGAAAGGGCTATAATCAGGAGTACGAAAACTATGAAAGGAAAATATTCCACAGGTAAGTACAAACATAATAAAAGTAGTAGATTATCACTTATAAAACCAGTGCAGAGGTTAAAGCACAAAAGCCATAAAATCAATTTAAAATCTATAAAAATCAGTTAAAGGATTCACAAAATAAAAGGATGTGAAGTATGACATCATATACATAACATTGTGTGTGGGGGTAAAAATTTAGTGCATTTATTTATTTGTTTGTTTTTAAGTAACAGTAGTTACAATTTAATGATGAGCAACACAATCTCTTATAATCTACATACACTGTATAATGCTTACGTGGAATGAAACCAGTATACTTAATTGGTGTTTTACACACACACCCATACACATGTGCACACACACACACACACACACAACTGAAAAACCATCAAAAGAAGTCATTCTATATGGACTATGGTAACACATGAAAAATGTAGCTATGCCATAGAACTAAAGTAATATGAACAGCGCTACTGATATGTTAGATAAAGGTGGTTGGTTCTAACACAGAGCTAAGCCCGTATCAGTCATTCTAACTATAATAGTTTATAAAAGCATCAGGTTTCCAGTAGAGAAACTACTCTATGAAAATCAGTAAATCTGTCCAAAGTTTCACATCTGTAAAACCAGGATAAGGCCACAACCACTCTTGAAGTGTGAACAAGTTATCCAACCCAAACAGTAAGGTTCCCAACTATAATGTCAGATAGTGTCGCTCTCGCCAGCAAGAAAGACCAGGAGACCTCAGCGAAGCAAGCTTTATTTCTGCGTAGCTGTTGGGATCTCTCTCTCCCCCGCCCGTGCATGTCTATATATACCCAGGTTGCACAACCAATCACTTGCAGCCACATAGATACAAAATCTTAAGTTCCGCCTACTGGTTCGCATCCAGCCGCCATCTTAATGGTGTGTTTACTTTCGGGCACCGACAAAGTCGTGCGGCGCCCGGGACTCCCCCGCGGGCCCAGCCGGAGCGGCGACGGCTTGAGGCAGCGGCGGCCGAGGCAACGAGCGGGCAGGGCGGAGCCCAGAAGCATCTCCGGGGCTGCTCCGGCTCCGCGCTGGCCCTGCATACAGCCCAACCCACCGCGCATGCGCCACAAGCCGCTCGGGCACCGACAAGATAGAAAGGTCTTCATCAGCATATGCTCTCTGACTCCTAGAAAGCTTCAAGTGCATAATATAAAGTTATAATATGATATAAAGTTATAATATAAAGTTAAATTGCCCACAAAATAAACTGGAGAAGTTTGGTGAAGTTTCCATTGTGTCATGACTTTTAAACCTCAGGAATGGTGTGGTCTCTTAGGCTTTTCATAATGCTTGGTGCCATCCATTTAATAATATGCTCAAAGATAAAAGCTGGCATGATTGTAATAGTAACTACAGTCTCAGATGTTGACAGTATGTCTGCAAGCTGAGAGTCCTTCGGCCCAATGACATTCTGCCCATTGACTTCACAGATGTTACGTTCACTGAGAAGACCGTTTCTGGCCGCAGAACTATCTTTCACTGTGGATGTTTTCCTTCCATTTTTAAAGATAAAGCCAACACATCCAGTACTATTCTCATGCCTGGTAATTGTCCATTCAAAGGGCCTGTCATGCACAGTCATAATAATCATCTCTCCAAAAGCCTGTTTGAGCACCTCGTGTGCTTTTTAGAGCTCCAGCCTACACAGTTTTCCCCACTGGTCTGGAGCACTTGGTCCCCAAATCTCAGGCCAACCAGTGAGACTGGAGAATTTGCCTGCACCAGCTGAACAAATAAACTGTTATCTATTGAATTAAGCCTGAACCCAATTTTTCCATCTTGATCGTTACACAAAATGATTTCATGAATCCTTTCCTTAATTTCTGCTCTATGAATGCGAACACTGTTAACAGTTATGAAGCCACTATATAGTCCAAACTGGAAGGTCCTTGAACTGATGCCCCAGGGGCCAAAGCCATATTTGCATGGATTTCTTCCTCATTTAAACTCAGGCCCATGTCCTGGGAGAGCTCCGGATACGATTTAGGATAGAGATTTCCATCTTGAGAGCTGGAAGCAGAAGCTTCAGGCAAAATTGCTGGGTTGGCAGGATTCGCAGAAAAGGCAGTTTGAGCCTGAATAACTTTGTCTACGTTCAGATCTTCAAGAGGTGGGTATGGAGACTTTTTTGCAGGATTTTCCTAGGATGCAAGGACCCGCTCACCACCATCACCACCACCACCTCTGGTTTTTGGCCAAAATTGGCTTTTAGGATAGGTGCAAACGTAAGTGACCATCAGGTTAATACAGATTGTTATATGCATCAGATGTTATATACAAACCTAATGGTAACCATAAATCAAAACCCTGTACTATATATGCAAAAACTAAAGAGAAAGGAATCAAAGCATATGACTAAAGAAAATCAGCAAAATGCAAGGGAAGAGAGCAGGAGAAGGAGGACATGGAGAAGAACTGCAAACATAACTGTAAAACAAGTAACAAAATGCAATAAATACATACCTATCCTTATTTACTTTCAATGTAAATGGATAAAATGCTCCAGCTCAAAGACATAGGGTGACTGAATGAATAAAAAAGCAAGACTCATCTATATGCTGCCTACAAGAGATTCATTTCAGACTGAAAGACACAGGCAGATTGAAAACGAAGGGATAGGAAGTCATTTACCGTGCAAATGGAAGCAGAAAGAGAGCTGTAGTAGCAATCCTTATACTGGACAAAATAGACTTGAAAATGAAAGCTGTAATGAGAGACTAAGGAGGACACTACATGGTGATAAAGGGAACAATCAATTCAACAAGAGGCTATACCAATTGTAAATATGTGTGCACTTAATATGAGAACACCTAACTACATAAAGCAACTATTAACAGACATAAAGGGAGAAATTGACAGTAATACAATAATAGTAGGGGACATTAACACTCCACTTACATGAATGGACATCTCACCCAGACAGAAAATTGACAAGGAAACAATGGCTTTGAATGCCTCACTGGACCAGATGGAACGAACAGATATATTCAGAACATTTCATCCAAAAATAGCGGAATTCACATTCTTTTCAAGTGCACATGGAACATTCTGCAAAATGATCACGTTAGGCCACAAAACAATTTTCAGTAAGGTAAAAAAGATTAAAATCATATCAAATATCTTTTCTGACCACAACAATATGAAACTAGAAATCAGTTACAAGAAAAAACCTGAAAAGAACACAAATATATGGAAGCTAAATAACATGCTACTAGACAAAGAATGGATCAACCAAAAAAATCAAAAAGGAAATAAAAAACTGCATGGGGGCAAATGAAAATGAAAAGACAAGCAGCAAGAAAGTCCAGAATCTTGGAGACACAGCAAAGCTGTTCTACGAGGAAAGATTATAGCATTACAGGCCTACCTCAAGCAGCAAGAAAAATTTCAAATAACCTAACCTTATATCTAAAGGAGGTAAATAAAAGAAGAACAAATACAGCCCAAAGACAGTAGAAGGAAGAAATGATAAATATTAGAACAGAAATAAATGAAATAGAGACCAAAATGACAATAGACTAGATCAAGGAAACCAGGAGATGGTACTTTGAAAAGATCAACAAAATCGATAAACGTTTAGCCAGACTTATCAAAAAAGAGAAAGAGAGAGAGAGAGAGAGGACTCAAGTAAATAAAATCAGAAATAAAGGAGAAATAACAACTGATACCACATAAATACAAAGGATAAGAGAATATTATGGAAAATTATATGCCATAAATTGGACAACCTAGAAGAAATAGATAAACTCCTAGAAATACATAATCTCCCAAAACTGAATCAGGAAGAAATAGGTAATTTGAACAGACTGATTATTAGCAATAAAATTGAATCAGCAGCCAAAAAACTCACAATGAACAAAAGACATGGATCAGATAACTTCACAGGTGAATTCTGCCAAACAGTTAAAAAAGGGTTAAGACCTATTCTTATCAAACTATTCCAAAAACAGAAGATGAAGGAGAGCTTCCATATTCGTTTATAAGGCCAGCATTACTATAATACCAAAACCAGATAAAGATACTATGAAAAAAGAAAACTATAGGCCAATATCCTTGATGAACATAAATGCAAAAATCCTCGATGAAATATTAGCAATAGCATTAAATAATCATTAAAAATACATTAAAATCATCAGTACTATCAAGTGGGATTTAGTTTAGGTGTGCAAGAGTGGTTCAGTATGCAAGACAGTATGCAAGTCAACCAAGATGATATATCACATTAACAAGAGAAAGGATAAAAACCATATGATCATTGCAATAGATGCAGAAAAAGCATTCGACAAAGTGCGACATCCATTCATGACAAAGACTCTCAACAATGTAGGTTTAGAGAGAACATACCTCAACATAATAAAGACCATATATGAAAAACCCACAGCTAGTATCATCCTCAATGATGGAAAAACTGACAGCTTTTTCTCTAAGATCAGGAACAAGACAAAGATCTCCACTCTCACCACTTTTATTCAACATACAACTGGAAGTCCTAGACACAGCAATCAGACAAGGCAAAGAAATAGAGGATGTCCAAATTGGTAAGGAAAAAATAAAGCTTTTCACTATTTGCAGATGACATGATATTAGACATAGAAAAACCTAAAGATTCCACCAAAAAAACTACTAGAACTGATCGATGAATTCAGTAGGTCTCAAGATACAAAATTAATATACAGAAATCTGTTGCCTTCCTATATACTAATAATGAAGTAACAGAGAAATTAACAAAACAATACCACTTACAATTTCAGCAAAAAGAATAAAATACCTCGGAATAAACGTAACCAAGTAGGTAAAAGACCTATACTCTGGACACTATAAAACATTGATGAAAGAAGCTGAACATGACACAAACAGAAAGATATTCCATGCTCATGGATTAGAAGAACCAATACTGATAAAATGTCCATACTACCAAAAACAGTCTACAGATTTAATGTAATCCCTATCAAAGTACCAACAACATTTTACATAGAACTAGAACACACAGTCCTAAAAGTTGTATGGAACCAACAAAAGACCCCAAATAGCCAAAGCAGTCTTGGGAAAGAAGAACTAAGCCGAAGTAACACAATTGCAGATTTCAATACACACCAAAAAGCTGTAGTAATCAAAATAGTATGGCACAAAAAATACATAAACCAATAGAACAGAATCGAAAGCCCAGAAATAAACCCACGCTTATATGGTCAATTAATCTTCAACAAAGAAGGCAGAGAAACAACAGAGAAAAGACAGTCTCTTCAACAAATGGTGTGGGGAAAACTGGATAGCTACAAACAAAAGAATGAAACTGAACAACTTTCTTACATCATATACAGAAATAAACTCAAAATGGATTAAAGACCTAGTAAGACCTGAGACCTGAAACCACAAAAGCCCTAGAAGAAAACATAGGCAGTAATTTCTTTGACTTCAGCCACGGAAACATTTATTTATCTGCGTGCGTCTCACTGACAAGAGAAACAAAAGCAAAAATAAATTTTGGGGAATAAAAAACTTTAGCACAGTGAAGGAAACCATCAACAAAATGACGAGAAAACCTACTGAATGGGCGAAGATATTTGCTAATGATATTTTTTCACTTTATTTACAAGAACCAAGATATGTAAACAGCCCAGGTGTCCATCAATGAATGAATGGATAGAGAAGAAGTGGTGTGTTGTAAATTACAACGCAATTTATTCATCCATAAAATGGAATGAGATGTTGCTACTTGCAACGACGCAGGGAATATTATGCTAAGTGATACACGCCAGTCAGAGAAAGACAAACACCATGAGATTTCCTTCATATGTGGAATTTAAGAAACAAAACAAAGAAAAAAAGAGACAAACCAGACTCTTAAATACAGAGAATAAACTCATGCCAGAGGGGAGGTGCGTGGGCAAATGGGTGAAATAGATAAAGGAAATTAAGGGTAGACTTACTATGATGAGCACTAAGAAATGTATAGAATTGTATAGAATTATTGTAAGAAATGTATAGAATTATTTTATCATTATACTGTATACCTGAAACTAATATAACATTGTATGTTAAATGTACTCGAATATAAAAATAAAATAAAACCTGAAAAATAAAAAAATGTTCTGAGGCCCAGTTAGAATTTTCTAGCTTCAGAGGCTATAAGTATCAGTTAGAACTTTCTGGCTTCAGGAGCTGTAAGAGGACTCTCAGTTTCAGCAATATTAAAATGTGAAAAAAAAGGAATCTTAGAATCAATGAAATACGAAATTCAATGACACACCCAGTTCAGAAGACCTTAATGATTTTCATGTCTAAACAATTCTGATTTCCTTCTCTCTACTATTGTGGAGTAGCTAAATTTTACTAACTATAGCAATTCAACTACAGCAAAAGGGGACAAGAAATCCTCTCATTCACATTTCTCCTAACGTTATTTGCACATTGATAATCATCTCATGAAAGGGAACTGCAGGGTTGATCATAAAATTATTTCAATTTGCTAGTAGTTTAAATACAACTAGTTGAAAGAAAAGAACCCTTAAAATTTGATTATTTAAATTCAAGAGGAACACGTGGCAATTATGTAGATTACAATATTCTTCTCATTCTTTTAACCAGTAACTAGTTACTAAAGTGACTTGCATTAAATGTATTTTTAGACCGTTAAAATTCATCTCATTTTCCTTTTTTTAAAAGAGATTTTATTTATTTATTTGACACAGAGAGAGATCACAAGTAGGCAGAGAGAGAGAGAGGAGGAAGCAGGCTCCCCACTGAGCAGAGAGCCCAATGCGGGGCTCAATCCCAGGACCCTGAGATCCTGACCTGAGCCGAAGGCAGAGGCTTAACCCACTGAGCCACCCAGGCACCCCCATCTCATTTTTCATTGTGGTAAGTCACATAAGATAAAATTTACCATTAAAAGGGCACAATTTGGGGTGCCTGGGTGGCTCAGTGGATTAAAGCCTCGGCCTTTGGCTCAGGTCATGATCTCAGGGTCCTGGGATCGAGCCTCGCACCCAGCTCTCTGCTCAGCGGGGAGCCTGCTTCTTCTTCTCTCTCCCTGCCTGCCTCTCTGCCTGCTTGTGAGCTCTGTCTGTCAAATAAATAAATAAAATCTTGAAAAAAGAAAAGGGCACAATTTAATAGCATTACATACATTCACAATGTTGTGTAACCACCACATCTGATCCTAAAAAAGCGTCATCACCCTAAAAGGATATCTTGCACCTGTTAAGCAGTCTCCTCCCCATTTTCTACTGTCCTCAGCCCCCAGCAACCACTTATCTTCTCTCTGTTTCTATGGGTTTTTCTCGTTCTGGCTATTTCATATAAATGAAATCATATGACGTAAGACCTCTGGGGTCTGGCTTCTTTCACTTAGCGTGCTGTTTCTGAGGTTCGCCCACACTGTAGCCCGTGTCAGTACTTCATTTCTTTTTTGGGGGCTAGTAGCTAATATCCCATTACATGGATATACCACAGTTTGTTTTTCCATTTATTGGATGACAGATATTTGGGTTGTTTCTTTTGGCTCTTATGCACAGCGCTGCTATGAGCATTGTTTTTCTATTCTTTGGCATATATACCTAGGAGTGGAACTGACGAATTATGTAGCGATACTATGATTAACTTTTGGAGGAACCAATACATTGATTTCCATTGGGGCTGCATCATTTGCATTCCAATCCACAATGCAGGAGGGGTCCAATTTCTCTATGTCCTTACCAACATCATTAATTATATTTTTGAAAACAGTTTTTCTGAAACCATAAAACAGAGTTTGTCAAAGTTTAAATGTACAGAAATTTTTAAAGGTCACTTTGACCCGCTGCTTGGATTTTATGTTAGCGATGCAGTCACTCACTCCTTCACTCTACTCAGGGCACCTGGCTTTCTGGAAGCTGCACGCACTAGACCTTACAGCTAGTTTTAAGGCTCCCTCCCCGTCTCCCTCCATGGTATAGAACCTTCCCATTCTCTCATAAGCCTTTATTTCCTTACTTGCTCTCTGCAGCACACGAAGCCTTCCTCTCCACCCCCTAGTCTGAGTCATCGGCCAGCCAGGGCGGAAAGCCACCAAGAGCGATAACAACTATCCCAAATTTCCCCTAGTCCAATCTGATCCTCTCTAAAGACACTCCCTACCGTCCCCACTGAACTTCCTGCTATTCTGGGCCCCAGTCCAACCCTTTCTGGTTATGAAAAGTTAACAGTTCTTCAATCAAGCAGATCACCACACATGTATCTTATCAGAAATCTTGTGATCCTGGTGTGGTGAAAAGGACATTGCCTAAGGTGGCAGAACATGTGAGTTTCAGGCCATTCCCTTCTGAATTCCTGCTGTGTTCCTGCTAGGTACTGAATTGCTCCAGGCAGATTACTTACCCTGCCAAGGTCTCAAGTCAATAACATGGACAGAATACCTTCTTTTCCTAGGATATGATGACCTTAGACAACCACTCTAACTGAAAATAATTCTGTGATTATGATGTGAAAGGCTGCCCCATGGTGGGCTGGAACACTGGTTTCTAGATGTAACAAATGGGTAAAAACACCCAAGGCATTTGGAAGATGACATCGGACATTAAAAGAAATTCACCATTTACTGTTACCATTTCAGGAAGCAGAACACAAAATCTCTGAATGAAAGCCCGTCCTTTAACTTCAAGGCACTGTTGCTGGGTGCTTTAGTCTTGTTTTTCTAATTTCGAGGGAACCAGTAGCTCAGAGGACAGATGCTCAGAGAAGTGGAAACCCAAGCTCTCACCCACATCTCAACAGCATGTGCCATCTGCACTGTTTCTCATTTGTCTGTCTCCCTAGTTAGTTCTCTCGGTGTTTGGGACTCAAAGTTCTGGGTCCTGTGGGAGGGAGACGACCCGCAGGGGGTAACGAGCATTTTGAAGCATAATTAGCCCCTGCAGCCACTAGAGGGCAGAGCTCAGCCTGAGGATGCGCTTTCCTGGGTTGCAGCCTTAGCCCTTCGCTGCATCTCCCCGGCGGGTCCCCAGAAGGCGCTGCTGCTCCTGCCGTCAGGTCCGCAGTCCAGGCAGGGAGCTCCTCACTGGAGTGGGGGTGGAAATCTACCTTGTTTCAGAGGCCAGCTTGGGAGGGGCACCTTGTCTTCTCTGAGATGCTGCCCGGCACTGGGAGCCCAGGAGGAGTTTTCCTTTTTTGGAATTAAATTCTGTAACTTGAATTCATCATTGGCATGAAAATTATTTATAAAGTCCTTCAGCAGCATTGTACGCTTGTGAGCGTTGAGCCAGAAAAGACTAAACATGCTGGCCCGTCAAGGTTGAGTGACCTATGGAAAAATGCTGGAGGAAATTCTCCTGCTGTCAATTTTTTTCGGAGACAGCAGGGTGATACCATTCCTTTCCCTTGTCTAAAATGATGGGCACGATATCCACTTTGGTATTTTCTTAGAATTCTTATATACATGTTTTCATTCTACCCCTAACTCTGTGAGGGAGGCATTATGACTATCCCTATTTTATTATCATTTTAAAACTCAATCTTGTTTTGTTTTTCATTCAATTTTTATTTTAACAATTGAAAATCTTCCAAAGTAAACTGATGTTCAAAACATGAAATGCCACTACACAGCTTATCTTAAGAAGGAGCATTTCCTGTGCTACCCCTTCCCACACTCCGTCCCTGGTTCTGAAACTCAGGGGCAAGCATTTGAATTGTTAGCATTTTCAGGATTTCTGATGGTCCCTGCCTATCTCTGAGGAATGTGCTTATGCTATTATTTTTTGGTTTCTAAGTCTAGATGTTAGCAATTGATTTCACTTTTTTTTTTTAAGATTTTATTTATTTATTTTCCAGAAAGAGAGAGAGAGAAAGCACACAGGCAGGAAGAAGGCAGGCAGAGGTGGAGAGAAAGGCAGGCTCCCTGCTGAGCAAGGAAACCGATGCAGGACTCAATCCCAGGACCCCAGGATCGGGACCTGAGCCGAAGGTAGCGGCTTAGCCCACTGAGCCACCCAGGCATCCCTTGATTTCACTTTTTTGAGGAAGTCGCCCATGATCCCTATTTTGAGGAGAAGCAAACCAAAGCTCAGGAAGTTTAAGGGGCTTGTCCAAGACCACATAACCAAGAGCCAATGGAAATTAGGACCTGCATCTTCTAAGTTTAGAATCTGTGTCATTTCCACCAATGTGTTGTGGGGATTACTAGAAAGATGCTGATTACTCTCCAGGGTGGTTAGCCGTTGGCATTCAGTCTGGTAATTGATGTAATGTCTCCTTAAAACAGAGTTGCCAGATAGAATACAAGATGTCCAGTGACATTTGAAATTCCAGATAAAGAACAAAATTTTTTTAAAGTGTAAGTGTGTCCCCAGAATTGTATGGGATATACATGTTGAAATGTTATTTATACTTCCATTGGCTAAATCTGGCAAGTCTACCTTAAAACTAGGAGTCTAGGCCTTCTACTTTGGTTTTAAAAGTCTAGCACTACAGATAGGGTGAGAAGTCTGTGATTAATGCATGACAAAGAAATTTTTCTTAGACAGACATTATTCATTATTTCCATATAGATTAAATACAAAACAGGCAAAACCTAAAAATACAGTGTTTAGGGATACAGACATATAAAGAACAATTATAATGAAAAGAAAGTAAATTAATAACACAAAATTCAGGAGAGGAGGGGGAGATTCCCCGAGGAGTGGCACAAAGGGGCTTCTAAGGTAAACTGATGGTAATAGAGTGGTGTTTATTTTATTTTTTTGGTGTAATATATTTCTATAAGCTCTTCATAGGTATTTTATATATTACTAAACATAAAATGAAAGCTAGCCTGGATTCTGGAATGAGAGAGACATAGGTTCTAATCCTAGCTTTAGCCCAGGTGGCTTTAATTTCTCCATTTATAGGATGGGAATACTAGGACCTATTTTGTCAGCATTGTTGTGTGGTAAAAAAATAACATATGTAAAGATTACAGACTGTACAACAGCATGACCTTGGTAGACTTTATTATCAACTAAGCTCATGTGGGGTGAAAACCAGAAGATTGTGACAAGGCTTCCACATCCCACTGGGTAAACTTTGGTCAGAAACTCTCACCCTCTGCTGCCTGTTGCATCCTGACCTGAATTCCCTCTTTCATCAGTATTTAAGTTCTGAAGATATGGCCTGACACTTTACATAATTTCTGGAGGCTGAAATACTTCTGAAAAAGGAATACCAGCCCTTTAAGAAGGAGATTTATGAGTGCATGGGAGGATGTTTGTAACTACAACAGTTAGAAAGAAAAGTTGATTCCTTGATCATGTTAAGTACTAGCTTTTTATGAAGCCAGCATTACTCTGATCCCCAAATCAGGCAAAGACCCCACCAAAAAGGAGAATTTCAGACCAATATCCTTGATGAATATGGATGCCAAGATTCTCAACAAGATCCTAGCTAATAGGATCCAACAGTACATTAAAAAGGTTATCCACCATGATCAGGTGGGATTTATCCGTGGGATGCAAGGGTGGTTCAACATTCGCAAATCAATCAATGTGATAGAACAAATCAATAAGAGAAGTGAGAAGAACCACATGGTCCTCTCAATTGATGCAGAAAAAGCATTTGACAAGATACAGCATCCATTCCTGATTAAAACCCTTCAAAATATAGGGAAAGAGGGAACATTCCTCAACTTCGTAAAACCTATCTACGAAAAACCCACAGCGAATATTATCATCAAGGGGAAAAGCTGACAGCCTTCCGTTTGAGATCAGGAACACGACAAGGATGCCCATTCTCACCACTGTTGTTCAACACAGTACTAGAAGTCCTGGCAACAGCAATCAGACAACAACGAAAAAATTTAAAGGTATTCAAATTGGCAATGGAGAAGTCAAACTCTCTCTCTTCCCAGATGACATGATACTTAATATGGAAAACCCAAAAGACTCCACCCTTAAACTACTGGAACTCATACAGCAATTCAGTAATGTGGCAGGATACAAAATCAATGCTTGGAAATGAGTTGCTTCTTTATACACTAACAGTGAAAATACAGACAGGGAGATTAGAGAATGGACTCCATTTACTATAGCACCATACGATACCTGGGAACAAACCTAACCAAAGAGGTAAAGGATCTGTACTCAAGGAACTACAGAACACTCATGAAAGAAATTGAAGAAGACACAAAAAGAGGGAAGACCATTCCATGCTCATGGATCGGAAGAATCAGTACTAGCTTCAAAGCACGGGAGGCACAGAGAGAGATCAATGAGGAAAAGTCTTCTGATTGGAACACATAACCAAATCATTTGTTGGAGACATGCAAAAAGTGATTTTTCTTAATTGTATATTCTCAGAAGTTTTACCCCTGATATTAAAATTACTCCTCTGGATGGAGAAATACATTTTGGGCAAAATTCTGAATTGCTTTTTAAATTTCCAACTGTATACTTCCATATATTCTAATATATTGAAGTCTTTCTGGTTTAAAAAAAAAACAAACCACCACCAACTGTCCTTAACCCGAGATTTTGCTTTAAGCCATGATTTAATGTTAAGTAAACAGTTCTTTTATTTAGCCAGAGGACGAGACCTTCAAATTTGGAATGATAATTGAAATATTTTTCTTGTAAGAATTCAGAATTGACTGAAAGGAGGATCTGCTATGCCAATTTAGCAGGAAGTATCCTACAAAAATTATTTTTATGCTTCTTGCATTGAGTTAAATGCTTTGGGACTAAGATATTCAAACTCACTAATAACCCACTGATAAACCATTTCACCTTAAAAATGTTAATACTCAATGCTGCCAAAGATACTGTGAAGTGGGAATTCTTATAGTGGAGTATAAATTGGGACAACCTTCTGGAGAACAGTTTGCTGGAAGGTATTAAGAGCTCTAAACATGTTCATATTCTTTGACCTTATAATTCTACTAGGACTCTTTCTTTCAAAACTCTCAGAGACATGGCCTCAGTCAACAGGGACCTCCCTCTTTCCTTCCTCAGAGGCCTGGGTCCCAGTTCACAGAATAAATGTGCACGCATATTTATCAAGTGTTTCTGACAATGCTGAAAAAGTAAGTTATCTAAACATTCATCAACAGGGGGAAGATGGGGTAACTTACTGTGGACTCATATTGTGGAGGATAAGCCCACAATTTTTATGGAAAGAGAAAATGCTCATATTTATGTTATATTTATGTTATGTTAAATGAAAAAAGTACTATGAAGTAATACAAAATGATCTCGATGTAAAATATCTATAAAAACAATGGAATAAATAAACCAAAATATTAACAAGTAGTAATTTTTAGATTGTGGGATTGTGATTTTGTTTTTTCTTTATGCTTTTCTCTATTTTCCAGATTTTCTACAATGAGCACCACCACCATTATACTAAAAAACAAGAAGATATTTTAAAAATTCTAAGGTGGTGGCATATTTTTATATTTGTCATACATGAACTGACTCATGTACAGAGAGAAAGAAATGTAATGGCACAGGTAGGATATATCATTGTCAGTTCCTCAAAGCAGGGATGAAATGGCATTTTGTCAGAAAGGACCTGTGCATTTTATATTTTTGTTAAATCATATCACTTTACTATATTTAGGAAACCTCAGCACATGGGTTTAAATAAAAGGCACGTTTTCATATGGTATATGAAATGCCACAAATCTCTAGTCCCTTGGGAGAACATGCAATTTGTAATTCCTATTATTTTTATGTTATTAGACCCATCTCTGTTAATAAGATCTATAATTATTAAGCAGAAAGCATAATGAAGTTGGCTGATTACAATGGGAGGAGAAGCCAAGTGTTTCAAACCTTCTGACATTCTGTGATAGCCACTGTTATTTTGAAATAATTTTACTGAGAAAGGAATATGTTTACAGAACATTAATTGATGAATTTATATTGCTTAAAAGCCCTCAATTTCTGAATTTGGGCATTGAGCGAGCTCTCTCTCTCTGTGAAGAATTTCTTGGTGGGAATACGGTAAAGCAGGAAGTCCATGGCCTAAAATAAAGGTGTGAGGTCGGACTTAAAGGCTGAGGTCTGGAAACCCTTCCATCGCGCCTCTATCTAGGAAAACTCTTCACAGGCAGGGCCCAGTTTGGCTTCCAGGATGCTCTATGCCTTTTTTCTTTCCTTCTTTTTTTTTTTTTTTTTTGCTGGGTAGGGCTCCCTTACATTAAGTGAATGATGACTTTATTAAGTTTTGGTATTGATGCATTCGTATTTGTAGTGTAGTCTAACATTCTTATTGAGTATAAAGAGGGGAAATGCTCTATCTTGTATTCTTAATCCCTTGGCGCTTTTCATTTTGAGATTAATCAAATCAAGTATGTGCAGACCCTAGGAGTTTCTTATTCCTTTACATAAAACTCACATGGAATAATGGGCTTCATGGGCTCTCTTCCCAAGTATTGGTAAAAGATAATTTCAGAATCAAATACTTAAACCTTACATCATGCCCCACAATAATCATCATTTTAAGCTACCATTAAATTAGGACCCCATGAGTGAACATCTTAAAATTCCTTCTGGAATTTGAGAGGCAGGGCAGGGGATTAAGGTGGGTAGGAAAGGAAAAAATGAAACAAGATGGGATCGGGAGGGAGACAAATCAAAAGAGACTCGTAAGCTCAGAAAACAAACTGAGGGCTGCTGGGTGGCTGGGTGAAGGTCACTGGGGAGGGTATGTGCTGTGGTGAGCACTGTGAAATGTGTAAGACAGATGTTTCACAGGTCTGAATCCCTGGGGCAAATAATACATTATATGTTAATTTTTAAAAATTCCTTCAGAAACGATAACTTGTACTTCTGTCGATTCTTCAAACAAAACTTTGCCTTGCTAAGCTTTAAAGTTTGAATCTAACAGCATGGAATTCTCTGCTGTTTTTATTTACTTAATAGTTTATTGGACAAATATGCTCCCCAGGAAGGACAGCATAGGATTTGGGGGACAGACATAAAGCAAGGGTCATGTTTATGGAGATAAGCATAAGGAGGAGGTTGGGACCTAGCCATGAAATAGGTATGTTACTATAACCTATATCTATATGCATATATGTGAATTTCTGTTTATCAAGGGAAGTATTTTCAGAAAAAGAAGAAATCTATTCTGCTTGACGATGCCGTGGCAGCAAACCACTTTCTGCTTTCCCAGCCGGCTCCGTTAGGTTCTGCCCCTCAGGCACCAGAGGGAGAGCTCAACGGTGGAGAAGGAAGCAAGGCCTGCTTTCCTGTTTGCTTCCTGGTTTTTGTCAACTCACCTTAGCCAGCTACTTCACGCCAGCAGCAGCAGCCCCTTCTAGAGGCTCCAGCTGATTTCAGTTTGCCAATTTTCTACACCTTGGAGAAACAGCCTTGTCATACACTTGCAGGGACACGGCCTCAGTGAGCAGGGATCCCCAGCCCATTCCTCACAGTCTGCTTCCCTGCTCCTCTCCCTCAGTCTCTGAGGTACGTGCATCATCTGTATCACTGCCCCTCCTCTGAGGGCTGAATTCCCACTGTGAGACCCATTCTCCAGGCTTCCGAGTTCCAGTAATTCTGACCTTTTTCTTTCTTTCTTTTAAAGATTTTATTTATTTATTTGACAGAGATCACAAGTAGGCAGAGATGCAGTAAGAGAGAGAGAGAGGGAAGCAGGCTCCCTGCCGAGCAGAGAGCCCGATGCAGGGCTTGGTCCCGGGACCCTGGGATCATGACCTGAGCCGAAGGCAGAGGTTTTAACCCACTGAGTCACCCAGGTGCCCCTGACCTTTTTCTTTAGTTCCTCAGTCTTACGGGTAGTAGCTGCACACTGGGATGCCCTTCCATGATACCAGTCTCCTTTTCTTGCCTTTTTGGCGTTCTAGTACCTGGCCAGTAATCCTTTCTGTTACATTTTCTCTGTTAAAGTAACTGGTGTGATTTCTGGCTTCTTTCCTAAAACAGTAAGATCGAGGTCAGTGTTAATCCTAATGGAATGCACAGGACTGGTTGCTAAGTACTTCCTGTGGATAAGAGAAGAAAAAAATTACTTCTTTTGTAGCTCAGAAGCCTTTTCCTAAAGTCTACTTGACTGGGCTATAAAGAGAAATGAATTTACAGATACACATATTTAATCAGCTATATAGGAATGATTTTTAAAATACACATGCATATTTTTTCTCCTTGCTTTCATAAGAACTTCTTTTAGAAATTCCCATTCCTATAAAACCTGTAATGCACCAAACATTTTGTAAGATTCCAAGGACATGTTAAAAAAACTATGTGTCTCATTGACTCCATCTTTAAGACAATTAAACAGAAAACATTTTGAATATCTATTAAGTCAATACAAAGTAACTAATAATAAATCTCTTATGTGTTAATTTAAATAAGGTATTTAAAAAATAACTATATTTTCCAGAACATAAAACATTTAGTCAGAAGAATGGCAAGATACTAAAATTTTGCAGATCTTTTCAATACCTGGCTTAATAGAAGACAGATGGGTTCTCTTATATGCTCACATTCAATCTGTTGAGATATGCTGTTTTTGTGAACGATGTGAAAAAAAATAACCTCGCACAGATATATAGTTTAAAATGTGAATGGCATTTTTCTAATATATATAAGCTGAAGCAAATTAACATAGTGTTATATTAGTTTCAGGTGTATAATAATTCAGCAATGCTATCTATATATTGCTCACTACTCATCATGTAAGTACGTTCTTAATCCCCTTTACCTATCTCACCCGTCCCCCCACCCACCTCTCCTCTGGGAACCCTCAACTTGTTTCCTGTATTTAAGTTTGGTTTTATTTGTTTGTATCTTTTTTTCCTAGTTTGTTTTGTTTTTTAAACTCCACGTATGAGTGAAGTCATATGGTATTTGTCTTTCTCTGACTGACTTATTTCACTTAGCCATTATACCTTCTAGCTCCATCCATGTTGCTGTAAATGGCAATATCCATTCTTTTTTATGGCTGAGTAATATTCCATTGTGTGTGTATTTACCACATCATTATTCATTCATTTATTGATGGACACTTGGGTTGCTTTTGTATCTTGGATACTACAAATAATACTGCAATAAACATAAGGGGGCTTATATCTTTTTGAATTAGTGTTTTTGTTTTCTTTGGATAAATACCCAACAGTGGTATTATGGGATCATTGGTAATCCTATTTTTAATTTTCTTCCTTTCTTTTTTTTTCTCCTATTTTTTAACTTTCTGAGGAACCTCCATACTGTTTTCCACAGCGGCTGCACCAATTTGCATTCTCACCAACAGTGCACAAAGTTTTCTTTTTCTCCATATCCTTCTCAACACCTGTTATTTCTTATCTTTTTTTTTTTTAAGATTTTATTCATTTATTTGACAGAGAGAGAAACAGCAAGAGAGGGAACATAAGCAGGGGGAGTGGAAGAGGAAGAAGTAGGCTTCCAACTGAGCAGGGAGCCCAATGTGGGGCTTAATCCCAGGACCCTGGGACCAAACCTGAGCCGAAGGCAGACGCTGAACAGCTGAGCCACCCAGGCGCCCCTCTTATCTTTTTGCTTCTAGCCATTCTGACAGGAGTACGGTGCTATCTCATGGTGGTTTTAATTTGCATTTCCCTGATGATTAGTGATGTGAAGCATCTTTTCATGTGTCTGTGGGCCATTTATATGTCTTCTTTGGAAAAAATGTCTATTCAGGTTTTAATCAGATTATTTGCGGGTTTTTGTGTGAGCTGCAAAGGTCTTTATATATTTGGGATATTAACCTCTTATCAGATATAAAATTTGTAAATATCTTCTCCCACTCAGTAGGTTGCCTTGTCCTTTTCTTGATGGTTTCCTTTGCTGTGCAGAGGCTTTTTATTTTAGTGTAGTCTACTAGTTTGTTTTCGCTTCTGTTTCTCTTTCCGGTGGAGACATATCTAGAAAAATGTTTCCATGGTTATGTCAAAGAAACTATCGTTATGTTTTCTTCTAAAAGTCTTATGGTTTCAGGTCTCACATTTAGGTCTTTAATCCATTTTGAGTTTACTTTTGTGTATGGTGAGAGAAAGTGGTCCAGTTTCATTCCTTTGTAGCTGTCCAGTATTCCCAGCACCATTTGTTGAAGAGACTGTCTTTTCCTCATTGTGTATCTTGCCTCCTTTGCCGTAAGTTAATTGACCATGTAAGGGTGGGTTTATTTCTAAGCTCTCTATTCTGTTCTATTGATCTCTATATCGGTTTTTTGCTGGTACGTGTAGTAATCAAAAATTTTTGATTTTTGATTACTACAGCTTTTTGGTGTATCTTGAAGTTTGCGATTGTGATACTTCCAGCTCTGTTCTTTCCCAAGATTGCTTTGGCTATTTGGGGTTCCTTGTGGTTCCATACAAATTTTAGGACTATTTGTTTTAGTTCTGTGAAAAATGTTGTTGGTATTTTGATAGGGATTACATTAAATCTGTAGACTGCTTTTGGTAGTATGGATATTTTAACAATATTCGTTCTTCTAATCTGTAAGCATGGGGTATCTTTCTATTTGATTATATTATGTTCAATTTCTTTCTTCAGTGTTTCATAGTTTCCAGAGTATAGATCTTTTACCTCCTTGGTTAAGTTTATTCCGTGGTATTTATTCTTTTTGCTGAAACTGTAAATGGGGTTGTTTCATTAATTTCTCTTTCTGTTACTTTATTATTAATGTGCAGAAATACAACATATTTCTATATATTAATTTTGCATCTTGAGACTTTACTGAATTCATTTATCAGTTCTAGTAATTTTTTGGTGGAATCTTTAGGGTTTCCTATGTCTCAAGTCATGTTACCTTCAAATAGTGAAAGTTTTATTTTTTCCTTACCAATTTGGACATCCTCTATTTCTTTCTCTTGTCTGATTGCTATGTCTGGGACTTCCAGTTGTATATTGAATAAAAGTGGTGAGACTGGAGATCTTTGTCTTGTTCCTGATCTTAGAGGAGAAGCTGTCAGTTTTTCGCCACTGAAGATGGTATTAGCTGTGGGGTTTTTGTGGTCTTTATTATGTTGAAGTATATTCCCTCTAAACCTACATTGTTGAGGTTGATTTTTTTTTTTATCATGAATGGATGTTGTTCTTTGTCAAATGCTTTTTCTACATCTATTGCAATGATCATACAGTTTTTTTTTTCCTTTCTCTTGTTAACATGATGTGTCATATCCACTGATTTGTGAATATTGAACCACCCTTGCATCTCTAGAATAAATTCCATTTGATCATGGTGAATGATTTTCTGATGTATTGTTGTATGCTGTTTGCTAATATTTTGTTGATGATTTCACTTCTTTTCATCAGAGATACTGCCCTGTAACTTTCATTTTTTGTAGCGTCTTTGTCTGGTTTTGGTGCCAGCCTCATAGAATGAATTGGGAAGCTATCCTTTCTCTTCTATTTTTTGGAATAGTTTCAGATGAATAGGTTTTTTTTTGTGTTTTTTTTTTTTTTAAGATTTTATTTATTTATTTATTTGGCAGAGATCACAACTAGGCAGAGAGGCAGGCAGAGAGAGAGGTGGGGGAAGCAGGATCCTTGCCAAGCAGAGAGCCCGATGTGGGGCTTGATCCCAGGACCCTGGGATCATAACCTGAGCCGAAGACAGAGGCTTTAACCCACTGAGCCACCCAGGCACCCCGAGAATAGGTTTTAACCCTTTTTAAAATATTTGGTAGAATTCACCTGTAAAGCTATCTGATCCAGACCTTTTATTTGTTTGTTGGGAGTTTTTTTGATTACTGATTCAATTTCACTGCTAGTAATCAGTCTGTTCAAATTTTCTATTTCTTCCTGATTCAGTTTTAGAGGTTTATATGGTTCTATCATTATATCCATTCCTTCTAGGTTGTCCAATTTATTGGCATATAATTTTCATAATATTCTCTTATAATCCTTTATATTTCTTTCGTGTCAGTTGTTATTTTTCCTCCTTTATTTCTGATTTTGTTTAGTTGAGTCATCTCTTTCTTCCTTGATGAATTGGGCTAAAGGTTTGTTCATTATTTTGATCTTTTCAAAGAACAACCTCCTGGTTTTATTGATCTTTTCTATTGTTGTTTTAGGCTCTATTTCATTTATTTCTGCTCTAATCCCATCTTTATTATTTCTTTCTGCCTATGGCTTTGGGCTTTGTTTTTCTTGTCCTAGCTTCTTTAGGTAGAAGTTTAGGTTGTTTATTTGATTTCTGGTTACCATTAGTTTCATACACACTATTTTATGTGTATAGCAGTCTATATTCATTTGATAGTGGCTTATGTTTGAACCTATTTTAAAGGCACCCAATTTTTACTCCCCCTATTTATGTACAGATCTATAGTTTGAAATGGGTATAGTATTTTAGCAATTTTTCAAATAATTGTGGATATTCTTCTTTACTATTACACAAAAACTTGGGAAAAGATTGTTTTTTTTAAAAGTGACAGTTTCTTAGAAGTTGTTTCTAATGTTAACTTTGAAAACATATCAATAAACTTATTTTTTACAAGTTAGTTGAGATACTACTGACATACAATAATAATTCACACATTTGAAATGTACAATTTAATGAGTTTGACGTATGGATACATTCACATATGAGACGATAAGCCAGGACACAGGCCTTTGCTAGACACCAAATCTGTCAGCACCTTGATCCTGGACTTACTGGTCTTCAAGACTGTGAAAAATAAATTCCTATCATTTAGAAGCCACCCAGTCAATGGTCAGCAGCCCAAATGGGCTAAGACAGATATTTTACATTCTCTTCTTTCATACTAAGTCTTCAAAATCTGGTACGTATTTTACACTTAACAGCATCACTCAATTTGAACTATTTACATTTTAAGTGCTCAATAGTCATATATGGATAGTGGCTAGAGAGTTGACAGAGCAGGTCTAAAATTGGATCTAAATGGAATTATAAAGTATATATTCTTTTTTGACTTGCTTCTTTCACTCACATAATTATGCTGAAATGTATCTATGTTTTATAATGTATCAGGAGTTTGTTCTTTTTATTTCTGAATAGTAGTCCATTATTTGGATATGACAATTTGTTTATCCTTTCTCCTCATGATGGACATTTGTTCTCTCCCATCATCAACGTTTTGGCTATTATAAATAAGTCCGCTATAAATATTTAAATTCAAGTCTTTGTGTGGACATATATTTTAATTTCTCTTGGGAAAATACCTAGAAGTGAGATGCCTGGGTCATACAGTATATGTTAAGCTTTTTATAAAATTGTCAAATTGTTTTCCACAGTGGCTGTACCATTTAACATTCCCATCAGCATTTATGAAGAGTTCCAATGAGTGTTATTACTGACCTTTTTAATTTTGGCGATTCTATGGAATTTTCATTTCCATAATGACCAATACTTTTCACATATTATTTCTCTTTCATAGATCTTTTTTGGTGTGTCTTTTTTGATGTGTCTGTGCAAATTATTTGCCCCCCTTTTATTAGGTAACTTGTCTTCTTACTGTTGTAAGAGCTATTTATCAATTTTAGATATCAGTCTTATCAAGTATGTTTTGCAAATATTTTCTCACAAGCTCTGGCTTGCTTTCTATATTCTTGGCATTTTGAGAGCCAAAGTTTTAAACTTTCATTAATTTAATGATTTTTTCTTTTTATAGTTTGTGCTTTTTTCATGGATAATGTGAATACTTTATTTTTTTAAATTTAAATTCAATTTAATTATCATACAGAGTATTATTGTTTCAAAGGTAGAATTTAGTGATTCATCAGTTGCATATAACACCCAGTGCTCATTACATCAAGTGCCCTTCTTCATGCCCATCACCCAGTCACCCCATTCTCCCACCCCCTCCCCTCCAGCAACCCTCAGTTTGTTTCCTATAGTTAAGAGTCTCTTATGGTTTGTTTTCATCTTATTTTATTTTTCCTACCCTTCTCCTATGATCATCTGTTCTGTTTCTTAAATTCCACATATAGTGAAATCATATGGTATTTATTTCTTATTTCGCTTGGCGTAATGCCCTCTAGTTCCATCCATGTTGTTGCAAATGGCAAGATTTCATTCTTTTGATGGCTGAGTAATATTCCATCGTATATATAATTTGTGCCTTTAAAAAAATGATTTTATTTATTTATTTGATAAAGAGAGACACAGCAAGGAAGGGAACACAAGCAGGGGTAGTGGGAGAAGGAGAAGCAGGTTTCCCACTGAGCAGGGAGACTGATGCGCGGCTTGATCCCAGGACCCTGGAATCATGACCTGAGTTGAAGGCAGCTGCTTAACAACTGAGCCACCCAGGAACCTCATGGTTTGTGCTTTTTCAAAGAAATCTTTGCCAAACCCAGGGTCACTAAATTCTAAGTATTCCTTAAAAAGTTTTATAGTTTTGACTCCTACATTTAAGATAGGGATGCAGTTTGATTTATTTAATTATTTTTTGTATATAAGATGAGATAAAGATTGAGGCTCCCCCTCTTTTTTTAATGGATATCCAGTTGTTCTAGAATTATTTGCTAAAAAGACTATCTTTGCCCCCATTGAACTGTCTTGGTATTTTTTATTAAAAATATATTGGCCATATATATGCAGAATTATTTCTAGGGTATCTACTGTATTAACTTATATGTCTATCTCTATACCAATACCACAGTATCTTGATTACTGTAGATTAACAGTAAGTCTTGAAGTCAGGTAGAAAATTTTCAACTTCTTTTCCAAATTGCTTTGGCTACTCTAGTTTCTTTGCGTTTCTATATATATAATCTAGAATTAGCCTGCCAAGTTTTAAAAAAATAAAGCCTGTTGGCACTTTGGGATTGCACTGATTCTATAAATCCATTCAGGGTGATAGAAATAAACATTTTATACTTTGTCACATTAAAATACATTGATTATTTCACAGTGTGAATGGATTTAACCCAAACATGACTTTGTAATATCATGGGTTGGTCATTTGTAAAATATTGGGTCACTGAGTCATGCAGATCTTCCAAATGTTTACACACTTTATTATACAATGTATTTTAAAAACATCTTCATTAATATCGCCACCAATCTCAGCAATGCTTCCAAGTACTGGGAAGCTGTCAAGTTCCCAGTGGCAGATACATGCTTTCCAAAAATTCTCATTTTTGCGGGAAAGCTCGAATTTTATCACTGGCAACAAATACTTTCAGTTGTTTTCCCTGAAGTGACAGGCTCACTTGGTTCCTTTTTCAAAAAATGTCTGCCAAATGCCCAAGCCTGAATCATCCTAGTTTGTCTGTCGGTCGTCCTCTCAGATAAAAAATGGTGTTCTATGAAAAAGACAAAAACAAAGCCGGCTAGCTCAGCTTGCAACTCAAACACAGGTGCTTTTTGTAACAACCACTGTGGTTTGGGATGCAGCTGAAGTGCTTTACTTGTATTTCTCATGTCATCATGTAGAATATTAAAAAGTTGTGTATTCAAGGATTGAGATTTAATAAAATTAGTTAATTTTTATTGCTTCATCAAGGACATTGTTAAGGGCAATTGGTCTTTTCTTTTTTTTCATTCTTTCTTCCTTTCTTTTTGTGAGGATGTGGTGGAAAGCTTGTAGTCTGTGAAGAATGACACTACACTGGAAGAGGGACGACCGGTGTCCTTTGGCGCCATTGCTTTGATTTGTGTTAGGATGCTGGCATTTTACTCACCCTTGCTTTCACACTAGAATTGGCAATGTCAGCATAGCAGAAAAGGCAAATAACACCTTAGTATTATTATTAAACTCATTTTGACCTTGTAGACCCCCATAGTAATTCAGGGAACTTCCTCTCCCCTAGGGTTCCATAGGCCACACTGTGAGAACCACTGTTTTAAAGACACAAAAGGCATTTAATACAGCCTGGGAAGATGCCAGGAGGCTTTGTTAAGAGGGTGAAGCCTGCGCTGAGGCTCAATCACTGAGAAAGGGAGACCTGCTCTTCACACCTGGTGCCTTTGCTGGTGGTGTTCCTTATGTCTAGACAGTCAGCCCTGTCAGCTCCATGTCAATGGAGACATACGTAAGGAAGGGCTGACTGTCTAGACATAAGGAACACCACCAGCAAAGGCACCAGGTGTGAAGAGCAGGTCTCCCTTTCTCAGTGCCAGTCAAGCAAAAGGTGCAGTGAGGACAGACCCCAGAGTTGCGACAGCATGAGATACAGATGGCCTTGGATGCACCAAAGGAGCTGAAACTTCATTCTACGGGCAGCCAGAGCTCGGGAAGGTTTTACAGAGCAGGGGAGCAGCGACATGGTGAGAGTCGTGTGTTAGCTCTAGCCCTCTGGCAACAATATGGTGAATGGATCTGGAAGTTTACACTGGACAGAGGGAGCTCAGTTAAGAACCTGTGCCTCGTCAAGGTAAGCAATGATTTAAAAGAACAGATGGTCAACTAATTAAACACCAAGTCTCCCTCCCCCTTTTTAATTCATTCAGAATATTATAACTAGTGATTTGCTCAGGGGAGTAAATCAAAAATCACCTTGAATTCATGAATGCAGACCTGGACAATAAAAAAGTAGCCACACAGATCAAACTCTGCGTTTCTATAACCTGTGTTCTTCCAAACCCTCAAACAGAAATTCCCATCCTCTCCGCTCAGTTTAATCATTTCCCTTAATAATTAGAGAGCAGAGAGCAGAGAACAAGGGTAGAAGTGGGTTTACAAGCTATGTTTAATCATTTCTTGCAAGAGCATAATTGGGATGACATTAATTTTTTTTTTTGCTTTCACTATGATGTGTATGCTTCTCTGTGTGTGTGCTTGCGTCCGTATACAGTATTTATTTGCACACTTTAACACTGCATTGTACTACCACACTCCAACCCAAACCCCTATTAGCTCTTGTCTGGACTTCAGTGACTCCCCGCTAGTCTTATTTCTACTCTTAACCCACTGCAATCCATTTTATACATGGTATCTACAGTAATCCTTTACAAATATAAATCCCATCATACCATTTGCCTACTTATAATCCTCCAGTAACTTCCTGTTCCCCCATATGAAAAAAATCCTAGGGCGCCTGGGTGGCTCAGTGGGTTAAGCCGCTGCCTTCGGCTCAGGTCATGATCTCAGGGTCCTGGGATCGAGGCCCACATCGGGCTCTCTGCTCAGCAGGGAGCCTGCTTCCTCCTCTTTCTCTGCCTGCCTCTCTGCCTGCTTGTGATCTCGCTCTGTCAAATAAATAAATAAAATCTTTAAAAAAAAAAAATCCTAACCCTTCCACTGTTCTGCAAAGCCCTGCATAACTGACTCCTGACTGCGTCTCTAACGATGTCTAGCCCTCCTTGCCTTGCTCACCAGGCGTATCGCCTTGGCTTTGGTGCATTTCCGTCTAAGGGCCTTCCCACGCTGTTCTCTGTCAGGACTGCTCCAGCCCTAGAGCCTCACACAGGCTTCTGGTCCTAACACCTTATGGAAAGCTTCTTTCTTCATCACTCAACCGGGAGTAGCCTCTCCATCACTCCTTATCACTTCACTGTTTTATTTGCATCATGGTAGCCCCAGGAACACTGCCTGGCACACCAGAGGTTCTCAGTCAGTATTTGTGGAATGAATGGATAAATGAATTACAGGTACAATTTTCTTGCCATATATGCTTTTCATGGTTCTCACAAAGTTGTCATGCGAATGATCCCATGTTGGTAGTTAGTTCAGAGCCACCTTTTGAACGCCAACTTTTGTTTTGCTGCTTTGCCTTGGTCTGAGTTTTATTCCTTCTAAAAGCATAGAGGGGAACTTCAAAATTATGTAGGAAGTACATGGGTTTTTCTTAACCAGCTAGAGGTATTAGTCACGGTTGTAAAACAATAAAATTTTATGAGCATGTCCATTTATGGAATAATGCCAATGTTTTTTCTTTAGAGAAAGAGGGAAAAAATAAAAGATCTTACAATTTGGAGGACACAAATGTATAACTAATTTATTATAAAAATATGACAAATGCTGTAATCAAGACACAAAGCACCGTGGGAACGCAGCAGCAGGAACTGCTTTCCATGCCCACGAAAGTCAGGGAGGGAAAGCCTCAGAGCAGTGATGACAGTGGAGACAGGTCCTGGAGTATAAGGAATTTTCTAGGTATAAAGGAGGGAGAGAGGCCTTGCAGATCCATGGAACACCATTCAGAGAGCCACAGCTGTGTAGGGGAAAATAAGTACCATGCAGAAAATATCTTTTCCCCCTCAAGTGACCCACAGATGAAGGGTTTGGGTTCTAAGAAGAATCTCTCCAACCAGTGGTCTTCCTTGAACTACTCTTAAAACTATTCAGAAGACAGGTGAATCATTTCCCCCATAAGGTAGATGTAGAACCCTCAAATGTATCCACAACAGTAAAAAAAAAGCTCAGGGGGTGCCTGGGTGGCTCAGTCGGTTGAACTTCCAACTCTTGTTTTCAGCTCAGGTCGTAATCTCCGGGTTGTGGGATAGAGCCCTGTGCTGGGCTCTGTGCTCAGTGTGGAGTCTGCTTGGGATTTTCTTTCCCTTTCCCCCTTGTGCTCATGCTCTCTCTGTCTTATAAAAAGAGAAATCTTAGGAAAAAAAAAAAAAAGCTTCTCTGGGTGAAGAAGATGGAGGGGTCTCTACAGTGGTCCTTGACCTCTTGTTTTCCCTCCCAGTGAGTACCGATGGCCCACTTTAGGTCCCCAGAGCTTTAAGGCATATAATTTAAAAGCCATTGCCTTTTACTTTTTAAAAGAAACCGAGTGGGAGCTGTAGTGGCCATGAAAACACACCACTCAGATCTCCTGCTGCAGGGAGCGTAGGGATAGATGGGGGTTTCCTATGGCTCTTGTAGGACTCCAAGCTCCCCAGGGGAGTGCCTGGCCAGTGACTGGTATGACAGGGCTGCTTATGCAGGCCTCTTCCTTCAAAACGGGGGACTCCTCTGATGGGGGACTCTGGCGCCAAGCCTGTCTTTCTGTCAACCTGGCTAAGAAATTCTTAGAACTGGGCTGCAGTCTGACACTGCTGACCCAGTGGAGACTGCTGAGACCACTTCCCTCTCATCATCCTAGTTCTCTTCACTGCCTCCAGCTCTTTCCCCTCCCCCCCCCATTAGCATTTCCCTTACGAATCTCTTGCATGTCTAATCCTGTCTTGGTATCTGCTTCTAGAAGGACCCGAACTAACACAGGAGCCTATGGCAATGAAACCAGTTTCAGGTTTCCAGATTATCTAAAGTAAGGACTTCCAAAGGGCACTGATATTCCAATAAAACCCAATAGAGAGAAGGAGAGGACAGAGAAAGGAACTCTCAAGCACTCTCTTGTACTCTGAAAGCTGCTAATTGATCATGAGTCAAACCCAAAATCTAAATATGGGCAGACTGAAAACTTGAATAGATATTTAAACAGCCAAAGTAGAACTGAAGATTAGTTAATGGGGGCTGTTTTCACACCCACACAACCTGGCAGATCAGCAAGCTGTACAGTCTTTGTCGCAAAAATACTACAGAAATATGGTTCTTTGCAAACATCTTCTGTCTCTGTACAAATGACATAGGATCCGGAGGCATTTCTGCAAATAATATGTTTCCCTATGCCAGTGTATAAATAGCTTCAGAGTACTGAGATAAAGTGAAAGTTGCCAATGCTATTGCTACATTGACAAGAGAAGCAGCTGATTTGGAGCTTGTCCTGCTATTTGCTGCTAGTCCTGAAATGTAATGAGACCGAGCACATTGTTGTTTTCACACAACCAGATAAGAGGGCAGATTCTGCCATCTCTCACTACGTGGAAAAGGCCAGAATGATGCCTTCCCAAGTTACCTGCCTTTGCAATGAGATTACAGCAAGCAAGTGCTTTCCTCCTATTGGAAAAGACTCTTTAAATGATGATCAAATCCAGGCCTCCCAGCTTTTAATGCCATAACATCCATGTGATTCTTCTGGACTGGACCAAAGATACTTCCATTCTCTGGACCAAAGATACTTCCATTATAAAGGGCGAGAAAGATC
The DNA here is from genome assembly GCF_020171115.1 of Neogale vison. Lineage (NCBI taxonomy): Eukaryota > Metazoa > Chordata > Mammalia > Carnivora > Mustelidae > Neogale > Neogale vison. Next base: position 138,353,496 of record NC_058091.1, read on the forward strand.
TGCAGAAAATATGAAAATCTAGGATGTGCTAGCACAGCTTGGAGATCTGCATCATTAAGTATCCTGACCCCCTGACTTGCCCACAGTTGCCCTTGTGATCACTTTGGACTTCACCATCTTTTCATGTATGCCCTAGTTCATACATTAAACTTTTCCTGACACCTTACTATGTGCAGGTGCTATGCAGTCTGCTAAGGATAAAGCAATAAACATGATCAGCAACGTTCTTGTTCTGAGAGATTATGTTCTTGGTGGGGAGAGGTGTGTAAATACACAACATAATGGAAATAGGACTGATCAGATGGAGTAACTGGAAAGAGAGTACTATTTTACACAGAGTGCTCAGGGATGCCCTGAGAAGCCAGTCATGGAGAAGACTATGACAGATAGGGAACATCAAGTGCAAACACTTACGTGGGACTGAACTTGGCCTGTTCAAGGAACAGAAAGACGGCTGGGGGGTGCGGATCATAGTGAGCATAGACATGAAGTGGAAGAGGAGGTCAGTATGAAAGGTGGGACCCCCAATCTTGGAGGGCCCCATAGGCTCAGTATGAGTCTGGGCTTATTCCAAGTACAAGGGGGAGACCCCTGGAGTTCTGGGGAGTTTTGTTTTATTTATTTGCTTTCAGATACTTTAAATGTTGGATATTTTTATGAAAAATCTGAGTGCTTACATTTTTCTAATCATCAATCACCCTTCCTTGTTAGGTTCCTTCCTTGAAGAATGTGAACTTTTATGTCCTTGTGAAATAAAGACAGACAAGACTGTGGTAAAAATCAATGTGAAACCCAATAGTTGGTCCGTATTGGACGGAACCCAAAGGGAGGAAAGCAGCCAAGCAAGCTCTTGTGTTACGACAAACCTCGAGTGCAGAGAGGTGGTGAACTGGCTAATGACACTAAAGGGGCATGAAACTTGAACATGTAATTCAGTGTAAGGCCCAGGAAACAGGCACAGTTACAAATGTGGTTCAGTGACCTCCAGGATGGGTGCCATGATTTGTTTTCTTGCTGGATGTGGTCTTGTCTCCCTAATGAAGAAGGGCAAGAGGCTTGAAGTCTGCCTGCTTTTGGTTGATTAGAAAGTAAAGTGAACATTCATCCTTCTTTTTGGCTGTTCAGTATCTAAAACCCTTTCCCATGTTTGGATTTGCCCATCTTGTGTCTATGAAACGGCACACCTTCTACAAGAGAAACTGAAGTGCCAGATATTTGCTTTCGTGGTCTCTACTTCTAGAGTCAGCATGAGTAATAGCAGGAGATGAAGTCATAACAAACTCTCTAGGGTGTCTCAGGGTCAGAGTGGCAGAATGATCAAGCTTCTGGCGCAAGAGTGTAGAAGGGCTGGTGGGGCCCGGGGTCCCATAAGCCTATGCAAGTCACCATGTCCCTTCTCAGGAGTACTGGAGTACTCTTCCTGATGTCTCACTACATACTTAACTTGGCAGCCTTCCCAGAGGTTCTGTGAGCCACACAATACTCTATAATAAATTCTCCTTCAATATGACAGAGTTGGTTTCTAGTCTTTGCAACTAAGAACTATGAATGATCCAGAAATTGGAAGGAAGAGGTTGCAAGTCATACAGCCCTATAGAAATATGGGACGCATGTGGAAACATGGACGTGTCATCTGGCTTGGTTGAGGCTGAAGGTGATGAAAATCCAGCTGGCGTTGTTAAGGGTTCTTGTCATGATCTGGCGAAGCAGTTAATCAGATCATCATCTGTGTGTATCCAGACTGAATTGCCATCAAAGGCAAAGCTTCAGGGAACTAAGAGATCAATACTATTGAATAATATGAAGGTCACAGGGAATTCAAGGACTACGGGATGAGAAGACTTCTTCTAATGATAATTGATAGCTTAAGTAAAAAGAAAGTCATGCTCAAGTTCCCAAATTCTCAGTTCAAAGCACATGCTAAAAACCAGAGGCTTCTGTGCCTTTGTTAAAATAATTTATCACTTGCTGCTTAAGTATGCAGGAAGTCAAATATCAAATGTACAGTTTGACCCTGAAAATTACTGAACTAAAAAGAGCTGAATTCACTAAAGAGAACAAACTGAGGGTTACTTGGGGCGGGGCAGGGGTTGGGTTAAATAGGTGATGGGTATTAAGGAAGGCACTTGTGATGAGTGCTGGGTGTTGTATGGAAGTGATGAATCACTAAATTCGACATCTGAAACTAATACTGCGCTGCATGTTAACCAGCTAGAATTTAAATAAAAACATGATGGGGGAGAAATGAAGGTATAAAAAAGGAAGAAAAGAGTTGAATTTACATCTTAAGCCCGTTTTCTTAAGAGAAAGCTGTAACTTGGTTGGGGGAGAGTGGGCCTAGAGAATTTCAATGGGAATATTTAGATGATTCATGGACGACATGACCAAGGCATGCTGCATTGAACGTTTTTTCTTTAAGATTTTATTTAGTCATTTGAGAGACAGAAAGAGTGCACACAAGCCGGGGGCAGGGGTTAGGGGAGAGGGACAAGCAGCCGCCAGGCTGAGTGCAGAGCCTGATGCAGGGCTCGATCATGACCTGTGCCCTAAATCAAGAGTTAGACGCTTAACCAACTAAGCCACCCAGGCACTCCTGCTGCACTGAACTCTTGAGAAGACCCAATTACCTAATGGTTGACTATAAGAATTTCCTTACATAGTGACATGATGGACCCTTGAATACTGGCAGATTCCTCTACCCATCTTCAAGAACAAAACAATATAAATGGTAGATAAGAATCCTGGGGCGCCTGGGTGGCTCAGTGGGTTAAAACCTCTGCCTTCGGCTCATGCCATGATCCCAGGGTCCTGGGATCGAGCCCCGCATCGGGCTTTCTGCTCAGCGGGGAGCCTGCTTTCTCCTCTCTCTCTCTGCCTGCTTCTCTGCCCACTTGTGATTTCTGTCTGTCAAATAAATAAATTAAAATCTTTAAAAAAAAAAAAAAAGAATCCTTACTCCATGAGAAGCGCTGAAGCTATCAAACTTGGCAAACATTTATTTTGTTCTTTTACTAACTAAACCAAGTTAAAATAATTTAAGCCAAATCTGAATAGTCATTCTCATTAGTTTTTGAACCCAAGACCAGCCCTTGCAGTCTAACCTAGTTTACCCACAATAGCCTGAATCTTGAACTCCCACAGAGTATCCTTTGCTTTTCCCTCCTCTATGCCTATAAGAGACATCAGGGGTGTTTTCATTTGTCAGGGTCAGCAATATTCTCTCACCATATACTGCGTCAGGGTCATGCCAGTTCTCTGGGTTTGTATCGAATTTAGTCCACAGAATATGGAACTGGTTAACTATAGTACTGACATCAAACTGATAAACTTGGAAACAGGAAGTAGCATGCAGCCTAGGTGTCTTGGTAAATCATGTGTGTCTGATGGTGAAGAATAAATATAATTAGGGGGCTTGTTATCTTATGAAGTTACAAGTATGTGTGCATGTGTGCGTGTTGGCGGGGGAAGAACTGGGGAATGTTGGGATGTATTTCTACAAAATCAAAGACAGTAGCTGTCCATTGCTTTTCATACCATTAAGAAAGAGGCACAAGGCTTTATAGATCTTTTTAAATTTTGGAAATCATGTGTACCACATTTGGATGCTGAGGCAGACACTAATAATTGTCTACCAATATGGGTTTCTTTTTTTTAATGGAACTCTAACTCTGTTTGAGCAGCAATGTGTTCTGCTAAAAATACTCAGATACCCTTGCAGTTAGAAGTCACCCAACTATCAGAGTGGGACTAATGTGACATAAGTTCAAGACTTCTAAGAAAGGTACCACCCCTTTTTGTTTCCTTCCCTCTTCCTATCAGGAGCTGTGGTAGACCACCTGTGACCATGATTGTAAGGCAATAAACATGAGCACAAATCACAGGTGAAGGATGGTGGAGCAGATATATTGAAGGATCCTGGGACACTACTGATATTAGGTAGTCACTGCACAAGCCCTGGGCTGTTTACCTCTGCACTGCCTAAAATAGGACAAAAATAACTCCCCACTTGGTTAAACAATCAGGGTTGGATATCTTGTCCCTAATACAATGCCTAACTGATACAAATGTGCTGTACTGACTTATTTATTGGGTGACTGGAAAGGTAGCTTTGACTGGGGCCCAGAGAAATTTCTTCAAATTGTCTAGGTGTTGGTACAAGCAATTTTCTCCCTTGGCCCTTATTACCAGAAGGTCCAGAGGTGCTCAAGGTACCTGTGGCAGAAAATATATTTCTGGATTCTTTGGACAGATTCTTTGGAAAATCTGTTAGGAGAATTACAGTGGAGGACCCTCAGGTTTTAAACAAAACCAAACCCCTCTAGGCAAGTAACAACTCTTTTTTTGAGGAAAAAACTTGTAACTTGACAATGAGTTATAGTGCATAAGCCTATTTCTGGACTCTCCTTTTTTTTTAAATTTCTTTTTATTTAAATTTAATTTCTTTTCAGTGTAACAGAATTCATTGTTTATGCACCACACCCAGTGCTCCATGCAATACATGCCTTCCATAATACCCACCACCAGGCTCCCCCAACCTCCCACCCCCACCCCTTCAAAACCCTCAAATTGTTTTTCAGAGTCCATAGTCTCTCATGATTCATCTCCCCCTCCAATTTCCCTCAACTCCCTTCTCCTCTCCATCTCCCCAAGGAAGAGGGACTCTCTCTTCTATTCCGTTAGTCTATTTGTCTATCTCTATGCCAGTACTATAATCGCTCAGTTTTTAAAAGTTCAAAAAAATTTGGGGTGCCTGGGTGGCTCAGTGGGTTAAAGCCTCTGCCTTCGGCTCAGGTCATGATCCCAGGGTCCTGGGATCGAGCCCCACATCGGGCTCTTTGCTCAGCAGGGAGCCTGCTTCCTCCTCTCTCTGCCTGCCTCTCTGCCTACTTGTGATCTCTGTCTGTCAAATAAATAAATAAAATCTTTAAAAAAAAAAAAAAGTTCAAAAAAATTCATGATATATGGTAGAGCTAGTCTCCTACCCTGTTCTTCAGAGGCTTTTAATTACTCTTGGAAAAATACTATTCTTGTAATTTTAAATAAATCTTAGAATCATATGCCAAGTTCCATGAAAAAAAGACTTATTGGAGGGGTGCCTGGGTGGCTCAGTGGGTTGAAGCCTCTGCCTTCGGCTCAGGTTGTGATCTCAGGGTCCTGGGATCCAGCCCCGCATCAGGCTCTCTGCTCAGTGGAGAACCTGCTTCCTTCTCCCTCTCTCTCTCTCTCTCTGCCTGCCTCTGCCTACTTGTGATCTCTGTCTGTCAAATAAATAAATAAAATCTTAAAAAAAAAAGATTTATTGGAACTTTGATGGCTTCACACTAAATCTATTGAACTGGGGAAAAGCAGCATGAGGATTCCAATCCATGATAATAGTATGTGTCTCCATTTGTGTAATTTTTAAGTCCTCTCAAAATTTGTATGGTTTTCTCCATAATAGTCTTGTATATTTTCTGATAGACTATTCCTTGACATCTGGTATTTTTGATACTAATATAAGTACAATTTAAAAACTGTTTATTTTCTATTTGGTGGCTAGTACTTATAAATATGATTATATATTAGCTTCATATCAAGCAAACTTGCTAAACTCTTTAAATCTTGTAATTTATGTGGATTCTTTCAAGTTTTCTAGACATATAATTTTCTTATCTACAAATAATGCCAATCTTCTCTGACTATTCTAATTTTTTTTACTTGTCTTACTACTCTGTCTAGGACCTATTATAATGCTAAATTAGGTAAGTGTTATCAGAAATTCTTCTCATTTTTTTTAATCTCAAAGAGAATGCTTTCAATATTTTACCATTTTATATATATGGTTTTCTGTTTTCTCCCCTCTAAATATTCAAAAGGGTATGCTTCTGTGTAGTTAAATTCAATAAATATTGTCAGATTGATTTCTCATAAGGTTGAAACAATTCATATTCAGCATTTTTGCCAGCAACTGGTGTTATAATACTTGAAAATATTTGTCATTCTGTTGGGTGTTAAAATGATATTTTATTATTACTTTAATTTGTATTTTCTCAATAGTTGGTGAGTTTCATCTTTCCATATGTTGGTGACCATTAGAATTTACCTTCTTATGAACGGTCTCTCTGTATCCTTTGCCCAACTTTTAAAATTTCTTCTTTCAACTTCAAAGAGATTTTTGTATATTAAAATTAACTCCCATATGTTCTCTACATTGCAATTATTTTTTTCTAAACTTGTTATTATTGACTATGTTTCTTAGCTATAAAACTGTTCTAAATTTACATATGACAAAATGTCTATTTTATTTGTGTGTCTATTTTTCCATCCTTGTCCCCATGTTGTCTTTCAAATATTTTTTGTAATTTTTTCTTTTTCTTTAAGATTTTATTTATTCATTTGAGAGAGAGACAGTGAGAGAGAGCATGAGAGAGGAGAAGGTCAGAGGGAGAAGCAGACTCCCCGCGGAGCTGTGATCCTGACGCGGGACTTGATTCCTGTACTCCGAGATCATGACTTGAGCCGAAGGCAGTTGCTTAACCGAGACTCCCAGGCACCCTATGTAATTTTTTCTTAATTCTACATTTAAGTCTTTTAGCCATCTGGAACTTATTTCTATATATTGTGTAAGATGAAGGCCTAATTTTATTTTCTTTCAGTCAGATAACTGTATTACCACCATTTATTAAATAACTCACTCTTCCCCACTTAAATGAAAATTCTATCTTTATATTAATTCTCGTATGTAATTGGATTGTCTATGCTATTGTGTTTTGAGGTCTATCCTATGCCAATAACATTTTTATCAAAGCAGATGATGCTGTGTTATTTAAACTGCTGAAGCATGTCCCTCTACTCCTCTTCACTAATCTTATTTTTCATACTTTTCTTGGTTATTCTTAGATACTTATCCACTGATATAAACTCTAAAATCATTTATTTAATTCTCCTTTCATCTTCTCCCTCCTTTTGTAATGAAAGAACTCTCACTGGAATAGAGTTTCATTAAATTTATATATTAGTTTAGGAGGATTGAGACTTTTATGATATTAAATATTTTTCCATGCAAACTCATGATTTGTGTTTCCATCCAAACATTCTATGTCTTTGTATCCTTCATTGAGACGTTTATAATTTCCTATACCCTGCTTTTTAAATTATATTTATTCTTAAGCATTTTATAGTATTTATCAGTATTGTGGATGGAATATTTCTTCCATATTCATTTTTAGGCTTATTTGTAGGATAAAGTTATTTATTTATTTATTTATTTAGTATACCTATCTTCTATCGAGCCACTTTGCCTAGAGCTCGTAAGTCAATTTTCTTTTTGTAACAGTATCTCTTGGGTTTTCTACCTCTACCTCTTCTTTTCCAGTGTTGATATCAGTTATTTAATTTTTTATTCTTGTTTCGATTGTTGAAATTTCCAAGATAATGTTAAATAAAAATGGCAATGGTGACAAAGCAGTCTAGTTTGACTTTAATAGAAATTGTTTGTGATTTATCATTTATTATAGTATACAGTTTTATTTTTTGTTAACTAGTCTTTATTATATATAAGTCATTTCCTTCTATTTCAATTCTACTTTCTCGCGGTCATATTTATCTTTGTTTCCCTAGCACCTACCTCAGCATTTAGCACATATTAAGCTTTTAGCAAACGACCTATGAATGAGTGTAGCATTATTAGTTTTTGCCCCAATGTACCATCAGAGCTATTCATGAGTGCCGCCCCTTTCAAAAAGAGACTGGAAGATTAATAGTTTTTGTCTCATACTTTTAATACTGGCGGCAGAGGTGCCAGGCTCCCTGTAGCCATCCTCCATCAGGGAGGGATATGTCACTTTTATTTATTTTTTTTTATAAAGGTTAAGCAATAAATTTCACCAGATCTTTAACATTTGCTTTTTTACCCCCTTAATTGCTCATTTAATAGATTATATTAACGATATTCCTGACATTCATTTGCACTTTATGCAAGTTCTGCCTTATTACTTTCAGTTTTTTTTTTAATTAGCTCTGCTCTTTTATAATGGATTATTCCTTTGACATGTTGCTGGATTTTGTTAAAGTTTATTCAGAATTTATAAATTTCTATACATGTCTGAGATTGATCTGAAATTTTATTCTGGAATTGGTATTAAAGTTATGCTATCTTTATAAAATAAATTGGAGGGGCTTTCATCTTTTTCAAATGACTGGAATATTTTAAATAACATTGGAATAATTTGTTCTTTAGAGGTTAGATAAGGCTCAGCTGTGAAGCCATCTGGTTCTGGTATTTTGTCCAGTAGTAGACTCTAATTACTTTCCAATATCTGTTATGGTAACTGGTTTATTCTTACATTTTCTAAATTAGCTAGAAAATTATTTATTTATTCTAGATTTTAAGATGTTTGCCATAGAGTTGCATGTAGTATTCACTTATAATTTCTCTTTTATCTATAGTTTTAAAAGTGTTTATCAATCCTTTCAAAGAACTTGCTTTTGAATTTACCTGGGTTTTTGTTTTCTATTTTCATAAATTTCTTTTCCCCTTTCATTCCTTCATTAATTCTGTCTAGTTTCTTTTTTTTTTTTTTTAAAGATTTTATTTATTTATTTGACAGACAGAGATCACAAGTAGACAGAGAGGCAGGCAGAGAGAGAAGGAGAAGCAGGTTTCCTGCAGAGCAGAGAGCCCGATGCGGGGCTCGATCCCAGGACCCTGGGATCACGACCTGAGCTGAAGGCAGAGGTTTAACCCACTGAGCCACCCAGGCGCCCCTCGTTTCTTTCTTTTTTTTTTTTTAAATGAAAATTTACTTGTTTGAAAAAGAGAGAGAGGGAGGGAAGGCATGGGGACTAGGGGGAGGAAGGGCAGAGGGAGACGGAGAAGCAGACTCCCTGCTATGCAGGGAGCCATATGCTAGGGCTGGATCCCAGGACACTGAGATCATGACCTGAGCCAAAGGCAGATGCTTAACCAACTGAGCCACCCGGGTGCCCCCTTTCAACTTTTTTTTTTAAACTTATTTTGTTGTAACTTGGAATATTTCTTAAGATCCCAATATCCTATTAATTTAAAAAAATGTTCTTTTGTTAAATCAACCAAGGTTTGATTTTTATTTTTACAACCAGAACTATAGTCTAGTTGTAGAGATAGAATTTCTAACCAGTACAGAAACAATAATCCATGAAAAAAGTTTCAGAATGGAAGTGAAGAAGTTCTATTGGCATAAGAGTGTGTCAAGGAGATGAAAGGTTTTTGTTTGTTTGTTTTGTTTTAGATTTATTTATCTGACACAGAGAGCAGAAGCAGGGGGAATGGCAGTCAGAGGAAGAGAGTGAAGCAGATTCCGCACCAAGCTGGGAACCCAACAGAGGGCTCAAATCCAGGACTCGGGGATCATGACTCAAGCTGAAGGCAGACACCCAAGCAACTGAGCCACCCAGGCGCCCTAAGGAGATAAAATTTAAGATGAAAGTACCCTTCTCATCCTTTGGGGCAATGTTTTGCTATTCCTTTCTGCTCTTCACTACTTTCCTCTGAGAAGAAAAATAAAATCAATAATTTAATGTTTAAAATTAAATCTCTCCCAGATAGGAGAAATTAAATGCTAAGAATAATATGTTGTCAGGTACAGCTGAACTTTGGAGGATCCCAAAGCATTGTAAAATCTAAGGTTTTTCACCCATCCCTTTGCCTTCCTCCAAGAACCAATTTTTGCTCTTTTGGGTGTGATATTATCCCTGCTGAGAACACATCCTTTGGGTACAGAACACAAGAGAACCTTGACCATAGTAGGTTATTTCAGATATTCAAAAAAGTTAGTAGTATGTAAGGTTCTAGAGCAAAATGAAGATTCATAGGCACTGACAATCTTGAGAAATCCTCTTATAGATCCAAAGAAGAAAAGCCACAGTCTGGTGTTTGCTGTTTGTGGAGGCCACTGAATGTGGATCTGAGGCAGTTTAACAGAAGTCATTTATCTAGGAGAAGGGACAGGAAGTAGCACTGCATGTCAAGAAGAAATGCAACTATGCTGATCTTGGGCATGTTTGCCTTTGGACCATCCCTTACTTTCCCTAGCTTTTAACTATATAGCAAGATCTGTATAGCCCAGTGGGCTATCCCGGTCTCTGGACTCTGGTAACATGACCTCCTTTCTCTGTTCCTCCAGCCAGTCTATGGTTAAGGGTTTCCTTCTCTAATCTCTCAGATGCCTCACTATTTCTATTGTCTTCTCAACTTTTCCATAATCTGTGTGGCCAATTCCCTGCATTAAATATCTTCTGTTTTTAGATAATCAGACCTTAATAGAGCAACTAATTGGAAAATCACCAATTTAGCATGGATGCATAGTGAAGGCATTTATGAGAAATGAGAGAGAAAAGTAACATAATTATAGAAGTCTATTTTAGACTGCTTAGCCAGAGGGAAAGAACAGACTACAGTTTATACTTGGAAACCACAAACAAGCACATCCACAATAATTTGTTTATATCTTGGTACCATATTGTAATGTGTATTGTCAGTTTAACACATTTATCTTAGTAGGGCATAAGGATAGGTACAGTGTCTTATTCAAAGCTTGTATACCCAGCACTTAGCACAATGCCTAGCATATATTAGGTGCTCAATAAATGTATATAGAATGAATGGAAGATAATGCAGAGACAAGGGTGTTAAATTATTTTTAAGTCAGTCTATTTCTGTGAGTTCCTAAGATGGAATCCACAGACTCCTGTTGGAGTCTATGGAGAGATTCCAGAGGGCCCACAAAATAGGGCAAGGAAAAATGACATTTTTGTTTTCAGTAGCCTGTAAGGAAAAATTTGTCATTTCTGTCAGTTATGAGTATAGGAAACAATCCCTAGGAGTTTTTGAAGTACCTGTCACCAGTGGAAATCCGTGATACTTTTGTAACACATTATGGTTGTTGCAGCTCTCTCAAAATATTATCTATACCCAAATCATTGCAAAATTTTAAGTAATCAGATCACTTTTTCCTATGGCTGAGAGCTCTTAGAGGTGCAGCAGATAGTGGGAGGTAGGGATATCTTGTGACATTGCCAGAGATAGGATGTTTCTATCTTGTCAACCATGTCACTGTGGCCTAGCTTGCTAATGATAAGGAACAATTTCTATTAAATCTTTCCTTACATGTTCATATGCTAGATACTTTACATAATCCTCACAATACTCTAAGATATAGGCATTATTACGCCTACACTCCTCTTTAACAGGTGAGAAAATCAAAGCTCAGATGGTGATTATCCTAACCTATCTTGCAAGAGATGGAGCCAGAATTTTAA